>NC_140579.1:668476935-669679539 GCF_964204655.1 Triturus cristatus | reverse complement strand
CCACTGCACTACCCTGAACCCTAAAACACTAGCCCCTACACTACACAAACACCACTGCACTACCCTCAGCCCTAAAACACTACCCCGAGCACTACACCCTACACTACCCAAACACCACTGCACTACCCTAAACCCTAAAACACTATCCCCAGACCTACCCCCTACACTACACAAACACCACTGCACTACCCTAAACCCTAAAACACTACCCCCAGCAGTACCTACTACACTACCCAAACACCACTGCACTACCCCAAACCCTAAAACACCTCCCCCAGGATGACCCCCTACACTAGACAAATACCATGGCACTACCCTAAACACTAAAACACTACCCCCAGCAGTACCCCTACACTACCCAAACACAACTGCACTACCCTAAACCCTAAAACACTACCCCAGCACGACCCCTTACACTACCCGAACACCCCTGCACTTCCCTAAACCCTAAAATACTTCCCCCAGCATGACCCGTTACACTACACAGACACCAATCCACTACCCTAAACACTAATACACTACCCCCAGCATGACCCCCTACACTACACAAATATCATTGCACTATCCTAAACCCTAAAACACTAGCCCCTATACTACACAAACACCACTGCACTACCCTCAGCCCTAAAACACTACTCCCAGCACTACACCCTATACTACACAAACACCACTGCACTCTCCACAGCCCTAAAACACTAGCCACAGCACTACATCCTATACTACCCAAACACCACTGCACTACCCTAAACCCTAAAACACTACCCCAGCACGACCCCCTACACTACCCAAACACTACTGCACTACCCTAAACCCTAAAACACTACCCCCAGCATGACCACCTACACTACACAAACATGACTGCACTGCCCTAAACCCTAAAACACTACTCCCAGCACTACACCCTACACTACCCAAACACCACTGCACTACCCTAAACCCTAAACACTAGCCCCTAGACTACAAAAACACCACTGCACTACCCTCAGCCCTAAAACACTACCCAAAGCACCACATCCTACACTACCCAAACACCACTGCACTACCCTAAACCCTAAAACACTATCCACAGCACTACCCCCTACACTACACAAACACTGCACTACCGTAAACCCTAAAGCACTACCCCCAGCAGTACCCCATCCACTACCCAAACACCACTGTACTACCCTAAACCCTAAAACACTACCCCCAGCATGACCCCTACACTGCACAAACACCACAGCACTACCCTATACCCTAAAACACTACCCCCAGCAGTACCCCTACACTACCCAAACAAAACTGCACTACCCTACACCCTAAAACACTACCCCCAGCATGACCTCTACACTACTCAAACACCACTGCATTACCCTAAACCCTAAAACACTATCCCCAGCAGAACCCCCTACACTATGCAAACACCACTGCACTACCCTACACCCTAAAACACTACCCCAGTACGAACCCCTACACTACACAATCACCACTGCACTACCCTAAAACACTACCCCAAGCATTCCTCCTACACTTCGCGAACACCACTGTGCTATCCTAAACCTAAATCTACCCCAGCACAACCTCCTACACTACACAAACAACACTGCACTACCCTAAACCCTAAAACACTACCCCCAGCACAACCACCTTCAATACACAAACACCACTGCACTGCCTTAAACCCTAAAACACTACCCCCAGCATGACCCCCTACACTACCCAAACACCACCGCACTACCCTAAACCCTGAAACACTACCCCAGAACAACTCCCAATACTACACAAACACCACAGCACTAACCTACACCCTAAAACACTACCCCAGCAGTACCCCTACTGTACAAAAACACAACTGCACTACCCTAAACCCTAAAACACTACCCCCAGCATTACCTCTACACTACACAAACAACACTGCACTACCCTACTGCACTACCCTGAACCCTAAAACACTACCCCCAGCACTACCCCCTACACTACCCAACCACCACTGCAATGCCTTGCCCTAAACCCGAAAACACTTCCCCCAGCATGGCCACCTACACTACTCAAACACCACTGTACTACCCTAAACCCTAAAATGCTACCCCCAGCAAGAGACCCTACAGTACACAAACACCACTGCACTACCCTAAACCCTAAAACACTACCTCCAGCACGTCCCCTACACTACCAAAAACACCACTGCACTACCCTACACCCTAAAACACTAACACAGCACGAACCCCTACACTACACACACACCACTGCACTATCCTCAATCCTAAAACACTACCCCCAGCACGACCCCCAACACTACCCAAACAACACTGCATTACCCTAAACCACGACCCCCTACACTACACAAACACCACTGCACTATCCTAAACCCTAAAACACTACCCCAGCTCGGCCCCCTACACTACACAAACACCACTGCACTACCATAAACCATCAAGCACTACCCCCAGCATGAACCCCTACACTACCCAAACATCACTTCACTACCCTAAACCCTAAAACACTACCCCCAGCACTACCCCCTACACTACCCAAACACCACTGCACTACCCTAAACCCTAAAACACTACCCCCAGCACGACCCCCTACACTACACAAACAACACTGCACTACCCTAAACCCTAAAACACTAGCCCCTTATTCTACACAAACACCACTGCACTACCCTCAGCCCTAAAACACTACTCCCAGCACTACACCCTACACTACCCAAACACCACTGCACTACCCTAAACCCTAAACACTAGCCCCTACACTACAAAAACACCACTGCACTACCCTCAGCCCTAAAACACTACCCAAAGCACTACATCCTACACTTCCCAAACACCACTGCACTACCCTAAAACACTATCCCCAGCACTACCCCCTACACTACAGAAACAACACTGCACTACCCTAAACCCTAAAGCACTACCCCCACCAGTACCCCCTCCACTAGACAAATACCACAGCACTACCCTAAACCCTGAAACACTACCCCCAGCATGACCCCCTACACTACCCAAACACCACTGCACTACCCTAAAACCTAAAACACTACCCCCAGCAGTACCCCTACACTACCCAAACACAACTGCACTAATCTAATCCCTAAAACACTACCCCCAGCATGACCCCCTACACTATCCAAACACCAGTGCACTACCCTAAACCCTAAAACACTACCCCCAGCATGACATCCTACACTACACAAACACCACTGCACTACCCTAAGCCCTAAAATACTACCCCAGCACTATCCCCTACACTACACAATCACCACTGCACTACCCTCAGCCCTAACACACTACCCCCAGCATGGCCCCTTACACTACACAAACACCACTGCACCATCGTAAACCGTCAAACACTACCCCCAGCACGACCTCCTACACTACCCAAACACCACTGCACTACCCTAAGCCCTAAAATACTACCCCCAGCACGACCCCTACACTACCCAAACACCACTGCACTACCCTAAACCCTAAAACACTAGCCCCTACACTACACAAACACCACTGCACTACCCTAAACCCTGAAACACTACCCCCAGCATGACATCCTACACTACACAAACACCACTGCACTACCCTAAACCCTAAAACACTACCCCCAGCATGACCCCCTACACTACACAAGCACCACTGCACTACGCTAAACCTAAAACACTACCCCCAACACGACACCCTACACTACCCAAACATAACTGCAGTACCCAAAACCCTAAAACACTACCACCAGCACGACTCCCTACACAACCCAAAGACCACTGCACTACCCTAAACACTAAATCTACCCCAGCAAAAGCCCCCACACTACACAAATACCTCTGCACTACCCTAAACCCTAAAACACTACCCCCAGCACGACCCACAACACTACACAAACACCACTGCACTACCCTAAACCATAAAACACTTGCCCCAGCATGACCTCCTACACTACACAAACACCACTGCACTACCCTAACCCTAAAAAACTACCCCCAGCATGACCCCCTACACTATACAAACATTACTGCACTACCCTAAACCCTAAAACACTACCCCGAGCACTACACCCTACACTACCCAAACACCACTGCACAACCCTAAACCCTAAAACACTACCCCCAGCACGGCCCCCTACACTACACAAACACCACTGCACTACCCTAAGCCCTAAAATACTACCCCCAGCACGACCCATACACTACACAACCACCACTGCACTACCCTAAACCCTAAAACACTAGCCCCTACACTACACAAACACCACTGCACTACCCTCAGCCCTAAAACACTACCCCGACCACCACACCCTACACTACCCAAACACCACTGCACTACCCTAAACCCTAAAACACTATCCCCAGCACTACCCCCTACACTACACAAACACCACTGCACTGCCCTAAACCCTGAAACACTACCCCCTGCTGTACCCCCTACACTACACAAACACCACTGCACTACCCCAAACCCTAAAAAACCTCCCCCAGGATGACCCCCTACATTAGACTAATACCACAGCACTACCCTAAACACTACCCCCAGCAGTACCCCCTACACTACCCAAACACAACTGCACTACCCTTAACCCTAAAACACTACCCCCAGCACAACCCCTTACACTACCCGAACACCACTGCACTTCCCTAAACCCTAAGACACTTCCCCCAGCACGACCCCCTACACTACCCAAACACGACTGTACTGCACTGCTATAAACCTAAAAACACTACCCCCACCACGACCCCCTACACTACTCAAACACCACTGCACTACCCTAAACCCTAAAACACTACCCCCAGCACGACCCCCTACACTACCCAATTACCACTGTACTGCACTGCTATAAACCTGAAAACACTACCCCCTACACTACTCAAACACCACTGCAATACCCTAAACCCTAAATCACTATCCCCAGCAGGACCCCTACACTATGAAAACACCACTGCACTACCCTACACCCTAAAACACTACCCCAGCACGAACCCCTACACTACACAATCACCACTGCACTACCCTAAACCCTAAAACACTACCCCAGCATGCCCCCTACACTTCCCGAACACCACTGCGCTACCCTAAACCTAAATATACCCCCAGCACAACCCCATACACTACACAAACACCACTGCACTACCCTAAACCCTAAAAGACTACCCCCAGCACGACCCCCTACACTACCCAAACACCACTGCACTACCCTAATCCCTAAAACACTACCCCCAGCACGACCTCCTACACTACACAAACACCACTGCACTACCCTAAACACTAAAACACTACCCCCAGCATTACCCCCTACACTACCCAAACACAACTGCACTACACTAAACCCTAAAACACTACCCCCAGCACAACCCCTTACACTACTCAAACACCACTGCACTACCCTAAACCCTAAAACACTACCCCCAGCACGACCTCAACACAACTCCACTATCCTAAACCCAAAAACACTACCTCCATCCCGGCCCCTCTCCACTACCCAAACACCACTGCACTACATTAAACCCTAAAACACGACCCCCTACACTACCCAAACACCACTGCCCTACCCTAAACCCTAAAACACTACCCCCAGCACTACCCCTACACGACACAAACACCACTGCACTACCCTAAACCCTAAAACACAACCCCCAGCATGACCCCCTACACTACACAAGCACCACTGCACTACCCTAAACCTAAAACACTACCCCCAACACGACACCCTACACTACCCAAATATAACTGCAGTATCCAAAACCCTAAAGCACTACACTAGTACTACCCCCTACACAACCCAAACACCACTGCACTACCCTAAACCCTAAAACACTACCCCCAGCACGACCCACAACACTACACAAACACCACTGCACTACCCTAAACCATAAAACACTTGCCCCAGCATGACCTCTTACACTACACAAACACCACTGCACTACCCTAAACCCTGAAACACTACCCCCAGCATGACCTCCTACACAACACAACCACTGCACTACCCTAAACCCTAAAGCACTACACTAGTACTACCCCCTACACAACCCAAACACCACTGCACTACCCTAAACCCTAAAACACTACCCCCAGCACGACCCCCTATACTATACAAACACCACTGCACTATCCTCAGCTCTAAAACACTACTACCAGCACTACAGCCTACACTACCTAAACACCACTGCACTACCCTAAACACTAGCCCCTACACTACAAAAACACCACTGCATTACCCTCAGCCCTAAAACACTACCCACAGCACTATATCCTACACTACCCAAACACCACTGCACTACCCAAAACCCTAAACCACTACCCCCAGCATGACCCCCTACACTACCCAAACACCACTGCACTACCCTAAACCCTAAAACACTACCCCCAGCATGACCCCCTACACTACACAAACATCACTGCACTACCCTAAACCCTAAAACACAAGCCCCTATACAACACAAACACCACTTCACTACCCTCAGCCCTAAAACACTACCCCCAGCAATACACCCTACACTACAAAAACGCCACTGCACTACCCTCAGCCCTAAAACACTACCCAAAGCACTACATCCTACACTACCCAAACACCACTGCACTACCCTAAACCCTAAAACACTATCCCCAGCACTACCCCCTACACTACACAAATACCACAGCACTACCCTAAACCCTAAAACACTACCCCCAGCATGACCCCCTACACTACCCAAACACCACTGCACTACCCTAAAACCTAAAACACTACCCCCAGCAGTACCCCTACACTACCCAAACACAACTGCACTAACCTAATCCCTAAAACACTACCCCCAGCATGACCCCCTACACTATCCAAACACCAGTGCACTACCCTAAACTCTAAAACACTACCCCCAGCATGACCTCCTACACTACACAAACACCACTGCACTACCCTAAACACTAAAACACTACCCCAGCACTAACTCCTACACTACCCAAAAGCCACTCCACTACCCTAAGCCCTAAAAACCTACCCCCAGCACCACCCCTACACTAAATATTCACCACTGCACTACCATAAACCCTAAAACACTAGCCACTACACTACACAAACACCACTGCACTACCCTCATCCCTAAAACACTACCCCGAGCACTACAACCTACACTACCCAAACACCACTGCACTACCCTAAACCCTAAAACACTACCCCCAGCACGGCCCCCTACACTACACAAACACCACAGCACCATCCTAAACCGTCAAACACTACCCCCAGCACGACCTCCTATACTACCCAAACACCACTGCACTACCCTAAGCCCTAAAATACTACCCCCAGCACGACCCCTACACTACACAACCACCACTGCACTACCCTAAACCCTAAAACACTAGCCCCTACACTACACAAACACCACTGCACTACCCTCAGCCCTAAAACACTACCCCGAGCACTACACCCTACATTACCCAAACACCACTGAACTACCCTAAACCCTAAAACACTATCCCCAGCACTACCCCCTACACTACACAAACACCACTGCACTGCCCTAAACCCTAAAACACTACCCCCAGCAGTACCCCCTACACTACCAAACACAACTGCACTACCCTAAACCCTAAAACACTACCCCCAGCACGACCCCTTACACTACCCGAACACCACTGCACTTCCCTAAACCCTAAGACACTTCCCCCAGCACGACCCCCTACACTAACCAAACACCACTGTACTGCACTGCTATAAACTTGAAAACACTACCCCCAGCACGACCCCCTACACTACTCAAACACCACTGCACTACCCTAAACCCTAAAACACTACCCCCAGCACGACCCCCTACACTACCCAAACACCACTGTACTGCACTGCTATAAACCTGAAAACACTACCCCAGCACGACCCCCTACACTACACAAACACCACTGCACTGCCTTAAACCCTAAAACACTACCCCCAGCAGGACCCCTACACTATGAAAACACCACTGCACTACCCTACACCCTAAAACACTACCCCAGCACGAACCCCTACACTACACAATCACCAATGCACTACCCTAAACCCTAAAACACTACCCCAGCATTCCCCCTACACTTCACGAACACCACTGCGCTACCCTAAACCTAAATCTACCCCCAGCACAACCCCCTACACTACACAAACACCACTGCACTACCCTAAACCCTAAAAGACTACCCCCAGCACGACCCCCTTCACTACACAAACACCACTGCACTGCCTTAAACCCTAAAACACTACCCCCAGCATGACCCCCTACACTACCCAAACACCACTGCACTACCCTAAACCCTGAAACACTACCCCAGAACAACCCTCAATACTACACAAACACCACTGCACTACGATAAACCCTAGCATGACCCATTACATTTACACAAACACCACTCCACTACCCTAAACACTACCCCAGCACAAAACCCTACACTACCCAAACACCACTGCAATACCATAAACCCTAAAACAATACCCGCAGCACGACCCCCTACAATACCCAAACACCACTGTACTGCACTGCCATAAACCTGAAAACACTACCCCCAGCATGACCCCCTACACTACCCAAACACCACTGCACTACCCTAAACCCTGAAACACTACCCCAGAACAACCCCCAATACTACACAAACACCACTGCACTACGATAAACCCTAGCATGACCCATTACATTTACACAAACACCACTCCACTACCCCAAACACTACCCCCAGCACAAAACCCTACACTATGCAAACACCACTGCCCTACCCTAAACCCTAAGACACTTCCCCCAGCACGACCCCCTACACTACCCAAACATTACTGCACTACCGTAAACCCTGAAACACTACCCCAGAACAACCCCCAATACTACACAAACACCACTGCACTAACCTAAACCCTAAAACACTACCCCCAGCAGTACCCCCTACACTACCCAAACACCACTGTACTACCATAAACCCTAAAACACTACCCCCAGCTTGACCCCTACACTACACAAACACCATGGCACTACCCTACACCCTAAAACACTACCCCCAGCAGTACCCCTACACTACCCAAACACAACTGCACTACCCTAAACCCTAAAACACTACCCCCCGCATGACCCCTACACTACTCAAATACCAGTGCACTACCCTAAACCCTAAAACACTATCCCCAGCAGGACCCCCTACACTATGCAAACACCACTCAACTACCCTACACCCTAAAACACTACCCCAGCACGAACCCCTACACTACACAATCACCACTGCACTACCCTAAACCCTAAAACACTAACCCCAGCATGCCCCTACACTTCACGAACACCACTGCGCTACCCTAAACCTAAATCTACTCCCAGCACAACCCCCTACACTACACAAACACCACTGCACTACCCTAAACCCTAAAACACTACCCCAGCACGAACCCCTACACTACACAATCACCGCTGCACTACCCTAAACCCTAAAACACTACCCCCAGCATGTCCTCTACACTTCATGAACACCACTGAGCTACCCTAAACCTAAAACTACTCCCAGCACAACCCCCTACACTACACAAACAACACTGTACTACCCTACTGCACTACCCTAAACCCTATAACACTACACCCAGCACGACCCCCTACACTACCCAAACACCACTGCAATGCCTTGCCCTAAACCCGAAAACACTTCCCCCAGCACGACCCCCTACACTACTCAAACACCACTTTACTACCCTAGACCCTAAAATGCTACCCCCAGCAAGAGACCCTACAGTACACACACACCACTGCACTACCCTAACCCCTAAAACACTACCTCCAGCACGTCCCCTACACTACTAAAAACACCACTGCACTACCCTACACCCTAAAACACTAACCCAGCACAAACCCGTACACTACACACACACCACTGCACTACCCTCAACCCTAAAACACTACCCCCAGCACGGCCCCCAACACTACCCAAACAACACTGCACTACCCTAAACCCTAAAACACAACCCCCCTACACTACACAAACACCACTACACTGCCCTAAACTCTAAAACACTACCCCCAGCAAGACCCCCTATAGTACACAAACACCACTGCACTACCCTAAACCTAAAACACTACCCCCAACACGACACCCTACACTACCCAAATATAACTGCAGTACCCAAAACCCTAAAACACTACCACCAGGACGACTCCCTACACAACCCAAAGACCAGTGCACTACCCTAAACACTAAACCTACCCCAGCAAAACCCCCTACACTACACAAACACCACTGCACTACAATAAACCCTAAAACACTACCCCCAGCACGACCCACAACACTACACAAACACCACTGCACTACACTAAACCCTAAAGCACTACACCAGTACTACCCCCTACACAACCCAAACAACACTGCACTACCCTACACCCTCAAACACTACCCCCAGCACGACACCCTACACTACCCAAACAACACTGCACTCCCCTAAACCCTAAAAAACTACCCCCAGCATGACCCCCTATACTACACAAACACCACTGCAGTACCCTAAACCCTAAAACACTAGCCCCTATACTACACAAACACCACTGCACTACCCTCAGCTCTAAAACACTACTCCCAGCACTACACCCTACACTACCCAAACACCACTGCACTACCCTAAACCCTAAACACTAGCCCCTACACTACAAAAACACCACTGCACTACCCTCAGCCCTAAAACACTACCCACAGCACTACATCCTACACTACCCAAACACCACTGCACTACCCTAAAACACTACCCCCAGCACAACCCCCTACACTACCCAAACACCACTGCACTACCCTAAACCCTAAGACACTACCCCCAGCATGACCCCCTACACTACACAAACATCACTGCACTACCCTAAACCCTAAAACACAAGCCCCTATACTACCCAAACACCACTGCACTACCCTAAACCCTAAGACTCTATCCCCATCACTACCCCCTACACTACAGAAACAACACTGCACTACCCTAAACCCTAAAGCACTACCCCCAGCAGTACCCCCTCCACTAGACAAACACCACAGCACTACCCTAAACCCTAAAACACTACCCCCAGCATGACCCCCTACACTACCCAAACACCACTGCACTACCCTAAAACCTAAAACACTACCCCCAGCAGTACCCCTACACTACCCAAACACAACTGCACTAACCTAATCCCTAAAACACTACCCCCAGCATGGCCCCCTACACTATCCAAACACCAGTGCACTACCCTAAACCCTAAAACACTACCCCCAGCATGACCTCCTACACTACACAAACACCACTGCACTACCCTAAACACTAAAACACTACCCCAGCACTATCCCCTACACTACCCAAACACCACTCCACTACCCTAAGCCCTAAAATACTACCCCCGGCACTACCCCTACACTAAATAATCACCACTGCACTACCATAAACCCTAAAACACTAGCCACTACACTACACAAACACCACTACACTACCCTCAGCCCTAAAACACTACCCCGAGCACTACACCCTACACTACCCAAACACCACTGCACTACCCTAAACCCTAAAACACTACCCCCAGCACGGCCCCCTACACTACACAAACACCACTGCACCATCCTAAACCGTCAAACACTACCCCCAGCACGACCTCCTATACTACACAACCACCAATGCACTACCCTAAACCCTAAAACACTAGCCCCTACACTACACAAACACCACTGCACTACCCTCAGCCCTCAAACACTACCCCGACCACTACACCCCACACTACCCAAACACCACTGCACTACCCTAAACCCTAAAACACTATCCCCAGCACTACCCCCTACACTACACAAACACCACTGCACTGCCCTAAACCCTAAAACACTACCCCCAGCAGTACCCCCTACACTACACAAACACCACTGCACTACCCCAAACCCTAAAAAACCTCCCCCAGGATGACCCCCTACACTAGACAAATACCACGGCACTACCCTAAACACTAAAACACTAAACCCAGCAGTACCCCCTACACTACCCAAACACAACTGCACTACCCTAAACCCTAAAACACTACCCCCAGCACAACCCCTTACACTACCCAAACACCACGGCACTTCCCTAAACCCTAAGACACTTCCCCCAGCACGACCCCCTACACTACCCAAACACCACTGTACTGCACTGCTATAAACCTGAAAACACTACCCCCAGCACGACCCCCTACACTACTCGAACACCACTGCACTACCCTAAACCCTAAAACACTACCCCCAGCACGACCCCCTACACTACCCAAACACCACTGTACTGCACTGCTATAAACCTGAAAACACTACCCCCAGCACGACCCCCTACACTACTCGAACACCACTGCACTACCCTAAACCCTAAAACACTATCCCCAGCAGGACCCCTACACTATGAAAACACCACTGCACTACCCTACACCCTAAAACACTACCCCAGCACGAACCCCTACACTACACAATCACCACTGCACTACCCTAAACCCTAAAACACTACCCCAGCATGCCCCCTACACTTCACGAACACCAATGCGCTACCCTAAACCTAAATCTACCCCCAGCACAACCCCATACACTACACAAACACCACTGCACTACCCTAAACCCTAAAAGACTAGCCCCAGCACGACCCCCTTGACTACACAAACATCACTGCACTGCCTTAAACCCTAAAACACTACCCCCAGCATGACCCCCTACACTACCCAAAACCCACTGCACTACCCTAAACCCTGAAACACTACGCCAGAACAACCCCCAATACTACACAAACACCACTGCACTACGATAAACCCTAATACACTTCCCCCAGCATGACCCATTACATTTACACAAACACCACTCCACTACCCTAAACACTACCCCCAGCACAAAACCCTACACTACCGAAACACCATTGCACTACCATAAACCCTGAAACACTACCCGCAGCACGACCCCCTACCCTACCCAAACACCACTGTACTGCACTGCCATAAACCTGAAAACACTACCCCCAGCACGACCCCCTACACTACTCAAACACCACTGCACTACCCTAAACCCTAAAACACTATCCCCAGCAGGACCCCCTACACTATGCAAACACCACTGCCCTACCCTAAACCCTAAGACACTTCCCCAGCACGACCCCCTACACTACCTAAACATTACAGCACTACCCTAAACCCTGAAACACTACCCCAGAACAACCCCCAATACTACACAAACACCACTGCACTAACCTAAACCCTAAAACACTACCCCCAGCAGTACCCCCTACACTACCCAAACACCACTGTACTACCCTAAACCCTAAAACACTACCCGCAGCTTGACCCCTACACTACACAAACACCACGGCACTACCCTACACCCTAAAACACTACCCCCAGCAGTACCCCTACACTACCCAAACACAACTGCACTACCCTAAACCCTAAAACACTACCCCCGCATGACCCCTACACTACTCAAATACCACTGCACTACCCTAAACCCTAAACCACTATCCCCAGCAGGACCCCCTACACTATGCAAACACCACTGCACTACCCTACACCCTAAAACACTACCCCCAGCATGTCCCCTACACTTCATGAACACCACTGCGCTACCCTAAACCTAAATCTACTCCCAGCACAACCCCCTACACTACACAATTACCACTGCACTACCCTAAACCCTAAAACACTACCCCAGCACGAACCCCTACACTACACAATCACCACTGCACTAACCTAAACCCTAAAACACTACCCCCAGCATGTCCCCTACACTTCATGAACACCACTGCGCTTCCCTAAACCTAAAACTACTCCCAGCACAACCCCCTACACTACACAAACAACACTGCACTACCCTACTGCACTACCCTAAACCCTAAAACACTACACCCAGCACAAACCACTACACTACCCTAACACCACTGCAATGCCTTGCCCTAAACCCGAAAACACTTTCCCAGCACGATCCCCTACACTACTCAAACACCACTTTACTACCCTAGACCCTAAAATGCTACCCCCAGCAAGAGACCCTACAGTACACAAACACCACTGTACTACCCTAACCCCTAAAACACTACCTCCAGCACGTCCCCTACACTACTAAAAACACCACTGCACAACCCTACACCCTAAAACACTACCCCCAGCACGACCCCCAACACTACCCAAACAACACTGTACTACCCTAAACCCTAAAACACAACCCCCTACACTACACAAACACCACTGCACTATCCTAAATCCTAAAACACTACCCCCAGCTCGGCCCCCTACACTACACAAACACCACTGCACTACTCTAAACCCTAAAACACTATCCCCAGTATGACCCCCTACACTACACAAACACCACTGCACTACCATAAACCATTAAGCACTACCCCCAGCATGAACCCCTACACTACCCAAACATCACTTCACTATCCTAAACCCTAAAACACTACCCCCAGCACGACCCCCTACACTACTCAAACACCACTGCACTGCCCTAAACCCTAAAACACTACCCCCAGCAAGACCCCCTATAGTACACAAACACCACTGCAGTACCCTAAACCCTAAAACACTACCCCCAGCATGACACCATACACTACACAAACACCACTTCACTACCCTACTCCCTAAAACACTACCCCAGCATGAACCCCTACACTACACAAACACCACTGCACTACCCTAATCCCTAAAACACTACCCCCAGCACGACCCCCTACACTATACAAACACCACTGCACTACCCTAAACTGTAAAACACTACCCCCAGCATGACCCCCTACACTACTAAAAACACCACTGCACTACCCTACACCCTAAAACACTACCCCCAGCACGACCCCCAACACTACCCAAACAACACTGTACTACCCTAAACCCTAAAACACAACCCCCTACACTACACAAACACCACTGCACTATCCTAAATCCTAAAACACTACCCCCAGCTCGGCCCCCTACACTACACAAACACCACTGCACTACTCCAAACCCTAAAACTCTATCCCCAGTATGACCCCCTACACTACACAAACACCACTGCACTACCATAAACCATTAAGCACTACCCCCAGCATGAACCCCTACACTACCCAAATATCACTTCACTATCCTAAACCCTAAAACACTACCCCCAGCACGACCCCCTACACTACTCAAACACCACTGCACTGCCCTAAACCCTAAAACACTACCCCCAGCAAGACCCCCTATAGTACACAAACACCACTGCACTACCCTAAACCCTAAAACACTACCCCCAGCATGACACCATACACTACACAAACACCACTTCACTACCCTACTCCCTAAAACACTACCCCAGCATGAACCCCTACACTACACAAACACCACTGCACTACCCTAATCCCTAAAACACTACCCCCAGCACGACCCCATACACTATACAAACACCACTGCACTACCCTAAACCCTAAAACACTACCCCCAGCATGACCCCCTACACTACACACACACCACTGTACTACCTTCACCCCAAAAACACTACCCCCAGCACGACCCCAACATAACTGCACTATCCTAAATCCAAAAACACTACCTCTATCTCGGCCCCCTACACTACCCAAACACCACTGCACTATCCTAAACCCTAAAACACGACCCTCTACACTTCACAAACACCACTGCCCTAGCCTAAACCCTAAAACACTTCCCCCAGCACGACCCCCTAAACTACCACAACATCACTGCACTACACTAAACCCTAAAACACTACTCCCAGCACTACCCCTACACTACACAAACACCACTGCACTACCCTAAACCCTAAAACACTACCCCCAGCATGACCCCCCTACACTACACAAGCACCACTGCACTACCCTAAACCTAAAACACTACCCCCAACACGACACCCTACACTACCCAAACATAACTGCAGTACCCAAAACCCTAAAACACTACCACCAGCACAACTCCCTACACAACCCAAAGACCACTGCACTACCCTAAACACTAAATCTACCCCAGCAAAAGCCCCCACACTACACAAACACCTCTGCACTACCCTAAACCCTAAAACACTACCCCCAGCACGACCCACAACACTACACAAACACCACTGCACTACCCTAAACCCTGAAACACTACCCCCAGCATGACCTCCTACACTACACAAACACCACTGCACTACCCTAAACCCTAAAGCACTACACCAGTACTACCCCCTACACAACCGAAACACCACTGCACTACCCTACACCCTAAAACACTACCCCCAGCACGACCCCCTACACTACACAATCACCATTGGACTACCCTAAACACTCAAACACTACCCCAAGCACGACCCCCTACACTACCCAAACACCACTACACTACCCTGAACCCTAAAACACTACCCCCAGCATGACCCCCTACACTACACAAACATCACTGCACTACCCTAAAACACTAGCCCCTATACTACACAAACACCACTGCACTACCCTCAGCCCAAAACACTACTCCCAGCACTACACCCTACACTACCCAAACACCACTGCACTACCCTAAACCCTAAACACTAGCCCCCAGACTAAAAAAACACCACTGCACTACCCTCAGCCCTAAAACACTACCCAAAGCACCACATCCTACACTACCCAAACACCACTGCACTACCCTAAACCCTAAAACACTATCCCCAGCACTACCCCCTACACTACACAAACACTGCACTACCCTAAACCCTAAAGCACTACCCCCAGCAGTACCCCCTCCACTACCCAAACAACACTGTACTACCATAAACCCTAAAACGCTACCCCCAGCATGACCCCTACACTGCACAAACACCACGGCACTACCCTACACCCTAAAACACTACCCCCCGCATGACCCCTACACTGCACAAACACCACGGCACTACCCTACACCCTAAAACACTACCCCCAGCAGTACCCCTACACTACCCAAACACAACTGCCCTACCCTAAACCCTAAGACACTTCCCCCAGCACGACCCCCTACACTACCCAAACATTACTGCACTACCCTAAACCCTGAAACACTACCCCAGAACGACCCCCAATACTACACAAACACCACTGCACTAACCTAAACCCTAAAACACTACCCCCAGCAGTACCCCCTACACTACCCAAACACCACTGTACTACCCTAAACCCTAAAACACTACCCCCAGCTTGACCCCTACACTACACAAACACTACGGCACTACCCTACACCCTAAAACACTACCCCCAGTAGTACCCCTACACTACCCAAACACCACTGTACTACCCTAAACCCTAAAACACTACCCCCAGCTTGACCCCTACACTACACAAACACTACGGCACTACCCTAAACCCTAAAACACTACCCCCGCATGACCCCTACACTACTCAAATACCACTGCACTACCCTAAACCCTAAACCACTATCCCCAGCACCAAACCCTACACTACACAATCACCACTGCACTACCCTAAAACACTACCCCCAGCATGCCCCTACATTTCACGAACACCACTGCGCTACCCTAAACCTAAATCTACTCCCAGCACAACCCCCTACACTACACAAACACCACTGCACTACCCTAAACCCTAAAACACTACCCCAGCACGAACCCCTACACTACACAATCACCACTGCACTACCCCAAACCCTAAAACACTACCCCCAGCATGTCCCCTACACTTCATGAACACCACTGCACTACCCTAAACACTAAAACACTACCCCAGCACTATCCCCTACACTACCCAAACACCACTCCACTACCCTAAGCCCTAAAATACTACCCCCGGCACTACCCCTACACTAAATAATCACCACTGCACTACCATAAACCCTAAAACACTAGCCACTACACTACACAAACACCACTACACTACCCTCAGCCCTAAAACACTACCCCGAGCACTACACCCTACACTACCCAAACACCACTGCACTACCCTAAACCCTAAAACACTACCCCCAGCACGGCCCCCTACACTACACAAACACCACTGCACCATCCTAAACCGTCAAACACTACCCCCAGCACGACCTCCTATACTACACAACCACCAATGCACTACCCTAAACCCTAAAACACTATCCCCAGCACTACCCCCTACACTACACAAACACCACTGCACTGCCCTAAACCCTAAAACACTACCCCCAGCAGTACCCCCTACACTACACAAACACCACTGCACTACCCCAAACCCTAAAAAACCTCCCCCAGGATGACCCCCTACACTAGACAAATACCACGGCACTACCCTAAACACTAAAACACTAAACCCAGCAGTACCCCCTACACTACCCAAACACAACTGCACTACCCTAAACCACTACCCCCAGCACAACCCCTTACACTACCCAAACACCACGGCACTTCCCTAAACCCTAAGACTCTTCCCCCAGCACGACCCCCTACACTACCCAAACACCACTGTACTGCACTGCTATAAACCTGAAAACACTACCCCCAGCACGACCCCCTACACTACTCGAACACAACTGCACTACCCTAAACCCTAAAACACTACCCCCAGCACAACCCCCTACACTACCCAAACACCACTGTACTGCACTGCTATAAACCTGAAAACACTACCCCCAGCACGACCCCCTACACTACTCGAACACCACTGCACTACCCTAAACCCTAAAACACTATCCCCAGCAGGACCCCTACACTATGAAAACACCACTGCACTACCCTACACCCTAAAACACTACCCCAGCACGAACCCCTACACTACACAATCACCACTGCACTACCCTAAACCCTAAAACACTACCCCAGCATGCCCCCTACACTTCACGAACACCAATGCGCTACCCTAAACCTAAATCTACCCCCAGCACAACCCCATACACTACACAAACACCACTGCACTACCCTAAACCCTAAAAGACTACCCCCAGCACGACCCCCTTGACTACACAAACATCACTGCACTGCCTTAAACCCTAAAACACTACCCCCAGCATGACCCCCTACACTACCCAAAACCCACTGCACTACCCTAAACCCTGAAACACTACGCCAGAACAACCCCCAATACTACACAAACACCACTGCACTACGATAAACCCTAATACACTTCCCCCAGCATGACCCATTACATTTACACAAACACCACTCCACTACCCTAAACACTACCCCCAGCACAAAACCCTACACTACCGAAACACCATTGCACTACCATAAACCCTGAAACACTACCCGCAGCACGACCCCCTACCCTACCCAAACACCACTGTACTGCACTGCCATAAACCTGAAAACACTACCCCCAGCACGACCCCCTACACTACTCAAACACCACTGCACTACCCTAAACCCTAAAACACTATCCCCAGCAGGACCCCCTACACTATGCAAACACCACTGCCCTACCCTAAACCCTAAGACACTTCCCCAGCACGACCCCCTACACTACCTAAACATTACAGCACTACCCTAAACCCTGAAACACTACCCCAGAACAACCCCCAATACTACACAAACACCACTGCACTAACCTAAACCCTAAAACACTACCCCCAGCAGTACCCCCTACACTACCCAAACACCACTGTACTACCCTAAACCCTAAAACACTACCCGCAGCTTGACCCCTACACTACACAAACACCACGGCACTACCCTACACCCTAAAACACTACCCCCAGCAGTACCCCTACACTACCCAAACACAACTGCACTACCCTAAACCCTAAAACACTACCCCCGCATGACCCCTACACTATGCAAACACCACTGCACTACCCTACACCCTAAAACACTACCCCCAGCATGTCCCCTACACTTCATGAACACCACTGCGCTACCCTAAACCTAAATCTACTCCCAGCACAACCCCCTACACTACACAATTACCACTGCACTACCCTAAACCCTAAAACACTACCCCAGCACGAACCCCTACACTACACAATCACCACTGCACTAACCTAAACCCTAAAACACTACCCCCAGCATGTCCCCTACACTTCATGAACACCACTGCGCTACCCTAAACCTAAAACTACTCCCAGCACAACCCCCTACACTACACAAACAACACTGCACTACCCTACTGCACTACCCTAAACCCTAAAACACTACACCCAGCACGAACCACTACACTACCCTAACACCACTGCAATGCCTTGCCCTAAACCCGAAAACACATTCCCCAGCACGATCCCCTACACTACTCAAACACCACTTTACTACCCTAGACCCTAAAATGCTACCCCCAGCAAGAGACCCTACAGTACACAAACACCACTGTACTACCCTAACCCCTAAAACACTACCTCCAGCATGTCCCCTACACTACTAAAAACACCACTGCACTACCCTACACCCTAAAACACTACCCCCAGCACGACCCCCAACACTACCCAAACAACACTGTACTACCCTAAACCCTAAAACACAACCCCCTACACTACACAAACACCACTGCACTATCCTAAATCCTAAAACACTACCCCCAGCTCGGCCCCCTACACTACACAAACACCACTGCACTACTCTAAACCCTAAAACACTATCCCCAGTATGACCCCCTACACTACACAAACACCACTGCACTATCATAAACCATTAAGCACTACCCCCAGCATGAACCCCTACACTACCCAAACATCACTTCACTATCCTAAACCCTAAAACACTACCCCCAGCACGACCCCCTACACTACTCAAACACCACTGCACTGCCCTAAACCCTAAAACACTACCCCCAGCAAGACCCCCTATAGTACACAAACACCACTGCACTACCCTAAAACACTACCCCCAGCATGACACCATACACTACACAAACACCACTTCACTACCCTACTCCCTAAAACACTACCCCAGCATGAACCCCTACACTACACAAACACCACTGCACTACCCTAATCCCTAAAACACTACCCCCAGCACGACCCCCTACACTATCCAAACACCACTGCACTACCCTAAACCGTAAAACACTACCCCCAGCATGACCCCCTACACTACACACACACCACTGTACTACCTTCACCCCAAAAACACTACCCCCAGCACGACCCCAACATAACTGCACTATCCTAAATCCAAAAACACTACCTCTAGCTCGGCCCCCTACACTACCCAAACACCACTGCACTATCCTAAACCCTAAAACACGACCCTCTACACTTCACAAACACCACTGCCCTAGCCTAAACCCTAAAACACTTCCCCCAGCACGACCCCCTACACTACCACAACATCACTGCACTACACTAAACCCTAAAACACTACTCCCAGCACTACCCCTACACTACACAAACACCACTGCACTACCCTAAACCCTAAAACACTACCCCCAGCATGACCCCCTACACTACACAAGCACCACTGCACTACCCTAAACCTAAAACACTACCCCCAACACGACACCCTACACTACCCAAACATAACTGCAGTACCCAAAACCCTAAAACACTACCACCAGCACAACTCCCTACACAACCCAAAGACCACTGCACTACCCTAAACACTAAATCTACCCCAGCAAAAGCCCCCACACTACACAAACACCTCTGCACTACCCTAAACCCTAAAACACTACCCCCAGCACGACCCACAACACTACACAAACACCACTGCACTACCCTAAACCATAAAACACTTGCCCCAGCATGACCTCCTACACTACACAAACACCACTGCACTACCCTAAACCCTGAAACACTACCCCCAGCATGACCTCCTACACTACACAAACACCACTGCACTACCCTAAACCCTAAAGCACTACACCAGTACTACCCCCTACACAACCGAAACACCACTGCACTACCATACACCCTAAAACACTACCCCCAGCACGACCCCCTACACTACACAATCACCATTGGACTACCCTAAACCCTCAAACACTACCCCAAGCACGACCCCCTACACTACCCAAACACCACTACACTACCCTGAACCCTAAAACACTACCCCCAGCATGACCCCCTACACTACACAAACATCACTGCACTACCCTAAAACACTAGCCCCTATACTACACAAACACCACTGCACTACCCTCAGCCCAAAACACTACTCCCAGCACTACACCCTACACTACCCAAACACCACTGCACTACCCTAAACCCTAAACACTAGCCCCCAGACTAAAAAAACACCACTGCACTACCCTCAGCCCTAAAACACTACCCAAAGCACCACATCCTACACTACCCAAACACCACTGCACTACCCTAAACCCTAAAGCACTACCCCCAGCAGTACCCCCTCCACTACCCAAACAACACTGTACTACCATAAACCCTAAAACACTACCCCCAGCATGACCCCTACACTGCACAAACACCACGGCACTACCCTACACCCTAAAACACTACCCCCCGCATGACCCCTACACTGCACAAACACCACGGCACTACCCTACACCCTAAAACACTACCCCCAGCAGTACCCCTACACTACCCAAACACAACTGCCCTACCCTAAACCCTAAGACACTTCCCCCAGCACGACCCCCTACACTACCCAAACATTACTGCACTACCCTAAACCCTGAAACACTACCCCAGAACGACCCCCAATACTACACAAACACCACTGCACTAACCTAAACCCTAAAACACTACCCCCAGCAGTACCCCCTACACTACCCAAACACCACTGTACTACCCTAAACCCTAAAACACTACCCCCAGCTTGACCCCTACACTACACAAACACTACGGCACTACCCTACACCCTAAAACACTACCTCCAGTAGTACCCCTATACTACCCAAACACCACTGTACTACCCTAAACCCTAAAACACTACCCCCAGCTTGACCCCTACACTACACAAACACTACGGCACTACCCTAAACCCTAAAACACTACCCCCGCATGACCCCTACACTACTCAAATACCACTGCACTACCCTAAACCCTAAACCACTATCCCCAGCACGAAACCCTACACTACACAATCACCACTGCACTACCCTAAACCCTAAAACACTACCCCCAGCATGCCCCTACACTTCACGAACACCACTGCGCTACCCTAAACCTAAATCTACTCCCAGCACAACCCCCTACACTACACAAACACCACTGCACTACCCTAAATCCTAAAACACTACCCCAGCACGAACCCCTACACTACACAATCACCACTGCACTACCCCAAACCCTAAAACACTACCCCCAGCATGTCCCCTACACTTCATGAACACCACTGCGCTACCCTAAACCTAAAACAACTCCCAGCACAACCCCCTACACTACACAAACAACACTGCACTACCCTACTGCACTACCCTAAACCCTAAAACACTACACCCAGCACGAACCCCTACACTACCCAAACACCACTGCAATGCCTTGCCCTAAACCCGAAAACACTTTCCCCAGCACGATCCCCTACACTACTCAAACACCACTTTACTACCCTAGACCCTAAAATGCTAACCCCAGCAAGAGACCCTACAATACACAACCACCACTGCACTACCCTAACACCTAAAACCCTACCTCCAGCACATCCCCTACACTACTAAAAACACCATGGCACTACCCTACACCCTAAAACACTACCCCCAGCACGACCCCCAACACTACCCAAACAACACTGCACTACCCTAAACCCTAAAACACAACCCCCTACACTACACAAACACCACTGCACTAACCTAAACCCTAAAACACTACCCCCAGCTCGGCCCCCTACACTACACAAACACCACTGCACTACTCTAAACCCTAAAACACTACCCCCAGTATGACCCCCTATAGTACACAAACACCACTTCACTACCCTACTCCCTAAAACACTACCCCAGCATGAACCCTACACTACACAAATACCACTGTACTACCTTAACCCTAAAACACTACCCCCAGCACGACCCCAACATAACTGCACTATCCTAAACCCAAAAACACTACCTCTAGCTCGGCCCCCTACACTACCCAAACACCACTGCACTATCCTAAACCCTTAAACACTTCCCCCAGCACGACCCCCTACACTACCACAACATCACTGCACTACACTAAACCCTAAAACACTACTCCCAGCACTACCCCTACACTACACACACACCACTGCACTACCCTAAATCCTAAAACACTACCCCCAGCATGACCCCCTACACTACACAAGCACCACTGCACTACCCTAAACCCTAAAACACTACAACCAGCACGACTCCCTACACAACCCAAAGACCACTGCACTACCCTAAACACTAAATCTACCCCAGCAAAACCCCCTACACTACACCCCCTACACTACACTAACAGCTCTGCACTACCCTAAACCCTAAAACACTACCCCCAGCACGACCCACAACACTACACAAACACCGCTGCACTACGCTAAACCATAAAACACTTGCCCCAGCATGACCTCCTACACTACACAAACACCACTGCACTACCCTAACCCTAAAAAACTACCCCCAGCATGACCTCCTACACTACACAAACACCACTGCACTACCCTAAACCCTAAAACACTACCCCCAGCACGTCCCCTTACACTACCCGAACACCACTGCACTTCCCTAAACCCTAAAACACTATCCCCAGCACTACCCCCTACACTACACAAACACCACTGCACTGCCCTAAACCCTAAAACACTACCCCCAGCAGTACCCCCTACACTACACAAACACCACTGCACTACCCCAAACCCTAAAAAACCTCCCCCAGGATGACCCCCTACACTAGACAAATACCACGGCACTACCCTAAACACAAACACTAAACCCAGCAGTACCCCCTACACTACCCAAACACAACTGCACTACCCTAAACCCTAAAACACTACCCCCAGCACAACCCCTTACACTACCCAAACACCACGGCACTTCCCTAAACCCTAAGACACTTCCCCCAGCACGACCCCCTACACTACCCAAACACCACTGTACTGCACTGCTATAAACCTGAAAACACTACCCCCAGCACGACCCCCTACACTACTCGAACACCACTGCACTACCCTAAACCCTAAAACACTACCCCCAGCACGACCCCCTACACTACCCAAACACCACTGTACTGCACTGCTATAAACCTGAAAACACTACCCCCAGCACGACCCCCTACACTACTCGAACACCACTGCACTACCCTAAACCCTAAAACACTATCCCCAGCAGGACCCCTACACTATGAAAACACCACTGCACTACCCTACACCCTAAAACACTACCCCAGCACGAACCCCTACACTACACAATCACCACTGCACTACCCTAAACCCTAAAACACTACCCCAGCATGCCCCCTACACTTCACGAACACCAATGCGCTACCCTAAACCTAAATCTACCCCCAGCACAACCCCATACACTACACAAACACCACTGCACTACCCTAAACCCTAAAAGACTACCCCCAGCACGACCCCCTTGACTACACAAACATCACTGCACTGCCTTAAAGCCTAAAACACTACCCCCAGCATGACCCCCTACACTACCCAAAACCCACTGCACTACCCTAAACCCTGAAACACTACGCCAGAACAACCCCCAAAACTACACAAACACCACTCCACTACGATAAACCCTAATACACTTCCCCCAGCATGACCCATTACATTTACACAAACACCACTCCACTACCCTAAACACTACCCCCAGCACAAAACCCTACACTACCGAAACACCATTGCACTACCATAAACCCTGAAACACTACCCGCAGCACGACCCCCTACCCTACCCAAACACCACTGTACTGCACTGCCATAAACCTGAAAACACTACCCCCAGCACGACCCCCTACACTACTCAAACACCACTGCACTACCCTAAACCCTAAAACACTATCCCCAGCAGGACCCCCTACACTATGCAAACACCACTGCCCTACCCTAAACCCTAAGACACTTCCCCAGCACGACCCCCTACACTACCTAAACATTACAGCACTACCCTAAACCCTGAAACACTACCCCAGAACAACCCCCAATACTACACAAACACCACTGCACTAACCTAAACCCTAAAACACTACCCCCAGCAGTACCCCCTACACTACCCAAACACCACTGTACTACCCTAAACCCTAAAACACTACCCGCAGCTTGACCCCTACACTACACAAACACCACGGCACTACCCTACACCCTAAAACACTACCCCCAGCAGTACCCCTACACTACCCAAACACAACTGCACTACCCTAAACCCTAAAACACTTCCCCCGCATGACCCCTACACTACTCAAATACCACTGCACTACCCTAAACCCTAAACCACTATCCCCAGCAGGACCCCCTACACTATGCAAACACCACTGCACTACCCTACACCCTAAAACACTACCCCCAGCATGTCCCCTACACTTCATGAACACCACTGCGCTACCCTACACCTAAATCTACTCCCAGCACAACCCCCTACACTACACAATTACCACTGCACTACCCTAAACCCTAAAACACTACCCCAGCACGAACCCCTACACTACACAATCACCACTGCACTAACCTAAACCCTAAAACACTACCCCCAGCATGTCCCCTACACTTCATGAACACCACTGCGCTACCCTAAACCTAAAACTACTCCCAGCACAACCCCCTACACTACACAAACAACACTGCACTGCCCTACTGCACTACCCTAAACCCTAAAACACTACACCCAGCACAAACCACTACACTACCCTAACACCACTGCAATGCCTTGCCCTAAACCCGAAAACACTTTCCCCCAGCACGATCCCCTACACTACTCAAACACCACTTTACTACCCTAGACCCTAAAATGCTACCCCCAGCAAGAGACCCTACAGTACACAAACACCACTGTACTACCCTAACCCCTAAAACACTACCTCCAGCACGTCCCCTACACTACTAAAAACACCACTGCACAACCCTACACCCTAAAACACTACCCCCAGCACGACCCCCAACACTACCCAAACAACACTGTACTACCCTAAACCCTAAAACACAACCCCCTACACTACACAAACACCACTGCACTATCCTAAATCCTAAAACACTACCCCCAGCTCGGCCCCCTACACTACACAAACACCACTGCACTACTCTAAACCCTAAAACACTATCCCCAGTATGACCCCCTACACTACACAAACACCACTGCACTACCATAAACCATTAAGCACTACCCCCAGCATGAACCCCTACACTACCCAAACATCACTTCACTATCCTAAACCCTAAAACACTACCCCCAGCACGACCCCCTACACTACTCAAACACCACTGCACTGCCCTAAACCCTAAAACACTACCCCCAGCAAGACCCCCTATAGTACACAAACACCACTGCAGTACCCTAAACCCTAAAACACTACCCCCAGCATGACACCATACACTACACAAACACCACTTCACTACCCTACTCCCTAAAACACTACCCCAGCATGAACCCCTACACTACACAAACACCACTGCACTACCCTAATCCCTAAAACACTACCCCCAGCACGACCCCCTACACTATACAAACACCACTGCACTACCCTAAACCGTAAAACACTACCCCCAGCATGACCCCCTACACTACTAAAAACACCACTGCACTACCCTACACCCTAAAACACTACCCCCAGCACGACCCCCAACACTACCCAAACAACACTGTACTACCCTAAACCCTAAAACACAACCCCCTACACTACACAAACACCACTGCACTATCCTAAATCCTAAAACACTACCCCCAGCTCGGCCCCCTACACTACACAAACACCACTGCACTACTCCAAACCCTAAAACTCTATCCCCAGTATGACCCCCTACACTACACAAACACCACTGCACTACCATAAACCATTAAGCACTACCCCCAGCATGAACCCCTACACTACCCAAATATCACTTCACTATCCTAAACCCTAAAACACTACCCCCAGCACGACCCCCTACACTACTCAAACACCACTGCACTGCCCTAAACCCTAAAACACTACCCCCAGCAAGACCCCTTATAGTACACAAACACCACTGCACTACCCTAAACCCTAAAACACTACCCCCAGCATGACACCATACACTACACAAACACCACTTCACTACCCTACTCCCTAAAACACTACCCCAGCATGAACCCCTACACTACACAAACACCACTGCACTACCCTAATCCCTAAAACACTACCCCCAGCACGACCCCATACACTATACAAACACCACTGCACTACCCTAAACCCTAAAACACTACCCCCAGCATGACCCCCTACACTACACACACACCACTGTACTACCTTCACCCCAAAAACACTACCCCCAGCACGACCCCAACATAACTGCACTATCCTAAATCCAAAAACACTACCTCTAGCTCGGCCCCCTACACTACCCAAACACCACTGCACTATCCTAAACCCTAAAACACGACCCTCTACACTTCACAAACACCACTGCCCTAGCCTAAACCCTAAAACACTTCCCCCAGCACGACCCCCTAAACTACCACAACATCACTGCACTACACTAAACCCTAAAACACTACTCCCAGCACTACCCCTACACTACACAAACACCACTGCACTACCCTAAACCCTAAACCACTACCCCCAGCATGACCCCCCTACACTACACAAGCACCACTGCACTACCCTAAACCTAAAACACTACCCCCAACACGACACCCTACACTACCCAAACATAACTGCAGTACCCAAAACCCTAAAACACTACCACCAGCACAACTCCCTACACAACCCAAAGACCACTGCACTACCCTAAACACTAAATCTACCCCAGCAAAAGCCCCCACACTACACAAACACCTCTGCACTACCCTAAACCCTAAAACACTACCCCCAGCACGACCCACAACACTACACAAACACCACTGCACTACCCTAAACCCTGAAACACTACCCCCAGCATGACCTCCTACACTACACAAACACCACTGCACTACCCTAAACCCTAAAGCACTACACCAGTACTACCCCCTACACAACCGAAACACCACTGCACTACCCTACACCCTAAAACACTACCCCCAGCACGACCCCCTACACTACACAATCACCATTGGACTACCCTAAACACTCAAACACTACCCCAAGCACGACCCCCTACACTACCCAAACACCACTACACTACCCTGAACCCTAAAACACTACCCCCAGCATGACCCCCTACACTACACAAACATCACTGCACTACCCTAAAACACTAGCCCCTATACTACACAAACACCACTGCACTACCCTCAGCCCAAAACACTACTCCCAGCACTACACCCTACACTACCCAAACACCACTGCACTACCCTAAACCCTAAACACTAGCCCCCAGACTAAAAAAACACCACTGCACTACCCTCAGCCCTAAAACACTACCCAAAGCACCACATCCTACACTACCCAAACACCACTGCACTACCCTAAACCCTAAAACACTATCCCCAGCACTACCCCCTACACTACACAAACACTGCACTACCCTAAACCCTAAAGCACTACCCCCAGCAGTACCCCCTCCACTACCCAAACAACACTGTACTACCATAAACCCTAAAACGCTACCCCCAGCATGACCCCTACACTGCACAAACACCACGGCACTACCCTACACCCTAAAACACTACCCCCCGCATGACCCCTACACTGCACAAACACCACGGCACTACCCTACACCCTAAAACACTACCCCCAGCAGTACCCCTACACTACCCAAACACAACTGCCCTACCCTAAACCCTAAGACACTTCCCCCAGCACGACCCCCTACACTACCCAAACATTACTGCACTACCCTAAACCCTGAAACACTACCCCAGAACGACCCCCAATACTACACAAACACCACTGCACTAACCTAAACCCTAAAACACTACCCCCAGCAGTACCCCCTACACTACCCAAACACCACTGTACTACCCTAAACCCTAAAACACTACCCCCAGCTTGACCCCTACACTACACAAACACTACGGCACTACCCTACACCCTAAAACACTACCCCCAGTAGTACCCCTACACTACCCAAACACCACTGTACTACCCTAAACCCTAAAACACTACCCCCAGCTTGACCCCTACACTACACAAACACTACGGCACTACCCTAAACCCTAAAACACTACCCCCGCATGACCCCTACACTACTCAAATACCACTGCACTACCCTAAACCCTAAACCACTATCCCCAGCACGAAACCCTACACTACACAATCACCACTGCACTACCCTAAAACACTACCCCCAGCATGCCCCTACATTTCACGAACACCACTGCGCTACCCTAAACCTAAATCTACTCCCAGCACAACCCCCTACACTACACAAACACCACTGCACTACCCTAAACCCTAAAACACTACCCCAGCACGAACCCCTACACTACACAATCACCACTGCACTACCCCAAACCCTAAAACACTACCCCCAGCATGTCCCCTACACTTCATGAACACCACTGCACTACCCTAAACACTAAAACACTACCCCAGCACTATCCCCTACACTACCCAAACACCACTCCACTACCCTAAGCCCTAAAATACTACCCCCGGCACTACCCCTACACTAAATAATCACCACTGCACTACCATAAACCCTAAAACACTAGCCACTACACTACCCTCAGCCCTAAAACACTACCCCGAGCACTACACCCTACACTACCCAAACACCACTGCACTACCCTAAACCCTAAAACACTACCCCCAGCACGGCCCCCTACACTACACAAACACCACTGCACCATCCTAAACCGTCAAACACTACCCCCAGCACGACCTCCTATACTACACAACCACCAATGCACTACCCTAAACCCTAAAACACTATCCCCAGCACTACCCCCTACACTACACAAACACCACTGCACTGCCCTAAACCCTAAAACACTACCCCCAGCAGTACCCCCTACACTACACAAACACCACTGCACTACCCCAAACCCTAAAAAACCTCCCCCAGGATGACCCCCTACACTAGACAAATACCACGGCACTACCCTAAACACTAAAACACTAAACCCAGCAGTACCCCCTACACTACCCAAACACAACTGCACTACCCTAAACCACTACCCCCAGCACAACCCCTTACACTACCCAAACACCACGGCACTTCCCTAAACCCTAAGACTCTTCCCCCAGCACGACCCCCTACACTACCCAAACACCACTGTACTGCACTGCTATAAACCTGAAAACACTACCCCCAGCACGACCCCCTACACTACTCGAACACAACTGCACTACCCTAAACCCTAAAACACTACCCCCAGCACAACCCCCTACACTACCCAAACACCACTGTACTGCACTGCTATAAACCTGAAAACACTACCCCCAGCACGACCCCCTACACTACTCGAACACCACTGCACTACCCTAAACCCTAAAACACTATCCCCAGCAGGACCCCTACACTATGAAAACACCACTGCACTACCCTACACCCTAAAACACTACCCCAGCACGAACCCCTACACTACACAATCACCACTGCACTACCCTAAACCCTAAAACACTACCCCAGCATGCCCCCTACACTTCACGAACACCAATGCGCTACCCTAAACCTAAATCTACCCCCAGCACAACCCCATACACTACACAAACACCACTGCACTACCCTAAACCCTAAAAGACTACCCCCAGCACGACCCCCTTGACTACACAAACATCACTGCACTGCCTTAAACCCTAAAACACTACCCCCAGCATGACCCCCTACACTACCCAAAACCCACTGCACTACCCTAAACCCTGAAACACTACGCCAGAACAACCCCCAATACTACACAAACACCACTGCACTACGATAAACCCTAATACACTTCCCCCAGCATGACCCATTACATTTACACAAACACCACTCCACTACCCTAAACACTACCCCCAGCACAAAACCCTACACTACCGAAACACCATTGCACTACCATAAACCCTGAAACACTACCCGCAGCACGACCCCCTACCCTACCCAAACACCACTGTACTGCACTGCCATAAACCTGAAAACACTACCCCCAGCACGACCCCCTACACTACTCAAACACCACTGCACTACCCTAAACCCTAAAACACTATCCCCAGCAGGACCCCCTACACTATGCAAACACCACTGCCCTACCCTAAACCCTAAGACACTTCCCCAGCACGACCCCCTACACTACCTAAACATTACAGCACTACCCTAAACCCTGAAACACTACCCCAGAACAACCCCCAATACTACACAAACACCACTGCACTAACCTAAACCCTAAAACACTACCCCCAGCAGTACCCCCTACACTACCCAAACACCACTGTACTACCCTAAACCCTAAAACACTACCCGCAGCTTGACCCCTACACTACACAAACACCACGGCACTACCCTACACCCTAAAACACTACCCCCAGCAGTACCCCTACACTACCCAAACACAACTGCACTACCCTAAACCCTAAAACACTACCCCCGCATGACCCCTACACTATGCAAACACCACTGCACTACCCTACACCCTAAAACACTACCCCCAGCATGTCCCCTACACTTCATGAACACCACTGCGCTACCCTAAACCTAAATCTACTCCCAGCACAACCCCCTACACTACACAATTACCACTGCACTACCCTAAACCCTAAAACACTACCCCAGCACGAACCCCTACACTACACAATCACCACTGCACTAACCTAAACCCTAAAACACTACCCCCAGCATGTCCCCTACACTTCATGAACACCACTGCGCTACCCTAAACCTAAAACTACTCCCAGCACAACCCCCTACACTACACAAACAACACTGCACTACCCTACTGCACTACCCTAAACCCTAAAACACTACACCCAGCACGAACCACTACACTACCCTAACACCACTGCAATGCCTTGCCCTAAACCCGAAAACACATTCCCCAGCACGATCCCCTACACTACTCAAACACCACTTTACTACCCTAGACCCTAAAATGCTACCCCCAGCAAGAGACCCTACAGTACACAAACACCACTGTACTACCCTAACCCCTAAAACACTACCTCCAGCATGTCCCCTACACTACTAAAAACACCACTGCACTACCCTACACCCTAAAACACTACCCCCAGCACGACCCCCAACACTACCCAAACAACACTGTACTACCCTAAACCCTAAAACACAACCCCCTACACTACACAAACACCACTGCACTATCCTAAATCCTAAAACACTACCCCCAGCTCGGCCCCCTACACTACACAAACACCACTGCACTACTCTAAACCCTAAAACACTATCCCCAGTATGACCCCCTACACTACACAAACACCACTGCACTATCATAAACCATTAAGCACTACCCCCAGCATGAACCCCTACACTACCCAAACATCACTTCACTATCCTAAACCCTAAAACACTACCCCCAGCACGACCCCCTACACTACTCAAACACCACTGCACTGCCCTAAACCCTAAAACACTACCCCCAGCAAGACCCCCTATAGTACACAAACACCACTGCACTACCCTAAAACACTACCCCCAGCATGACACCATACACTACACAAACACCACTTCACTACCCTACTCCCTAAAACACTACCCCAGCATGAACCCCTACACTACACAAACACCACTGCACTACCCTAATCCCTAAAACACTACCCCCAGCACGACCCCCTACACTATACAAACACCACTGCACTACCCTAAACCGTAAAACACTACCCCCAGCATGACCCCCTACACTACACACACACCACTGTACTACCTTCACCCCAAAAACACTACCCCCAGCACGACCCCAACATAACTGCACTATCCTAAATCCAAAAACACTACCTCTAGCTCGGCCCCCTACACTACCCAAACACCACTGCACTATCCTAAACCCTAAAACACGACCCTCTACACTTCACAAACACCACTGCCCTAGCCTAAACCCTAAAACACTTCCCCCAGCACGACCCCCTACACTACCACAACATCACTGCACTACACTAAACCCTAAAACACTACTCCCAGCACTACCCCTACACTACACAAACACCACTGCACTACCCTAAACCACTACCCCCAGCATGACCCCCTACACTACACAAGCACCACTGCACTACCCTAAACCTAAAACACTACCCCCAACACGACACCCTACACTACCCAAACATAACTGCAGTACCCAAAACCCTAAAACACTACCACCAGCACAACTCCCTACACAACCCAAAGACCACTGCACTACCCTAAACACTAAATCTACCCCAGCAAAAGCCCCCACACTACACAAACACCTCTGCACTACCCTAAACCCTAAAACACTACCCCCAGCACGACCCACAACACTACACAAACACCACTGCACTACCCTAAACCATAAAACACTTGCCCCAGCATGACCTCCTACACTACACAAACACCACTGCACTACCCTAAACCCTGAAACACTACCCCCAGCATGACCTCCTACACTACACAAACACCACTGCACTACCCTAAACCCTAAAGCACTACACCAGTACTACCCCCTACACAACCGAAACACCACTGCACTACCATACACCCTAAAACACTACCCCCAGCACGACCCCCTACACTACACAATCACCATTGGACTACCCTAAACCCTCAAACACTACCCCAAGCACGACCCCCTACACTACCCAAACACCACTACACTACCCTGAACCCTAAAACACTACCCCCAGCATGACCCCCTACACTACACAAACATCACTGCACTACCCTAAAACACTAGCCCCTATACTACACAAACACCACTGCACTACCCTCAGCCCAAAACACTACTCCCAGCACTACACCCTACACTACCCAAACACCACTGCACTACCCTAAACCCTAAACACTAGCCCCCAGACTAAAAAAACACCACTGCACTACCCTCAGCCCTAAAACACTACCCAAAGCACCACATCCTACACTACCCAAACACCACTGCACTACCCTAAACCCTAAAGCACTACCCCCAGCAGTACCCCCTCCACTACCCAAACAACACTGTACTACCATAAACCCTAAAACACTACCCCCAGCATGACCCCTACACTGCACAAACACCACGGCACTACCCTACACCCTAAAACACTACCCCCCGCATGACCCCTACACTGCACAAACACCACGGCACTACCCTACACCCTAAAACACTACCCCCAGCAGTACCCCTACACTACCCAAACACAACTGCCCTACCCTAAACCCTAAGACACTTCCCCCAGCACGACCCCCTACACTACCCAAACATTACTGCACTACCCTAAACCCTAAAACACTACCCCAGAACGACCCCCAATACTACACAAACACCACTGCACTAACCTAAACCCTAAAACACTACCCCCAGCAGTACCCCCTACACTACCCAAACACCACTGTACTACCCTAAACCCTAAAACACTACCCCCAGCTTGACCCCTACACTACACAAACACTACGGCACTACCCTACACCCTAAAACACTACCTCCAGTAGTACCCCTATACTACCCAAACACCACTGTACTACCCTAAACCCTAAAACACTACCCCCAGCTTGACCCCTACACTACACAAACACTACGGCACTACCCTAAACCCTAAAACACTACCCCCGCATGACCCCTACACTACTCAAATACCACTGCACTACCCTAAACCCTAAACCACTATCCCCAGCACGAAACCCTACACTACACAATCACCACTGCACTACCCTAAACCCTAAAACACTACCCCCAGCATGCCCCTACACTTCACGAACACCACTGCGCTACCCTAAACCTAAATCTACTCCCAGCACAACCCCCTACACTACACAAACACCACTGCACTACCCTAAATCCTAAAACACTACCCCAGCACGAACCCCTACACTACACAATCACCACTGCACTACCCCAAACCCTAAAACACTACCCCCAGCATGTCCCCTACACTTCATGAACACCACTGCGCTACCCTAAACCTAAAACAACTCCCAGCACAACCCCCTACACTACACAAACAACACTGCACTACCCTACTGCACTACCCTAAACCCTAAAACACTACACCCAGCACGAACCCCTACACTACCCAAACACCACTGCAATGCCTTGCCCTAAACCCGAAAACACTTTCCCCAGCACGATCCCCTACACTACTCAAACACCACTTTACTACCCTAGACCCTAAAATGCTAACCCCAGCAAGAGACCCTACAATACACAACCACCACTGCACTACCCTAACACCTAAAACCCTACCTCCAGCACATCCCCTACACTACTAAAAACACCATGGCACTACCCTACACCCTAAAACACTACCCCCAGCACGACCCCCAACACTACCCAAACAACACTGCACTACCCTAAACCCTAAAACACAACCCCCTACACTACACAAACACCACTGCACTAACCTAAACCCTAAAACACTACCCCCAGCTCGGCCCCCTACACTACACAAACACCACTGCACTACTCTAAACCCTAAAACACTACCCCCAGTATGACCCCCTATAGTACACAAACACCACTTCACTACCCTACTCCCTAAAACACTACCCCAGCATGAACCCTACACTACACAAATACCACTGTACTACCTTAACCCTAAAACACTACCCCCAGCACGACCCCAACATAACTGCACTATCCTAAACCCAAAAACACTACCTCTAGCTCGGCCCCCTACACTACCCAAACACCACTGCACTATCCTAAACCCTTAAACACTTCCCCCAGCACGACCCCCTACACTACCACAACATCACTGCACTACACTAAACCCTAAAACACTACTCCCAGCACTACCCCTACACTACACACACACCACTGCACTACCCTAAATCCTAAAACACTACCCCCAGCATGACCCCCTACACTACACAAGCACCACTGCACTACCCTAAACCCTAAAACACTACAACCAGCACGACTCCCTACACAACCCAAAGACCACTGCACTACCCTAAACACTAAATCTACCCCAGCAAAACCCCCTACACTACACCCCCTACACTACACTAACAGCTCTGCACTACCCTAAACCCTAAAACACTACCCCCAGCACGACCCACAACACTACACAAACACCGCTGCACTACGCTAAACCATAAAACACTTGCCCCAGCATGACCTCCTACACTACACAAACACCACTGCACTACCCTAACCCTAAAAAACTACCCCCAGCATGACCTCCTACACTACACAAACACCACTGCACTACCCTAAACCCTAAAACACTACCCCCAGCACGTCCCCTTACACTACCCGAACACCACTGCACTTCCCTAAACCCTAAAACACTATCCCCAGCACTACCCCCTACACTACACAAACACCACTGCACTGCCCTAAACCCTAAAACACTACCCCCAGCAGTACCCCCTACACTACACAAACACCACTGCACTACCCCAAACCCTAAAAAACCTCCCCCAGGATGACCCCCTACACTAGACAAATACCACGGCACTACCCTAAACACTAAAACACTAAACCCAGCAGTACCCCCTACACTACCCAAACACAACTGCACTACCCTAAACCCTAAAACACTACCCCCAGCACAACCCCTTACACTACCCAAACACCACGGCACTTCCCTAAACCCTAAGACACTTCCCCCAGCACGACCCCCTACACTACCCAAACACCACTGTACTGCACTGCTATAAACCTGAAAACACTACCCCCAGCACGACCCCCTACACTACTCGAACACCACTGCACTACCCTAAACCCTAAAACACTACCCCCAGCACGACCCCCTACACTATCCAAACACCACTGTACTGCACTGCTATAAACCTGAAAACACTACCCCCAGCACGACCCCCTACACTACTCGAACACCACTGCACTACCCTAAACCCTAAAACACTATCCCCAGCAGGACCCCTACACTATGAAAACACCACTGCACTACCCTACACCCTAAAACACTACCCCAGCACGAACCCCTACACTACACAATCACCACTGCACTACCCTAAACCCTAAAACACTACCCCAGCATGCCCCCTACACTTCACGAACACCAATGCGCTACCCTAAACCTAAATCTACCCCCAGCACAACCCCATACACTACACAAACACCACTGCACTACCCTAAACCCTAAAAGACTACCCCCAGCACGACCCCCTTGACTACACAAACATCACTGCACTGCCTTAAACCCTAAAACACTACCCCCAGCATGACCCCCTACACTACCCAAAACCCACTGCACTACCCTAAACCCTGAAACACTACGCCAGAACAACCCCCAAAACTACACAAACACCACTGCACTACGATAAACCCTAATACACTTCCCCCAGCATGACCCATTACATTTACACAAACACCACTCCACTACCCTAAACACTACCCCCAGCACAAAACCCTACACTACCGAAACACCATTGCACTACCATAAACACTGAAACACTACCCGCAGCACGACCCCCTACCCTACCCAAACACCACTGTACTGCACTGCCATAAACCTGAAAACACTACCCCCAGCACGACCCCCTACACTACTCAAACACCACTGCACTACCCTAAACCCTAAAACACTATCCCCAGCAGGACCCCCTACACTATGCAAACACCACTGCCCTACCCTAAACCCTAAGACACTTCCCCAGCACGACCCCCTACACTACCTAAACATTACAGCACTACCCTAAACCCTGAAACACTACCCCAGAACAACCCCCAATACTACACAAACACCACTGCACTAACCTAAACCCTAAAACACTACCCCCAGCAGTACCCCCTACACTACCCAAACACCACTGTACTACCCTAAACCCTAAAACACTACCCGCAGCTTGACCCCTACACTACACAAACACCACGGCACTACCCTACACCCTAAAACACTACCCCCAGCAGTACCCCTACACTACCCAAACACAACTGCACTACCCTAAACCCTAAAACACTTCCCCCGCATGACCCCTACACTACTCAAATACCACTGCACTACCCTAAACCCTAAACCACTATCCCCAGCAGGACCCCCTACACTATGCAAACACCACTGCACTACCCTACACCCTAAAACACTACCCCCAGCATGTCCCCTACACTTCATGAACACCACTGCGCTACCCTACACCTAAATCTACTCCCAGCACAACCCCCTACACTACACAATTACCACTGCACTACCCTAAACCCTAAAACACTACCCCAGCACGAACCCCTACACTACACAATCACCACTGCACTAACCTAAACCCTAAAACACTACCCCCAGCATGTCCCCTACACTTCATGAACACCACTGCGCTACCCTAAACCTAAAACTACTCCCAGCACAACCCCCTACACTACACAAACAACACTGCACTACCCTACTGCACTACCCTAAACCCTAAAACACTACACCCAGCACAAACCACTACACTACCCTAACACCACTGCAATGCCTTGCCCTAAACCCGAAAACACTTTCCCCAGCACGATCCCCTACACTACTCAAACACCACTTTACTACCCTAGACCCTAAAATGCTACCCCCAACAAGAGACCCTACAGTACACAAACACCACTGTACTACCCTAACCCCTAAAACACTACCTCCAGCACGTCCCCTACACTACTAAAAACACCACTGCACAACCCTACACCCTAAAACACTACCCCCAGCACGACCCCCAACACTACCCAAACAACACTGTACTACCCTAAACCCTAAAACACAACCCCCTACACTACACAAACACCACTGCACTATCCTAAATCCTAAAACACTACCCCCAGCTCGGCCCCCTACACTACACAAACACCACTGCACTACTCTAAACCCTAAAACACTATCCCCAGTATGACCCCCTACACTACACAAACACCACTGCACTACCACAAACCATTAAGCACTACCCCCAGCATGAACCCCTACACTACCCAAACATCACTTCACTATCCTAAACCCTAAAACACTACCCCCAGCACGACCCCCTACACTACTCAAACACCACTGCACTGCCCTAAACCCTAAAACACTACCCCCAGCAAGACCCCCTATAGTACACAAACACCACTGCAGTACCCTAAACCCTAAAACACTACCCCCAGCATGACACCATACACTACACAAACACCACTTCACTACCCTACTCCCTAAAACACTACCCCAGCATGAACCCCTACACTACACAAACACCACTGCACTACCCTAATCCCTAAAACACTACCCCCAGCACGACCCCCTACACTATACAAACACCACTGCACTACCCTAAACCGTAAAACACTACCCCCAGCACGACCCCCAACACTACCCAAACAACACTGTACTACCCTAAACCCTAAAACACAACCCCCTACACTACACAAACACCACTGCACTATCCTAAATCCTAAAACACTACCCCCAGCTCGGCCCCCTACACTACACAAACACCACTGCACTACTCCAAACCCTAAAACTCTATCCCCAGTATGACCCCCTACACTACACAAACACCACTGCACTACCATAAACCATTAAGCACTACCCCCAGCATGAACCCCTACACTACCCAAATATCACTTCACTATCCTAAACCCTAAAACACTACCCCCAGCACGACCCCCTACACTACTCAAACACCACTGCACTGCCCTAAACCCTAAAACACTACCCCCAGCAAGACCCCCTATAGTACACAAACACCACTGCACTACCCTAAACCCTAAAACACTACCCCCAGCATGACACCATACACTACACAAACACCACTTCACTACCCTACTCCCTAAAACACTACCCCAGCATGAACCCCTACACTACACAAACACCACTGCACTACCCTAATCCCTAAAACACTACCCCCAGCACGACCCCCTACACTATACAAACACCACTGCACTACCCTAAACCCTAAAACACTACCCCCAGCATGACTCCCTACACTACACACACACCACTGTACTACCTTCACCCCAAAAACACTACCCCCAGCACGACCCCAACATAACTGCACTATCCTAAATCCAAAAACACTACCTCTAGCTCGGCCCCCTACACTACCCAAACACCACTGCACTATCCTAAACCCTAAAACACGACCCTCTACACTTCACAAACACCACTGCCCTAGCCTAAACCCTAAAACACTTCCCCCAGCACGACCCCCTAAACTACCACAACATCACTGCACTACACTAAACCCTAAAACACTACTCCCAGCACTACCCCTACACTACACAAACACCACTGCACTACCCTAAACCCTAAAACACTACCCCCAGCATGACCCCCTACACTACACAAGCACCACTGCACTACCCTAAACCTAAAACACTACCCCCAACACGACACCCTACACTACCCAAACATAACTGCAGTACCCAAAACCCTAAAACACTACCACCAGCACAACTCCCTACACAACCCAAAGACCACTGCACTACCCTAAACACTAAATCTACCCCAGCAAAAGCCCCCACACTACACAAACACCTCTGCACTACCCTAAACCCTAAAACACTACCCCCAGCACGACCCACAACACTACACAAACACCACTGCACTACCCTAAACCCTGAAACACTACCCCCAGCATGACCTCCTACACTACACAAACACCACTGCACTACCCTAAACCCTAAAGCACTACACCAGTACTACCCCCTACACAACCGAAACACCACTGCACTACCCTACACCCTAAAACACTACCCCCAGCACGACCCCCTACACTACACAATCACCATTGGACTACCCTGAACCCTAAAACACTACCCCCAGCATGACCCCCTACACTACACAAACATCACTGCACTACCCTAAAACACTAGCCCCTATACTACACAAACACCACTGCACTACCCTCAGCCCAAAACACTACTCCCAGCACTACACCCTACACTACCCAAACACCACTGCACTACCCTAAACCCTAAACACTAGCCCCCAGACTAAAAAAACACCACTGCACTACCCTCAGCCCTAAAACACTACCCAAAGCACCACATCCTACACTACCCAAACACCACTGCACTACCCTAAACCCTAAAACACTATCCACAGCACTACCCCCTACACTACACAAACACTGCACTACCCTAAACCCTAAAGCACTACCCCCAGCAGTACCCCCTCCACTACCCAAACAACACTGTACTACCATAAACCCTAAAACACTACCCCCAGCATGACCCCTACACTGCACAAACACCACGGCACTACCCTACACCCTAAAACACTACCCCCCGCATGACCCCTACACTGCACAAACACCACGGCACTACCCTACACCCTAAAACACTACCCCCAGCAGTACCCCTACACTACCCAAACACAACTGCCCTACCCTAAACCCTAAGACACTTCCCCCAGCACGACCCCCTACACTACCCAAACATTACTGCACTACCCTAAACCCTGAAACACTACCCCAGAACGACCCCCAATACTACACAAACACCACTGCACTAACCTAAACCCTAAAACACTACCCCCAGCAGTACCCCCTACACTACCCAAACACCACTGTACTACCCTAAACCCTAAAACACTACCCCCAGCTTGACCCCTACACTACACAAACACTACGGCACTACCCTACACCCTAAAACACTACCCCCAGTAGTACCCCTACACTACCCAAACACCACTGTACTACCCTAAACCCTAAAACACTACCCCCAGCTTGACCCCTACACTACACAAACACTACGGCACTACCCTAAACCCTAAAACACTACCCCCGCATGACCCCTACACTACTCAAATACCACTGCACTACCCTAAACCCTAAACCACTATCCCCAGCACGAAACCCTACACTACACAATCACCACTGCACTACCCTAAAACACTACCCCCAGCATGCCCCTACACTTCACGAACACCACTGCGCTACCCTAAACCTAAATCTACTCCTAGCACAACCCCCTACACTACACAAACACCACTGCACTACCCTAAACCCTAAAACACTACCCCCAGCATGTCCCCTACACTTCATGAACACCACTGCACTACCCTAAACACTAAAACACTACCCCAGCACTATCCCCTACACTACCCAAACACCACTCCACTACCCTAAGCCCTAAAATACTACCCCCGGCACTACCCCTACACTAAATAATCACCACTGCACTACCATAAACCCTAAAACACTAGCCACTACACTACACAAACACCACTACACTACCCTCAGCCCTAAAACACTACCCCGAGCACTACACCCTACACTACCCAAACACCACTGCACTACCCTAAACCCTAAAACACTACCCCCAGCACGGCCCCCTACACTACACAAACACCACTGCACCATCCTAAACCGTCAAACACTACCCCCAGCACGACCTCCTATACTACACAACCACCAATGCACTACCCTAAACCCTAAAACACTAGCCCCTACACTACACAAACACCACTGCACTACCCTCAGCCCTCAAACACTACCCCGAACACTACACCCCACACTACCCAAACACCACTGCACTACCCTAAACCCTAAAACACTATCCCCAGCACTACCCCCTACACTACACAAACACCACTGCACTGCCCTAAACCCTAAAACACTACCCCCAGCAGTACCCCCTACACTACACAAACACCACTGCACTACCCCAAACCCTAAAAAACCTCCCCCAGGATGACCCCCTACACTAGACAAATACCACGGCACTACCCTAAACACTAAAACACTAAACCCAGCAGTACCCCCTACACTACCCAAACACAACTGCACTACCCTAAACCCTAAAACACTACCCCCAGCACAACCCCTTACACTACCCAAACACCACGGCACTTCCCTAAACCCTAAGACACTTCCCCCAGCACGACCCCCTACACTACCCAAACACCACTGTACTGCACTGCTATAAACCTGAAAACACTACCCCCAGCACGACCCCCTACACTACTCGAACACCACTGCACTACCCTAAACCCTAAAACACTACCCCCAGCACGACCCCCTACACTACCCAAACACCACTGTACTGCACTGCTATAAACCTGAAAACACTACCCCCAGCACGACCCCCTACACTACTCGAACACCACTGCACTACCCTAAACCCTAAAACACTATCCCCAGCAGGACCCCTACACTATGAAAACACCACTGCACTACCCTACACCCTAAAACACTACCCCAGCACGAACCCCTACACTACACAATCACCACTGCACTACCCTAAACCCTAAAACACTACCCCAGCATGCCCCCTACACTTCACGAACACCAATGCGCTACCCTAAACCTAAATCTACCCCCAGCACAACCCCATACACTACACAAACACCACTGCACTACCCTAAACCCTAAAAGACTACCCCCAGCACGACCCCCTTGACTACACAAACATCACTGCACTGCCTTAAACCCTAAAACACTACCCCCAGCATGACCCCCTACACTACCCAAAACCCACTGCACTACCCTAAACCCTGAAACACTACGCCAGAACAACCCCCAATACTACACAAACACCACTGCACTACGATAAACCCTAATACACTTCCCCCAGCATGACCCATTACATTTACACAAACACCACTCCACTACCCTAAACACTACCCCCAGCACAAAACCCTACACTACCGAAACACCATTGCACTACCATAAACCCTGAAACACTACCCGCAGCACGACCCCCTACCCTACCCAAACACCACTGTACTGCACTGCCATAAACCTGAAAACACTACCCCCAGCACGACCCCCTACACTACTCAAACACCACTGCACTACCCTAAACCCTAAAACACTATCCCCAGCAGGACCCCCTACACTATGCAAACACCACTGCCCTACCCTAAACCCTAAGACACTTCCCCAGCACGACCCCCTACACTACCTAAACATTACAGCACTACCCTAAACCCTGAAACACTACCCCAGAACAACCCCCAATACTACACAAACACCACTGCACTAACCTAAACCCTAAAACACTACCCCCAGCAGTACCCCCTACACTACCCAAATACCACTGTACTACCCTAAACCCTAAAACACTACCCGCAGCTTGACCCCTACACTACACAAACACCACGGCACTACCCTACACCCTAAAACACTACCCCCAGCAGTACCCCTACACTACCCAAACACAACTGCACTACCCTAAACCCTAAAACACTACCCCCGCATGACCCCTACACTACTCAAATACCACTGCACTACCCTAAACCCTAAACCACTATCCCCAGCAGGACCCCCTACACTATGCAAACAACACTGCACTACCCTACACCCTAAAACACTACCCCCAGCATGTCCCCTACACTTCATGAACACCACTGCGCTACCCTAAACCTAAATCTACTCCCAGCACAACCCCCTACACTACACAATTACCACTGCACTACCCTAAACCCTAAAACACTACCCCAGCACGAACCCCTACACTACACAATCACCACTGCACTAGCCTAAACCCTAAAACACTACCCCCAGCATGTCCCCTACACTTCATGAACACCACTGCGCTACCCTAAACCTAAAACTACTCCCAGCACAACCCCCTACACTACACAAACAACACTGCACTACCCTACTGCACTACCCTAAACCCTAAAACACTACACCCAGCACGAACCACTACACTACCCTAACACCACTGCAATGCCTTGCCCTAAACCCGAAAACACTTTCCCCAGCACGATCCCCTACACTACTCAAACACCACTTTACTACCCTAGACCCTAAAATGCTACCCCCAGCAAGAGACCCTACAGTACACAAACACCACTGTACTACCCTAACCCCTAAAACACTACCTCCAGCATGTCCCCTACACTACTAAAAACACCACTGCACTACCCTACACCCTAAAACACTACCCCCAGCACGACCCCCAACAACACTGTACTACCCTAAACCCTAAAAAACAACCCCCTACACTACACAAACACCACTGCACTATCCTAAATCCTAAAACACTACCCCCAGCTCGGCCCCTGTAACGCCCTGAACGTCTCAGGATCGTTTAACAGACACGAAAATGAGGACGCAACCACTTGTGAAGGGTTAGTTCTTTTAATGAAGGCAAATAAAATACAAAGAACAAACAAAAGTTATAGTCATTGGAATCCTCCAGGCTAAGTACGTTACCAGCCCACAGCACGGATGGTCCTAACCGTCCTCTGCATATACGCCGATCCCGGCGTATGCCAACAGAGGGCAGAAATGAAATGGCCGACAATGCCAATCGGTAGGCTGTGAGGGGCACGAAGAGTGTTGGGGAGAATCGAGGAGTCAGGGAAACACCCAGCCGGGGTCTCTACCTGAAGGGAGCAGCCGCTCAACCTCTTCCTCAGACTGCACCGGGACGCGGAGTCACCTCCTGGTGATGTGTCACCGATACCCCAATCACAAGCAAGAAGACTGAACCGAGAGCAGCCGCTCGATCGATCCTGTGGACTTCCGAGTCTGTAACGCGGCAAACACCTCCTGGTGTGCGTTACAGCTGGCAGTCCCTGTGTCTCTGGTCGGGCTGGGAGTTACGACTCCAACCAGCAAAAGCGCCACTGCGCTTGGACTCAGCCGAGTCAAAAAGCGAAGCTCAATGGTTGACCGGTAGAGCTTCCGGGTCCTTCACAGGTGACGATGGGGCAAGACACGGCCCAGGGAGTAACGACTCGACCTACCTCCGTTCTTGCCTTACTGGAGCACCACTCCGGAACACTGCTCTTCACGAAGCAGGTACGTCGGTGTAAACACAATATCCGACAGCCTTGTACCTCCTGGTTCCTCCCTTTATAGGGAGTGTTTTCCTTGAGTTATGTAACAGCTCTCCTGTTTGCATAAGGGCGTGTTTTCCTTGAGTTATGTAACAGCTCTCCTGTTTACATAAGGGCGTGTTTCCCTTGAGTTATGTAACAGCTCTCCTGTTTACATAAGGGCGTGTTTCCCTTGAGTTATGTAACAGCTCTCCTGTTTACATAAGGGCGTGTTTCCCTTGAGTTATGTAACAGCTCTCCTGTTTACATAACCTCTCAACCGCTAAGCATCCTGGGAGATGTAGTCCGTTTTCGCTGGTTACCGTTTTCCTCCCCTCGTATGACAGGAATTCTTGACAGTACATCCTCCCTCTCAGCGGCTCCCCACGGGTCCAGCGCTGGCAGGAAAACGCCGATGGAACAAGGAGACCAAGCGCGGAGCATGAACCCCTTCAGCCGGTTCCCATGAATGCTCCTCCGGGCCATAGCCTTTCCACGCAACCAGGTACCACAGCTTCCCCCTGCGCCATTTGGACGCCCGTATGCCCGACACTTCATACTCCACCTCCGACTCCACGCATACCGGCCTAGGTGTCCCAGACGGCTTGGAGGGTGCTGGTTTGAGCAATGATACATGAAAGACAGGGTGTATCCGCAATGACTGGGGCAAGCACACCTTCACGTTCACGGGACCCATACACTTGGTAATTCGATAGGGGCCCATGTACTTGGGATGGAACACACTGTTCTTTCGAAACCTCATGTTTCTTGTGGATATCCAGACGTAGTCTCCAGTGCGGTACAGTGGCCCGGGCCTTCTCTTCCTATCTGCCGCAGCCTTGTATCTTCTCTTGGCCTCTATTAGGACAGCCCTTGAGCGCATCAACGTGTCTTTTATGTGTGCCACCCTGTCCGCTGTGGCGGGAATCCTGTCCTCTCTGAACGGATGTAGAAATGGCAAGAACCTGGGATGTTGGCCATAGTTGCTATAGAACGGAGATGACTGTGTGGAGCTGTGAGTGGCGTTGTTATAGGCTATCTCTGCAACCCATAGCAAGTCGACCCATTCTTCCCTGCCCTGGTCCACAAAACATCGCAGATACTGTTTGAGCGTTTGGTTCAGGCGCTCGGTTTGGCCGTCCGTTTGAGGGTGGTAGCTGGTGGACAGGGCGGTCTTAACATGCAGCGCAGTGCACCAAGTCTTCCAGAATTGCGCAGTAAACTGCGACCCCCGGTCCGACACGATCACCCCAGGTAATCCATGCAGTCGTACCACATTCTTTAGGAGTAGTGACGCCAATTCCCCGGCCGTAGGGACTCTCTTGCAGGGGATGAAGTGCCCCATTTTCGTCAAGTAATCCACCACCACCAGTATTGCCGTCATCCCCTGGTCTACCGGTAGGCCCACCACGAAGTCCAGTGATATGCTATCCCATGGTCTATCCGGGGTCGGAAGTGGATGTAAGAGCCCTTGGGTTCGGCCATGGTCGGCCTTCATGGTAGCACACGTAGGACACTCCTGTCCCCACCTCCTGACATCCACTCTCATGGTTGGCCACCAGAAATGCCGTCCCATGCTAGCCACCGTTTTTTCAAAGCCCAAATGACCTGCGCATGGAGAGTCATGGCACCAGATGAATGCTTGTTTCCTTAGCCTAGGCGTGGGTATCAATAGGCACCTGCCCTTCAGGGGTATCCCGTCCTTCAGCTGCCATTCTCTGTGACTGAGGAGCCACCTCCGCCATGCGAATGACCTGATCCCTCTCTTTATTCCCCTCAGGAAAGTATCCGGTTGGATAACCCCCAATACCATCCTCGGGGAAATGATGGAACGCTCGGTTGCAGGCAATGGTTCCTTAACTGCAGATTGACGGGACAGGGCGTCCGCCTTCCGGTTTTCCGTCCCCGGCCGATATGTGATGCGGAAGTTGAACCCCGCAAAGAAGATCATCCACCGCAGCTGCCTGGGAGAAAGGTGTCTAGTGGCCGTCATGAACTGTAGGTTCCGATGGTCCGTGTACACCGATACCACATGTCTTGCCCCCATCAACCAATGCCTCCATTCGGTGAAGGCGTCCTTGATTGCGAGAAGCTCCTTCTCCGCAATATGGTAGTTGCGTTCGGCGTCGTTGAGTTTGCGGGACATGTACGCAACGGGATGAAGCACCCCTGTGTTGTGGTTGCGTTGGGACAAGATAGCCCCCAGCGCCACATCCGACGCGTCCGCTTCCACCACGTAGGGGAGATCCGGATCGGGGTGAGCCAACACCGGCGCCTTACCAAAGGCGCTTTTCAGGGCCTCAAAGGCTTTGTTCGCTTCAGGGGACCAGACAAACTCCTTGGACTTCCTCAGTAGCTGTGTGATTGGGGCCACCACTCCTGAAAATCCATCTATAAACCGCCTGTAAAAGTTGGCGAAGCCAATGAAACTTTGGACGTCCTTCACGCTTTGGGGCACCGGCCATTCTTTCACCGCCTTGATCTTTCGTTCTGCCATCTCCTGTCCCTCTGGACTCAGCATCACTCCGAGGAATTCCACGGATGTGACGTGGAAGTCACACTTGCTGAGTTTACAAAACAGCATGTTTTCCCTCAGCTTTTGGAGCACAGCTTTGACGTGGTGTACGTGCTCCTCCACACTGGACGAATAGATGAGGATGTCGTCGATATATACGACCACGTAGATATCCAACTCCTCTCTGAATACCTCATTCAAAAAGTACTGAAAGGCTGCCGGGGCGTTGCACAGACCGAACGGCATGACGAGGTACTCAAAAAGGCCGAACCTGGTCTTAAAGGCGGTCTTCCACTCGTCTCCGTCCCTCATGCGCACCAGATGGTATGCCCCTTTCAAATCCAACTTGGTGTAGATACGAGCTTTCTTGACCTGTTCCAGAAGTACACTGATGAGAGGCAAGGGGTACCGATTTTTTATGGTTATCGCATTCAATGCCCTAAAGTCCACACAGGCTCTCAGCTCCCCATTAGCCTTCGGGATGAAGAAGAGTGGCGAGGCGGCCGGAGACTTGGACGGGCGGATGAATCCTAGCTTGAGGAGTTTATCCAGGTACCCCCGGAGATGCACGTTTTCAGGCTCCGTCAGGGCATACAGCCTGCCGCTGGGAACGCTGGCCCCTGGCACCAGGTCGATCTGGCAGTCAAACTGTCTATGTGGTGGTAGCACTTCCGCCTTCACCTCATCAAATACATCCTCAAAACTGTGATAAGCCTGGGGGAGAGCCACATCTTTTTCTGCCGCTGTAGCCACCGTCTGACTCCCGCTCTCATCTGCGTCAAGGGATTCCGTTCTTATTCCACAATGCAGGATGCAATACGGTGACGTCATTTCGATGCGATGTGTTGGCCAATCCACAAAGGGGTTGTGTTTCTGTAGCCACGGCAATCCCAATATGACGCCATATTGGGGCGCTCGGATGATGTTAAAATCGATTTGTTCCAAATGGTTCCTCCCATATCTCATCGGAAGGACCCCCGTGTGCTGTCCGATGGGCCCCGTCACCAATCGCCTTCCGTCTACCGCATAGACGTCTTCGGGTACTGCTTTGGGAAGAAGCACTAGCCCTAGCCTGCATGCCTCGTTGTGGTCCATAAACATGCCAGTGGCCCCTGAATCCACCATGGCCACAACGGGTATCCACTGGTCATGCACTCCCACGTGCACCGTGATAAACAGGTGTCGTTGTCCCTTAGTGACCGAGTTGGAAAGTGAAGGGATGGATGAGTGACTCCGAGATGCCCCTTCTCTGGTCTTGGAGTCCTCTAGTTTTCCGCCGGTATGTCCACCACGGCTGTTACCGACCGGTTGGCCCGATAACGTGACGTCTTCGGTTTGGCAGGGCATTCACGTACGTAGTGGCCTTTTTTGCCACAATATAGGCACAATCCTGGTTTACGGCGTGACTCTTTCTCCGTGGCTGTGAGGCTCGCTCGTATTGCGCTGATGTCCATGGGTTCTCCCTTGGATGCGGTGGAAGTTTCAGGACTTCCCACCGTCACATAGGATGGAAGGGATTTTCCTTTTCTCCCATGATCCCCCTTTCTTTCACTTAGCCTATGTTCCAGCCGTAATACCAGGTTGATAAGGCCCTCACATGTCTTGGGTTGAGGGTCAATATGAGCCACAGCGTCCTTGAGCTCATCGCACAGCCCTTGATGGAAGAGCGCCGTCTGTTTAGCAACAGGCCACTTGGTTTCCGCAACCAGCCTTCGGAACGCGTTGAGATACTGCACCAGGTCGTTGGATCCCTGTCTCAACTCAAGCATTTCACGGTCCGCCGTGTACGAGTCAGCCCTTCTGTCGAATACCTTCAGGAATTCCTCGCGAAAAGCACCCCAATCACATAAGAGGGGGTCGTCCCTGCTCACCAGAGGTACGGCCCATTGTGCCGCGTTTCCAGCCAAATAGGATATAAGGAAAGCCACACGAGCTTGACTCGTGGGGAACGCCTTTGGTTTGCACGATAAATGTAGCGCCACTTGTGTGAGGAATACCTGCACTGTGTTAGGATCCCCACTGTACCTCTCTGGTGTTGCCAAGGGGATGGCTACCGGCATTTCCACTACTACCGCAGGGGTCTGGTTCGTGAGGGAGGTGCTGGGCGTGAGCGGGTCCAATTGGATAGCATCCAGTCTGGCTTTTACATCGGCTGTTTCTTGCCTAGAGGCAGCCACTTCAACTTGCATGGCCGCTAAAGCAGCCAGCACATCATCAAGTGTTGCCATGTCTGTTATCGACCGGGAGACAGTTAGTGTTATTAAGGTCGGATATTTTGTAACGCCCTGAACGTCTCAGGATCGTTTAACAGACACGACAATGAGGACGCAACCACTTGTGAAGGGTTAGTTCTTTTAATGAAGGCAAATAAAATACAAAGAACAAACAAAAGTTAAAGTCACTGGAATCCTCCAGGCTAAGTACGTTACCAGCCCACAGCACGGATGGTCCTAACCGTCCTCTGCATATACGCCGATCCCGGCGTATGCCAACAGAGGGCAGAAATGAAATGGCCGACAATGCCAATCGGTAGGCTGTGAGGGGCACGAAGAGTGTTGGGGAGAATCGAGGAGTCAGGGAAACACCCAGCCGGGGTCTCTACCTGAAGGGAGCAGCCGCTCAACCTCTTCCTCAGACTGCACCGGGACGCGGAGTCACCTCCTGGTGATGTGTCACCGATACCCCAATCACAAGCAAGAAGACTGAACCGAGAGCAGCCGCTCGATCGATCCTGTGGACTTCCGAGTCTGTAACGCGGCAAACACCTCCTGGTGTGCGTTACAGCTGGCAGTCCCTGTGTCTCTGGTCGGGCTGGGAGTTACGACTCCAACCAGCAAAAGCGCCACTGCGCTTGGACTCAGCCGAGTCAAAAAGCGAAGCTCAATGGTTGACCGGTAGAGCTTCCGGGTCCTTCACAGGTGACGATGGGGCAAGACACGGCCCAGGGAGTAACGACTCGACCTACCTCCGTTCTTGCCTTACTGGAGCACCACTCCGGAACACTGCTCTTCACGAAGCAGGTACGTCGGTGTAAACACAATATCCGACAGCCTTGTACCTCCTGGTTCCTCCCTTTATAGGGAGTGTTTTCCTTGAGTTATGTAACAGCTCTCCTGTTTGCATAAGGGCGTGTTTTCCTTGAGTTATGTAACAGCTCTCCTGTTTACATAAGGGCGTGTTTCCCTTGAGTTATGTAACAGCTCTCCTGTTTACATAAGGGCGTGTTTCCCTTGAGTTATGTAACAGCTCTCCTGTTTACATAAGGGCGTGTTTCCCTTGAGTTATGTAACAGCTCTCCTGTTTACATAACCTCTCAACCGCTAAGCATCCTGGGAGATGTAGTCCGTTTTCGCTGGTTACCGTTTTCCTCCCCTCGTATGACAGGAATTCTTGACAGCCCCCTACACTACACAAACACCACTGCACTACTCTAAACCCTAAAACACTATCCCCAGTATGACCCCCTACACTACACAAACACCACTGCACTATCATAAACCATTAAGCACTACCCCCAGCATGAACCCCTACACTACCCAAACATCACTTCACTATCCTAAACCCTAAAAACCTACCCCCAGCACGACCCCCTACACTACTCAAACACCACTGCACTGCCCTAAACCCTAAAACACTACCCCCAGCAAGACCCCCTATAGTACACAAACACCACTGCACTACCCTAAACCCTAAAACACTACCCCCAGCATGACACCATACACTACACAAACACCACTTCACTACCCTACTCCCTAAAACACTACCCCAGCATGAACCCCTACACTACACAAACACCACTGCACTACCCTAATCCCTAAAACACTACCCCCAGCACGACCCCCTACACTATACAAACACCACTGCACTACCCTAAACCGTAAAACACTACCCCCAGCATGACCCCCTACACTACTAAAAACACCACTGCACTACCCTACACCCTAAAACACTACCCCCAGCACGACCCCCAACACTACCCAAACAACACTGTACTACCCTAAACCCTAAAACACAACCCCCTACACTACACAAACACCACTGCACTATCCTAAATCCTAAAACACTACCCCCAGCTCGGCCCCCTACACTACACAAACACCACTGCACTACTCCAAACCCTAAAACTCTATCCCCAGTATGACCCCCTACACTACACAAACACCACTGCACTACCATAAACCATTAAGCACTACCCCCAGCATGAACCCCTACACTACCCAAATATCACTTCACTATCCTAAACCCTAAAACACTACCCCCAGCACGACCCCCTACACTACTCAAACACCACTGCACTGCCCTAAACCCTAAAACACTACCCCCAGCAAGACCCCCTATAGTACACAAACACCACTGCACTACCCTAAACCCTAAAACACTACCCCCAGCATGACACCATACACTACACAAACACCACTTCACTACCCTACTCCCTAAAACACTACCCCAGCATGAACCCCTACACTACACAAACACCACTGCACTACCCTAATCCCTAAAACACTACCCCCAGCACGACCCCCTACACTATACAAACACCACTGCACTACCCTAAACCCTAAAACACTACCCCCAGCATGACCCCCTACACTACACACACACCACTGTACTACCTTCACCCCAAAAACACTACCCCCAGCACGACCCCAACATAACTGCACTATCCTAAATCCAAAAACACTACCTCTAGCTCGGCCCCCTACACTACCCAAATACCACTGCACTATCCTAAACCCTAAAACACGACCCTCTACACTTCACAAACACCACTGCCCTAGCCTAAACCCTAAAACACTTCCCCCAGCACGACCCCCTACACTACCACAACATCACTGCACTACACTAAACCCTAAAACACTACTCCCAGCACTACCCCTACACTACACAAACACCACTGCACTACCCTAAACCCTAAAACACTACCCCCAGCATGACCCCCTACACTACACAAGCACCACTGCACTACCCTAAACCTAAAACACTACCCCCAACACGACACCCTACACTACCCAAACATAACTGCAGTACCCAAAACCCTAAAACACTACCACCAGCACAACTCCCTACACAACCCAAAGACCACTGCACTACCCTAAACACTAAATCTACCCCAGCAAAAGCCCCCACACTACACAAACACCTCTGCACTACCCTAAACCCTAAAACACTACCCCCAGCACGACCCACAACACTACACAAACACCACTGCACTACCCTAAACCATAAAACACTTGCCCCAGCATGACCTCCTACACTACACAAACACCACTGCACTACCCTAAACCCTGAAACACTACCCCCAGCATGACCTCCTACACTACACAAACACCACTGCACTACCCTAAACCCTAAAGCACTACACCAGTACTACCCCCTACACAACCGAAACACCACTGCACTACCATACACCCTAAAACACTACCCCCAGCACGACCCCCTACACTACACAATCACCATTGGACTACCCTAAACCCTCAAACACTACCCCAAGCACGACCCCCTACACTACCCAAACACCACTACACTACCCTGAACCCTAAAACACTACCCCCAGCATGACCCCCTACACTACACAAACATCACTGCACTACCCTAAAACACTAGCCCCTATACTACACAAACACCACTGCACTACCCTCAGCCCAAAACACTACTCCCAGCACTACACCCTACACTACCCAAACACCACTGCACTACCCTAAACCCTAAACACTAGCCCCCAGACTAAAAAAACACCACTGCACTACCCTCAGGCCTAAAACACTACCCAAAGCACCACATCCTACACTACCCAAACACCACTGCACTACCCTAAACCCTAAAGCACTACCCCCAGCAGTACCCCCTCCACTACCCAAACAACACTGTACTACCATAAACCCTAAAACACTACCCCCAGCATGACCCCTACACTGCACAAACACCACGGCACTACCCTACACCCTAAAACACTACCCCCCGCATGACCCCTACACTGCACAAACACCACGGCACTACCCTACACCCTAAAACACTACCCCCAGCAGTACCCCTACACTACCCAAACACAACTGCCCTACCCTAAACCCTAAGACACTTCCCCCAGCACGACCCCCTACACTAGCCAAACATTACTGCACTACCCTAAACCCTGAAACACTACCCCAGAACGACCCCCAATACTACACAAACACCACTGCACTAACCTAAACCCTAAAACACTACCCCCAGCAGTACCCCCTACACTACCCAAACACCACTGTACTACCCTAAACCCTAAAACACTACCCCCAGCTTGACCCCTACACTACACAAACACTACGGCACTACCCTACACCCTAAAACACTACCTCCAGTAGTACCCCTACACTACCCAAACACCACTGTACTACCCTAAACCCTAAAACACTACCCCCAGCTTGACCCCTACACTACACAAACACTACGGCACTACCCTAAACCCTAAAACACTACCCCCGCATGACCCATACACTACTCAAATACCACTGCACTACCCTAAACCCTAAACCACTATCCCCAGCACGAAACCCTACACTACACAATCACCACTGCACTACCCTAAACCCTAAAACACTACCCCCAGCATGCCCCTACACTTCACGAACACCACTGCGCTACCCTAAACCTAAATCTACTCCCAGCACAACCCCCTACACTACACAAACACCACTGCACTACCCTAAACCCTAAAACACTACCCCAGCACGAACCCCTACACTACACAATCACCACTGCACTACCCCAAACCCTAAAACACTACCCCCAGCATGTCCCCTACACTTCATGAACACCACTGCGCTACCCTAAACCTAAAACAACTCCCAGCACAACCCCCTACACTACACAAACAACACTGCACTACCCTACTGCACTACCCTAAACCCTAAAACACTACACCCAGCACGAACCCCTACACTACCCAAACACCACTGCAATGCCTTGCCCTAAACCCGAAAACACTTTCCCCAGCACGATCCCCTACACTACTCAAACACCACTTTACTACCCTAGACCCTAAAATGCTAACCCCAGCAAGAGACCCTACAATACACAACCACCACTGCACTACCCTAACACCTAAAACCCTACCTCCAGCACATCCCCTACACTACTAAAAACACCATGGCACTACCCTACACCCTAAAACACTACCCCCAGCACGACCCCCAACACTACCCAAACAACACTGCACTACCCTAAACCCTAAAACACAACCCCCTACACTACACAAACACCACTGCACTAACCTAAACCCTAAAACACTAAACCCAGCTCGGCCCCCTACACTACACAAACACCACTGCACTACTCTAAACCCTAAAACACTACCCCCAGTATGACCCCCTATAGTACACAAACACCACTTCACTACCCTACTCCCTAAAACACTACCCCAGCATGAACCCTACACTACACAAATACCACTGTACTACCTTAACCCTAAAACACTACCCCCAGCACGACCCCAACATAACTGCACTATCCTAAACCCAAAAACACTACCTCTAGCTCGGCCCCCTACACTACCCAAACACCACTGCACTATCCTAAACCCTAAAACACGACCTTCTACACTTCACAAACACCACTGCCCTAGCCTAAACCCTTAAACACTTCCCCCAGCACGACCCCCTACACTACCACAACATCACTGCACTACACTAAACCCTAAAACACTACTCCCAGCACTACCCCTACACTACACACACACCACTGCACTACCCTAAATCCTAAAACACTACCCCCAGCATGACCCCCTACACTACACAAGCACCACTGCACTACCCTAAACCTAAAACACTACCCCCAACACGACACCCTACACTACCCAAACATAACTGCAGTACCCAAAACCCTAAAACACTACAACCAGCACGACTCCCTACACAACCCAAAGACCACTGCACTACCCTAAACACTAAATCTACCCCAGCAAAACCCCCTACACTACACCCCCTACACTACACTAACAGCTCTGCACTACCCTAAACCCTAAAACACTACCCCCAGCACGACCCACAACACTACACAAACACCGCTGCACTACCCTAAACCATAAAACACTTGCCCCAGCATGACCTCCTACACTACACAAACACCACTGCACTACCCTAACCCTAAAAAACTACCCCCAGCATGACCTCCTACACTACACAAACACCACTGCACTACCCTAAACCCTTAAACACTATACCAGCCCTACCCCCTACACAACCCAAACACCACTGCACTACCCTAAACCCTAAAACACTACCCTCAGCACGACCCCCTACACTACACAAACACCACTGGACTACCCTAAACCCTCAAACACTACCCCCAGCACGCCCCCCTACACTACCCAAACACCACTACACTACCCTAAACCCTAAAACACTACCCCCAGCATGACCCCCTACACTACACAAACATCACTGCACTACCCTAAACCCTAAAACACTAGCCCCTATACTACACAAACACCACTGCACTACCCTCAGCCCTAAAACACTACTCCCAGCACTACACCCTACACTACCCAAACACCACTGCACTACCCTAAACCCTAAACACTAGCCCCCACACTACAAAAACACCACTGCACTACCCTCGACCTAAAACACTACCCAAAGCACCACATCCTACACTACCCAAACACCACTGCACTACCCTAAACCCTAAAGCACTACCCCCAGCATGACCCCTACACTGCACAAACACCACGGCACTACCCTACACCCTAAAACACTACCCCCAGCATGACCCCTACACTGCACAAACACCACGGCACTACCCTACACCCTAAAACACTACCCTACCCCCAGAAGTACCCCTATACTACCCAAACACAACTGCACTACCCTAAACCCTAAAACACTACCCCCAGCATGACCCCTACACTACTCAAACACCACTGCACTACCCTAAACCCTAAAACACTATCCCCAGCAGGACCCCCTACACTATGCAAACAAAACTGCACTACCCTACACCCTAAAACACTACCCCAGTACGAACCCCTACACTACACAATCACCACTGCACTACCCTAAAACACTACCCCCCAGCATGCCACCTACACTACCCAAACACCACTGCGCTACCCTAAACCTAAAAATACCCCCAGCACAACCTCCTACACTACACAAACACCACTGCACTACCCTAAACCCTAAAACACTACCCCCAGCACGACCCCCTTCACTACACAAACACCACTGCACTGCCTTAAACCCTAAAACACTACCCCCAGCATGACCCCCTACACTACCCAAACACCACTGCACTACCCTAAACCCTGACACCCTACCCCAGAACAACTCCCAATACTACACAAGCACCACTGCACTACCCTAAACCCTAAAACACTACCCCAAGCAGTACCCCCTACACTACCCAAACACCACTGTACTACCCTAAACCCTAAAACACTACCCCCAGCATGACCCCTACACTGCACAAACACCACAGCACTATCCTACACCCTAAAACACTACCCCAGCAGTACCCCTACACTACCCAAACACAACTGCACTACCCTAAACCCTAAAACACTACCCCCAGCATGACCCCTACACTACACAAACACTGCACTACCCTACTGCACTACCCTAAACCCTAAAACACTACCCCCAGCACGACCCCCTATACTACCCAAACACCACTGCAATGCCTTGCCCTAAACCCGAAAACACTTCCCCCAGCACGACCACCTACACTACTCAAACACCACTGTACTACCCTAAACCCTAAAAAACTAGCTCCAGCACGTCCCCTACACTACCAAAAACACCACTGCACTACCCTACACCCTAAAACACTACCCCCAGCACGTCCCCTACACTACCAAAAACACCACTGCACTACCCTACACCCTAAAACACTAACCCAGCACGAACCCATTCACTACACACACCACTGCACTACCCTCAACCCTAAAACACTACCCCCAGCACGACCCCCAACACTACCCAAACAACACTGCACTACCCTAAACCCTAAAACACGACCCCCTACACGACACAAACACCTCTGCACTATCCTAAACCCTAAAACACTACCCCCAGCTCGGCCCCCTACACTACACAAACACCACTGCACTACCCTAAACCCTACCCCCTACACTACACAAACACCACTGCACTACTCTAAACCCTAAAACACTACCCCTAATACGACCCCCTACACTACACAAACACCACTGCACTACCATAAACCATTAAGCACAACCCCCAGCATGAACCCCTACACTACCCAAACATCACTTCACTACCCTAAACCCTAAAACACTACCCCCAGCACTACCACCTACACTACCCAAACACCACTGAACTACCCTACTCCCTAAAACACTACCCCAGCATGAACCCCTACACTACACAAACACTACTGCACTACTCTAATCCCTAAAATACTACCCCAACACGACCGCCTACACTACACAAACACCACTGCACTACCCTAAACCCTAAAACACTACCCCCAGCATGACACCGTACACTACACAAACACCACTGTACTACCCTAACCCCTAAAACACTACCCCCAGTACGACCCCAACACAACTCCACTATCCTAAACCCAAAAACACTACCTCCAGCACAGCCCCCTACACTACCCAAACACCACTGCACTACATTAAACCCTAAAACACGACCCCCTACACTACACAAACACCACTGCCCTACCCTAAACCCTTAAACATTTCCCCCAGCACCACCCCCTACACTACCCAAACATCACTGCACTACCCTAAACCCTAAAAAACTACCCCAATACTACCCCTACACAACACAAACACCACTGCACTACCCTAAACCCTAAAACACAACCCCCAGCATGACCCCCTACACTACACAAACACAACTGTACTACCCTAAACCCTAAAACACTACCCCCAGCACGACCCCAACACAACTCCACTATCCTAAACCCAAAAACACTACCTCCAGCACAGCCCCCTACACTACCCAAACACCACTGCACTACATTAAACCCTAAAACACGACCCCCTACACTACACAAACACCACTGACCTACCCAAAACCTTAAAACACTACCACCAGCATGACTCCCTACGCAACCCAAAGGCCAGTGCACTACCCTAAACACTAAATCTACCCCAGCAAAACCCCCTACACTACACAAACATCACTGCACTACAATAAACCCTAAAACACTACCCCCAGCACGACCCACAACACTACACAAACACCACTGCACTACCCTAAACTATAAAACACTTGCCGCAGCATGACCTCCTACACTACACAAACACCACTGCACTACCCGAAATCCTGAAACACTACCCCCAGCATGACCTCCTACACTACACAAACACCACTGCACTACCCTAAACCCTAAAGCACTACACCAGTACTACCCCATACACAACCCAAACACCACTGCACTACCCTTAACCCTAAAACACTACCCCCAGCATGACCCCCTACACTACACAAACACCACTGGACTACCCTAAACCCTCAAACACTACCCCCAGCACGACCCCCTACACTACCCAAACACTGCACTACCCTAAACCCTAAAACACTACCCCCAGCATGACCCCCTACACTACACAAACACCACTGCAGTACCCTAAACCCTAAAACACTAGCCCCTATACTACACAAAGACCACTGCACTACCCTCACCTCTAAAACACTACTCCCAGCACTACACCCTACACTACCCAAACACCACTGCACTACCCTAAACACTAAACACTAGCCCCTACACTACAAAAACACCACTGCACTACCCTCAGCCCTAAAACACTACCCACAGCACTACATCCTACACTACCCAAACACCACTGCACTACCCTAAACCCTAAAACACTACCCCCAGCACGACCCCCTACACTACCCAAACACCACTGCACTACCATAAACCCTAAAACACAACCCCCAGCATGACCCCCTACACCACACAAAATTCACTGCACTACCCTAAACCCTAAAACACAAGCCCCTATACTACACAAACACCACTGCACTACCATCAGCCCTAAAACACTACCCCCAGCACTACACCCTACACTACCCAAACACCACTGCACTACCCTAAACCCTAAACACTAGCCCCTACACTACACAAACACCACTGCACTACCATAAACCATTAAGCACAACCCCCAGCATGAACCCCTACACTACCCAAACATCACTTCACTACCCTAAACCCTAAAACACTACCCCCAGCACTACCTCCTACACTACCCAAACACCACTGCACTACCCTAAACCCTAAAACACTATCCCCAGCACTACCCCCTACACGACAAACAACACTGCACTACCCTAAACCCTAAAGCACTACCCCCAGCAGTACCCCCTCCACTAGACAAACACCACAGCACTACCCTTAACCCTAAAACACTACCCCCAGCATGACCCCCTACACTACCCAAACACCACTGCACTACCCTAAAACCTAAAACACTACCCCCAGCAGTACCCCTACACTACCCTAACACAACTGCACTAACCTAATACCTAAAACACTACCCCCAGCATGACCCCCTACACTCTCCAAACACCAGTGCACTACCCTAAACTCTAAAATACTACCCCAGCACGACCCCCTACACTACACAAACACCACTGCACTACCCTAAACCCTAAAACACGACCCCAACACAACTCCACTATCCTAAACCCAAAAACACTACCTCCAGCACAGCCCCCTACACTACCCAAACACCACTGCACTACATTAAACCCTAAAACACGACCCCCTACACTACACAAATACCACTGCCCTACCCTAAACCCTAAAACACTTCCCCCAGCACCACCCCTACACTACCCAAACATCACTGCACTACCCTAAACCCTAAAACACTACCCCCAGTACTACCCCTACACAACACAAACACCACTGCACTACCCTAAACCCTAAAACACAACCCCCAGCATGACCCCCTACACTACACAAGCACCACTGCACTACCCTAAACCCTAAAGCACAACCCCCAGCATGACCCCCTACACTACACAAACACCACTGTACTACCCTAAACCCTAAAACACTACCCCCAGCACGACCCCAACACAACTCCACTATCCTAAACTCAAAAACACTACCTCCAGCACAGCCCCCTACACTACCCAAACACCACTGCACTACATTAAACCCTAAAACACGACCCCCTACACTACACAAACACAACTGCCCTACCCAAAACCCTAAAACACTACCACCAGCATGACTCCCTACGCAACCCAAACACCACTCCACTACCCTAAGCCCTAAAATACTACCCCCAGCACTACCCCTACACTAAATAATCACCTCTGCACTACCATAAACCCTAAAACACTAGCCACTACACTACACAAACACCACTGCACTACCCCAAACCCTGAAAAACCTCCCCCAGGATGACCCCCTACACTAGACAAATACAACGGCACCACCCTAAACACCAAAACACTACCCCCAGCAGTACCCCCTACACTACCCAAACACCACTGTACTGCACTGCTATAAACCTGAAAACACTACCCCCAGCACGACCCCCTACACTACTCAAACACCACTGCACTACCCTAAACCCTAAAACACTATCCCCAGCAGGACCCCTACACTATGCAAACACCACTGCACTACCCTAGACCCTAAAACACTACCCCAGCACAAACCCCTACACTACACAATCACCACTGCACTACCCTAAAACACTATCCCAGCATGCCCCCTACACTTCACGAACACCACTGCGCTACCCTAAACCTAAATCTACCCCCAGCACAACCCCCTACACTACACAAACACCACTGCACTACCCTAAACCCTAAAAGACTACCCCCAGCATGACCCCCTTCACTACACAAACACCACTGCACTGCCTTAAACCCTAAAACACTACCCCCAGCATGACCCCCTACACTACCCAAACACCACTGCACTACCCTAAACCCTGAAACACTACCCCCAGCACGACCCCCTACACTACCCAAACACCACTGTACTGCACTACCATAAACCTGAAAACACTACCCCCAGCACGACCCCTACACTACTCAAACACCATTGCACCACCCTAAACCCTAAAACACTATCCCCAGCAGGACCCCCTACACTATGCAAACACCACTGCCCTACCCTAAACCCTAAAACACTTCCCCCAGCACGACCCCCTACACTACCCAAACATTACTGCACTACCCTAAACCCTGAAACACTACCCCAGAACAACCCCCAATACTACACAAACACCACTGCACTAACCTAAACCCGAAAACACTACCCCCAGCAGTACCCCCTACACTACCCAAACACCACTGTACTACCCTAAACCGTAAAACACTACCTCCAGCTTGACCCCTACACTACACAAACACCACGGCACTACCCTACACCCTAAAACACTACCACCAGCAGTACCCCTACACTACCCAAACACAACTGCACTACCCTAAACCCTAAAACACTACCCCCGCATGACCCCTACACTACTCAAATACCACTGCACTACCCTAAACTCTAAAACACTACCCCCAGCATGACCTCCTACACTACACAAACACCACTGCACTACCCTAAACACTAGAGCAGCCCTGGAAGGAAATACGGATCGCCCACAGGCTATGCAAGTGTTACAGGCGTCGCCTCCGCGGCTAGCTAGGAGCGAGACGCCGCGTCCACCCACCGCTATCTCCCCTGTCGTATCATTCACTCAAGCCACCAGCCTCCAATTCCCTGTGCTGATGTTCACGAGCCCAACACACAAACGGATCCCAGATGTACCTGGGCCGGGATGCAGCCGGCATCAACTCCCAGAACGTAGCGAGCTGCGTGCATCCATATGTTACATCCGTCAGCCAACCCTTCACCGTGGGTACCCCCCGCCGGCCCCAATGGATAGCCACCCGCCTCTTGGCAAACAATAAAAGCAAAGCATGCAGCTTACGCGACGGCGGCGGAGTGTCTCTGACATAACCCAGCAGCCCAATCAGGGGGGAGGGGACGTCCTCTCGGCCCACAATCTGGTTTACCAATAGAAAAACCTGAGACCAATAACTGTCTAGTTTGGGGCAGGACCACGCGATATGCAGAAATGAAGCAGCGGCAGAACCACACCGCCAACAGTCATCCGTCTCCCTAAGGCCCATCCTTTTTAGGCTGATGGGTGTCCTGTAAAATCTATGCAGATATTTAAAGTGTATTAGGCGCAAATTATAGTTCGGCGACAGCTCTGTAAGCTGCCCGCAACAGAACTCCCACTGTTCCTCCGATACCTCAGGTTGGAGCTCCCCGTTCCAATGCAGCAGAGCGTTCGGCGCCTCTACCGGAGCCACGTCCTGCATATGGCGATATATACGAGTGACCAGTTTACGGGGAGACGGGGAGCCCACCACCGCCTCCAAAGTTGGGAAGACTGGCGGCACGGCGGGGAACTCCCGCGACAGCGCCCGGCATGCCACACGAAGTTTGAGGTACAAAAATAGCTCGGAAAAGGGCACCGTATCCCCGTCCCCCGGCGTCGGGGGAGGCATGAACTTGCCATCAGGGTAGAGGTCAGCAAGTGTACGAAGGCGCAGCCTCTCAGCAAGGTGTCCTGCTATCCCATCCGCAGCACAGGGCAGCAGCGGGTTATGAAGCAGAGGGAACGAGGGGGCATATAGCAACGGAACCTGTGCCCTCCGACGCAGCTCCTCCCACACCCATCGCAACAGTCCCGCTGTATCGACGTCCACCCCCGGGCGGCGAGCCCCGGCGCAGATTGCTACACCCAGTGGAAGGGGCGCCACCACATCTCGCTCCACCGCCACGTGGGGCTGAAAGGGAGTAGGGTGGGACCAGAAATGCAGGAACTGTGCCTGAGCACAGAGAGCATACAGCTTCATATCCGGGGCCCCCAGCCCTCCTCATCGCAGGTGCAGCCTCAGCGTTTCCCACGCCACCCTGGCCTGCCCGCCCGCCCATACTAGCTCCACCAGGGAGGAGCGTAGAGTGGCAAAGAAATGTGCTGTAAGGGGCACCGGTATATTAGCAAATAAATAAAGGAATTTGGGCAGCACTATCATTTTTGTTAACGCAATTCGCCCAGTCAGCGACAGGGGCAGAGAAGCCCATAGTTTCACCTTTGCTCTGAGCCACATCATTGCCATACCAAAGTTGAGATTCCAGATCTCCTGAGTGTTACGGCTAATCCAAATCCCCAAATATTTGACCTCCTCCGCCTCCCAACGCAGGGGGTATTCAGAGGTCACCTCCGTGGTGCTGTCCGTGAGGGGAAAGAGCACCGACTTGGACCAATTTATGGAGATGCCAGCGAGGCCCTCAAAGCGGACGAATTCCCGCAAAATGGGATCAAGGTTGTCTGCGGGATTGATAAAGTAAAGGGTCACATCATCCGCATAGAGCGAGATCAGAAGGCCCCTAGAGCTGAAACCTATGCCTCTTGCCGTGTGGTGTTGCCGGATCCTGGCCGCCAGCGGCTCCATGGCTATGGCAAACAGCAGCGGGGAGAGAGGGCACCCCTGCCTAGTCCCACGCGATATAGTGAACGGATCAGACACAAGGCCGTTCACCCGCACTCTGGCGGTGGGCAGGGTGTATAGCAATCGAATTTTCCTAAGCAGCAGCGCGCTGAACCCCATCCTCTCCAATATACGGAATAAATAGGGCCATTCAAGGGTGTCAAAGGCCTTCGTGGCGTCCAAGAACACCACCGCAGCCTTGACCTCGAGATGTAGGTAATGCAGTACAGCAAATATCGTGCGTAAATTGTGGGAGGTCGCTCTCCCCGGTATAAACCCTGATTGATCCGGAAGGGCAATCAGCGGCAGCATGGGCTGCACCCGGTTCGCGAGTAGCTTAGCCAGAATCTTTACATCCACATTGATCAAAGAAAGGGGCCGATATGAGTTTAGGTCATCCGCGGGTTTATCCGGCTTCAACAATGTAATGATCAGCGCTTCACGCATGGTAGCCGGCAAAACTCCTGTTCCCAAGGCCTCCTCGTACACCGCCAGCAGCCTGGGCGACAGCTCATCCGCATACGCCTTATAGAAGGCCGTCGTAAGGCCATCTGGTCCCGGCGCCTTATTAGGCGGCAAGCTCCGGATGACCTGCGCCACATCTCCAGCGTCTATCGGGAGGTCCATATACTCTCTGTGGTTATTATTGAACCACGCCAGTGCAATGGAATCCAGGAAGGACGTGAGCCCCTCCGGACACGCATTTTGGGTGGTAGTATATAATCTGGAGTAGAACTCGGAGAATGCACCTACAATCTCCCCCTTAGTATGAAGCAGTTCGCCCGTAGCCGCGCGTAGCTCATGGATATATGTCGCGGGACGCGCCGGCCTGGTCATATTAGCCAATACCTTCCCCGGCCTCCCACCTTTGCCATATCGCCGAGCCTCCGTGTATTTCCCTAGGAATTTAACTTCCCGCCTCGCCTCGCCGTACTCCAACAACTTAGTCTTCAGCAACCCAGCCACCTCTGAGTCACCACCCTCAAAGAAAGCGCGCTCGAGCTCTTTTATATCAGCTTCCAGCGTAGCCAGGGTGCCCCGTACAGCTTTCAGTACGCCTGCCTTACGGGCTATGCACTGGCCTCTAATAACGACCTTGAAGGCCTCCCATAGAGTCGCCACCGTGCTCACCGATCCCACATTGCGCTCGAAATAGTCGGTAATATCCGTACGTATCTCTTCCTTGAAGGCATCATCCAATAAGGCGTGGGGAGGGAGCCGCCACGAGAACGCCGGGAAAGAGTCGCCCGGGAGCAGCAGCTTTAGCATGCAAGGCGCATGATCGGATAGCGATCGGGGCATGTGTTCTACCTGCGACGTCCACAACGCGACGTCCCGCGATACCAGCCAGAAGTCCAAGCGGGACCACGCTCCCCCATGGGCCGATATACAGGTGCCCTCCCGCAGCCCCCCATGACGACCACGCCACACATCCACCAACGCGCCATCCACCATAATTTCACGCAGCGCGGAGCTCGCCATCGGATTCAGCGTGCGCGCCACCCCCTGCCTGTCTGCTCTGTCATCAATCACGGCATTAAAATCACCCCCCCAGGTAATTGTATCGCAGCCAGTGTTCTTCACCTGCCCCCAAAGCTTGTGGAAGAACCCAGGGGAGTCAACATTAGGCCCATACACAGCTACAAATACCACCGACACGCCACACACAATACCCTGAACTAGAACATATCTTCCCTCTGGCTCGCACTGAACGGAGCCCTCCCGCCAGTCCAACCCACGACGGATCAATATTGCCACCCCTCGGGCATAGTTAGAGTAAATAGCAGAATAAACATGTCCCCATCTGGTGTGTCTCAGCCTTGGGGCAGGGGCAGTATTCAAATGGGTTTCCTGCAGCAGGCAGACATCAACACAGTGCCGTAACAGATATGCATGCACCAACCTGGCCTTCCTATAGTCATTGAGCCCCCGAACATTCCAGGTAATACAATTCAAAGTTTTTCCAGATTTAGACATTCCCACCCCGTATCAAATGGATTGCACAAAGACATAATGACGACAGCCGACTTGCACGGTCCTGACACCACATTTAGAGCAGAAGATTAAGCCTGGCAGTGAACATCTAAACAAAAACCCCAACCAACCGCCCCCCAACCGGGTCGTAGAATAGCCCTCCCCAACCTGCCCCCAGAAAACCCTTAAATGGACACGGGAACATTCCCAATGGGGTGTGGCTATGTCGGCTACTCCCCCGTGTGAAACAGGGTGGCCGGAAGATCCCAGCATGTCCCCTACACTTCATGAACACCACTGCGCTACCCTAAACCTAAAACTACTCCCAGCACAACCCCCTACACTACACAAACAACACTGCACTACCCTACTGCACTACCCTAAACCCTAAAACACTACACCCAGCACGACCCCCTACACTACCCAAACACCACTGCAATGCCTTGCCCTAAACCCGAAAACACTTCCCCCAGCACGACCCCCTACACTACTCAAACACCACTTTCCTACCCTAGACCCTAAAATGCTACCCCCAGCAAGAGACCCTACAGTACACAAACACCACTGCACTACCCTAACCCCTAAAACACTACCTCCAGCACGTCCCCTACACTACTAAAAACACCACTGCACTACCCTACACCCTAAAACACTAACCCAGCACAAACCCGTACACTACACACAAACCACTGCACTACCCTCAACCCTAAAACACTACCCCCAGCACGACCCCCAACACTACCCAAACACTGCACTACCCTAAACCCTAAAACACAACCCCCTACACTACACAAACACCACTGCACTATCCTAAACCCTAAAACACTACCCCCAGCTCGGCCCCCTACACTACACAAACATCACTGCACTACCCTAAACCCTAAAACACTACCCCCAGCACGACCCCCTACACCAGCCAAACACCACTGCACAACCCTAAACCCTAAAACACTACCCCCAGCTCGGCCCCCTACACTACCCAAACACCACTGCACTACCCTAAACCTAAAACACTACCCCCAACACAACACCCTACACTACCCAAACATAACTGCAGTACCCAAAACCCTAAAACACTACTCCCAGCACTACCCCTACACTACACAAACACCACTGCACTACCCTAAACCCTAAAACACTACCCCCAGCATGACCCCCTACACTACACAAGCACCACTGCACTACCCTAAACCTAAAACACTACCCCCAACACGACACCCTACACTTCCTAAACATAACTGCAGTACCCAAAACCCTAAAACACTACCACCAGCACGACTCCCTACACAACCCAAAGACCACTGCACTACCCTAAACACTAAATCTACCCCAGCAAAACCCCCTACACTACACAAACACCTCTGCACTACCCTAAACCCTAAAACACTACCCCCAGCACGACCCACAACACTACACAAACACCACTGCACTATCCTAAACCATAAAACACTTGCCCCAGCATGACCTCCTACACAAACACCACTGCACTACCCTAACCCTAAACAACTACCCCCAGCATGACCTCCTACACAACCCAAACACCACTGCACTACCCTAAACCCTAAAACACTAACCCCAGCACGACCTCCTACACTACACAAACACCACTGGACTACCCTAAACCCTCAAACACTACCCCCAGCACGACCCCCTACACTACCCAAACACCACTGCACTACCCTAAACCCTAAAACACTACCCCCAGCATGACCCCCTACACTACACAAACATCCCTGCACTACCCTAAACCCTAAAACACTAGCCCCTATACTACACAAACACCACTGCACTACCCTCAGCCCTAAAACACTACTCCCAGCACTACACCCTACACTACCCAAACACCACTGCACTACCCTAAACCCTAAACACTAGCCCCCACACTACAAAAACACCACTGCACTACCCTCAGCCCTAAAACACTACCCAAAGCACCACATCCTACACTACCCAAACACCACTGCACTACCCTAAACCCTAAAACACTATCCCCAGCACTACCCCCTACACTACACAAACACTGTACTACCCCAAACCCTAAAGCACTACCCCCAGCAGTACCCCCTCCACTATCCAAACAACACTGTACTACCATAAACCCTAAAACACTACCCCCAGCATGACCCCTACACTGCACAAACACCACGGCACTACCCTACACCCTAAAACACTACCCCCAGAAGTACCCCTACACTACCCAAACACAACTGCACTACCCTAAACCCTAAAACACTACCCCCAGCATGACCCCTACACTACTCAAACACCACTGCATTACCCTAAACCACTATCCCCAGCAGGACCCCCTACACTATGCAAACACCACTGCACTACCCTACACCCTAAAACACTACCCCAGTACGAACCCCTACACTACACAATCTCCACTGCACTACCCTAAAACACTACCCCCAGCATGCCACCTACACTTCACGAACACCACTGCGCTACCCTAAACCTAAATCTACCCCCAGCACAACCTCCTACACTACACAAACACCACTGCACTACCCTAAGCCCTAAAACACTACCCCCAGCACGATCCCCTTCACTACACAAACACCACTGCACTGCCTTAAACCCTAAAACACTACCCCCAGCATGACCCCCTACACTACCCAAACACCACTGCACTACCCTAAACCCTGACACCCTACCCCAGAACAACTCCCAATACTACACAAGCACCACTGCACTACCCTAAACCCTAAAACACTACCCCCAGCAGCATCCCCTACACTACCCAAAAACCACTGTACTACCCTAAACTCTAAAACACTACCCCCAGCATGACCCCTACACTGCACAAACACCACAGCACTATCCTACACCCGAAAACACTATCACCAGCAGTACCCCAACACTACCCAAACACAACTGAACTACCCTAAACCCTAAAAAACTACCCCCAGCATGACCCCTACACTACACAAACAACACTGCACTACCCTACTGCACTACTCTAAACCCTAAAACACTACCCCCAGCACGACCCCCTACACAACTCAAACACCACTGTACTACCCTAAACCCTAAAATGCTACACCCAGCAAGAGACCCTACACTACCAAAAACACCACTGCACTACCCTACACCCGAAAACACTAACCCAGCACGAACCCCTACACTACACACACACCACTGCACTACCCTCAACCCTAAAACACTACCCCAGCACGACCCCCAACACTACCCAAACAACACTGCACTACCCTAAACCCTAAAACACGACCCCCTACACTACACAAACACCTCTGCACTATCCTAAACCCTAAAACACTACCCCCAGCTCGGCCCCCTACACTACACAAACACCACTGCACTACCCTAAACCCTACCCCCTACACTACACAAACACCACTGCACTACCATAAACCATTAAGCACAACCCCCAGCATGAACCCCTACACTACCCAAACATCACTTCACTACCCTAAACCCTAAAACACTACCCCCAGCACTACCCCCTACACTACCCAAACACCACTGCACTACCCTATACTCTAAAACACAACCACCAGCATGCCCCCCTTTATTACAAAAACACCACTGCACTGCTCTTAACCCAAAAACACTACTCCCAGCACAACCCCCTACACTACTCAAACACCACTGCACTGCCCTAAACCCTAAAACACTACCCCAGCAAGACCCCCTATAGTACACAAACACCACTGCACTACACTAAACCCTAAAACACTACCCTCAGCATGACACCCTACACTACCCAAACACCACTGCACTACCCTACTCCCTAAAACACTACCCCAGCATGAACCCCTACACTACACAAACACTACTGCACTACTCTAATCCCTAAAACACTACCCCAGCACGACCCCCTACAATACACAAACACCACTGCACTATCCTAAACCCTAAAACACTACCCCCAGCATGTGACCCTACACTACACAAACACCACTGTACTACCCTAAACCCTAAAACACTACCCCCAGCACGACCCCAACACAACTCCACTATCCTAAACCCAAAAACACTACCTCCAGCACGGCCCCCTACACTACCCAAACACGACTGCACTACATTAAACCCTAAAACACGACCCCCTACACTACACAAACACCACTGCCCTACCCTAAACCCTTAAACACTTCCCCCAGCACCACCCCTACACTACCCAAACATCACTGCACTACCCTAAACCCTAAAACACTACCCCCAGCACTACCTCTACATGACACAAACACCACTGCACTACCCTTAACCCTAAAACACAACCCCCAGCATGACCCCTACACTACACAAGCACCACTGCACTACCCTAAACCTAAAACACTACCCCAACACGACACCCTACACTACCCAAACATAACTGCAGTACCCAAAACCCTAAAAAACTACTACCAGCACGACTCCCTACATAACCCAAAGACCAGTGCACTACCCTAAACACTAAATCTACCCCAGCAAAACCCCCTACACTACACAAACACCACTGCACTACAGTAAACCCTAACGCACTACCCCCAGCACGACCCACAACACTACACAAACACCACTGCACTACCCTAAACCATCAAACACTTGCCCCAGCATGACCTCCTACACTACACAAACCACTGCACTACCCGAAACCCTGAAACACTACCCCCAGCATGACCTCCTACACTACACAAACACCACTGCACTACCCTAAACCCTAAAGCAGTACACCAGTACTACCCCCTACACAACCCAAACACCACTGCACTACCCTAAACCCTAAAACACTACCCCCAGCACGACCCCCTACACTACCCAAACAACACTGAACTACCCTAAACCCTAAAACACTACCCCCAGCATGACCCCCTACACTACACAAACACCACTGCAGTACCCTAAACCCTGAAACACTACCCCAGCACTACACCCTACACTTCCCAAACACCACTGCACTACCCTAGACCCTAAAAACTAGCCCCTACACTACAAAAACACCACTGCACTACCCTCAGCCCTAAAACACTACCCACAGCACTACATCCTACACTACCCAAACACCACTGCACTACCCTAAACCCTAAAACACTACCCCCAGCACGACCCCCTACACTACCCAAACACCAATGCACTACCCTAAACCCTAAAACACTACCCCCAGCATGACCCCCTACACTACACAAACATCACTGCACTACCCTAAACCCTAAAACACAAGCCCCTATACTACACAAAAAACCACTGCACTACCCTCAGCCCTAAAACACTACCCCCAGCACTACACCCTACACTACCCAAACACCACTGCACTACCCTAAACACTAAACACTAGCCCCTACACTACAAAAACACCACTGCACTACCCTCAGCCCTAAAACACTACCCAAAGCACTACATCCTACACTACCCAAACACCACTGCACTACCCTAAACCCTAAAACACTATCCCCAGCACTACAGAAACACGGCACTACCCCCAGCAGTACCCCCTCCATTAGACAAACACCACAGCACTACCCTTAACCCTGAAACACTACCCCCAGCAGTACCCCTACACTACCCAAACACAACTGCTCTAACCTAATACCTAAAACACTACCCCCAGCATGACCCCCTACACTATCCCAACACCAGTGCACTACCCTAAAACACTACCCCCAGCATGACCTCCTACACTACACAAACACCACTGCACTACCCTAAACACTAAAACACTACCCCAGCACTATCCCCTACACTACCCAAACACCACTCCATTACCCTAAGCCCTAAAATACTACCCCCAGCACTACCCCTACACTAAATATTCAACACTGCACCACCATAAACCCTAAAACACTAGCCACTACACTACACAAACACCACTGCACTACCCTCAGCCCTAAAACACTACCCCGAGCACTATACCCTACACTACCCAAACACCACTGCACTACCCTAAACCCTAAAACACTACCCCCAGCACGGCCCCCTACACTACACAAACACCACTGCACCATCCTAAACCATCAAACACTACCCCCAGCACGACCTCCTAAACTACCCAAACACCACTGCACTACCCTAAGCCCTAAAATACTACCCCCAGCACGACCCCTACACTACACAACCACCACTGCACTACCTCAAACCCTAAAACACTAGCCCCTACACTACACAAACACCACTGCACTACCCTCAGCCCTAAAACACTACCCCGAGCACTACACCCTACACTACCCAAACACCACTGCACTACCCTAAACCCTAAAACACTATCCCCAGCACTACCCCCTACACTACACAAACACCACTGCACTACCCTAAACCCTAAAACACTACCCCCAGCAGTACCCCCTACACTACCCAAACACCACTGCACTACCCCAAACCCTAAAAAACCTCCCCCAGGATGACCCCCTACACTACCCAAACACCACTGCACTACCCTAATCCCTAAAACACTACCCCCAGCACGACCCCCTACACTACACAAACACCACTGCACTACCCTAAGCCCTAAAATACTACCCCCAGCACGACCCCTACACTACACAACCACCACTGCACTACCCCAAACCCTAAAACACTAGCCCCTACACTACACAAACACCACTGCACTACCCTCAGCCCTAAAACACTACCCCGAGCACTACACCCTACACTACCCAAACACCACTGCACTACCCTAAACCCTAAAACACTATCCCCAGCACTACCCCCTACACTACCCAAACACCACTGCACTACCCTAAACCCTAAAACACTACCCCCAGCACGACCCCCTACACTACCCAAACACCAATGCACTACCCTAAACCCTAAAACACTAGCCCCAGCATGACCCCCTACACTACACAAACATCACTGCACTACCCTAAACCCTAAAACACAAGCCCCTATACTACACAAAAAACCACTGCACTACCCTCAGCCCTAAAACACTACCCCCAGCACTACACCCTACACTACCCAAACACCACTGCACTACCCTAAACACTAAACACTAGCCCCTACACTACAAAAACACCACTGCACTACCCTCAGCCCTAAAACACTACCCAAAGCACTACATCCTACACTACCCAAACACCACTGCACTACCCTAAACCCTAAAACACTATCCCCAGCACTACCCCCTACACTACAGAAACACTGCACTACCCCCAGCAGTACCCCCTCCATTAGACAAACACCACAGCACTACCCTTAACCCTGAAACACTACCCCTACACTACCCAAACACAACTGCACTAACCTAATACCTAAAACACTACCCCCAGCATGACCCCCTACACTATCCCAACACCAGTGCACTACCCTAAAACACTACCCCCAGCATGACCTCCTACACTACACAAACACCACTGCACTACCCTAAACACTAAAACACTACCCCAGCACTATCCCCTACACTACCCAAACACCACTCCATTACCCTAAGCCCTAAAATACTACCCCCAGCACTACCCCTACACTAAATATTCAACACTGCACCACCATAAACCCTAAAACACTAGCCACTACACTACACAAACACCACTGCACTACCCTCAGCCCTAAAACACTACCCCGAGCACTACACCCTACACTACCCAAACACCACTGCACTACCCTAAACCCTAAAACACTACCCCCAGCACGGCCCCCTACACTACACAAACACCACTGCACCATCCTAAACCATCAAACACTACCCCCAGCACGACCTCCTAAACTACCCAAACACCACTGCACTACCCTAAGCCCTAAAATACTACCCCCAGCACGACCCCTACACTACACAACCACCACTGCACTACCCCAAACCCTAAAACACTAGCCCCTACACTACACAAACACCACTGCACTACCCTCAGCCCTAAAACACTACCACGAGCACTACACCCTACACTACCCAAACACCACTGCACTACCCTAAACCCTAAAACACTATCCCCAGCACTACCCCCTACACTACACAAACACCACTGCACTACCCTAAACCCTAAAACACTACCCCCAGCAGTACCCCTACACTACCCAAACACCACTGCACTACCCCAAACCCTAAAAAACCTCCCCCAGGATGACCCCCTACACTAGACAAATACCACGGCACTACCCTAAACACTAAAACACTACCCCCAGCAGTACCCCCTACACTACCCAAACACAACTGCACTACCCTAAACCCTAAAACACTACCCCCAGCACGACCCCTTACACTACGCGAACACCACTGCACTACCCTAAACCCTAAAACATTACCCCCAGCAGTACCCCCTACACTACCCAAACACCACTGCTCTACCCCAAACCCTAAAAAACCTCCCCCAGGATGACCCCCTACACTAGACAAATACCACGGCACTACCCTAAACACCAAAACACTATCCCCAGCAGGACCCCTACACTATGCAAACACCACTGCACTACCCTACACCCTAAAACACTACCCCAGCACAAACCCTTACACTTCACGAACACCACTGCGCTACCCTAAACCTAAATCTACCCCCAGCACAACCCCTTACACTACACAAACACCACTGCACTACCCTAAACCCTAAAAGACTACCCCCAGCATGACCCCCTTCACTACCCAAACACCACTGCACTGCCTTAAACCCTAAAACACTACCCCCAGCATGACCCCCTACAATACCCAAACACCACTGCACTACCCTAAACCCTGAAACACTACCCCAGAACAACCCCCAATACTACACAAACACCACTGCACTACGATATACCCTAATACACTTCCCCCAGCATGACCCATTACATTACACAAACACCACTCCACTACCCTAAACACTACCCCAGCACAAAACCCTACACAACCCAAACACCACTGCACTACCATAAACCCTGAAACACTAACCGCAGCACGACCCCCTACACTACCCAAACACCACTGTACTGCACTGCCATAAACCTGAAAACACTACCCCCAGCACGACCCCCTACACTACTCAAACACCACTGCACTACCCTAAACCCTAAAACACTATCCACCGCAGGACCCCCTACACTATGCAAACACCACTGCCCTACTCTAAACCCTAAGACACTTCCCCCAGCACGATCCCCTACACTACCCAAACATTACTGCACTACCCTAAACCCTGAAACACTATCCCAGAACAACCCCCAATACTACACAAACACCACTGCACTAACCTAAACCCTAAAACACTACCCCCAGCAGTACCCCCTACACTACCCAAACACCACTGTACTACCCTAAACCCTAAAACACTACCCCCAGCTTGACCCCTACACTACACAAACACCACGGCACTACCCTACACCCTAAAACACTACCCCCAGCAGTACCCCTACACTACCCAAACACCACTCCACTATCCTAAGCCCTAATGTACTACCCCCAGCACTACCCCTACACTACAAAAACACCACTGCACTACCCTCAGCCCTAAAACACTACCCCGAGCACTACACCCTACACTACCCAAACACCACTGCACTACCCTAAACCCTAAAACACTACCCCCAGCACGGCCCCCTACACTACACAAACACCACTGCACCATCCTAAACCGTCAAACACTACCCCCAGCACGACCTCCTATACTACACAAACACCACTGCACTACCCTAAGCCCTAAAATACTACCCCCAGCACGACCCATACACTACACAACCACCACTGCACTACCCTAAACCCTAAAACACTAGCCCCTACACTACACAAACACCACTGCACTACCCTCAGCCCTAAAACACTACCCCGACCACCACACCCTACACTACCCAAACACCACTGCACTACCCTAAACCCTAAAACACTATCCCCAGCACTACCCCCTACACTACACAAACACCACTGCACTGCCCTAAACCCTGAAACACTACCCCCTGCTGTACCCCCTACACTACACAAACACCACTGCACTACCCCAAACCCTAAAAAATCTCCCCCAGGATGACCCCCTACACTAGACAAATACCACGGCACTACCCTAAACACTAAAACACTACCCCCAGCAGTACCCCCTACACTACCCAAACACAACTGCACTACCCTAAACCCTAAAACACTACCCCCAGCACAACCCCTTACACTACCCGAACACCACTGCACTTCCCTAAACCCTAAGACACTTCCCCCAGCACGACCCCCTACACTACCCAAACACGACTGTACTGCACTGCTATAAACCTAAAAACACTACCCCCACCACGACCCCCTACACTACACAAACACCACTGCCCTACCCTAAGCCCTAAAACACTTCCCCCAGCACCACCCCCTGCACTACCCAAACATCACTGCACTACCCTAAACCCTAAAAAACTACCCCCAGCACTACCCATACACGACACAAACACCACTGCACTACCCTAAACCATAAAACACTTGCCCCAGCATGACCTCTTACACTACACAGACACCACTGCACTACCCTAAACCCTGAAACACTACCCCCAGCATGACCTCCTACACTACACAAACACCACTGCACTACCCTAAACCCTAAAGCACTACACTAGTACTACCCCCTACACAACCCAAACACCACTGCACTACCCTAAACCCTAAAACACTACCCCCAGCACGACCCCCTACACTACACAAACACCACTGGACTACCCTAAACCCTCAAACACTACCCCCAGCACGACCCCCTACACTACCCAAACAACACTGCACTACCCTAAACCCTAAAACACTACCCCCAGCTTGACCCCCTACACTACACAAACACCAGTGCAGTACCCTAAACCCTAAAACACTAGCACCTATACTACACAAACACCACTGCACTATCCTCAGCTCCTAAACACTACTCCCAGCACTACAGCCTACACTACCCAAACACCAATGCACTACCCTAAACACTAGCCCCTACACTACAAAAACACCACTGCACTACCCTCAGCCCTAAAACACTACCCACAGCACTATATCCTACACTACCCAAACACCACTGCACTACCCTAAAACCCTAAACCACTACGCCCAGCATGACCCCCTACACTACCCAAACACCACTGCACTACCCTAAACCCTAAAACACTACCCCCAGCATGACCCCCTACACTACACAAACATCACTGCACTACCCTAAACCCTAAAACACAAGCCCCTATACAACACAAACACCACTTCACTACCCTCAGCCCTAAAACACTACCCCCAGCACTACACCCTACACTACCCAAACACCACTGCACTACCCTAAACCCTAAACCACTATCCCCAGCAGGACCCCCTACACTATGCAAACACCACTGCACTACCCTACACCCTAAAACACTACCCCAGCACGAACCCCTACACTACACAATCACCACTGCACTACCCTAAACCCTAAAACACTACCCCCAGCATGCCCCTACACTTCACGAACACCACTGCGCTACCCTAAACCTAAATCTACTCCCAGCACAACCCCCTACACTACACAAATACCACTGCACTACCCTAAACCCTAAAACACTACCCCAGCACGAACCCCTACACTACACAATCACCACTGCACTACCCTAAACCCTAAAACACTACCCCCAGCATGTCCCCTACACTTCATGAACACCACTGCGCTACCCTAAACCTAAAACTACTCCCAGCACAACCCCCTACACTACACAAAACACTGCACTACCCTAAACCCTAAAACACTACACCCAGCACGAACCCCTACACTACCCAAACACCACTGCAATGCCGTGCCCTAAACCCGAAAACACTTCCCCCAGCACGATCCCCTATACTACTCAAACACCACTTTACTACCCTAGACCCTAAAATGCTACCCCCAGCAAGAGACCCTACACTACTAAAAACACCACTGCACTACCCTACACCCTAAAACACTACCCCCAGCACGACCCCCAACACTACCCAAACAACACTGCACTACCCTAAACCCTAAAACACAACCCCCTACACTACACAACCACTGCACTATCCTAAATCCTAAAACACTACCCCCAGCTCGGCCCCCTACACTACACAAACACCACTGCACTACTCTAAACCCTAAAACACTATCCCCAGTATGACCCCCTAAACTAAACAAACACCACTGCACTACCATAAACCATTAAGCACTACCCCCAGCATGAACCCCTACACTACCCAAACATCACTTCACTATCCTAAACCCTAAAACACTACGCCCAGCACGACCCCCTACACTACTCAAACACCACTGCACTGCCCTAAACCCTAAAACACTACCCCCAGCAAGACCCCCTATAGTACACAAACACCACTGCACTACCCTAAACCCTAAAACACTACCCCCAGCATGACACCATACACTACACAAACACCACTTCACTACCCTACTCCCTAAAACACTACCCCAGCATGAACCCCTACACTACACAAACACCACTGCACTACCCTAATCCCTAAAACACTACCCCCAGCACGACCCCCTACACTATACAAACACCACTGCACTAGCCTAAACCGTAAAACACTACCCCCAGCATGACCCCCTACACTACACACACACCACTGTACTACCTTAACCCTAAAACACTACCCCCAGCACGACCCCAACATAACTGCACTATCCTAAACCCAAAAACACTACCTCTAGCTCGGCCCCCTACACTACCCAAACACCACTGCACTATCCTAAACCCTAAAACACGACCCTCTACACTTCACAAACACCACTGCCCTAGCCTAAACCCTAAAACACTTCCCCCAGCACGACCCCCTACACTACCACAACATCACTGCACTACACTAAACCCTAAAACACTACTCCCAGCACTACCCCTACACTACACAAACACCACTGCACTACCCTAAACCCTAAAACACTACCCCCAGCATGACCCCCTACACTACACAAGCACCACTGCACTACGCTAAACCTAAAACACTACCCCCAACACGACACCCTACACTACCCAAACATAACTGCAGTACCCAAAACCCTAAAACACTACCACCAGCACGACTCCCTACACAACCCAAAGACCACTGCACTACCCTAAACACTAAATCTACCCCAGCAAAAGCCCCCGCACTACACAAATACCTCTGCACTACCCTAAACCCTAAAACACTACCCCCAGCACGACCCACAACACTACACAAACACCACTGCACTACCCTAAACCATAAAACACTTGCCCCAGCATGACCTCCTACACTACACAAACACCACTGCACTACCCTAACCCTAAAAAACTACCCCCAGCATGACCCCCTACACTATACAAACATTACTGCACTACCTTAAACCCTAAAAAACAAGCCCCTATACTACACAAACACCACTTCACTACCCTCAGCCCTAAAACACTACCCCCAGTACTACACCACCCAAACACCACTGCACTACCCTAAACACTAGCCCCTACACTACAAAAACACCACTGCACTACCCTCAGCCCTAAAACACTACCCAAAGCACTACATCCCACACTACCCAAACACCACTGCACTACCCTAAACCCTAAAACTCTATCCACATCACTACCCCCTACACTACAGAAACAACACTGCACTACCCTAAACCCTAAAGCACTACCCCCAGCAGTACCCCCTCCACTAGACAAACACCACAGCACTACCCTAAACCCTAAAACACTACCCCCAGCATGACCCCCTACACTACCCAAACACCACTGCACTACCCTAAAACCTAAAACACTACCCCCAGCAGTACCCCTACACTACCCAAACACAACTGCACTAACCTAATCCCTAAAAAACTACACCCAGCATGGCCCCCTACACAATCCAAACACCAGTGCACTACCCTAAACCCTAAAACACTACCCCAGCACTATCCCCTACACTACCCAAACACCACTCCACTACCCTAAGCCCTAATGTACTACCCCCAGCACTACCCCTACACTAAATAATCACCACTGCACTACCATAAACCCTAAAACACTAGTCACTACACTACACAAACACCACTGCACTACCCTCAGCCCTAAAACACTACCCCGAGCACTACACCCTACACTACCCAAACACCACTGCACTACCCTAAACCCTAAAACACTACCCCCAGCAGGGCCCCCTACACTACACAAACACCACTGCACCATCCTAAACCATCAAACACTACCCTCAGCACGACCTCCTATACTACACAAACACCACTGCACTACCCTAAGCCCTAAAATACTACCCCCAGCACGACCCATACACTACACAACCACCACTGCACTACCCTAAACCCTAAAACACTAGCCCCTACACTACACAAACACCACTGCACTACCCTCAGCCCTAAAACACTACCCCGACCACCACACCCTACACTACCCAAACACCACTGCACTACCCTAAACCCTAAAACACTATCCCCAGCACTACCCCCTACACTACACAAACACCACTGCACTGCCCTAAACCCTGAAACACTACCCCCTGCTGTACCCCCTACACTACACAAACACCACTGCACTACCCCAAACCCTAAAAAACCTCCCCCAGGATGACCCCCTACATTAGACAAATACCACAGCACTACCCTAAACCCTAAAACACTACCCCCAGCATGACCCCCTACACTACCCAAACACCACTGCACTACCCTAAAACCTAAAACACTACCCCCAGCAGTACCCCTACACTACCCAAACACAACTGCACTAACCTAATCCCTAAAAAACTACACCCAGCATGGCCCCCTACACAATCCAAACACCAGTGCACTACCCTAAACCCTAAAACACTACCCCAGCACTATCCCCTACACTACCCAAACACCACTCCACTACCCTAAGCCCTAATGTACTACCCCCAGCACTACCCCTACACTAAATAATCACCACTGCACTACCATAAACCCTAAAACACTAGTCACTACACTACACAAACACCACTGCACTACCCTCAGCCCTAAAACACTACCCCGAGCACTACACCCTACACTACCCAAACACCACTGCACTACCCTAAACCCTAAAACACTACCCCCAGCAGGGCCCCCTACACTACACAAACACCACTGCACCATCCTAAACCATCAAACACTACCCTCAGCACGACCTCCTATACTACACAAACACCACTGCACTACCCTAAGCCCTAAAATACTACCCCCAGCACGACCCATACACTACACAACCACCACTGCACTACCCTAAACCCTAAAACACTAGCCCCTACACTACACAAACACCACTGCACTACCCTCAGCCCTAAAACACTACCCCGACCACCACACCCTACACTACCCAAACACCACTGCACTACCCTAAACCCTAAAACACTATCCCCAGCACTACCCCCTACACTACACAAACACCACTGCACTGCCCTAAACCCTGAAACACTACCCCCTGCTGTACCCCCTACACTACACAAACACCACTGCACTACCCCAAACCCTAAAAAACCTCCCCCAGGATGACCCCCTACATTAGACAAATACCACAGCACTACCCTAAACACTAAAACACTACCCCCAGCAGTACCCTCTACACTACCCAAACACAACTGCACTACCCTAAACCCTAAAACACTACCCCCAGCACAACCCCTTACACTACCCGAACACCACTGCACTTCCCTAAACCCTAAGACACTTCCCCCAGCACGACCCCCTACACTACCCAAACACGACTGTACTGCACTGCTATAAACCTAAAAACACTACCCCCACCACGACCCCCTACACTACTCAAACACCACTGCACTACCCTAAACCCTAAAACACTACCCCAGCACGACCCCCTACACTACCCAATTACCACTGTACTGCACTGCTATAAACCTGAAAACACTACCCCCTACACTACTCAAACACCACTGCAATACCCTAAACCCTAAATCACTATCCCCAGCAGGACCCCTACACTATGAAAACACCACTGCACTACCCTACACCCTAAAACACTACCCCAGCACGAACCCCTACACTACACAATCACCACTGCACTACCCTAAACCCTAAAACACTACCCCAGCATGCCCCCTACACTTCACGAACACCACTGCGCTACCCTAAACCTAAATCTACCCCCAGCACAACCCCATACACTACACAAACACCACTGCACTACCCTAAACCCTAAAAGACTACCCCCAGCACGACCCCCTACACTACCCAAACACCACTGCACTACCCTAATCCCTAAAACACTACCCCCAGCACGACCTCCTACACTACACAAACACCACTGCACTACCCTAAACACTAAAACACTACCCCCAGCAGTACCCCCTACACTACCCAAACACAACTGCACTACACTAAACCCTAAAACACTACCCCCAGCACAACCCCTTACACTACTCAAACACCACTGCACTACCCTAAACCCTAAAACACTACCCCCAGCACGACCTCAACACAACTCCACTATCCTAAACCCAAAAACACTACCTCCATCCCGGCCCCTCTCCACTACCCAAACACCACTGCACTACATTAAACCCTAAAACACGACCCCCTACACTACCCAAACACCACTGCCCTACCCTAAACCCTTAAACACTTCCCCCAGCACCACCCCCTGCACTACCCAAACATCACTGCACTACCCTAAACCCTAAAACACTACCCCCAGCACTACCCCTACACGACACAAACACCACTGCACTACCCTAAACCCTAAAACACAACCCCCAGCATGACCCCCTACACTACACAAGCACCACTGCACTACCCTAAACCTAAAACACTACCCCCAACACGACACCCTACACTACCCAAATATAACTGCAGTATCCAAAACCCTAAAACACTACCACCAGGACGACTCCCTACACAACCCAAAGACCAGTGCACTACCCTAAACACTAAACCTACCCCAGCAAAACCCCCTACACTACACAAACACCACTGCACTACAATAAACCCTAAAACACTACCCCCAGCACGACCCACAACACTACACAAACACCACTGCACTACCCTAAACCATAAAACACTTGCCCCAGCATGACCTCTTACACTACACAAACACCACTGCACTACCCTAAACCCTGAAACACTACCCCCAGCATGACCTCCTACACTACACAAACACCACTGCACTACCCTAAACCCTAAAGCACTACACTAGTACTACCCCCTACACAACACAAACACCACTGCACTACCCTAAACCCTAAAACACTACCCCCAGCACGACCCCCTACACTACACAAACACCACTGGACTACCCTAAACCCTCAAACACTAGCCCCTATACTATACAAACACCACTGCACTATCCTCAGCTCTAAAACACTACGCCCAGCACTACAGCCTACACTACCTAAACACCACTGCACTACCCTAAACACTAGCCCCTACACTACAAAAACACCACTGCACTACCCTCAGCCCTAAAACACTACCCACAGCACTATATCCTACACTACCCAAACACCACTGCACTACCCAAAACCCTAAACCACTACCCCCAGCATGACCCCCTACACTACCCAAACACCACTGCACTACCCTAAACCCTAAAACACTACCCCCAGCATGACCCCCTACACTACACAAACATCACTGCACTACCCTAAACCCTAAAACACAAGCCCCTATACAACACAAACACCACTTCACTACCCTCAGCCCTAAAACACTACCCCCAGCAATACACCCTACACTACAAAAACGCCACTGCACTACCCTCAGCCCTAAAACACTACCCAAAGCACTACATCCTACACTACCCAAACACCACTGCACTACCCTAAACCCTAAAACACTATACCCAGCACTACCCCCTACACTACACAAATACCACAGCACTACCCTAAACCCTAAAACACTACCCCCAGCATGACCCCCTACACTACCCAAACACCACTGCACTACCCTAAAACCTAAAACACTACCCCCAGCAGTACCCCTACACTACCCAAACACAACTGCACTAACCTAATCCCTAAAACACTACCCCCAGCATGACCCCCTACACTATCCAAACACCAGTGCACTACCCTAAACTCTAAAACACTACCCCCAGCATGACCTCCTACACTACACAAACACCACTGCACTACCCTAAACACTAAAACACTACCCCAGCACTAACTCCTACACTACCCAAAAACCACTCCACTACCCTAAGCCCTAAAATCCTACCCCCAGCACCACCCCTACACTAAATATTCACCACTGCACTACCATAAACCCTAAAACACTAGCCACTACACTACACAAACACCACTGCACTACCCTCATCCCTAAAACACTACCCCGAGCACTACAACCTACACTACCCAAACACCACTGCACTACCCTAAACCCTAAAACACTACCCCCAGCACGGCCCCCTACACTACACAAACACCACTGCACCATCCTAAACCGTCAAACACTACCCCCAGCACGACCTCCTATACTACCCAAACACCACTGCACTACCCTAAGCCCTAAAATACTACCCCCAGCACGACCCCTACACTACACAACCACCACTGCACTACCCTAAACCCTAAAACACTAGCCCCTACACTACACAAACACCACTGCACTACCCTCAGCCCTAAAACACTACCCCGAGCACTACACCCTACATTACCCAAACACCACTGAACTACCCTAAACCCTAAAACACTATCCCCAGCACTACCCCCTACACTACATAAACACCACTGCACTGCCCTAAACCCTAAAACACTACCCCCAGCAGTACCCCCTACACTACCAAACACCACTGCACTACACTAAACCCTAAAACACTTCCCCCAGCACGACCCCCTACACTAACAAAACACCACTGTACTGCACTGCTATAAACTTGAAAACACTACCCCCAGCACGACCCCCTACACTACTCAAACACCACTGCACTACCCTAAACCCTAAAACACTACCCCCAGCACGACCCCCTACACTACCCAAACACCACTGTACTGCACTGCTATAAACCTGAAAACACTACCCCAGCACGACCCCCTACACTACTCAAACACCACTGCACTACCCTAAACCCTAAAACACTACCCCCAGCAGGACCCCTACACTATGAAAACACCACTGCACTACCCTACACCCTAAAACACTACCCCAGCACGAACCCCTACACTACACAATCACCAATGCACTACCCTAAACCCTAAAACACTACCCCAGCATTCCCCCTACACTTCACGAACACCACTGCACTACCCTAAACCTAAATCTACCCCCAGCACAACCCCCTACACTACACAAACACCACTGCACTACCCTAAACCCTAAAAGACTACCCCCAGCACGACCCCCTTCACTACACAAACACCACTGCACTGCCTTAAACCCTAAAACACTACCCCCAGCATGACCCCCTACACTACCCAAACACCACTGCACTACCCTAAACCCTGAAACACTACCCCAGAACAACCCTCAATACTACACAAACACCACTGCACTACGATAAACCCTAGCATGACCCATTACATTTACACAAACACCACTCCACTACCCTAAACACTACCCCAGCACAAAACCCTACACTACCCAAACACCACTGCAATACCATAAACCCTGAAACAATACCCGCAGCACGACCCCCTACAATACCCAAACACCACTGTACTGCACTGCCATAAACCTGAAAACACTACCCCCAGCATGACCCCCTACACTACCCAAACACCACTGCACTACCCTAAACCCTGAAACACTACCCCAGAACAACCCCCAATACTACACAAACACCACTGCACTACGATAAACCCTAGCATGACCCATTACATTTACACAGACACCACTCCACTACCCCAAACACTACCCCCAGCACAAAACCCTACACTATGCAAACACCACTGCCCTACCCTAAACCCTAAGACACTTCCCCCAGCACGACCCCCTACACTACCCAAACATTACTGCACTACCCTAAACCCTGAAACACTACCCCAGAACAACCCCCAATACTACACAAACACCACTGCACTAACCTAAACCCTAAAACACTACCCCCAGCAGTACCCCCTACACTACCCAAACACCACTGTACTACCATAAACCCTAAAACACTACCCCCAGCTTGACCCCTACACTACACAAACACCATGGCACTACCCTACACCCTAAAACACTACCCCCAGCAGTACCCCTACACTACCCAAACACAACTGCACTACCCTAAACCCTAAAACACTACCCCCCGCATGACCCCTACACTACTCAAATACCAGTGCACTACCCTAAACCCTAAAACACTATCCCCAGCAGGACCCCCTACACTATGCAAACACCACTCAACTACCCTACACCCTAAAACACTACCCCAGCACGAACCCCTACACTACACAATCACCACTGCACTACCCTAAACCCTAAAACACTAACCCCAGCATGCCCCTACACTTCACGAACACCACTGCGCTACCCTAAACCTAAATCTACTCCCAGCACAACCCCCTACACTACACAAACACCACTGCACTACCCTAAACCCTAAAACACTACCCCAGCACGAACCCCTACACTACACAATCACCGCTGCACTACCCTAAACCCTAAAACACTACCCCCAGCATGTCCCCTACACTTCATGAACACCACTGAGCTACCCTAAACCTAAAACTACTCCCAGCACAACCCCCTACACTACACAAACAACACTGTACTACCCTACTGCACTACCCTAAACCCTATAACACTACACCCAGCACGACCCCCTACACTACCCAAACACCACTGCAATGCCTTGCCCTAAACCCGAAAACACTTCCCCCAGCACGACCCCCTACACTACTCAAACACCACTTTACTACCCTAGACCCTAAAATGCTACCCCCAGCAAGAGACCCTACAGTACACACACACCACTGCACTACCCTAACCCCTAAAACACTACCTCCAGCACGTCCCCTACACTACTAAAAACACCACTGCACTACCCTACACCCTAAAACACTACCCCCAGCACGACCCCCAACACTACCCAAACAACACTGTACTACCCTAAACCCTAAAACACAACCCCCTACACTACACAAACACCACTGCACTATCCTAAATCCTAAAACACTACCCCCAGCTCGGCCCCCTACACTACACAAACACCACTGCACTACTCTAAACCCTAAAACACTATCCCCAGTATGACCCCCTACACTACACAAACACCACTGCACTACCATAAACCATTAAGCACTACCCCCAGCATGAACCCCTACACTACCCAAACATCACTTCACTATCCTAAACCCTAAAACACTACCCCCAGCACGACCCCCTACACTACTCAAACACCACTGCACTGCCCTAAACCCTAAAACATACCCCCAGCAAGACCCCCTATAGTACACAAACACCACTGCAGTACCCTAAACCCTAAAACACTAACCCCAGCATGACACCATACACTACACAAACACCACTTCACTACCCTACTCCCTAAAACACTACCCCAGCATGAACCCCTACACTACACAAACACCACTGCACTACCCTAATCCCTAAAACACTACCCCCAGCACGACCCCCTACACTATACAAACACCACTGCACTACCCTAAACCGTAAAACACTACCCCCAGCATGACCCCCTACACTACTAAAAACACCACTGCACTACCCTACACCCTAAAACACTACCCACAGCACGACCCCCAACACTACCCAAACAACACTGTACTACCCTAAACCCTAAAACACAACCCCCTACACTACACAAACACCACTGCACTATCCTAAATCCTAAAACACTACCCCCAGCTCGGCCCCCTACACTACACAAACACCACTGCACTACTCCAAACCCTAAAACTCTATCCCCAGTATGACCCCCTACACTACACAAACACCACTGCACTACCATAAACCATTAAGCACTACCCCCAGCATGAACCCCTACACTACCCAAATATCACTTCACTATCCTAAACCCTAAAACACTACCCCCAGCACGACCCCCTACACTACTCAAACACCACTGGACTGCCCTAAACCCTAAAACACTACCCCCAGCAAGACCCCCTATAGTACACAAACACCACTGCACTACCCTAAACCCTAAAACACTACCCCCAGCATGACACCATACACTACACAAACACCACTTCACTACCCTACTCCCTAAAACACTACCCCAGCATGAACCCCTACACTACACAAACACCACTGCACTACCCTAATCCCTAAAACACTACCCCCAGCACGACCCCCTACACTATACAAACACCACTGCACTACCCTAAACCCTAAAACACTACCCCCAGCATGACCCCCTACACTACACACACACCACTGTACTACCTTCACCCCAAAAACACTACCCCCAGCACGACCCCAACATAACTGCACTATCCTAAATCCAAAAACACTACCTCTAGCTCGGCCCCCTACACTACCCAAACACCACTGCACTATCCTAAACCCTAAAACACGACCCTCTACACTTCACAAACACCACTGCCCTAGCCTAAACCCTAAAACACTTCCCCCAGCACGACCCCCTACACTACCACAACATCACTGCACTACACTAAACCCTAAAACACTACTCCCAGCACTACCCCTACACTACACAAACACCACTGCACTACCCTAAACCCTAAAACACTACCCCAGCATGACCCCCTACACTACACAAGCACCACTGCACTACCCTAAACCTAAAACACTACCCCCAACACGACACCCTACACAACCCAAAGACCACTGCACTACCCTAAACACTAAATCTACCCCAGCAAAAGCCCCCACACTACACAAACACCTCTGCACTACCCTAAACCCTAAAACACTACCCCCAGCACGACACACAACACTACACAAACACCACTGCACTACCCTAAACCCTGAAACACTACCCCCAGCATGACCTCCTACACTACACAAACACCACTGCACTACCCTAAACCCTAAAGCACTACACCAGTACTACCCCCTACACAACCGAAACACCACTGCACTACCCTACACCCTAAAACACTACCCCAAGCACGACCCCCTACACTACCCAAACACCACTACACTACCCTGAACCCTAAAACACTACCCCCAGCATGACCCCCTACACTACACAAACATCACTGCACTACCCTAAAACACTAGCCCCTATACTACACAAACACCACTGCACTACCCTCAGCCCAAAACACTACTCCCAGCACTACACCCTACACTACCCAAACACCACTGCACTACCCTAAACCCTAAACACTAGCCCCCAGACTAAAAAAACACCACTGCACTACCCTCAGCCCTAAAACACTACCCAAAGCACCACATCCTACACTACCCAAACACCACTGCACTACCCTAAACCCTAAAACACTATCCCCAGCACTACCCCCTACACTACACAAACAACACTGCACTACCCTAAACCCTAAAGCACTACCCCCAGCAGTACCCCCTCCACTACCCAAACAACACTGTACTACCATAAACCCTAAAACACTACCCCCAGCATGACCCCTACACTGCACAAACACCACGGCACTACCCTACACCCTAAAACACTACCCCCCGCATGACCCCTACACTGCACAAACACCACGGCACTACCCTACACCCTAAAACACTACCCCCAGCAGTACCCCTACACTACCCAAACACAACTGCCCTACCCTAAACCCTAAGACACTTCCCCCAGCACGACCCCCTACACTACCCAAACATTACTGCACTACCCTAAACCCTGAAACACTACCCCAGAACGACCCCCAATACTACACAAACACCACTGCACTAACCTAAACCCTAAAACACTACCCCCAGCAGTACCCCCTACACTACCCAAACACCACTGTACTACCCTAAACCCTAAAACACTACCCCCAGCTTGACCCCTACACTACACAAACACTACGGCACTACCCTACACCCTAAAACACTACCCCCAGTAGTACCCCTACACTACCCAAACACCACTGTACTACCCTAAACCCTAAAACACTACCCCCAGCTTGACCCCTACACTACACAAACACTACGGCACTACCCTAAACCCTAAAACACTACCCCCGCATGACCCCTACACTACTCAAATACCACTGCACTACCCTAAACCCTAAACCACTATCCCCAGCACGAAACCCTACACTACACAATCACCACTGCACTACCCTAAACCCTAAAACACTACCCCCAGCATGCCCCTACACTTCACGAACACCACTGCGCTACCCTAAACCTAAATCTACTCCCAGCACAACCCCCTACACTACACAAACACCACTGCACTACCCTAAACCCTAAAACACTACCCCAGCACGAACCCCTACACTACACAATCACCACTGCACTACCCCAAACCCTAAAACACTACCCCCAGCATGTCCCCTACACTTCATGAACACCACTGCACTACCCTAAACACTAAAACACTACCCCAGCACTATCCCCTACACTACCCAAACACCACTCCACTACCCTAAGCCCTAAAATACTACCCCCTGCACTACCCCTACACTAAATAATCACCACTGCACTACCATAAACCCTAAAACACTAGCCACTACACTACACAAACACCACTACACTACCCTCAGCCCTAAAACACTAGCCCGAGCACTACACCCTACACTACCCAAACACCACTGCACTACCCTAAACCCTAAAACACTACCCCCAGCACGGCCCCCTACACTACACAAACACCACTGCACCATCCTAAACCGTCAAACACTACCCCCAGCACGACCTCCTATACTACACAACCACCAATGCACTACCCTAAACCCTAAAACACTAGCCCCTACACTACACAAACACCACTGCACTACCCTCAGCCCTCAAACACTACCCCGACCACTACACCCCACACTACCCAAACACCACTGCACTACCCTAAACCCTAAAACACTATCCCCAGCACTACCCCCTACACTACACAAACACCACTGCACTGCCCTAAACCCTAAAACACTACCCCCAGCAGTACCCCCTACACTACACAAACACCACTGCACTACCCCAAACCCTAAAAAACCTCTCCCAGGATGACCCTCTACACTAGACAAATACCACGGCACTACCCTAAACACTAAAACACTAAACCCAGCAGTACCCCCTACACTACCCAAACACAACTGCACTACCCTAAACCCTAAAACACTACCCCCAGCACAACCCCTTACACTACCCAAACACCACGGCACTTCCCTAAACCCTAAGACACTTCCCCCAGCACGACCCCCTACACTACCCAAACACCACTGTACTGCACTGCTATAAACCTGAAAACACTACCCCCAGCACGACCCCCTAAACTACTCAAACACCACTGCACTACCCTAAACCCTAAAACACTACCCCCAGCACGACCCCCTACACTACCCAAACACCACTGTACTGCACTGCTATAAACCTGAAAACACTACCCCCAGCACGACCCCCTACACTACTCGAACACCACTGCACTACCCTAAACCCTAAAACACTATCCCCAGCAGGACCCCTACACTATGAAAACACCACTGCACTACCCTACACCCTAAAACACTACCCCAGCACGAACCCCTACACTACACAATCACCACTGCACTACCCTAAACCCTAAAACACTACCCCAGCATGCCCCCTACACTTCACGAACACCAATGCGCTACCCTAAACCTAAATCTACCCCCAGCACAACCCCATACACTACACAAACACCACTGCACTACCCTAAACCCTAAAAGACTACCCCCAGCACGACCCCCTTGACTACACAAACATCACTGCACTGCCTTAAACCATAAAACACTACCCCCAGCATGACCCCCTACACTACCCAAAACCCACTGCACTACCCTAAACCCTGAAACACTACGCCAGAACAACCCCCAATACTACACAAACACCACTGCACTACGATAAACCCTAATACACTTCCCCCAGCATGACCCATTACATTTACACAAACACCACTCCACTACCCTAAACACTACCCCCAGCACAAAACCCTACACTACCGAAACACCATTGCACTACCATAAACCCTGAAACACTACCCGCAGCACGACCCCCTACCCTACCCAAACACCACTGTACTGCACTGCCATAAACCTGAAAACACTACCCCCAGCACGACCCCCTACACTACCTAAACATTACAGCACTACCCTAAACCCTGAAACACTACCCCAGAACAACCCCCAATACTACACAAACACCACTGCACTAACCTAAACCCTAAAACACTACCCCCAGCAGTACCCCCTACACTACCCAAACACCACTGTACTACCCTAAACCCTAAAACACTACCCGCAGCTTGACCCCTACACTACACAAACACCACGGCACTATCCTACACCCTAAAACACTACCCCCAGCAGTACCCCTACACTACCCAAACACAACTGCACTACCCTAAACCCTAAAACACTACCCCCGCATGACCCCTACACTACTCAAATACCACTGCACTACCCTAAACCCTAAACCACTATCCCCAGCAGGACCCCCTACACTATGCAAACACCACTGCACTACCCTACACCCTAAAACACTACCCCCAGCATGTCCCCTACACTTCATGAACACCACTACGCTACCCTAAACCTAAATCTACTCCCAGCACAACCCCCTACACTACACAATTACCACTGCACTACCCTAAACCACTACCCCAGCACGAACCCCTACACTACACAATCACCACTGCACTAACCTAAACCCTAAAACACTACCCCCAGCATGTCCCCTACACTTCATGAACACCACTGCGCTACCCTAAACCTAAAACTACTCCCAGCACAACCCCCTACACTACACAAACAACACTGCACTACCCTACTGCACTACCCTAAACCCTAAAACACTACACCCAGCACGAACCACTACACTACCCTAACACCACTGCAATGCCTTGCCCTAAACCCGAAAACACTTTCCCCAGCACGATCCCCTACACTACTCAAACACCACTTTACTACCCTAGACCCTAAAATGCTACCCCCAGCAAGAGACCCTACAGTACAAAAACACCACTGTACTACCCTAACCCCTAAAACACTACCTCCAGCACGTCCCCTACACTACTAAAAACACCACTGCACTACCCTACACCCTAAAACACTACCCCCAGCACGACCCCCAACACTACCCAAACAACACTGTACTACCCTAAACCCTAAAACACAACCCCCTACACTACACAAACACCACTGCACTATCCTAAATCCTAAAACACTACCCCCAGCTCGGCCCCCTACACTACACAAACACCACTGCACTACTCTAAACCCTAAAGCACTATCCCCAGTATGACCCCCTACACTACACAAACACCACTGCACTATCATAAACCATTAAGCACTACCCCCAGCATGAACCCCTACACTACCCAAACATCACTTCACTATCCTAAACCCTAAAACACTACCCCCAGCACGACCCCCTACACTACTCAAACACCACTGCACTGCCCTAAACCCTAAAACACTACCCCCAGCAAGACCCCCTATAGTACACAAACACCACTGCACTACCCTAAACCCTAAAACACTACCCCCAGCATGACACCATACACTACACAAACACCACTTCACTACCCTACTCCCTAAAACACTACCCCAGCATGAACCCCTACACTACACAAACACCACTGCACTACCCTAATCCCTAAAACACTACCCCCAGCACGACCCCCTACACTATACAAACACCACTGCACTACCCTAAACCGTAAAACACTACCCCCAGCATGACCCCCTACACTACTATAAACACCACTGCACTACCCTACACCCTAAAACACTACCCCCAGCACGACCCCCAACACTACCCAAACAACACTGTACTACCCTAAACCCTAAAACACAACCCCCTACACTACACAAACACCACTGCACTATCCTAAATCCTAAAACACTACCCCCAGCTCGGCCCCCTACACTACACAAACACCACTGCACTACTCCAAACCCTAAAACTCTATCCCCAGTATGACCCCCTACACTACACAAACACCACTGCACTACCATAAACCATTAAGCACTACCCCCAGCAAGAACCCCTACACTACCCAAATATCACTTCACTATCCTAAACCCTAAAACACTACCCCCAGCACGACCCCCTACACTACTCAAACACCACTGCGCTGCCCTAAACCCTAAAACACTACCCCCAGCAAGACCCCCTATAGTACACAAACACCACTGCACTGCCCTAAACCCTAAAACACTACCCCCAGCAAGACCCTCTATAGTACACAAACACCACTTCACTACCCTACTCCCTAAAACACTACCCCAGCATGAACCCCTACACTACACAAACACCACTGCACTACCCTAATCCCTAAAACACTACCCCAGCATGAACCCCTACACTACACAAACACCACTGCACTACCCTAATCCCTAAAACACTACCCCCAGCACGACCCCCTACACTAAACAAACACCACTGCACTACCCTAAACCCTAAAACACTACCCCCAGCATGACCCCCTACACTACACACACACCACTGTACTACCTTCACCCCAAAAACACTACCCCCAGCACGACCCCAACATAACTGCACTATCCTAAATCCAAAAACACTACCTCTAGCTCGGCCCCCTACACTACCCAAACACCACTGCACTATCCTAAACCCTAAAACACGACCCTCTACACTTCACAAACACCACTGCCCTAGCCTAAACCCTAAAACACTTCCCCCAGCACGACCCCCTACACTACCACAACATCACTGCACTACACTAAACCCTAAAACACTACTCCCAGCACTACCCCTACACTACACAAACACCACTGCACTACCCTAAACCCTAAAACACTACCCCCAGCATGACCCCCTACACTACACAAGCACCACTGCACTACCCTAAACCTAAAACACTACCCCCAACACGACACCCTACACTACCCAAACATAACTGCAGTACCCAAAACCCTAAAACACTACCACCAGCACAACTCCCTACACAACCCAAAGACCACTGCACTACCCTAAACACTAAATCTACCCCAGCAAAAGCCCCCACACTACACAAACACCTCTGCACTACCCTAAACCCTAAAACACTACCCCCAGCACGACCCACAACACTACACAAACACCACTGCACTACCCTAAACCATAAAACACTTGCCCCAGCATGACCTCCTACACTACAAAAACACCACTGCACTACCCTAAACCCTGAAACACTACCCCCAGCATGACCTCCTACACTACACAAACACCACTGCACTACCCTAAACCCTAAAGCACTACACCAGTACTACCCCCTACACAACCGAAACACCACTGCACTACCATACACCCTAAAACACTACCCCCAGCACGACCCCCTACACTACACAATCACCATTGGACTACCCTAAACCCTCAAACACTACCCCAAGCACGACCCCCTACACTACCCAAACACCACTACACTACCCTGAACCCTAAAACACTACCCCCAGCATGACCCCCTACACTACACAAACATCACTGCACTACCCTAAAACACTAGCCCCTATACTACACAAACACCACTGCACTACCCTCAGCCCAAAACACTACTCCCAGCACTACACCCTACACTACCCAAACACCACTGCACTACCCTAAACCCTAAACACTAGCCCCCAGACTAAAAAAACACCACTGCACTACCCTCAGCCCTAAAACACTACCCAAAGCACCACATCCTACACTACCCAAACACCACTGCACTACCCTAAACCCTAAAGCACTACCCCCAGCAGTACCCCCTCCACTACCCAAACAACACTGTACTACCATAAACCCTAAAACACTACCCCCAGCATGACCCCTACACTGCACAAACACCACGGCACTACCCTACACCCTAAAACACTACCCCCCGCATGACCCCTACACTGCACAAACACCACGGCACTACCCTACACCCTAAAACACTACCCCCAGCAGTACCCCTACACTACCCAAACACAACTGCCCTACCCTAAACCCTAAGACACTTCCCCCAGCACGACCCCCTACACTACCCAAACATTACTGCACTACCCTAAACCCTGAAACACTACCCCAGAACGACCCCCAATACTACACAAACACCACTGCACTAACCTAAACCCTAAAACACTACCCCCAGCAGTACCCCCTACACTACCCAAACACCACTGTACTACCCTAAACCCTAAAACACTACCCCCAGCTTGACCCCTACACTACACAAACACTACGGCACTACCCTACACCCTAAAACACTACCCCCAGTAGTACCCCTACAATACCCAAACACCACTGTACTACCCTAAACCCTAAAACACTACCCCCAGCTTGACCCCTACACTACACAAACACTACGGCACTACCCTAAACCCTAAAACACTACCCCCCATGACCCCTACACTACTCAAATACCACTGCACTACCCTAAACCCTAAACCACTATCCCCAGCACGAAACCCTACACTACACAATCACCACTGCACTACCGTAAACCCTAAAACACTACCCCCAGCATGCCCCTACACTTCACGAACACCACTGCGCTACCCTAAACCTAAATCTACTCCCAGCACAACCCCCTATACTACACAAACACCACTGCACTACCCTAAACCCTAAAACACTACCCCAGCACGAACCCCTACACTACACAATCACCACTGCACTACCCCAAACCCTAAAACACTACCCCCAGCATGTCCCCTACACTTCATGAACACCACTGCGCTACCCTAAACCTAAAACAACTCCCAGCACAACCCCCTACACTACACAAACAACACTGCACTACCCTACTGCACTACCCTAAACCCTAAAACACTACACCCAGCACGAACCCCTACACTACCCAAACACCACTGCAATGCCTTGCCCTAAACCCGAAAACACTTTCCCCAGCACGATCCCCTACACTACTCAAACACCACTTTACTACCCTAGACCCTAAAATGCTAACCCCAGCAAGAGACCCTACAATACACAACCACCACTGCACTACCCTAACACCTAAAACCCTACCTCCAGCACATCCCCTACACTACTAAAAACACCATGGCACTACCCTACACCCTAAAACACTACCCCCAGCACGACCCCCAACACTACCCAAACAACACTGCACTACCCTAAACCCTAAAACACAACCCCCTACACTACACAAAGACCACTGCACTAACCTAAACCCTAAAACACTACCCCCAGCTCGGCCCCCTACACTACACAAACACCACTGCACTACTCTAAACCCTAAAACACTACCCCCAGTATGACCCCCTATAGTACACAAACACCACTTCACTACCCTACTCCCTAAAACACTACCCCAGCATGAACCCTACACTACACAAATACCACTGTACTACCTTAACCCTAAAACACTACCCCCAGCACGACCCCAACATAACTGCACTATCCTAAACCCAAAAACACTACCTCTAGCTCGGCCCCCTACACTACCCAAACACCACTGCACTATCCTAAACCCTAAAACACGACCCTCTACACTTCACAAACACCACTGCCCTAGCCTAAACCCTTAAACACTTCCCCCAGCATGACCCCCTACACTACCACAACATCACTGCACTACACTAAACCCTAAAACACTACTCCCAGCACTACCCCTACACTACACAAACACCACTGCACTACCCTAAACCCTAAAACACTACCCCCAGCATGACCCCCTACACTACACAAGCACCACTGCACTACCCTAAACCTAAAACACTACCCCCAACACGACACCCTACACTACCCAAACATAACTGCAGTACCCAAAACCCTAAAACACTACCACCAGCACGACTCCCTACACAACCCAAAGACCACTGCACTACCCTAAACACTAAATCTACCCCAGCAAAACCCCCTACACTACACAAACATCACTGCACTACCCTAAACCCTAAAACACTAGCCCCTATACTACACAAACACCACTGCACTACCCTCAGCCCTAAAACACTACTCCCAGCACTACACCCTACACTACCCAAACACCACTGCACTACCCTAAACCCTAAACACTAGCCCCCACACTACAAAAACACCACTGCACTACCCTCAGCCCTAAAACACTACCCCCAGCATGACCCCTACACTGCACAAACACCACGGCACTACCCTACACCCTAAAACACTACCCCCAGCATGACCCCTACACTGCACAAACACCACGGCACTACCCTACACCCTAAAACACTACCCCCAGCATGACCCCTACACTGCACAAACACCACGGCACTACCCTACACCCTAAAACACTACCCTACCCCCAGGAGTACCCCTATACTACCCAAACACAACTGCACTACCCTAAACCCGAAAACACTACCCCCAGCATGACCCCTACACTACTCAAACACCACTGCACTACCCTAAACCCTAAAACACTATCCCCAGCAGGACCCCCTACACTATGCAAACAAAACTGCACTACCCTACACCCTAAAACACTACCCCAGTACGAACCCCTACACTACACAATCACCACTGCACTACCCTAAAACACTACCCCCCAGCATGCCACCTACACTTCAAAAACACCACTGCGCTACCCTAAACCTAAAAATACCCCCAGCACAACCTCCTACACTACACAAACACCACTGCACTACCCTAAACCCTAAAACACTACCCCCAGCACGACCCCCTTCACTACACAAACACCACTGCACTGCCTTAAACCCTAAAACACTACCCCCAGCATGACCCCCTACACTACCCAAACACCACTGCACTACCCTAAACCCTGACACCCTACCCCAGAACAACTCCCAATACTACACAAGCACCACTGCACTACCCTAAACCCTAAAACACTACCCCCAGCAGTACCCCCTACACTACCCAAACACCACTGTACTACCCTAAACCCTAAAACACTACCCCCAGCATGACCCCTACACTGCACAAACACCACAGCACTATCCTACACCCTAAAACACTACCCCCAGCAGTACCCCTACACTACCCAAACACAACTGCACTACCCTAAACCCTAAAACACTACCCCCAGCATGACCCCTACACTACACAAACACTGCACTACCCTACTGCACTACCCTAAACCCTAAAACACTACCCCCAGCACGACCCCCTATACTACCCAAACACCACTGCAATGCCTTGCCCTAAACCCGAAAACACTTCCCCCAGCACGACCACCTACACTACTCAAACACCACTGTACTACCCTAAACCCTAAAAAACTAGCTCCAGCACGTCCCCTACACTACCAAAAACACCACTGCACTACCCTACACCCTAAAACACTACCCCCAGCACGTCCCCTACACTACCAAAAACACCACTGCACTACCCTACACCCTAAAACACTAACCCAGCACGAACCCATTCACTACACACACCACTGCACTACCCTACACCCTAAAACACTACCCCCAGCACGACCCCCAACACTACCCAAACAACACTGCACTACCCTAAACCCTAAAACACGACCCCCTACACGACACAAACACCTCTGCACTATCCTAAACCCTAAAACACTACCCCCAGCTCGGCCCCCTACACTACACAAACACCACTGCACTACCCTAAACCCTACCCCCTACACTACACAAACACCACTGCACTACTCTAAACCCTAAAACACTACCCCTAATACGACCCCCTACACTACACAAACACCACTGCACTACCATAAACCATTAAGCACAACCCCCAGCATGAACCCCTACACTACCCAAACATCACTTCACTACCCTAAACCCTAAAACACTACCCCCAGCACTACCACCTACACTACCCAAACACCACTGAACTACCCTACTCCCTAAAACACTACCCCAGCATGAACCCCTACACTACACAAACACTACTGCACTACTCTAATCCCTAAAATACTACCCCAACACGACCGCCTACACTACACAAACACCACTGCACTACCCTAAACCCTAAAACACTACCCCCAGCATGACACCGTACACTACACAAACACCACTGTACTACCCTAACCCCTAAAACACTACCCCCAGTACGACCCCAACACAACTCCACTATCCTAAACCCAAAAACACTACCTCCAGCACAGCCCCCTACACTACCCAAACACCACTGCACTACATTAAACCCTAAAACACGACCCCCTACACTACACAAACACCACTGCCCTACCCTAAACCCTTAAACATTTCCCCCAGCACCACCCCCTACACTACCCAAACATCACTGCACTACCCTAAACCCTAAAAAACTACCCCAATACTACCCCTACACAACACAAACACCACTGCACTACCCTAAACCCTAAAACACAACCCCCAGCATGACCCCCTACACTACACAAACACAACTGTACTACCCTAAACCCTAAAACACTACCCCCAGCACGACCCCAACACAACTCCACTATCCTAAACCCAAAAACACTACCTCCAGCACAGCCCCCTACACTACCCAAACACCACTGCACTACATTAAACCCTAAAACACGACCCCCTACACTACACAAACACCACTGACCTACCCAAAACCTTAAAACACTACCACCAGCATGACTCCCTACGCAACCCAAAGGCCAGTGCACTACCCTAAACACTAAATCTACCCCAGCAAAACCCCCTACACTACACAAACATCACTGCACTACAATAAACCCTAAAACACTACCCCCAGCACGACCCACAACACTACACAAACACCACTGCACTACCCTAAACTATAAAACACTTGCCGCAGCATGACCTCCTACACTACACAAACACCACTGCACTACCCGAAATCCTGAAACACTACCCCCAGCATGACCTCCTACACTACACAAACACCACTGCACTACCCTAAACCCTAAAGCACTACACCAGTACTACCCCCTACACAACCCAAACACCACTGCACTACCCTTAACCCTAAAACACAACCCCCAGCATGACCCCCTACACTACACAAACACCACTGGACTACCCTAAACCCTCAAACACTACCCCCAGCACGACCCCCTACACTACCCAAACACTGCACTACCCTAAACCCTAAAACACTACCCCCAGCATGACCCCCTACACTATGCAAACACCACTGCCCTACCCTAAACCCTAAGACACTTCCCCAGCACGACCCCCTACACTACCTTAACATTACAGCACTACCCTAAACCCTGAAACACTACCCCAGAACAACCACCAATACTACACAAACACCACTGCACTAACCTAAACCCTAAAACACTACCCCCAGCAGTACCCCCTACACTACCCAAACACCACTGTACTACCCTAAACCCTAAAACACTACCCGCAGCTTGACCCCTACACTACACAAACACCACGGCACTACCCTACACCCTAAAACACTACCCCCAGCAGTACCCCTACACTACCCAAACACAACTGCACTACCCTAAACCCTAAAACACTACCCCCGCATGACCCCTACACTACTCAAATACCACTGCACTACCCTAAACCCTAAACCACTATCCCCAGCAGGACCCCCTACACTACCCAAACACCACTGCACTACCCTACACCCTAAAACACTACCCCCAGCATGCCCCTACACTTCATGAACACCACTGCGCTACCCTAAACCTAAATCTACTCCCAGCACAACCCCCTACACTACACAATTACCACTGCACTACCCTAAACCCTAAAACACTACCCCAGCACGAACCCCTACAATACACAATCACCACTGCACTAACCTAAACCCTAAAACACTACCCCCAGCATGTCCCCTACACTTCATGAACACCACTGCGCTACCCTAAACCTAAAACTACTCCCAGCACAACCCCCTACACTACACAAACAACACTGCACTACCCTACTGCACTACCCTAAACCCTAAAACACTACACCCAGCACGAACCACTACACTACCCTAACACCACTGCAATGCCTTGCCCTAAACCCGAAAACACTTTCCCCAGCACGATCCCCTACACTACTCAAACACCACTTTACTACCCTAGACCCTAAAATGCTACCCCCAGCAAGAGACCCTACAGTACACAAACACCACTGTACTACCCTAACCCCTAAAACACTACCTCCAGCACGTCCCCTACACTACTAAAAATACCACTGCACTACCCTACACCCTAAAACACTACCCCCAGCACGACCCCCAACACTACCCAAACAACACTGTACTACCCTAAACCCTAAAACACAACCCCTACACTACACAAACACCACTGCACTATCCTAAATCCTAAAACACTACCCCCAGCATGACACCATACACTACACAAACACCACTTCACTACCCTACTTCCTAAAACACTACCCCAGCATGACCCCCTACACTACACAAACACCACTGCACTACCCTAATCCCTAAAACACTACCCCCAGCACGACCCCCTACACTATACAAACACCACTGCACTACCCTAAACCGTAAAACACTACCCCCAGCATGACCCCCTACACTACTAAAAACACCACTGCACTACCCTACACCCTAAAACACTACCCCCAGCACGACCCCCAACACTACCCAAACAACACTGTACTACCCTAAACCCTAAAACACAACCCCCTACACTACACAAACACCACTGCACTATCCTAAATCCTAAAACACTACCCCCAGCTCGGCCCCCTACACTACACAAACACCACTGCACTACTCCAAACCCTAAAACTCTATCCCCAGTATGACCCCCTACACTACCCAAACACCACTGCACTACCATAAACCATTAAGCACTACCCCCAGCATGAACCCCTACACTACCCAAATATCACTTCACTATCCTAAACCCTAAAACACTACCCCCAGCACGACCCCTACACTACTCAAACACCACTGCACTGCCCTAAACCCTAAAACACTACCCCCAGCAAGACCCCCTATAGTACACAAACACCACTGCACTACCCTAAACCCTAAAACACTACCCCCAGCATGACACCATACACTACACAAACACCACTTCACTACCCTACTCCCTAAAACACTACCCCAGCATGAACCCCTACACTACACAAACACCACTGCACTACCCTAATCCCTAAAACACTACCCCCAGCACGACCCCCTACACTATACAAACACCACTGCACTACCCTAAACCCTAAAACACTACCCCCAGCATGACCCCCTACACTACACACACACCACTGTACTACCTTCACCCCAAAAACACTACCCCCAGCACGACCCCAACATAACTGCACTATCCTAAATTCAAAAACACTACCTCTAGCTCGGCCCCCTACACTACCCAAACACCACTGCACTAACCTAAACCCTAAAACACGACCCTCTACACTTCACAAACACCACTGCCCTAGCCTAAACCCTAAAACACTTCCCCCAGCACAACCCCCTACACTACCACAACATCACTGCACTACACTAAACCCTAAAACACTACTCCCAGCACTACCCCTACACTACACAAACACCACTGCACTACCCTAAACCCTAAAACACTACCCCCAGCATGACCCCCTACACTACACAAGCACCACTGCACTACCCTAAACCTAAAACACTACCCCCAACACGACACCCTACACTACCCAAACATAACTGCAGTACCCAAAACCCTAAAACACTACCACCAGCACAACTCCCTACACAACCCAAAGACCACTGCACTACCCTAAACCCTAAACCACTATCCCCAGCAGGACCCCCTACACTACCCAAACACCACTGCACTACCCTACACCCTAAAACACTACCCCCAGCATGTCCCCTACACTTCATGAACACCACTGCGCTACCCTAAACCTAAATCTACTCCCAGCACAACCCCCTACACTACACAATTACCACTGCACTACCCTAAACCCTAAAACACTACCCCAGCACGAACCCCTACACTACACAATCACCACTGCACTAACCTAAACCCTAAAACACTACCCCCAGCATGTCCCCTACACTTCATGAACACCACTGCGCTACCCTAAACCTAAAACTACTCCCAGCACAACCCCCTACACTACACAAACAACACTGCACTACCCTACTGCACTACCCTAAACCCTAAAACACTACACCCAGCACGAACCACTACACTACCCTAACACCACTGCAATGCCTTGCCCTAAACCCGAAAACACTTTCCCCAGCACGATCCCCTACACTACTCAAACACCACTTTACTACCCTAGACCCTAAAATGCTACCCTCAGCAAGAGACCCTACAGTACACAAACACCACTGTACTACCCTAACCCCTAAAACACTACCTCCAGCACGTCCCCTACACTACTAAAAATACCACTGCACTACCCTACACCCTAAAACACTACCCCCAGCACGACCCCCAACACTACCCAAACAACACTGTACTACCCTAAACCCTAAAACACAACCCCTACACTACACAAACACCACTGCACTATCCTAAATCCTAAAACACTACCCCCAGCATGACACCATACACTACACAAACACCACTTCACTACCCTACTTCCTAAAACACTACCCCAGCATGACCCCCTACACTACACAAACACCACTGCACTACCCTAATCCCTAAAACACTACCCCCAGCACGACCCCCTACACTATACAAACACCACTGCACTACCCTAAACCGTAAAACACTACCCCCAGCATGACCCCCTACACTACTAAAAACACCACTGCACTACCCTACACCCTAAAACACTACCCCCAGCACGACCCCCAACACTACCCAAACACCACTGCACTACCATAAACCATTAAGCACTACCCCCAGCATGAACCCCTACACTACCCAAATATCACTTCACTATCCTAAACCCTAAAACACTACCCCCAGCACGACCCCCTACACTACTCAAACACCACTGCACTGCCCTAAACCCTAAAACACTACCCCCAGCAAGACCCCCTATAGTACACAAACACCACTGCACTACCCTAAACCCTAAAACACTACCCCCAGCATGACACCATAGACTACACAAACACCACTTCACTACCCTACTCCCTAAAACACTACCCCAGCATGAACCCCTACACTACACAAACACCACTGCACTACCCTAATCCCTAAAACACTACCCCCAGCACGACCCCCTACACTATACAAACACCACTGCACTACCCTAAACCCTAAAACACTACCCCCAGCATGACCCCCTACACTACACACACACCACTGTACTACCTTCACCCCAAAAACACTACCCCCAGCACGACCCCAACATAACTGCACTATCCTAAATCCAAAAACACTACCTCTAGCTCGGCCCCCTACACTACCCAAACACCACTGCACTATCCTAAACCCTAAAACACGACCCTCTACACTTCACAAACACCACTGCCCTAGCCTAAACCCTAAAACACTTCCCCCAGCACAACCCCCTACACTACCACAACATCACTGCACTACACTAAACCCTAAAACACTACTCCCAGCACTACCCCTACACTACACAAACACCACTGCACTACCCTAAACCCTAAAACACTACCCCCAGCATGACCCCCTACACTACACAAGCACCACTGCACTACCCTAAACCTAAAACACTACCCCCAACACGACACCCTACACTACCCAAACATAACTGCAGTACCCAAAACCCTAAAACACTACCACCAGCACAACTCCCTACACAACCCAAAGACCACTGCACTACCCTAAACACTAAATCTACCCCAGCAAAAGCCCCCACACTACACAAACACCTCTGCACTACCCTAAACCCTAAAACACTACCCCCAGCATGACCTCCTACACTACACAAACACCACTGCACTACCCTAAACCCTGAAACACTACCCCCAGCATGACCTCCTACACTACACAAACACCACTGCACTACCCTAAACCCTAAAGCACTACACCAGTACTACCCCCTACACAACCGAAACACCACTGCACTACCATACACCCTAAAACACTACCCCCAGCACGACCCCCTACACTACACAATCACCATTGGACTACCCTAAACCCTCAAACACTACCCCAAGCACGACCCCCTACACTACCCAAACACCACTACACTACCCTGAACCCTAAAACACTACCCCCAGCATGACCCCCTACACTACACAAACATCACTGCACTACCCTAAAACACTAGCCCCTATACTACACAAACACCACTGCACTACCCTCAGCCCAAAACACTACTCCCAGCACTACACCCTACACTACCCAAACACCACTGCACTACCCTAAACCCTAAACACTAGCCCCCAGACTAAAAAAACACCACTGCACTACCCTCAGCCCTAAAACACTACCCAAAGCACCACATCCTACACTACCCAAACACCACTGCACTACCCTAAACCCTAAAGCACTACCCCCAGCAGTACCCCCTCCACTACCCAAACAACACTGTACTACCATAAACCCTAAAACACTACCCCCAGCATGACCCCTACACTGCACAAACACCACGGCACTACCCTACACCCTAAAACACTACCCCCCGCATGACCCCTACACTGCACAAACACCACGGCACTACCCTACACCCTAAAACACTACCCCCAGCAGTACCCCTACACTACCCAAACATTACTGCACTACCCTAAACCCTGAAACACTACCCCAGAACGACCCCCAATACTACACAAACACCACTGCACTAACCTAAACCCTAAAACACTACCCCCAGCAGTACCCCCTACACTACCCAAACACCACTGTACTACCCTAAACCCTAAAACACTACCCCCAGCTTGACCCCTACACTACACAAACACTACGGCACTACCCTACACCCTAAAACACTACCCCCAGTAGTACCCCTACACTACCCAAACACCACTGTACTACCCTAAACCCTAAAACACTACCCCCAGCTTGACCCCTACACTACACAAACACTACGGCACTACCCTAAACCCTAAAACACTACCCCCGCATGACCCCTACACTACTCAAATACCACTGCACTACCCTAAACCCTAAACCACTATCCCCAGCACGAAACCCTACACTACACAATCACCACTGCACTACCCTAAACCCTAAAACACTACCCCCAGCATGCCCCTACACTTCACGAACACCACTGCGCTACCCTAAACCTAAATCTACTCCCAGCACAACCCCCTACACTACACAAACACCACTGCACTACCCTAAACCCTAAAACACTACCCCAGCACGAACCCCTACACTACACAATCACCACTGCACTACCCCAAACCCTAAAACACTACCCCCAGCATGTCCCCTACACTTCATGAACACCACTGCGCTACCCTAAACCTAAAACAACTCCCAGCACAACCCCCTACACTACACAAACACCACTGCAATGCCTTGCCCTAAACCCGAAAACACTTTCCCCAGCACGATCCCCTACACTACTCAAACACCACTTTACTACCCTAGACCCTAAAATGCTAACCCCAGCAAGAGACCCTCCAATACACAACCACCACTGCACTACCCTAACACCTAAAACCCTACCTCCAGCACATCCCCTACACTACTAAAAACACCATGGCACTACCCTACACCCTAAAACACTACCCCCAGCACGACCCCCAACACTACCCAAACAACACTGCACTACCCTAAACCCTAAAACACAACCCCCTACACTACACAAACACCACTGCACTAACCTAAACCCTAAAACACTACCCCCAGCTCGGCCCCCTACACTACACAAACACCACTGCACTACTCTAAACCCTAAAACACTACCCCCAGTATGACCCCCTATAGTACACAAACACCACTTCACTACCCTACTCCCTAAAACACTACCCCAGCATGAACCCTACACTACACAAATACCACTGTACTACCTTAACCCTAAAACACTACCCCCAGCACGACCCCAACATAACTGCACTATCCTAAACCCAAAAACACTACCTCTAGCTCGGCCCCCTACACTACCCAAACACCACTGCACTATCCTAAACCCTAAAACACGACCCTCTACACTTCACAAACACCACTGCCCTAGCCTAAACCCTTAAACACTTCTCCCAGCACGACCCCCTACACTACCACAACATCACTGCACTACACTAAACCCTAAAACACTACTCCCAGGACTACCCCTACACTACACAAACACCACTGCACTACCCTAAACCCTAAAACACTACCCCCAGCATGACCCCCTACACTACACAAGCACCACTGCACTACCCTAAACCTAAAACACTACCCCCAACACGACACCCTACACTACCCAAACATAACTGCAGTACTCAAAACCCTAAAACACTACCACCAGCACGACTCCCTACACAACCCAAAGACCACTGCACTACCCTAAACACTAAATCTACCCCAGCAAAACCCCCTACACTACACCCCCTACACTAACAGCTCTGCACTACCCTAAACCCTAAAACACTACCCCCAGCACGACCCACAACACTACACAAACACCGCTGCACTACCCTAAACCATAAAACACTTGCCCCAGCATGACCTCCTACACTACACAAACACCACTGCACTACCCTAACCCTAAAAAACTACCCCCAGCATGACCTCCTACACTACACAAACACCACTGCACTACCCTAAACCCTAAAACACTATACCAGCCCTACCCCCTACACAACCCAAACACCACTGCACTACCCTAAACCCTAAAACACTACCCTCAGCACGACCCCCTACACTAGACAAACACCACTGGACTACCCTAAACCCTCAAACACTACCCCCAGCACGCCCCCCTACACTACCCAAACACCACTACACTACCCTAAACCCTAAAACACTACCCCCAGCATGACCCCCTACACTACACAAACATCACTGCACTACCCTAAACCCTAAAACACTAGCCCCTATACTACACAAACACCACTGCACTACCCTCAGCCCTAAAACACTACTCCCAGCACTACACCCTACACTACCCAAACACCACTGCACTACCCTAAACCCTAAACACTAGCCCCCACACTACAAAAACACCACTGCACTACCCTCAGCCCTAAAACACTACCCAAAGCACCACATCCTACACTACCCAAACACCACTGCACTACCCTAAAACCCTAAAGCACTACCCCCAGCATGACCCCTACACTGCACAAACACCACGGCACTACCCTACACCCTAAAACACTACCCCCAGCATGACCCCTACACTGCACAAACACCACGGCACTACCCTACACCCTAAAACACTACCCTACCCCAGAAGTACCCCTATACTACCCAAACACAACTGCACTACCCTAAACCCTAAAACACTACCCCCAGCATGACCCCTACACTACTCAAACACCATCGCACTACCCTAAACCCTAAAACACTATCCCCAGCAGGACCCCCTACACTATGCAAACAAAACTGCACTACCCTACACCCTAAAACACTACCCCAGTACGAACCCCTACACTACACAATCACCACTGCACTACCCTAAAACACTAACCCCCAGCATGCCACCTACACTTCAAAAACACCACTGCGCTACCCTAAACCTAAAAATACCCCCAGCACAACCTCCTACACTACACAAACACCACTGCACTACCCTAAACCCTAAAACACTACCCCCAGCACGACCCCCTTCACTACACAAACACCACTGCACTGCCTTAACCCCTAAAACACTACCCCCAGCATGACCCCCTACACTACCCAAACACCACTGCACTATCCTACACCCTAAAACACTACCCCCAGCAGTACCCCTACACTACCCAAACACAACTGCACTACCCTAAACCCTAAAACACTACCCCCAGCATGACCCCTACACTACACAAACACTTCACTACTCTACTGCACTACCCTAAACCCTAAAACACTACCCCCAGCACGACCCCCTATACTACCCAAACACCACTGCAATGCCTTGCCCTAAACCCGAAAACACTTCCCCCAGCACGACCACCTACACTACTCAAACACCACTGTACTACCCTAAACCCTAAAAAACTAGCTCCAGCACGTCCCCTACACTACCAAAAACACCACTGCACTACCCTACACCCTAAAACACTACCCCCAGCACGTCCCCTACACTACCAAAAACACCACTGCACTACCCTACACCCTAAAACACTAACCCAGCACGAACCCATTCACTACACACACCACTGCACTACCCTCAACCCTAAAACACTACCCCCAGCACGACCCCCAACACTACCCAAACAACACTGCACTACCCTAAACCCTAAAACACGACCCCCTACACGACACAAACACCTCTGCACTATCCTAAACCCTAAAACACTACCCCCAGCTCGGCCCCCTACACTACACAAACACCACTGCACTACCCTAAACCCTACCCCCTACACTACACAAACACCACTGCACTACTCTAAACCCTAAAACACTACCCCTAATACGACCCCCTACACTACACAAACACCACTGCACTACCATAAACCATTAAGCACAACCCCCAGCATGAACCCCTACACTACCCAAACATCACTTCATTACCCTAAACCCTAAAACACTACCCCCAGCACTACCACCTACACTACCCAAACACCACTGAACTACCCTACTCCCTAAAACACTACCCCAGCATGAACCCCTACACTACACAAACACTACTGCACTACTCTAATCCCTAAAATACTACCCCAACACGACCGCCTACACTACACAAACACCACTGCACTACCGTAAACCCTAAAACACTACCCCCAGTACAACCCCAACACAACTCCACTATCCTAAACCCAAAAACACTACCTCCAGCACAGCCCCCTACACTACCCAAACACCACTGCACTACATTAAACCCTAAAACACGACCCCCTACACTACACAAACACCACTGCCCTACCCTAAACCCTTAAACATTTCCCCCAGCACCACCCCCTACACTACCCAAACATCACTGCACTACCCTAAACCCTAAAAAACTACCCCAATACTACCCCTACACAACACAAACACCACTGCACTACCCTAAACCCTAAAACACAATCCCCAGCATGACCCCCTACACTACACAAACACAACTGTACTACCCTAAACCCTAAAACACTACCCCCAGCACGACCCCAACACAACTCCACTATCCTAAACCCAAAAACACTACCTCCAGCACAGCCCCCTACACTACCCAAACACCACTGCACTACATTAAACCCTAAAACACGACCCCCTACACTACACAAACACCACTGACCTACCCAAAACCTTAAAACACTACCACCAGCATGACTCCCTACGCAACCCAAAGGCCAGTGCACTACCCTAAACACTAAATCTACCCCAGCAAAACCCCCTACACTACACAAACATCACTGCACTACAATAAACCCTAAAACACTACCCCCAGCACGACCCACAACACTACACAAACACCACTGCACTACCCTAAACTATAAAACACTTGCCGCAGCATGACCTCCTACACTACACAAACACCACTGCACTACCCGAAATCCTGAAACACTACCCCCAGCATGACCTCCTACACTACACAAACACCACTGCACTACCCTAAACCCTAAAGCACTACACCAGTACTACCCCCTACACAACCCAAACACCACTGCACTACCCTTAACCCTAAAACACTACCCCCAGCATGACCCCCTACACTACACAAACACCACTGGACTACCCTAAACCCTCAAACACTACCCCCAGCACGACCCCCTACACTACCCAAACACTGCACTACCCTAAACCCTAAAACACTACCCCCAGCATGACCCCCTACACTACACAAACACCACTGCAGTACCCTAAACCCTAAAACACTAGCCCCTATACTACACAAAGACCACTGCACTACCCTCACCTCTAAAACACTACTCCCAGCACTACACCCTACACTACCCAAACACCACTGCACTACCCTAAACACTAAACACTAGCCCCTACACTACAAAAACACCACTGCACTACCCTCAGCCCTAAAACACTACCCACAGCACTACATCCTACACTACCCAAACACCACTGCACTACCCTAAACCCTAAAACACTACCCACAGCACGACCCCCTACACTACCCAAACACCACTGCACTACCATAAACCCTAAAACACAACCCCCAGCATGACCCCCTACACCACACAAAATTCACTGCACTACCCTAAACCCTAAAACACAAGCCCCTATACTACACAAACACCACTGCACTACCATCAGCCCTAAAACACTACCCCCAGCACTACACCCTACACTACCCAAACACCACTGCACTACCCTAAACCCTAAACACTAGCCCCTACACTACACAAACACCACTGCACTACCATAAACCATTAAGCACAACCCCCAGCATGAACCCCTACACTACCCAAACATCACTTCACTACCCTAAACCCTAAAACACTACCCCCAGCACTACCTCCTACACTACCCAAACACCACTGCACTACCCTAAACCCTAAAGCACTACCCCCAGCAGTACCCCCTCCACTAGACAAACACCACAGCACTACCCTTAACCCTAAAACACTACCCCCAGCATGACCCCCTACACTACCCAAACACCACTGCACTACCCTAAAACCTAAAACACTACCCCCAGCAGTACCCCTACACTACCCTAACACAACTGCACTAACCTAATACCTAAAACACTACCCCCAGCATGACCCCCTACACTCTCCAAAAACCAGTGCACTACCCTAAACTCTAAAATACTACCCCAGCACGACCCCCTACACTACACAAACACCACTGCACTACCCTAAACCCTAAAACACTAACCCCAGCATTACACCCTACACTACACAAACACCACTGTACTACCCTAAACCCTAAAACACGACCCCAACACAACTCCACTATCCTAAACCCAAAAACACTACCTCCAGCACAGCCCCCTACACTACCCAAACACCACTGCACTACATTAAACCCTAAAACACGACCCCCTACACTACACAAATACCACTGCCCTACCCTAAACCCTAAAACACTTCCCCCAGCACCACCCCTACACTACCCAAACATCACTGCACTACCCTAAACCCTAAAACACTACCCCCAGTACTACCCCTACACAACACAAACACCACTGCACTACCCTAAACCCTAAAACACAACCCCCAGCATGACCCCCTACACTACACAAGCACCACTGCACTACCCTAAACCCTAAAGCACAACCCCCAGCATGACCCCCTACACTACACAAACACCACTGTACTACCCTAAACCCTAAAACACTACCCCCAGCACGACCCCAACACAACTCCACTATCCTAAACTCAAAAACACTACCTCCAGCACAGCCCCCTACACTACCCAAACACCACTGCACTACATTAAACCCTAAAACACGACCCCCTACACTACACAAACACAACTGCCCTACCCAAAACCCTAAAACACTACCACCAGCAGGACTCCCTACGCAACCCAAACACCACTCCACTACCCTAAGCCCTAAAATACTACCCCCAGCACTACCCCTACACTAAATAATCACCTCTGCACTACCATAAACCCTAAAACACTAGCCACTACACTACACAAACACCACTGCACTACCCCAAACCCTGAAAAACCTCCCCCAGGATGACCCCCTACACTAGACAAATACAACGGCACCACCCTAAACACCAAAACACTACCCCCAGCAGTACCCCCTACACTACCCAAACACCACTGTACTGCACTGCTATAAACCTGAAAATACTACCCCCAGCACGACCCCCTACACTACTTAAACACCACTGCACTACCCTAAACCCTAAAACACTATCCCCAGCAGGACCCCTACACTATGCAAACACCACTGCACTACACTAGACCCTAAAACACTACCCCAGCACAAACCCCTACACTACACAATCACCACTGCACTACCCTAAAACACTATCCCAGCATGCCCCCTACACTTCACGAACACCACTGCGCTACCCTAAACCTAAATCTACCCCCAGCACAACCCCCTACACTACACAAACACCACTGCACTACCCTAAACCCTAAAAGACTACCCCCAGCATGACCCCCTTCACTACACAAACACCACTGCACTACCCTAAACCCTGAAACACTACCCCCAGCACGACCCCCTACACTACCCAAACACCACTGTACTGCACTACCATAAACCTGAAAACACTACCCCCAGCACGACCCCTACACTACTCAAACACCATTGCACCACCCTAAACCCTAAAACACTATCCCCAGCAGGACCCCCTACACTATGCAAACACCACTGCCCTACCCTAAACCCTAAAACACTTCCCCCAGCACGACCCCCTACACTACCCAAACATTACTGCACTACCCTAAACCCTGAAACACTACCCCAGAACAACCCCCAATACTACACAAACACCACTGCACTAACCTAAACCCTAAACCCTAAAACACTACCCCCAGCAGTACCCCCTACACTACACAAACACCACTGCCCTACCCTAAACCCTAAGACACTTCCCCCAGCACGACCCCCTACACTACCCAAACATTACTGCACTACCCTAAACCCTGAAACACTACCCCAGAACAACCCCCAATACTACACAAACACCACTGCACTAACCTAAACCCGAAAACACTACCCCCAGCAGTACCCCCTACACTACCCAAACACCACTGTACTACCCTAAACTGTAAAACACTACCTCCAGCTTGACCCCTACACTACACAAACACCACGGCACTACCCTACACCCTAAAACACTACCACCAGCAGTACCCCTACACTACCCAAACACAACTGCACTACCCTAAACCCTAAAACACTACCCCCGCATGACCCCTACACTACTCAAATACCACTGCACTACCCTAAACCCTAAAACACTATCCCCAGCAGGACCCCTACACTATGCAAACACCACTGCACTACCCTACACCCTAAAACACTACCCCAGCACGAACCCCTACACTACACAATCACCACTGCACTACCCTAAACCCTAAAACACTACCCCCAGCATGCCCCTACACTTTTTTTTGTTTGTTTTTTTTGTTTTTCAAAAACCTTTATTTTGCCATCAAAGTGTACACTGCTATTTAGCCAACAACCCGGAGGCAGGCAGCTTATTCTCGGAGCGTCACGCAGCCAGCTCGGATCTATGACATACACTGTTGAATTTATATTGATGGAGCATTATGCAAGTCAAAAAAAATAAAAACAAACAACAACCTTGCCAGGTAGCATCATGAGCGTGGAGCGTACGGCTCGCTAGTCGGTGTCATACAGAAAAGGAAACAATGCAATCGTCGTCTTAACAATACCTTGATAGGAACCACATACCAGGAAATACAGTCCAGGAGCCCACACGATCATCATTCACAGCAACGGCACCTAGATAGAGCAGCCCTGGAAGGAAATACGGATCGCCCACAGGCTATGCAAGTGTTACAGGCGTCGCCTCCGCGGCTAGCTAGGAGCGAGACGCCGCGTCCACCCACCGCTATCTCCCCTGTCGTATCATTCACTCAAGCCACCCGCCTCCGATTCCCTGTGCTGATGTTCACGAGCCCAACACACAAACGGATCCCAGATGTCCCTGGGCCGGGATGCAGCCGGCATCAACTCCCAGAACGTAGCGAGCTGCGTGCATCCATATGTTACATCCGTCAGCCAACCCTTCACCGTGGGTACCCCCCGCCGGCCCCAATGGATAGCCACCCGCCTCTTGGCAAACAATAAAAGCAAAGCATGCAGCTTACGCGACGGCGGCGGCGTGTCTGACATAACCCAGCAGCCCAATCAGGGGGGAGGGGACGTCCTCTCGGCCCACAATCTGGTTTACCAATAGAAAAACCTGAGACCAATAACTGTCTAGTTTGGGGCAGGACCACGCGATATGCAGAAAGGAAGCAGCGGCAGAACCACACCGCCAACAGTCATCCGTCTCCCTAAGGCCCATCCTTTTTAGGCTGATGGGTGTCCTGTAAAATCTATGCAGATATTTAAAGTGTATTAAACGCAAATTATAGTTCGGCGACAGCTCTGTAAGCTGCCCGCAACAGAACTCCCACTGATCCTCCGATACCTCAGGTTGGAGCTCCCCGTTCCAATGCAGCAGAGCGTTCGGCGCCTCTACCGGAGCCACGTCCTGCATATGGCGATATATACGAGTGACCAGTTTACGGGGAGACGGGGAGCCCACCACCGCCTCCAAAGTTGGGAAGACTGGCGGCCCGGCGGGGAACTCCCGCGACAGCGCCCGGCATGCCACACGAAGTTTGAGGTACAAAAATAGCTCGGAAAAGGGCACCGTATCCCCGTCCCCCGGCGTCGGGGGAGGCATGAACTTGCCATCAGGGTAGAGGTCAGCAAGTGTACGAAGGCGCAGCCTCTCAGCAAGGTGTCCTGCTATCCCATCCGCAGCACAGGGCAGCAGCGGGTTATGCAGCAGAGGGAACGAGGGGGCATATAGCAACGGAACCTGTGCCCTCCGACGCAGCTCCTCCCACACCCATCGCAACAGTCCCGCTGTATCGACGTCCACCCCCGGGCGGCGAGCCCCGGCGCAGATTGCTACACCCAGTGGAAGGGGCGCCACCACATCTCGCTCCACCGCCACGTGGGGCTGAAAGGGAGTAGGGTGGGACCAGAAATGCAGGAACTGTGCCTGAGCACAGAGAGCATACAGCTTCATATCCGGGGCCCCCAGCCCTCCTCATCGCAGGTGCAGCCTCAGCGTTTCCCACGCCACCCTGGCCTGCCCGCCCGCCCATACTAGCTCCACCAGGGAGGAGCGTAGAGTGGCAAAGAAATGTGCTGTAAGGGGCACCGGTATATTAGCAAATAAATAAAGGAATTTGGGCAGCACTATCATTTTTGTTAACGCAATTCGCCCAGTCAGCGACAGGGGCAGAGAAGCCCATAGTTTCACCTTTGCTCTGAGCCACATCATTGCCCTACCAAAGTTGAGATTCCAGATCTCCTGAGTGTTACGGCTAATCCAAATCCCCAAATATTTGACCTCCTCCGCCTCCCAACGCAGGGGGTATTCAGAGGTCACCTCCGTGGTGCTGTCCGTGAGGGGAAAGAGCACCGACTTGGACCAATTTATGGAGATGCCAGCGAGGCCCTCAAAGCGGACGAATTCCCGCAAAATGGGATCAAGGTTGTCTGCGGGATTGATAAAGTAAAGGGTCACATCATCCGCATAGAGCGAGATCAGAAGGCCCCTAGAGCTGAAACCTATGCCTCTTGCCGTGTGGTGTTGCCGGATCCTGGCCGCCAGCGGCTCCATGGCTATGGCAAACAGCAGCGGGGAGAGAGGGCACCCCTGCCTAGTCCCACGCGATATAGTGAACGGATCAGACACAAGGCCGTTCACCCGCACTCTGGCGGTGGGCAGGGTGTATAGCAATCGAATTTTCCTAAGCAGCAGCGCGCTGAACCCCATCCTCTCCAATATACGGAAGAAATAGGGCCATTCAAGGGTGTCAAAGGCCTTCGTGGCGTCCAAGAACACCACCGCAGCCTTGACCTCGAGATGTAGGTAATGCAGTACAGCAAATATCGTGCGTAAATTGTGGGAGGTCGCTCTCCCCGGTATAAACCCTGATTGATCCGGAAGGGCAATCAGCGGCAGCATGGGCTGCACCCGGTTCGCGAGTAGCTTAGCCAGAATCTTTACATCCACATTGATCAAAGAAAGGGGCCGATATGAGTTTAGGTCATCCGCGGGTTTATCCGGCTTCAACAATGTAATGATCAGCGCTTCACGCATGGTAGCCGGCAAAACTCCTGTTCCCAAGGCCTCCTCGTACACCGCCAGCAGCCTGGGCGACAGCTCATCCGCATACGCCTTATAGAAGGCCGTCGTAAGGCCATCTGGTCCCGGCGCCTTATTAGGCGGCAAGCTCCGGATGACCTGCGCCACATCTCCAGCGTCTATCGGGAGGTCCATATACTCTCTGTGGTTATTATTGAACCACGCCAGTGCAATGGAATCCAGGAAGGACGTGAGCCCCTCCGGACACGCATTTTGGGTGGTAGTATATAATCTGGAGTAGAACTCGGAGAATGCACCTACAATCTCCCCCTTAGTATGAAGCAGTTCGCCCGTAGCCGCGCGTAGCTCATGGATATATGTCGCGGGACGCGCCGGCCTGGTCATATTAGCCAATACCTTCCCCGGCCTCCCACCTTTGCCATATCGCCGAGCCTCCGTGTATTTCCCTAGGAATTTAACTTCCCGCCTCGCCTCGCCTCCTCGCCGTACTCCAACAACTTAGTCTTCAGCAACCCAGCCACCTCTGAGTAACCACCCTCAAAGAAAGCGCGCTCGAGCTCTTTTATATCAGCTTCCAGCGTGGCCAGGGTGCCCCGTACAGCTTTCAGTACGCCTGCCTTACGGGCTATGCACTGGCCTCTAATAACGACCTTGAAGGCCTCCCATAGAGTCGCCACCGTGCTCACCGATCCCACATTGCGCTCGAAATAGTCGGTAATATCCGTACGTATCTCTTCCTTGAAGGCATCATCCAATAAGGCGTGGGGAGGGAGCCGCCACGAGAACGCCGGGAAAGAGTCGCCCGGGAGCAGCAGCTTTAGCATGCAAGGCGCATGATCGGATAGCGATCGGGGCATGTGTTCTACCTGCGACGTCCACAACGCGACGTCCCGCGATACCAGCCAGAAGTCCAAGCGGGACCACGCTCCCCCATGGGCCGATATACAGGTGCCCTCCCGCAGCCCCCCATGACGACCACGCCACACATCCACCAACGCGCCATCCACCATAATTTCACGCAGCGCGGAGCTCGCCATCGGATTCAGCGTGCGCGCCACCCCCCGCCTGTCTGCTCTGTCATCAATCACGGCATTAAAATCACCCCCCCAGATAATTGTATCGCAGCCAGTGTTCTTCACCTGCCCCCAAAGCTTGTGGAAGAACCCAGGGGAGTCAACATTAGGCCCATACACAGCTACAAATACCACCGACACGCCACACACAATACCCTGAACTAGAACATATCTTCCCTCTGGCTCGCACTGAACGGAGCCCTCCCGCCAGTCCAACCCACGACGGATCAATATTGCCACCCCTCGGGCATAGTTAGAGTAAATAGCAGAATAAACATGTCCCCATCTGGTGTGTCGCAGCCTTGGGGCAGGGGCAGTATTCAAATGGGTTTCCTGCAGCAGGCAGACATCAACACAGTGCCGTAACAGATATGCATGCACCAACCTGGCCTTCCTATAGTCATTGAGCCCCCGAACATTCCAGGTAATACAATTCAAAGTTTTTCCAGATTTAGACATTCCCACCCCGTATCAAATGGATTGCACAAAGACATAATGACGACAGCCGACTTGCACGGTCCTGACACCACATTTAGAGCAGAAGATTAAGCCTGGCAGTGAACATCTAAACAAAAACCCCAACCAACCGCCCCCCAACCGGGTCGTAGAATAGCCCTCCCCAACCTGCCCCCAGAAAACCCTTAAATGGACACGGGAACATTCCCAATGGGGTGTGGCTATGTCGGCTACTCCCCCGTGTGAAACAGGGTGGCCGGAAGATCCCAGCATGTCCCCTACACTTCATGAACACCACTGCGCTACCCTAAACCTAAAACTACTCCCAGCACAACCCCCTACACTGCACTACCCTACTGCACTACCCTAAACCCTAAAACACTACACCCAGCACGACCCCCTACACTACCCAAACACCACTGCAATGCCTTGCCCTAAACCCGAAAACACCTCCCCCAGCACGACCCCCTACACTACTCAAACACCACTTTCCTACCCTAGACCCTAAAATGCTACCCCCAGCAAGAGACCCTACAGTACACAAACACCACTGCACTACCCTAACCCCTAAAACACTACCTCCAGCACGTCCCCTACACTACTAAAAACACCACTGCACTACCCTACACCCTAAAACACTAACCCAGCACAAACCCGTACACTACACACAAACCACTGCACTACCCTCAACCCTAAAACACTACCCCCAGCACGACCCCCAACACTACCCAAACACTGCACTACCCTAAACCCTAAAACACAACCCCCTACACTACACAAACACCACTGCACTATCCTAAACCCTAAAACGCTACCCCCAGCTCGGCCCCCTACACTACACAAACACCACTGTACTACCCTAAACCGTAAAACACTACCCCCAGCACGACCCTAACACAACTGCACTATCCTAAACCCAAAAACACTACCTCCAGCTCGGCCCCCTACACTACCCAAACACCACTGCACTACCCTAAACCTAAAACACTACCCCCAACACGACACCCTACACTACCCAAACATAACTGCAGTACCCAAAACCCTAAAACACTACTCCCAGCACTACCCCTACACTACACAAACACCACTGCACTACCCTAAACCCTAAAACACTACCCCCAGCATGACCCCCTACACTACACAAGCACCACTGCACTACCCTAAACCTAAAACACTACCCCCAACACGACACCCTACACTACCTAAACATAACTGCAGTACCCAAAACCCTAAAACACTACCACCAGCACGACTCCCTACACAACCCAAAGACCACTGCACTACCCTAAACACTAAATCTACCCCAGCAAAACCCCCTACACTACACAAACACCTCTGCACTACCCTAAACCCTAAAACACTACCCCCAGCACGACCCACAACACTACACAAACACCACTGCACTATCCTAAACCATAAAACACTTGCCCCAGCATGACCTCCTACACTACACAAACACCACTGCACTACCCTAACCCTAAAAAACTACCCCCAGCATGACCTCCTACACAACCCAAACACCACTGCACTACCCTAAACCCTAAAACACTAACCCCAGCACGACCTCCTACACTACACAAACACCACTGGACTACCCTAAACCCTCAAACACTACCCCCAGCACGACCCCCTACACTACCCAAACACCACTGCACTACCCTAAACCCTAAAACACTACCCCCAGCATGACCCCCTACACTACACAAACATCCCTGCACTACCCTAAACCCTAAAACACTAGCCCCTATACTACACAAACACCACTGCACTACCCTCAGCCCTAAAACACTACTCCCAGCACTACACCCTACACTACCCAAACACCACTGCACTACCCTAAACCCTAAACACTAGCCCCCACACTACAAAAACACCACTGCACTACCCTCAGCCTTAAAACACTACCCAAAGCACCACATCCTACACTACCCAAACACCACTGCACTACCCTAAACCCTAAAACACTATCCCCAGCACAACCCCCTACACTACACAAACACTGTACTACCCCAAACCCTAAAGCACTACCCCCAGCAGTACCCCCTCCACTATCCAAACAACACTGTACTACCATAAACCCTAAAACACTACCCCCAGCATGACCCCTACACTGCACAAACACCACGGCACTACCCTACACCCTAAAACACTACCCCCAGAAGTACCCCTACACTACCCAAACACAACTGCACTACCCTAAACCCTAAAACACTACCCCCAGCATGACCCCTACACTACTCAAACACCACTGCATTACCCTAAACCCTAAAACACTATCCCCAGCAGGACCCCCTACACTATGCAAACACCACTGCACTACCCTACACCCTAAAACACTACCCCAGTACGAACCCCTACACTACACAATCTCCACTGCACTACCCTAAAACACTACCCCCAGCATGCCACCTACACTTCACGAACACCACTGCGCTACCCTAAACCTAAATCAACCCCCAGCACAACCTCCTACACTACACAAACACCACTGCACTGCCTTAAACCCTAAAACACTACCCCCAGCATGACCCCCTACACTACCCAAACACCACTGCACTACCCTAAACCCTGACACCCTACCCCAGAACAACTCCCAATACTACACAAGCACCACTGCACTACCCTAAACCCTAAAACACTACCCCCAGCAGCATCCCCTACACTACCCAAAAACCACTGTACTACCCTAAACTCTAAAACACTACCCCCAGCATGACCCCTACACTGCACAAACACCACAGCACTATCCTACACCCGAAAACACTATCACCAGCAGTACCCCAACACTACCCAAACACAACTGAACTACCCTAACCCCTAAAAAACTACCCCCAGCATGACCCCTACACTACACAAACAACACTGCACTACCCTAGTGCACTACTCTAAACCCTAAAACACTACCCCCAGCACGACCCCCTATACTACCCAAACACCACTGCAATGCCTTGCCCTAAACCCGAAAACACTTCCCCAGCACGACCACCTACACAACTCAAACACCACTGTACTACCCTAAACCCTAAAATGCTACCCCCAGCAAGAGACCCTACACTACCAAAAACACCACTGCACTACCCTACACCCGAAAACACTAACCCAGCACGAACCCCTACACTACACACACACCACTGCACTACCCTCAACCCTAAAACACTACCCCAGCACGACCCCCAACACTACCCAAACAACACTGCACTACCCTAAACCCTAAAACACGACCCCCTACACTACACAAACACCTCTGCACTATCCTAAACCCTAAAACACTACCCCCAGCTCGGCCCCCTACACTACACAAACACCACTGCACTACCCTAAACCCTACCCCCTACATTACACAAACACCACTGCACTACTCTAAACCCTAAAACACTACCACTAGTACGACCCCCTACACTACACAAACACCACTGCACTACCATAAACCATTAAGCACAACCCCCAGCATGAACCCCTACACTACCCAAACATCACTTCACTACCCTAAACCCTAAAACACTACCCCCAGCACTACCCCCTACACTACCCAAACACCACTGCACTACCCTAAACCCTAAAACACTACCCTCAGCATGACACCCTACACTACTCAAACACCACTGTACTACCCTAAACCCTAAAACACTACCCCCAGCACGACCCCAACACAACTCCACTATCCTAAACCCAAAAACACTACCTCCAGCACGGCCCCCTACACTACCCAAACACGACTGCACTACATTAAACCCTAAAACACTACCCCCTACACTACACAAACACCACTGCCCTACCCTAAACCCTTAAACACTTCCCCCAGCACCACCCCTACACTACCCAAACATCACTGCACTACCCTAAACCCTAAAACACTACCCCCAGCACTACCTCTACATGACACAAACACCACTGCACTACCCTAAACCCTAAAACACAACCCCCAGCATGACCCCCTACACTACACAAGCACCACTGCACTACCCTAAACCTAAAACACTACCCCCAACACGACACCCTACACTACCCAAACATAACTGCAGTACCCAAAACCCTAAAAAACTACTACCAGCACGACTCCCTACATAACCCAAAGACCAGTGCACTACCCTAAACACTAAATCTACCCCAGCAAAACCCCCTACACTACACAAACACCACTGCACTACAATAAACCCTAACGCACTACCCCCAGCACGACCCACAACACTACACAAACACCACTGCACTACCCTAAACCATCAAACACTTGCCCCAGCATGACCTCCTACACTACACAAACCACTGCACTACCCGAAACCCTGAAACACTACCCCCAGCATGACCTCCTACACTACACAAACACCACTGCACTACCCTAAACCCTAAAGCAGTACACCAGTACTACCCCCTACACAACCCAAACACCACTGCACTACCCTAAACCCTAAAACACTACCCCCAGCACGACCCCCTACACTACACAAACACCACTGGACTACCCTAAACCCTCAAACACTACCCCCAGCACGACCCCCTACACTGCCCAAACAACACTGAACTACCCTAAACCCTAAAACACTACCCCCAGCATGACCCCCTACACTACACAAACACCACTGCAGTACCCTAAACCCTGAAACACTACCCCAGCACTACACCCTACACTTCCCAAACACCACTGCACTACCCTAGACCCTAAAAACTAGCCCCTACACTACAAAAACACCACTGCACTACCCTAAGCCCTAAAACACTACCCACAGCACTACATCCTACACTACCCAAACACCACTGCACTACCCTAAACCCTAAAACACTACCCCCTACACTACCCAAACACCAATGCACTACCCTAAACCCTAAAACACTACCCCCAGCATGACCCCCTACACTACACAAACATCACTGCACTACCCTAAACCCTAAAACACAAGCCCCTATACTACACAAAAAACCACTGCACTACCCTCAGCCCTAAAACACTACCCCCAGCACTACACCCTACACTACCCAAACACCACTGCACTACCCTAAACACTAAACACTAGCCCCTACACTACAAAAACACCACTGCACTACCCTCAGCCCTAAAACACTACCCAAAGCACTACATCCTACACTACCCAAACACCACTGCACTACCCTAAACCCTAAAACACTATCCCCAGCACTACCCCCTACACTACAGAAACACTGCACTACCCCCAGCAGTACCCCCTCCATTAGACAAACACCACTGCACTACCCTTAACCCTGAAACACTACCCCCAGCAGTACCCCTACACTACCCAAACACAACTGCACTAACCTAATACCTAAAACACTACCCCCAGCATGACCCCCTACACTATCCCAACACCAGTGCACTACCCTAAAACACTACCCCCAGCATGACCTCCTACACTACACAAACACCACTGCACTACCCTAAACACTAAAACACTACCCCAGCACTATCCCCTACACTACCCAAACACCACTCCATTACCCTAAGCCCTAAAATACTACCCCCAGCACTACCCCTACACTAAATATTCAACACTGCACCACCATAAACCCTAAAACACTAGCCACTACACTACACAAACACCACTGCACTACCCTCAGCCCTAAAACACTACCCCGAGCACTACACCCTACACTACCCAAACACCACTGCACTACCCTAAACCCTAAAACACTACCCCCAGCACGGCCCGATACACTACACAAACACCACTGCACCATCCTAAACCATCAAACACTACCCCCAGCACGACCTCCTAAACTACCCAAACACCACTGCACTACCCTAAGCCCTAAAATACTACCCCCAGCACGACCCCTACACTACACAACCACCACTGCACTACCCCAAACCCTAAAACACTAGCCCCTACACTACACAAACACCACTGCACTACCCTCAGCCCTAAAACACTACCCCGAGCACTACACCCTACACTACCCAAACACCACTGCACTACCCTAAACCCTAAAACACTATCCCCAGCACTACCCCCTACACTACACAAACACCACTGCACTACCCTAAACCCTAAAACACTACCCCCAGCAGTACCCCCTACACTACCCAAACACCACTGCACTACCCCAAACCCTAAAAAACCTCCCCCAGGATGACCCCCTACACTACCCAAACACCACTGCACTACCCTAATCCCTAAAACACTACCCCCAGCACGACCCCCTACACTACACAAACACCACTGCACTACCCTAAGCCCTAAAATACTACCCCCAGCACGACCCCTACACTACACAACCACCACTGCACTACCCCAAACCCTAAAACACTAGCCCCTACACTACACAAACACCACTGCACTACCCTCAGCCCTAAAACACTACCCCGAGCACTACACCCTACACTACCCAAACACCACTGCACTACCCTAAACCCTAAAACACTATCCCCAGCACTACCCCCTACACTACCCAAACACCACTGCACTACCCTAAACCCTAAAACACTACCCCCAGCACGACCCCCTACACTACCCAAACACCAATGCACTACCCTAAACCCTAAAACACTACCCCCAGCATGACCCCCTACACTACACAAACATCACTGCACTACCCTAAACCCTAAAACACAAGCCCCTATACTACACAAAAAACCACTGCACTACCCTCAGCCCTAAAACACTACCCCCAGCACTACACCCTACACTACCCAAACACCACTGCACTACCCTAAACACTAAACACTAGCCCCTACACTACAAAAACACCACTGCACTACCCTCAGCCCTAAAACACTACCCAAAGCACTACATCCTACACTACCCAAACACCACTGCACTACCCTAAACCCTACAACACTATCCCCAGCACTACCCCCTACACTACAGAAACACTGCACTACCCCCAGCAGTACCCCCTCCATTAGACAAACACCACAGCACTACCCTTAACCCTGAAACACTACCCCCAGCAGTACCCCTACACTACCCAAACACAACTGCACTAACCTAATACCTAAAACACTACCCCCAGCATGACCCCCTACACTATCCCAACACCAGTGCACTACCCTAAAACACTACCCCCAGCATGACCTCCTACACTACACAAACACCACTGCACTACCCTAAACACTAAAACACTACCCCAGCACTATCCCCTACACTACCCAAACACCACTCCATTACCCTAAGCCCTAAAATACTACCCCCAGCACTACCCCTACACTAAATATTCAACACTGCACCACCATAAACCCTAAAACACTAGCCACTACACTACACAAACACCACTGCACTACCCTCAGCCCTAAAACACTACCCCGAGCACTACACCCTACACTACCCAAACACCACTGCACTACCCTAAACCCTAAAACACTACCCCCAGCACGGCCCCCTACACTACACAAACACCACTGCACCATCCTAAACCATCAAACACTACCCCCAGCACGACCTCCTAAACTACCCAAACACCACTGCACTACCCTAAGCCCTAAAATACTACCCCCAGCACGACCCCTACACTACACAACCACCACTGCACTACCCCAAACCCTAAAACACTAGCCCCTACACTACACAAACACCACTGCACTACCCTCAGCCCTAAAACACTACCCCGAGCACTACACCCTACACTACCCAAACACCACTGCACTACCCTAAACCCTAAAACACTATCCCCAGCACTACCCCCTACACTACACAAACACCACTGCACTACCCTAAACCCTAAAACACTACCCCCAGCAGTACCCCTACACTACCCAAACACCACTGCACTACCCCAAACCCTAAAAAACCTCCCCCAGGATGACCCCCTACACTAGACAAATACCACGGCACTACCCTAAACACTAAAACACTACCCCCAGCAGTACCCCCTACACTACCCAAACACAACTGCACTACCCTAAACCCTAAAACACTACCCCCAGCACGACCCCTTACACTACGCGAACACCACTGCACTACCCTAAACCCTAAAACATTACCCCCAGCAGTACCCCCTACACTACCCAAACACCACTGCTCTACCCCAAACCCTAAAAAACCTCCCCCAGGATGACCCCCTACACTAGACAAATACCACGGCACTACCCTAAACACTAAAACACTATCCCCAGCAGGACCCCTACACTATGCAAACACCACTGCACTACCCTACACCCTAAAACACTACCCCAGCACAAACCCTTACACTTCACGAACACCACTGCGCTACCCTAAACCTAAATCTACCCCCAGCACAACCCCTTACACTACACAAACACCACTGCACTACCCTAAACCCTAAAAGACTACCCCCAGCATGACCCCCTTCACTACACAAACACCACTGCACTGCCTTAAACCCTAAAACACTACCCCCAGCATGACCCCCTACAATACCCAAACACCACTGCACTACCCTAAACCCTGAAACACTACCCCAGAACAACCCCCAATACTACACAAACACCACTGCACTACGATAAACCCTAATACACTTCCCCCAGCATGACCCATTACATTACACAAACACCACTCCACTACCCTAAACACTACCCCAGCACAAAACCCTACACAACCCAAACACCACTGCACTACCATAAACCCTGAAACACTAACCGCAGCACGACCCCCTACACTACCCAAACACCACTGTACTGCACTGCCATAAACCTGAAAACACTACCCCCAGCACGACCCCCTACACTACTCAAACACCACTGCACTACCCTAAACCCTAAAACACTATCCACCGCAGGACCCCCTACACTATGCAAACACCACTGCCCTACTCCAAACCCTAAGACACTTCCCCCAGCACGATCCCCTACACTACCCAAACATTACTGCACTACCCTAAACCAGGAAACACTATCCCAGAACAACCCCCAATACTACACAAACACCACTGCACTAACCTAAACCCTAAAACACTACCCCCAGCAGTACCCCCTACACTACCCAAACACCACTGTACTACCCTAAACCCTAAAACACTACCCCCAGCTTGACCCCTACACTACACAAACACCACGGCACTACCCTACACCCTAAAACACTACCCCCAGCAGTACCCCTACACTACCCAAACACAACTGCACTACCCTAAACCCTAAAACACTACCCCCCGCATGACCCCTACACTACTCAAACACCACAGCACTACCCTAAACCCTAAAACACTATCACCAGCAGGACCCCCTACACTACACAAACACCACTGCACTACCCTAAACCCTAAAACACTAACCCAGCACAAACGCCTACACTACACAATCACCACTGCACTACCCTAAACCAAACAACACTACCCCCAGCATGCCCCCTACACTTCATGAACACCACTGCGCTACCCTAAACCTAAAACTACTCCCAGCACAACCCCCTGCACTACACAAACAACACTGCACTACCCTACTGTACTACCCTAAACCCTAAAACACTACCCCCAGCGTGACCCCTACACTACCCAAACATCACTTCACTATCCTAAACCCTAAAACACTACCCCCAGCAAGCCCCCCTACACTACTCAAACACCACTGCACTGCCCTAAACCCTAAAACACTACCCCCAGCAGGACCCCCTATAGTACACAAACACGACTGCACTACCCTAATCCCTAAAACACTACCCCCAGCATGACACCCTACGCTACCCAAACACCACTTCACTACCCTACTCCCTAAAACACTACCCCAGCATGAACCCCCTACACTACACAAACACCACTGCACTACCCTAATCCCTAAAACACTACCCCCAGCACGACCCCCTACACTACACAAACCCCACTGCACTACCATAAACCCTAAAACACTACCCCCAGCATGACCCCCTACACTACACAAACACCACTGTACTACCCTAAACCCTAAAACACTACCCCCAGCAGGACCCCAACACAACTACACTTTCCTAAACCCAAAAGCACTACCTCCAGCTCGGCCCCCTACACTACCCAAACACCACTACACTACCCTAAACCCTAAAACACGACACCCTACACTACACAAACACCACTGCCCTACCCTAAACCCTTAAACACTTCCCCCAGCATGACCCCCTACACTACCAAAACATCACTGCTGTACTCAAAACCATAAAACACTACCACCAGCACGACTCCCTACACAACACAAAGACAACTGCACTACCCTAGACACTAAATCTACCCCAGCAAAACCCCCTACACTGCACAAACACCACTGCACTACCCTAAACCCTAAAACACTACCCCAGCACAACCCACAACACTACACAAACACCACTGCACTACCCTAAACCATAAAACACTTGCCCCAGCATGACCTCCTACACTACACAAACACCACTGCACTATCCTAAACCCTAAAAAATTTACCCCCAGCATGACCTCCTACACTACACAAACACCACTGCACTACCCTAAACCCTCAAACACTACACCAGCACTACCCCCTACACAACCCAAACACCACTGCACTACCCTAGACACTACCCCCAGCACGACCCCCTACACTACACAAACACTATCCCCTACACTACCCAAACACCACTCCACTACCCTAAACCCTAAAATACTACCCCCAGCACTACCCCTACACAACACAATCACCACTGCACTACCATAAACCCTAAAACACTAGCCCTATACTACACAAACACAACTGCACTACCCTCAGCCCTAAAACACTACCCCGAGCACTACACCCTACATTACCCAAACACCACTGCACTACCCTAAACCCTAAAACACTACCCACAGCACGGCCCCCTACACTACACAAACACCACTGCACCATCCTAAACTGTCAAACACTACCCCCAGCAGGACCTCCTACACTACCCAAACACCACTGCACTACCCTAAGCCCTAAAATACTACCCCCAGAACGACCCCTACACTACACAACCACCACTGCACTACCCTAAACCCTAAAACACTAGCCCCTACACTACACAAACACCACTGCACTACACTCAGCCCTAAAACACTACCCCGAGCACTACACCCTACACTACCCAAACAGCACTGCACTACCCTAAACCCTAAAACACTATACCCAGAACTACCCCCTACACAACACAAACACCACTGCACTACCCTAAACCCTAAAACACTACCCCCAGCAGTACCCCCTACACAACACAAACACCACTGCACTACCCCAAACCCTAAAAAACCTCCCCCAGGATGACCCCCTACACTAGACAAATACCACGGCACTACCCTAAACACTAAAACACTACCCCCAGCAGTACCCCCTACACTACCCAAACACAACTGCACTACCCTAAACCCTAAAACACTACCCCCAGCACGACCCCTTACACTACCCGAACACCACTGCACTTCCCTAAACCCTAAGACACTTCCCCCAGCATGACCCGTTACACTACACAAACACTACTGCACTGCCTTAAACCCTAAAATACTACCCCCAGCATGACCCCCTACACTACCCAAACACCACTGCACTACCCTAAACCCTGAAACACTACCCCAGAAAAAACCCCAATACTACACAAACACCACTGCACTACGATAAACCCTAATACACTTCCCCCAGCATGACCCATTACATTACACAAACACCACTCCACTACTCTAAACACTACCCCCAGCACAAAACCCTACACTACCCAAACACCACTGCCCTACCATAAACCCTGAAACACTACCCGCAGCACGACCCCCTACACTACCCAAACACCACTGTACTGCACTGCTATAAACCTGAAAACACTACCCCCAGCACGACCCCCTACACTACTCAAACACCACTGCACTACCCTAAACCTAAATCTACCCCCAGCACAACCCCCTACACTACACAAACACCACTGCACTACCCTAAACCCTAAAAGACTACCCCCAACACGACCCCCTTCACTACACAAACACTACTGCACTGCCTTAAACCCTAAAATACTACCCCCAGCATGACCCCCTACACTACCCAAACACCACTGCACTACCCTAAACCCTGAAACACTACCCCAGAAAAACCCCCAATACTACACAAACACCACTGCACTACGATAAACCCTAATACACTTCCCCCAGCATGACCCATTACATTACACAAACACCACTCCACTACTCTAAACACTACCCCCAGCACAAAACCCTACACTACCCAAACACCACTGCCCTACCATAAACCCTGAAACACTACCCGCAGCACGACCCCCTACACTACCCAAACACCACTGTACTGCACTGCTATAAACCTGAAAACACTACCCCCAGCACGACCCCCTACACTACCCAAACACCACTGTACTGCACTGCTATAAACCTGAAAACACTACCCCCAGCACGACCCCCTACACTACTCAAACACCACTGCACTACCCTAAACCCTAAAACACTATCCCCAGGAGGACCCCTACACTATGCAAACACCACTGCACTATCCTACACCCTAAAACACTACCCCAGCACGAACCCCTACACTACACAATCACCACTGTACTACCCTAAACCCTAAAACACTACCCCAGCATGCCCCCTACACTTCACGAACACCACTGCGCTACCCTAAACCTAAATCAACCCCAGCAGTACCCCCTACACTACCCAAACACAACTGCACTACCCTAAACCCTAAAACACTACCCCCAGCACGACCCCTTACACTACCCGAACACCACTGCACTTCCCTAAACCCTAAGACACTTCCCCCAGCATGACCCGTTACACTACACAAACACTACTGCACTGCCTTAAACCCTAAAATACTACCCCCAGCATGACCCCCTACACTACCCAAACACCACTGCACTACCCTAAACCCTGAAACACTACCCCAGAAAAAACCCCAATACTACACAAACACCACTGCACTACGATAAACCCTAATACACTTCCCCCAGCATGACCCATTACATTACACAAACACCACTCCACTACTCTAAACACTACCCCCAGCACAAAACCCTACACTACCCAAACACCACTGCCCTACCATAAACCCTGAAACACTACCCGCAGCACGACCCCCTACACTACCCAAACACCACTGTACTGCACTGCTATAAACCTGAAAACACTACCCCCAGCACGACCCCCTACACTACTCAAACACCACTGCACTACCCTAAACCTAAATCTACCCCCAGCACAACCCCCTACACTACACAAACACCACTGCACTACCCTAAACCCTAAAAGACTACCCCCAACACGACCCCCTTCACTACACAAACACTACTGCACTGCCTTAAACCCTAAAATACTACCCCCAGCATGACCCCCTACACTACCCAAACACCACTGCACTACCCTAAACCCTGAAACACTACCCCAGAAAAACCCCCAATACTACACAAACACCACTGCACTACGATAAACCCTAATACACTTCCCCCAGCATGACCCATTACATTACACAAACACCACTCCACTACTCTAAACACTACCCCCAGCACAAAACCCTACACTACCCAAACACCACTGCCCTAACATAAACCCTGAAACACTACCCGCAGCACGACCCCCTACACTACCCAAACACCACTGTACTGCACTGCTATAAACCTGAAAACACTACCCCCAGCACGACCCCCTACACTACCCAAACACCACTGTACTGCACTGCTATAAACCTGAAAACACTACCCCCAGCACGACCCCCTACACTACTCAAACACCACTGCACTACCCTAAACCCTAAAACACTATCCCCAGGAGGACCCCTACACTATGCAAACACCACTGCACTATCCTACACCCTAAAACACTACCCCAGCACGAACCCCTACACTACACAATCACCACTGTACTACCCTAAACCCTAAAACACTACCCCAGCATGCCCCCTACACTTCACGAACACCACTGCGCTACCCTAAACCTAAATCAACCCCAGCACAACCCCCTACACTACACAAACACCACAGCACTACCCTAAACCCTAAAAGAGTACCCCCAGCACGACCCCATTCACTACACAAACACCACTGCACTGCCTTAAACCCTAAAACACTACCCCCAGCATGACCCCCTACACTACCCAAACACCACTGCACTACCCTAAACCCTGAAACACTACCCCAGAAAAACCCCCAATACTACACAAACACCACTGCACTACGATAAACCCTAATACACTTCCCCCAGCATGACCCATTACATTACACAAACACCACTCCACTACCCTAAACACTACCCCCAGCACAAAACCCTACACTACCCAAACACCACTGCACTACCATAAACCCTGAAACAGTACCCGCAGCACGACCCCCTACACTACCCAAACACCACTGTACTGCACTGCCATAAACCTGAAAACACTACCCCCAGCACGACCCCCTACACTACTCAAACACCACTGCACTACCCTAAACCCTAAAACACTTTCCCCAGCAGGACCCCCTACACTACTCAAACACCACTGCACTACCCTAAACCCTAAGACACTTCCCCCAGCACGACCCCCTACACTACCCAAACATTACTGCACTACCCTAAACCCTGAAACACTACCCCAGAACAACCCCCAATACTACACAAACACCACTGCACTAACCTAAACCCTAAAACACTACCCCCAGCAGTACCCCTACACTACCCAAACACAACTACACTAAACCCTAAAACACTACCCCCGCATGACCCCTACACTATGCAAACACCACTGCACTACCCTTCACCCTAAAACACTACCCCAGCACGAACCCCTACACTACACAATCACCACTGCGCTACCCTAAACCCTAAAACACTACCCCCAGCATGCCCCTACACTTCACGAACACCACTGCGCTACCCTAAACCTAAATCTACTCCCAGCACATCCCCCTACACTACACAAACACCACTGCACTACCCTAAACCCTAAAACACTACCCCAGCACGAACCCCTACACTACACAAGCACCACTGCACTACCCTAAACCCTAAAACACTACCCCCAGCATGCCCCCTACACTTCATGAACACCACTGCGCTACCCTAAACCTAAAACTACTCCCAGCACAACCCACTACACAAACAACACTGCACTACCCTACTGCACTACCCTAAACCCTAAAACACTACACCCAGCACGACCCCCTACACTACTCAAACACCACTTTACTACCCTAGACCCTAAAATGCTACCCCCAGCAAGAGACCCTACAGTACACAAACACCACTGCACTTTCCCTAACCCCTAAAACACTACCTCCAGCACGTCCCCTACACTACCAAAAACACCACTGCACTACCCTACACCCTAAAACACTAACCCAGCACAAACCCGTACACTACACACACACCACTGCACTAACCTCAACCCTAAAACACTACCCCAACACGACCCCCAACACTAACCAAGCAACACTGCACTACCCTGAACCCTAAAACACAACCCCCTACAATACACAAACACCACTGTACTACCCTAAAAAACTACCCCCAGCATGACCCCCTACACTACACAAACACCACTGTACTACCCTAAACCCTAAAACACTACCCCCAGCACGACCCCAACACAACTGCACTTTCCTAAACCCAAAAACACTACCTCCAGCTCAGCCCCCTACACTACCCAAACACCACTACACTACCCTAAACCCTAAAACACTACCCCCAGCACGACCCACAACACTACACAAACACCACTGCACTACCCTAAACCCTTAAACACTTCCCCCAGAACGACCCCCTACACTACCAAAACATCACTGCAGTACTCAAAACCATAAAACACCACCACCAGCACGACTCCCTACACAACCCAAAAAACACTGCACTACCCTAGACACTAAATCTACCCCAGCAAAACCCCCTACACTGCACAAACACCACTGCACTACCCTAAACCCTAAAACACTACCCCCAGCACGACCCACAACACTACACAAACACCACTGCACTACCCTAAACCATAAAACACTTGCCCCAGCATGACCTCCTACACTACACAAACACCACTGCACTTCCCTAAATCCTAAAAAACTACCCCCAGCATGACCTCCTACACTACACAAACACCACTGCACTACCCTAAACCCTAAACCACTACACCAGCACTACCCCCTACACAACCCAAACACCACTGCACTCCCCTAAACCCTAAAACACTACCCCCAGCACGACCCCCTATACTACACAAACACCACTGCACTACGCTCAGCCCTAAAACACTACTCCCAGCACTAACACAAACACCACTGCACTACCCTCAGCCCTAAAACACTACTCCCAGCACTACACCCTACACTACCCAAACACCACTGCACTACCCTAAACCCTAGCCCCAACACTACAAAAACACCACTGCACTCTCCTCAGCCCTAAATCACTACCCACAGCACTACATCCTATACTACCCAAACACCACTGCACTACCCTAAACCCTAAAACACTACACCCAGCACGACCCCCTACACTACACAAACACCACTGCACTACCCTAAACCCTAAACACTAGCCCCTACACTACAAAAACACCACTGCACTACCCTCACCCCTAAAACACTACCCAAAGCACCACATCCTACACTACCCAAACACCACTGCACTACCCTAAACCCTAAAACACTATCCCCAGCAGTACCCCCTCCACTACCCAAACATTACTGTACTACCCTATACCCTAAAACACTACCCCCAGCTTGACCCCTACACTACACAAACACCACAGAACTACCCTACACCCTAAAACACTACCCCCAGCAGTACCCCTACACTACCCAAACACAACTGCACAACCCTAAACCCTAAAACACTACCCCCAGCATGACCCCTACACTACTCAAACACCACTGCACTACACTAAACCCTAAAACAGTATCCCCAGCAGGACCCCCTACACTATGCAAACACCACTACACTACCCTACACCTAAATCTACCCCCAGCACAACCCCCTACACTACACAAACACCACTGCACTACCCTAAACCCTAAAACACTACCCCCAGCATGACCCCCTACACTACCCAAACACCACTGCACTATCCTAAACCCTGAAACACTACCCCAGAACAACCCCCAATACTACACAAACACAACTGCACTACCCTAAACCCTAAAACACTACACCCAGCAGTACCCCCTACACTACCCAAACACCACTGCAATGCCTTGCCCTAAACCCGAAAACACTTCCCCCTACACGACCCCCTACACTACTCAAACACCACTGCACTGCCCTAAACCCTAAAACACTACCCCCAGCAAGGCCCTACACTGCACAAACACCACAGCACTACCCTACACCCTAAAACACTACCCCCAGCAGTACCCCTACACTACCCAAACACCACTGCAATGCCCTGCCCTAAACCCGAAAACACTTCCCCTACACGACTCCCTACACTACTCAAACACCACTGCACTGCCCTAAACCCTAAAACACTACCCCCAGCAAGACCCCCTATAGTACACAAACACCACTGCACTACCCTAAACCCTAAAACACTACCCCCAGCATGACACCCTACACTACCCAAACACCACTGCACTACCCTACTCCATAAAACACTACCCCAGCATGAACCCCTACACTACACAAACACCACTGCACTACCCTAATCCCTAAAACACTATCCCCAGCATGACCCCCTACACTACACAAACACCACTGCACTACCCTAAACCCTAAAACACTACCCACAGCATGACCTCCTACCCTACACAAAAACCACTGTACTACCCTAAACCCTAAAACACTACCCCCAGCACGACCCCAACACAACTGCACTTTCCTAAACCCAAAAACACTACCTCCAGCTCGGCCCCCTACACTATCCAAACACCACTACACTACCCTAAACCCTAAAACGCGACCCCCTACACTACACAAACACCACTGCCCTCCCCTAAACCCTTAAACTATTCCCCCAGCACGACCCCCTACACTACCAAAACATCACTGCAGTACTCAAAACCATAAAACACTACCACCAGCACGATTCCCTACACAACCCAAAGACCACTGCACTACCCTAGAAATTAAATCTACTCCAGCAAAACCCATACACTGCACAAACACCACTGCAATACCCTAAACCCTAAACCACTACCCCGAGCACGACCCACAACACTACACAAACACCACTGCACTACCCTAAACCATAAAACACTTGCCCTTGCATGACCTCCTACACTACACAAACACCACTGCACTACCCTAAACCCTAAAAACTACCCCTGGCATGACCTCCTACACTACACAAACACCCCTGCACTACCCTAAACCCTACAACACTACACCAGCACTACCCCCTACACAACCCAAACACCACTGCACTACCCTAAACACTACCCCCAGCACGACCCCCTACACTACACAAACACTATCCCCTATACTACCCAAACACCACTCTACTACCCTAAACCCTAAAATACTACCCCAGCACTACCCCTACACTACACAAACACCACTGCACTACCCTAAACCATAAAACACTTGCCCTTGCATGACCTCCTACACTACACAAACACTATCCCCTATACTACCCAAACACCACTGCACTACCATAAACCCTAAAACAATAGACCCTACACTACACAAACACAACTGCACTACCCTCAGCCCTAAAACACTACCCCGAGCACAACACCCTACACTACCCAAACACCACAGCACTACCCTACTCCCTAAAACACTACCCCCAGCAGTACCCCTATACTACCCAAACACAACTACACTACCCTAAACCCTAAAACACTACCCCCCGCATGACCCCTACACTATGCAAACACCACTGCACTACCCTACACCCTAAAACACTACCCCAGCACGAACCCCTACACTACACAATCACCACTGCGCTACCCTAAACCCTAAAACACTACCCCCAGCATGCCCCTACACTTCACGAACACCACTGCGCTACCCTAAACCTAAATCTACTCCCAGCACAACCCCCTACACTACACAAACACCACTGCACTACCCTAAACCCTAAAACACTACCCCAGCACGAACCCCTACACTACACAAGCACCACTGCACTACCCTAAACCCTAAAACACTACCCCCAGCATGCCCCCTACTCTTCATGAACACCACTGCGCTACCCTAAACCTAAAACTACTCCCAGCACAACCCACTACACAAACAACACTGCACTACCCTAAACCCTAAAACACTACCACCAGCACGACCCCCTACACTACCCAAACACCACTGCAATGTCTTGCCCAAAACCCGAAAACACTTCCCCCAGCACGACCCCCTACACTACTCAAACACCACTTTACTACCCTAGACCCTAAAATGCTACCCCCAGCAAGAGACCCTACAGTACACAAACACCACTGCACTTTCCCTAACCCCTAAAACACTACCTCCAGCACGTCCCCTACACTACCAAAAACACCACTGCACTACCCTACACCCGAAAACACTAACCCAGCACAAACCTGTACACTACACACACACCACTGCACTAACCTCAACCCTAAAACACTACCCCAGCACGACCCCCAACACTAACCAAACAACACTGCACTACCCTGAACCCTAAAACACAACCCCCTACACTACACAAACACCACTGCATTATCCTAAACCCTAAAACACTACCCCCAGTACGACCCCCTACACTACACAAACACCACTGCATTATCCTAAACCCTAAAACACTACCCCCAGTACGACCCCCTACACTACACAAACACCACTGCATTATCCTAAACCCTAAAACACTACCCCCAGCTCGGCCCCCTACACTACACAAACACCACTGCACTACTCTAAACCCTAAAACACTACCCCCAGTACGACCCCCTACACTACACAAACACCACTGCACTACCATAAACCATTAAGCACTACCCCCAGCATGAACCCCTACACTACCCAAACATCACTTCACTACCCTAAACCCTAAAACACTACCCCCAGCACGACCCCCTACACTACTCAAACACCACTGCACTGCCCTAAACCCTAAAACACTACCCCAGCAAGACCTCCTATAGTACACAAACACCACTGCACTACCCTAAACCCTAAAACAGTACCCCCAGCATGACACCCTACACTACCCAAACACCACTGCACTACCCTACTCCCTAAAACACTACCCCAGCATGAACCCCTACACTACACAAACACCACTGCACTACCCTAATCCCTAAAACACTACCCCCAGCACGACCCCCTACACTACACAAACACCACTGCACTACCCTAAAAAACTACCCCCAGCATGACCCCCTACACTACACAAACACCACTGTACTACCCTAAACCCTAAAACACTACCCCGAGCACGACCCCAACACAACTGCACTTTCCTAAACCCAAAAACACTACCTCCAGCTCAGCCCCCTACACTACCCAAACACCACTACACTACCCTAAACCCTAAAACACGACCGCCTACACTGCACAAACACCACTGCAATACCCTAAACCCTAAACCACTACACCCAGCATGACCCACAACACTACACAAACACCACTGCATTACCCTAAACCATAAAAACTACCCATGGCATGACCTCCTACACTACACAAACACCCCTGCACTACCCTAAACCCTAAAACACTACACCAGCACTACCCCCTACACAACCCAAACACCACTGCACTACCCTAAACACTACCCCCAGCACGACCCCCTACACTACACAAACACTAGCCCCTATACTACCCAAACACCACTCTACTACCCTAAACCCTAAAATACTACCCCAGCACTACCCCTACACTACACAAACACCACTGCACTACCCTAAACCATAAAACACTTGCCCTTGCATGACCTCCTACACTACACAAACACCACTGCACTACCCTAAACCCTAAAAAACTACCCCTGGCATGACCTCCTACACTACACAAACACCCCTGCACTACCCTAAACCCTAAAACACTACACCAGCACTACCCCCTACACAACCCAAACACCACTGCACTACCCTAAACACTACCCCCAGCACGACCCCCTACACTACACAAACACTATCCCCTACACTACACAAACACAACTGCACTACCCTCAGCCCTAAAACACTACCCCCAGCACTTCCCCCTACACTACACAAACACCACTGCACCATCCTAAACCGTCAATCACTACCCCCAGCACGACCTCCTACACTACCCAAACACCACTGCACTACCCTAAGCCCTAAAATACTACCCCCAGCACGACCCCTACACTACACAACCACCACTGCACTACCCTAAACCCTAAAACACTAGCCCCTACACTACACAAACACCACTGCACTACCCTCAGCCCTAAAACACTACCCCTAGCACTACACCCTACACTACCCAAACACCACTGCGCTGCCCTAAACCCTAAAACACTACCCCAAGCAAGACCCCCTATAGTACACAAACACCACTGCACTACCCTAATCCCTAAAACACTACCCCCAGCACGACCCCCTACACTACACAAACACCACTGCACTACCCTAAACCCTAAAACACTACCCCCAGCATGACCCCCTACACTACACAAACACCACAGTACTACCCTAAACCCTAAAACACTACCCCCAGCACGACCCCAACACAACTGCACTATCCGAAACCCAAAAACACTACCTCCAGCTCGGCCCCCTACACTACCCAAACACCACTGCACTACCCTAAACCCTAAAACACGACCCCCTACACTGCACAAACACCACTGCAATACCCTAAACCCTAAACCACTACACCCAGCATGACCCACAACACTACACAAACACCACTGCACTACCCTAAACCATAAAACACTTGCCCTTGCATGACCTCCTACACTACACAAACACCACTGCACTACCCTAAACCCTAAAAACTACCCCTGGCATGACCTCCTACACTACACAAACACCCCTGCACTACCCTAAACCCTAAAACACTACACCAGCACTACCCCCTACACAACCCAAACACCACTGCACTACCCTAAACACTACCCCCAGCACGACCCCCTACACTACACAAACACTATCCCCTATACTACCCAAACACCACTCTACTACCCTAAACCCTAAAATACTACCCCTACACTACACAAACACCACTGCACTACCCTAAACCATAAAACACTTGCCCTTGCATGACCTCCTGCACTACACAAACACCACTGCACTACCCTAAACCCTAAAAAACTACCCCTGGCATGACCTCCTACACTACACAAACACCCCTGCACTACCCTAAACCCTAAAACACTACACCAGCACTACCCCCTACACAACCCAAACACCACTGCACTACCCTAAACACTACCCCCAGCACGACCCCCTACACTACACAAACACTATCCCCTACACTACACAAACACAACTGCACTACCCTCAGCCCTAAAACATTACCCCGAGCACTACACCCTACATTACCCAAACACCACTGCACTACCCTAAACCCTAAAACACTACCCACAGCATGGCCCCCTACACTACACAAACACCAAAGCACCATCCTAAACTGTCAAACACTACCCCCAGCAGGACCTCCTACACTAACCAAACACCACTGCACTACCCTAAGCCCTAAAATACTACCCCCAGCACGACCCCTACACTACACAACCACCACTGCACTACCCTAAACCCTAAAACACTAGCCCCTACACTACACAAACACCACTGCACTACCCTCAGCCCTAAAACACTAACCCGAGCACTACACCCTACACTGCCCAAACACCACTGCACTACCCTAAACCCTAAAACACTATCCGCAGTACTACCCCCTACACTACACAAACACCACTGCACTACCCTAAACCCTAAAACACTAACCCCAGCAGTACCCCCTACACTACCCAAACACCACTGCACTACCCCAAACCCTAAAAAACCTCCCCCAGGATGACCCCCTACACTAGACAAATACCACGGCACTACCGTAAACACTAAAACACTACCCCCAGCAGTACCCCCTACACTACCCAAACACAACTGCACTACCCTAAACCCTAAAACACTACCCCCAGCACGACCCATTACACTACACAGACACCAATCCACTACCCTAAACACTAAAACACTACCCCCAGCACGACCCCCTACACTACCCAAACACCACTGTACTGCACTGCTATAAACCTGAAAACACTACCCAAACACCACTGCACTATCCTAAACCCTAAAACACTATCCCCGGCAGGACCCCTACACTATGCAAACACCACTGCACTACCCTACACCCTAAAACACTACCCCAGCACGAACCCCTACACTACCCAAACACCACTGTACTACCCTAAACCTTAAAACACTACCCCCAGCATGACCCCTACACTGCACAAACACCACAGCACTACCCTACACCCTAAAACACTACCCCCAGCAGTACCCCTACACTACCCAAACACCACTGCAATGCCTTGCCCTAAACCAGAAAACACTTCCCCTACACGACTCCCTACACTACCTAAACACCACTGTACTACCCTAAAATGCTACCCCCAGCACATCCCCTACACTACCAAAAACACCACTGCACTACCCTACGCCCTAAAACACTAACCCAGCACAAACCCGTACACTACACACACACCACTGCACTACCCTCAACCCTAAAACACTACCCCCAGCACGACCCCCAACACTACCCAAACACTGCACTACCCTAAACCCTAAAACACTACCCCAGCACGACCCACAACACTGCACAAACACCACTGTACTGCCCTAAACCATAAAACACTTGCCCCAGCATGACCTCCTACACTACACAAACACCACTGCACTACCCTAAACCCTAAAAAACTACCCCCAGCATGACCTCCTACACTACACAAACACCACTGCACTACCCTAAACCCTAAAACACTACACCAGCACTACCCCCTACACAACCCAAACACCACTGCACTACCCTAAACCCTAAAACACTACCCCCAGCACGACCCCCTACACTACACAAACACCACTGGACTACCCTAAACCCTCAAACACTACCCCCAGCACGACCCCCTACACTACCCAAACACCACTGCACTACCCTAAACCCTAAAACACTACCCCCAGCATGACCCCCTACACTACACAAACATCACTGCACTACCCTAAACCCTAAAACACTAGCCCTTATACTACACAAACACCACTGCACTACCCTCAGCCCTAAAACACTACTCCCAGCACTACACCCTACACTACCCAAACACCACTGCACTACCCTAAACCCTAAACACTAGCCCCAACACTACAAAAACACCACTGCACTACCCTCAGCCCTAAAACACTACCCACAGCAGTACCCCCTACAATACCCACACACAAATGTACTACCCTAATCCCTAAAACACTACCCCCAGCAGTACCCATACACTACCCAAACACCACTGCACTACCCTAAACCCTAAAACACTATCCCCAGCACTACCCCCTACACTACCCAAACACCACTGCACTACCCTAAACCCTAAACACTACCCCCAGCACGACCCCTACACTACTCAAACACCACTGCACTACCCTAAACCCTAAAATGCTACCCCCAGCAAGAGACCCTACAGTACACAAACACCACTGCACTACCCTAAACCCTAAAACACTACCCCCAGCACATCCCCTACACTACCAAAAACACCACTGCAAAACCCTACACCCTAAAACACTAACCCAGCACGAACCCCTACACTACACGCACACCACTGCACTACCCTCAACCCTAAAACACTATCCCCAGCACTACCCCCTACACTACACAAACTCCACTGCACTACCCTAACCCCTAAACCACTACCCCCAGCAGTAACCCTTACACTACCCAAACACCACTGCACTACCCTAAACCCTAAAACACTAGCCCCAGCATGACCCCCTACACTAGACAAATACCACGGCACTACCCTAAACACTAAAACACTACCCCCAGCAGTACCCCCTACACTACCCAAACACAAATGCACTACCCTAAACCCTAAAAAACTACCCCCAGCAGTACCCATACACTACCCAAAGACAACTGCACTACCCTAATCCCTAAAACACTACCCCCAGCATGATCCCCTACAAAACCCAAACACCACTGCACTACCCTAAAACCTAAAACACTACCCCTAGCACGACCCCCTGCACTACCCTAACACCACTGCACTACCCGAAACCCTAAAACACTACCACCAGCACAACCCCCTACACTACACAAACACCACTGCGCTACCCTAAACCCTAAAACTATCCCCAGCACGACCCCCTATACTACCCAAACACCACTGCACTACCCTAAACCCTACATCTACCCCCAGCATGACCCCCTACACTACACGAACACCACTGTACTACCCTAAACCCTAAAACCCTACCCCAGCACGACCCCTACACTACACAAACACCACTGTACTACCCTAAACCCTAAAACCCTACCCCCAGCACGACCCCTTCACTACACAAACACCACTGCACTGCCTTACACCCTAAAACACTAGCCTCAGCATGAACTCCTTCCCTACACAAAACCACTATACTACCCTAAACCCTAAACCACGACCCCCTACACTACACAAACACCACTGCACTACCCTAAACCCTAAAACACTACCCCAGCACTACCCCCTACATTACACAAACACCACTGCGCTACCCTAAACCCTAAAAGTATCCCCAGCACGACCCCCTACACTACCCAAACACTACTGCACTACCTTAAACCCTAAATCTACCCCCAGGATGACCCCCTACACTACACAAACACCACTGCGCTACCCTAAGCCCTAACACACTACCTCCAGCACGACCCCTTACACTACCCGAACACCACTGCACTTCCCTAAACTCTAAGACACTTCCCCCAGCATGACCCGTTACACTACACAGACACCAATCCACTACCCTAAACTCTAAAACACTACCCCAGCACAACCCCCCACACTACCCAAACACAACTGTACTGTACTGCCCTAAACCTGAAAATACTACCCCGAGCATGACCCCCTAAACTACTCAAACACCACTAAACTACCCTAAACCCTAAAACACTATCCCCAGCAGGACCCCCTACACTATGCAAACACCACTGCACTAGCCTACACCCTAAAACACTACCACAGCACGAACCCCTATACTACACAATCACCACTGCACTACCCTAAAACCTAAAACACTACCCCCAACATGCCCCCTACACTTCACGAACACCACTGTACTACCCTAAACCTAAATCTACCGCAGCACAACGCCCTACACTACACAAACACCACTGCACTACCCTAAACCCTAAAACACTACCCCCTGCACGACCCCCTTCACTACAGAAACACCACTGCACGGCCTTAAACCCTAAGACACTACCCCCAGCATGACCCCCTACACTACCCAAACACCACTGCACTACCCTAAACCCTAAACACTAGCCCCAACACTACAAAAACACCACTGCACTACCCTCAGCCCTAAAACACTACCCACAGCAGTACCCCCTACAATACCCACACACAAATGTACTACCCTAATCCCTAAAACACTACCCCCAGCAGTACCCATACACTACCCAAACACCACTGCACTACCCTAAACCCTAAAACACTATCCCCAGCACTACCCCCTACACTACCCAAACACCACTGCACTACCCTAAACCCTAAACACTACCCCCAGCACGACCCCTACACTACTCAAACACCACTGCACTACCCTAAACCCTAAAATGCTACCCCCAGCAAGAGACCCTACAGTACACAAACACCACTGCACTACCCTAAACCCTACAACACTACCCCCAGCACATCCCCTACACTACCAAAAACACCACTGCAAAACCCTACACCCTAAAACACTAACCCAGCACGAACCCCTACACTACACGCACACCACTGCACTACCCTCAACCCTAAAACACTATCCCCAGCACTACCCCCTACACTACACAAACTCCACTGCACTACCCTAACCCCTAAACCACTACCCCCAGCAGTAACCCTTACACTACCCAAACACCACTGCACTACCCTAAACCCTAAAACACTAGCCCCAGCATGACCCCCTACACTAGACAAATACCACGGCACTACCCTAAACACTAAAACACTACCCCCAGCAGTACCCCCTACACTACCCAAACACAAATGCACTACCCTAAACCCTAAAAAACTACCCCCAGCAGTACCCATACACTACCCAAAGACAACTGCACTACCCTAATCCCTAAAACACTACCCCCAGCATGATCCCCTACAAAGCCCAAACACCACTGCACTACCCTAAAACCTAAAACACTACCCCTAGCACGACCCCCTGCACTACCCTAACACCACTGCACTACCCGAAACCCTAAAACACTACCACCAGCACAACCCCCTACACTACACAAACACCACTGCGCTACCCTAAACACTAAAACTATCCCCAGCACGACCCCCTATACTACCCAAACACCACTGCACTACCCTAAACCCTACATCTACCCCCAGCATGACCCCCTACACTACACGAACACCACTGTACTACCCTAAACCCTAAAACCCTACCCCAGCACGACCCCTACACTACACAAACACCACTGTACTACCCTAAACCCTAAAACCCTACCCCCAGCACGACCCCTTCACTACACAAACACCACTGCACTGCCTTACACCCTAAAACACTAGCCTCAGCATGAACTCCTTCCCTACACAAAACCACTATACTACCCTAAACCCTAAACCACGACCCCCTACACTACACAAACACCACTGCACTACCCTAAACCCTAAAACACTACCCCAGCACTACCCCCTACATTACACAAACACCACTGCGCTACCCTAAACCCTAAAAGTATCCCCAGCACGACCCCCTACACTACCCAAACACTACTGCACTACCTTAAACCCTAAATCTACCCCCAGGATGACCCCCTACACTACACAAACACCACTGCGCTACCCTAAGCCCTAACACTACCTCCAGCACGACCCCTTACACTACCCGAACACCACTGCACTTCCCTAAACTCTAAGACACTTCCCCCAGCATGACCCGTTACACTACACAGACACCAATCCACTACCCTAAACTCTAAAACACTACCCCAGCACAACCCCCCACACTACCCAAACACAACTGTACTGTACTGCCCTAAACCTGAAAATACTACCCCGAGCATGACCCCCTAAACTACTCAAACACCACTAAACTACCCTAAACCCTAAAACACTATCCCCAGCAGGACCCCCTACACTATGCAAACACCACTGCACTAGCCTACACCCTAAAACACTACCACAGCACGAACCCCTATACTACACAATCACCACTGCACTACCCTAAAACCTAAAACACTACCCCCAACATGCCCCCTACACTTCACGAACACCACTGTACTACCCTAAACCTAAATCTACCGCAGCACAACGCCCTACACTACACAAACACCACTGCACTACCCTAAACCCTAAAACACTACCCCCTGCACGACCCCCTTCACTACAGAAACACCACTGCACGGCCTTAAACCCTAAGACACTACCCCCAGCATGACCCCCTACACTACCCAAACACCACTGCACTACCCTAAACCCTGAAACACTACCCCAGAACAATCCCCAATACTACACAAACACCACTGCACTACCCTAAACCCTAAAACACTGCCCCCAGCAGTACCCCCTACACTACCCAAACACCACTGTACTACCCTAAACCCTAAAACACTACCCCCAGCATGACCCCTACACTACTCAAACACCACTGCACTACCCTAAACCCTAAAATGCTACCCCCAGCAAGAGACCCTACAGTACACAAACACCACTGCACTACCCTAAACCGTAAAACACTACCCCCAGCATGACCCCCTACACTAGACAAATACCACAGCACTACCCTAAACACTAAAACACTACCCCTAGCAGTACCCCCTACACTACCCAAACACAAATGCACTATCCTAAACCCTAAAACACTACCCCCAGCAGTACCCATACACTACCCAAACACAACTGCACTACCCTAATCCCTAAAACACTACCCCAGCATGATCCCCTACACAACCCAAACACCACTGCACTAATCTAAAACCTAAAACACTACCCCCAGCACAACCCCCTGCACTACCCAAACACCACTGCACTACCCGAAACCCTAAAACACTACCACCAGCACAACCCCCTACACTACACAAACACCACTGCGCTACCCTAAACCCTAAAACTATCCACAGCACGACCCCCTATACTACCCAAACACCACTGCACTACCCTAAACCCTAAAAATACCACCACCATGACCCCCTACACTACCCGAACACCACTGCTCTACCCTACACCCTAAAACACTACCCCCAGCACGACCCCTTACACTACCCGAACACCACTGCACTTCCGTAAACCCTAAGACACATCCCCCAGCATGACCCATTATATTACACAAACACCACTCCACTGCCCTAAACACTAAAACACTATCCCCAGCACTACCCCCTACACTACACAAGCTCCACTGCACTACCCTAAACCCTAAAACACTACCCGCAGCACTACCCCGTACACTGCCAAACACCACTGCACTAAACCCTAAAACACTACCCCCAGCATGACCCCCTACACTAGACAAATACCACGGCACTACCCTAAACACTAAAACACTACCCACAGCAGTACCCCCTACAATACCCAAATACAAATGCACTACCCTAATCCCTAAAACACTACCCCCAGCAGTACCCATACACTACCCAAACACAACTGCACTACCCTAATCCCTAAAACACTACCCCCAGCATGATCCCCTACACAACCCAAACACCACTGCACTACCCTAAAACCTAAAACACTACCCCCAGCACGACCCCTGCACTACCCAAACACCACTGCACTACCCGAAACCCTAAAACACTACCCCCAGCACAATCTCCTACAATACACAAACACCACTGCGCTACCCTAAACCCTAAAACTATCTCCAGCACGACCCCTACACTACCCAAACACCACTGCACTACCCTAAACCCTAAAATGCTACCCCCAGCAAGAGACCCTACACAACCCAAACACCACTGCACTACCCTAAAACCTAAAACACTACCCCCAGCACGACCCCTGCACTACCCAAACACCACTGCACTACCCGAAACCCTAAAACACTACCCCCAGCACAATCTCCTACAATACACAAACACCACTGCGCTACCCTAAACCCTAAAACTATCTCCAGCACGACCCCTACACTACCCAAACACCACTGCACTAATCTAAAACCTAAAACACTACCCCCAGCACAACCCCCTGCACTACCCAAACACCACTGCACTACCCGAAACCCTAAAACACTACCACCAGCACAACCCCCTACACTACACAAACACCACTGCGCTACCCTAAACCCTAAAACTATCCACAGCACGACCCCCTATACTACCCAAACACCACTGCACTACCCTAAACCCTAAAAATACCACCACCATGACCCCCTACACTACCCGAACACCACTGCTCTACCCTACACCCTAAAACACTACCCCCAGCACGACCCCTTACACTACCCGAACACCACTGCACTTCCGTAAACCCTAAGACACATCCCCCAGCATGACCCATTATATTACACAAACACCACTCCACTGCCCTAAACACTAAAACACTATCCCCAGCACTACCCCCTACACTACACAAGCTCCACTGCACTACCCTAAACCCTAAAACACTACCCGCAGCACTACCCCGTACACTGCCAAACACCACTGCACTAAACCCTAAAACACTACCCCCAGCATGACCCCCTACACTAGACAAATACCACGGCACTACCCTAAACACTAAAACACTACCCACAGCAGTACCCCCTACAATACCCAAATACAAATGCACTACCCTAATCCCTAAAACACTACCCCCAGCAGTACCCATACACTACCCAAACACAACTGCACTACCCTAATCCCTAAAACACTACCCCCAGCATGATCCCCTACACAACCCAAACACCACTGCACTACCCTAAAACCTAAAACACTACCCCCAGCACGACCCCTGCACTACCCAAACACCACTGCACTACCCGAAACCCTAAAACACTACCCCCAGCACAATCTCCTACAATACACAAACACCACTGCGCTACCCTAAACCCTAAAACTATCTCCAGCACGACCCCTACACTACCCAAACACCACTGCACTACCCTAAACCCTAAAATGCTACCCCCAGCAAGAGACCCTACAGTACACAAACACCACTGCACTACCCTAAACCCTAAAACACTACCCCAGCACGTCCCCTACACTACCAAAAACACCACTGCAAAACCCTACACCCTAAAACACTAACCCAGCACGAACCCCTACACTACACACACACCACTGCACTACCCTCAACCCTAAAACACTATCCCCAGCACTACCCCCTACACTACACAAACTCCACTGCACTACCCTAAACCCTAAAACACTATCCCCAGCAGTACCCCCTACACTACACAAACATCATTGCACTACCCTAAACCCTAAAACACTACCCCCAGCATGACCCCCTACACTAGACAAATACCACGGCACTACCCTAAACCCTAAAACTATCCCCAGCACGACCCCCTATACTACCCAAACACCACTGCACTACCCTAAACCCTAAATCTACCCCCAGCATGACCCCCTACACTACACGAACACCACTGCACTACCATAAACCCTGAAACACTACCCGCAGCATGACCCCCCTACACTACACAAACACCACTGCACTGCCCTAAACACTAAAACACTATCCCCAGCACTACCCCCTACAATACACAAACTCCACTGCACTACCCTAAACCCTAAAACACTACCCCCAGCATGACCCCCTACACTAGACAAATACCACGGCACTACCCTAAACACTAAAACACTACCCACAGCAGTACCCCCTACAATACCCAAACACAAATGCACTACCCTAATCCCTAAAGCACTACCCCCAGCAGTACCCATACACTACCCAAACACAACTGCACTACCCTAATCCCTAAAACACTACCCCCAGCATGATCCCCTATACAACCCAAACACCACTGCACTACACTAAAACCTAAAACACTACCCCCAGCACAACCCCTGCACTACCCAAACACCACTGCACTACCCAAACACCACTGCACTACCCGAAACCCTAAAACACTACCCCCAGCACAACCTCCTACACTACACAAACACCACTGCTCTAACCTACACCCTAAAACACTACCCCCAGCTCGACCCCTTACACTACCCGAACACCACTGCACTTCCCTAAACCCTAAGACACTTCCCCCAGCATGACCCATTACATTACACAAACACCACTCCACTACCCTAAACACTACCCCCAGCACAAAACCCTACACTACCCAAACACCACTGCACTACCATAAACCCTGAAACACTACCCGCAGCATGACCCCCCTACACTACACAAACACCACTGCACTGCCCTAAACACTAAAACACTACCCCAAGTACGACCCCCTACACTACCCAAACACCACTGTACTGCACTGGCCTAAACCTGAAAATACTACACCCAGCACGACCACCTACACTACACAAACACCACTGCATTACCCTAAACCTAAAACACTACCCCCAGCAAGACCACCTACCCTACACAAACACCACTACGCTACCCTAAACCCTAAATCTACCCCCAGCACAACCCCCTACCCTACACAAACACCACTGTACTACCCTAAACCCTAAAACCCTACCCCCAGCACGACCCCTTCACTACACAAACACCACTGCACTGCCTTAAACCTTAAAACACTACCCCCAGCATGACCCCCTTCACTACACAAACACCACTTTACTACCCTAAACCCTAAAACACAACCCCCTACACAAACACCACTGCACTACCCTAAACCTTAAAACACTACCCCAGCACAACCCCCTACACTACACAAACACCGCTACTCTACCCTAAACCCTAAAACTATCCCCAGCATGACCCCCTACACTACCCAAACACCACTGCACTACCTTAAACCCTAAATCTACCCCCACGATGACCCCTACACTACACAAACACCACTTCGCTACCCTAAGCCCTAAAACACTACCCCCAGAACGACCCCTTACACTACCCGAACACCACTGCACTTCCCTAAACCCTAAGGCACTTCCCCCAGCATGACCATTTACACTACACAGACACCAATCCACTACCCTAAACCCTAAATCTACCCCAGCACAAAACCCTACACTACCCATACACCACTGCAGGACCCTCAACCCTGAAACACTACCCGCAGCATGACCTACACTGCACAAACACCACTGCACTGCCCTAAACACTAAAACACTACCCCCAGCACGACCCCCTACACTACCCAAACACCACTGTACTGCACTGCCCTAAGCATGAAAACACTACCCCCGCCATGACCCCCTACACTACTCAAACACCAGTGCACTACCCTAAACCCTAAAACGCTATCCCCAGCAGGGCCCCCTACACTATGCAAACACCACTGCACTACCCTACACCCTAAAACACTACCCCAGCACGAACCCCTACACTACACAATCACCACTGCACTACCCCAAACCCTAAAACACTACCCCCAGCATGCCCTCTACACTTCACGAACACCACTGCGCTACCCTAAACCTAAATCTACCCCCAGCATGACCCCAACACTACCCAAACACCACTGCACTACCCTACACCCTGAAACACTACCCCAGAACAACCCCCAATACTACACAAACACCCCTGCACTACCCTAAACCCTAAAACACTATCCCCAGCATGACACCCTACACTACCCAAACACCAGTGCACTACCCTAAACCCTAAAACACTACCCCCAGCATGACCTTCTACACTACACAAACACCACTGCACTACCCTAAACACTAAAACACTACCCCAGCACAACCCCCTACACTACCCAAACACCACTGCACTACCCTAAACCCTAAAACACTACCCCCAGCACGACCCTCTACACTACACAAACACCACTGCACTACCCTAAACCCTAAAACACTACCCCCAGCACGACCCAAACACAACTGCACTATCCTAAACCCAAAAACACTACCTTCAGCAAGGCCCCCTACACTACCCAAACACCACTGCACTACCCTAAACCCTAACACACGACCCCCTACACTACACAAACACCACTGCCCTACCCGAAACGCTTAAACACTTCCCCCAGCACGACCCCCTACACTACCCAAACATACCTGCACTACCCTAAACCCTAAAATATTGCCCCTAGTTCGACCACCTCCACTACCCAAACACCACTGCACTACCCTAAACCCTACATCTACCCCCAGTCCTACCCGCTACACTACACAAACACTAATGCACTACCCTAAACCCTTAAACACTACCACCAGCACGGCCCCCTACACTACACAAACACCACTGCACTACCCTCAGCCCTAAAACACTACCCCCAGCACTACATCCTACACTACCCAAACACTACTGCATTACCCTAAACCCTAAAATGCTACCCCCAGCAAGAGACACTACAGTACAGAAACACCACTGCACTACCCTAAACCCTAAAACACTACCCCCAGCATGTCCCCTACACTACACACACACCACTGCACAACCCTCAACTCTGAAACACTACCCCCAGCACGACCCCCAACACTACCCAAACAACACTGCACTATCCTAAACCCTAAATCACTACCCCAGCTCGGCCCCCTACACTACACAAACACCACAGCCCTATCCTAAACCCTACCCCCTACATTACACAAACCCCACTACACTACCCTAAACCCTAAAACACTATCCCTAATACGACCCCCTACACTACACAAACACCACTGCACGATCATAAACCCTTAAGCACTACCCCCAGCATGACCCACTACACTACCCAAACATAACTTCACTACCCTAAACCCTAAAACACTACCCCCAGCACTACCCCCTACACTACCCAAACACAACTGCACTGCCCTATAATCAAAAACACAACCACCAGCATGCCCCCCTTTATTACAAAAACACCACTGCACTGCCCTTAACCCAAAAACACTACCGCCAGCACGACCCCCTACACTACTCAAACACCACTGCACTACCCTCAACCGTAAAACACTACCCCCAGCATGACCCCCTATAGTACACAAACACCACTGCACTACACTAAACCCTAAAACACTACCCCCAGCATGACACCCTACACTACCCAAACACCACTGCACTACCCTACTCCCTAAAACACTACCCCAGCATGAACCCCTACACTACACAAACACCACTGCACTACCCTAATCCCTAAAACACTACCCCCAGCACCACCCCCTACACTACACAAACACCACTGCACTACCCTAAACCCTAAAACACTACCCCCAGCATGACCCCCTACACTACACAAACACCACTGTACTACCCTAAAACACTACCCCCAGCACGGCCCCCTACACTACCCAAACATCACTGCACTACCTTAAACACTAAAACACTACCCCCAGCAAGACCCCCTACACTAGACAAATACCACGGCACTACCCTAAACACTAAAACACTACCCCCAGCAGTACCCATACACTACCCAAACACAACTGCACTACCCTAATCCCTAAAACACTACCCCCAGCATGATCCCCTACACAACTTAAACACCACTGCACTACCCTAAAACCTAAAACACTACCCCCAGCACGACCCCTGCACTACCCAAACTCCACTGCACTACCCGAAACCCTAAAACACTACCCCAGCACAACCTCCTACACTGCACAAACACCACTGTTCTAACCTACACCCTAAAACACTACCCCCAGCACGACCCCTTACACTACCCAAACACCACTGCACTACCCTAATCCCTAAAACACTACCCACAGCATGACCTCCTACACTACCCAAACACCAGTGCACTACCCTAAACCACTACCCCCAGCAAGACCTCCTACACTACACAAACACTAATGCACTACCCTAAACCCTAAAACACTACCACCAGCACGACCCCCTACACTACACAAACACCACTGCACTACCCTCAGCCCTAAAACACTACCCCCAGCACTACATCCTACACTACCCAAACACAACTGCACTACCCTAATCCCTAAAACACTACCCACAGCATGACCTCCTACACTACCCAAACACCAGTGCACTACCCTAAACCCTAAAACACTACCCCCAGCAAGACCTCCTACACTACACAAACACCACTGCACTACCCCAAACACTAAAACACTACCCCAGCACTACCCCCTACACTACCCAAACACCACTGCACTATCCTAAACCCTAAAACACTACCCCCAGCACGGCCCCCTACACTACACAAACACCACTGCACTACCCTCAGCCCTAAAACACTACCCCGAGCACTCCACCCTACACTACCTAAACACCACTGCACTACCCTCAACCCTAAAACACTATCCCCAGCACTACCCCCTACACTACACAAACACCGCTGCACAACCCTAAACCCTAAAACACTACCCCCAGCAGTACCCCCTACACTACCCAAACACCACTGCACTGCCTTAAACCCTAAAACACTACCCCCAGCATGACCCCCTTCACTACACAAACACCACTGCACTACCCTAAACCCTAAAACTATCCCCAGCACGACCCCCTACACTACCCAAACACCACTGCACTACCTTAAACCCTAAATCTACCCCCAAGATGACCCCCTACACTACAGAAACACCACTGCGCTACCCTAAGCCCTAAAACACTACCCCCAGCATGACCCCTTACACTACCTGAACACCACTGCACTTCTCTAAACCCTAAGACACTACCCCCAGCATGACCCCTACACTACCCGAACACCACTGCACTACCCTAAACCCTAAACCTACCCCAGCACAAAACCCTACACTACCCACAGCATGACCTCCTACACTACCCAAACACCACTGGACTACCCTAAACCCTAAAACACTACCCCCAGCATGACCTCCTACACTACACAAACACCACTGCACTACCCCATACACTAAAACACTACCCCAGCATGATCCCCTACACAACCTAAACACCACTGCACTAATCTAAAACCTAAAACACTACCCCCAGCACAACCCCCTGCACTACCCAAACACCACTGCACTACCCGAAACCCTAAAACACTACCACCAGCACAACCCCCTACACTACACAAACACCACTGCGCTACCCTAAACCCTAAAACTATCCACAGCACGACCCCCTATACTACCCAAACACCACTGCACTACCCTAAACCCTAAAAATACCACCACCATGACCCCCTACACTACCCGAACACCACTGCACTACCCTAAACCCTAAAACACTACCCCCAGCACGACCCCTTACACTACCCGAACACCACTGCACTTCCGTAAACCCTAAGACACATCCCCCAGCATGACCCATTATATTACACAAACACCACTCCACTGCCCTAAACACTACCCCAGCACAAAACCCTACACTACCCAAACACCACTGCACTACCATAAACCCTGAAACACTACCCGCAGCATGACCCCCCTACACTACAGAAACACCACTGCACTGCCCTAAACACTAAAACACTATCCCCAGCACTACCCCCTACAATACACAAACTCCACTGCACTATCCTAAACCCAAAAACACTACCCCCAGCACTACCCCCTACTCTCCCAAACACCACTGCACTACCCTAAACCCTAAAACACTACCCCCAGCATGACCCCCTACACTAGACAAATACCACGGCACTACCCTAAACACTAAAACACTACCCACAGCAGTACCCCCTACAATACCCAAACACAAATGCACTACCCTAATCCCTAAAACACTACCCCCAGCAGTACCCATACACTACCCAAACACAACTGCACTACCCTAATCCCTAAAACACTACCCCCAGCATGATCCCCTACACAGCCCAAACACCACTGCACTACCCTAAAACCTAAAACACTACCTCCAGCACAACCCCTGCACTACCCAAACACCACTGCACTACCCGAAACCCTAAAACACTACCCCCAGCACAACCTCCTACACTACACAAACACCACTGCTCTAACCTACACCCTAAAACACTACCCCCAGCATGACTCATTACATTACACAAACACCACTCCACTACCCTAAACACTACCCCCAGCACAAAACCCTACACTACCCAAACACCACTGCACTACCATAAACCCTGAAACACTACCCGCAGCATGACCCCCCTACACTACACAAACACCACTGCACTGCCCTAAACACTAAAACACTACCCCAAGTACGACCCCCTACACTACGCAAACACCACTGTACTGCACTGGCCTAAACCTGAAAACACTACACCCAGCATGACCACCTAACCTACACAAACACCACTGCATTACCCTAAACCTAAAACACTACCCCCAGCAAGACCACCTACCCTACACAAACACCACTACGCTACCCTAAACCCTAAATCTACACCCAGCACAACCCCCTACCCTACACAAACACCACTGTACTACCCTAAACCCTAAAACCCTACCCCCAGCACGACCCCTTCACTACACAAACACCACTGCACTGCCTTAAACCCTAAAACACTACCCCCAGCATGACCCCCTTCACTACACAAACACCACTTTACTACCCTAAACCCTAAAACACAACCCCCTACACAAACACCACTGCACTACCCTAAACCCTAAAACACTACCCCAGCACGACCCCCTACACTACACAAACACCACTGCACTACCCTAAACCCTAAATCTACCCCAGCACAAAACCCTACACTACCCATACACCACTGCAGGACCCTCAACCCTGAAACACTACCCGCAGCATGACCTCCTACACTGCACAAACACCACTGCACTGCCCTAAACACTAAAACACTACCCCCAGCACGACCCCCTACACTCCCCAAACACCACTGTACTGCACTGCCCTAAGCATGAAAACACTACCCCCGCCATGACCCCCTACACTACTCAAACACCAGTGCACTACCCTAAACCCTAAAACGCTATCCCCAGCAGGACCCCCTACACTATGCAAACACCACTGCACTACCCTACACCCTAAAACACTACCCCAGCACGAACCCCTACACTACACAATCACCACTGCACTACCCTAAACCCTAAAACACTACCCCCAGCATGCCCCTACACTACCCAAACACCACTACACTACCCTACACTCTGAAACACTACCCCAGAACAACCCCCAATACTACACAAACACCCCTGCACTACCCTAAACCCTAAAACACTATCCCCAGCATGACACCCTACACTACCCAAACACCACTGCACTACCCTAAACCCTAAAATGTTACCCCCAGCAAGAGACCCTACAGTACACAAACACCACTGCACTACCCTAAACCCTAAAACACTACCCCCAGCACGTCCCCTACACTACCAAAAACACCGCTGCACTACCCTACACCCTAAAACACTAACCCAGCACGAACCCATTCACTACACACACCACTCCACTACCCTCAACCCTAAAACACTACCCCCAGCACGACCCCCAACACTACCCAAACAACACTGCACTACCCTAAACCCTAAAACACGACCCCCTACACTACACAAACACCACTGCACTACCCTAAACCCTAAACCACTACCCCGAGCATGACCCACAACACTACACAAACACCACTGCACTACCCTAAACCCTAAAAACTACCCCTGGCATGACCTCCTACACTACACAAACACCCCTGCACTACCCTAAACCCTAAAACACTACACCAGCACTACCCCCTACACAACCCAAACACCACTGCACTACCCTAAACACTACCCCCAGCACGACCCCCTACACTACACAAACACTATCCCCTATACTACCCAAACACCACTCTACTACCCTAAACCCTAAAATACTACCCCAGCACTACCCCTACACTACACAAACACCACTGCACTACCCTAAACCATAAAACACTTGCCCTTGCATGACCTCCTACACTACACAAACACTATCCCCTATACTACCCAAACACCACTGCACTACCATAAACCCTAAAACAATAGACCCTACACTACACAAACACAACTGCACTACCCTCAGCCCTAAAACACTACCCCGAGCACAACACCCTACACTACCCAAACACCACAGCACTACCCTACACCCTAAAACACTACCCCCAGCAGTAACCCTATACTACCCAAACACAACTACACTACCCTAAACCCTAAAACACTACCCCCCGCATGACCCCTACACTATGCAAACACCACTGCACTACCCTACACCCTAAAACACTACCCCAGCACGAACCCCTACACTACACAATCACCACTGCGCTACCCTAAACCCTAAAACACTACCCCCAGCATGCCCCTACACTTCACGAACACCACTGCGCTACCCTAAACCTAAATCTACTCCCAGCACAACCCCCTACACTACACAAACACCACTGCACTACCCTAAACCCTAAAACACTACCCCAGCACAAACCCCTACACTACACAAGCACCACTGCACTACCCTAAACCCTAAAACACTACCCCCAGCATGCCCCCTACTCTTCATGAACACCACTGCGCTACCCTAAACCTAAAACTACTCCCAGCACAACCCACTACACAAACAACACTGCACTACCCTAAACCCTAAAACACTACCACCAGCACGACCCCCTACACTACCCAAACACCACTGCAATGTCTTGCCCAAAACCCGAAAACACTTCCCCCAGCACGACCCCCTACACTACTCAAACACCACTTTACTACCCTAGACCCTAAAATGCTACCCCCAGCAAGAGACCCTACAGTACACAAACACCACTGCACTTTCCCTAACCCCTAAAACACTACCTCCAGCACGTCCCCTACACTACCAAAAACACCACTGCACTACCCTACACCCTAAAACACTAACCCAGCACAAACCTGTACACTACACACACACCACTGCACTAACCTCAACCCTAAAACACTACCCCAGCACGACCCCCAACACTAACCAAACAACACTGCACTACCCTGAACCCTAAAACACAACCCCCTACACTACACAAACACCACTGCATTATCCTAAACCCTAAAACACTACCCCCAGTACGACCCCCTACACTACACAAACACCACTGCATTATCCTAAACCCTAAAACACTACCCCCAGTACGACCCCCTACACTACACAAACACCACTGCATTATCCTAAACCCTAAAACACTACCCCCAGCTCGGCCCCCTACACTACACAAACACCACTGCACTACTCTAAACCCTAAAACACTACCCCCAGTACGACCCCCTACACTACACAAACACCACTGCACTACCATAAACCATTAAGCACTACCCCCAGCATGAACCCCTACACTACCCAAACATCACTTCACTACCCTAAACCCTAAAACACTACCCCCAGCACGACCTCCTATAGTACACAAACACCACTGCACTACCCTAAACCCTAAAACAGTACCCCCAGCATGACACCCTACACTACCCAAACACCACTGCACTACCCTAAACCCTAAAACACTACCCCCTGCACGACCCCCTTCACTACAGAAACACCACTGCACGGCCTTAAACCCTAAGACACTACCCCCAGCATGACCCCCTACACTACCCAAACACCACTGCACTACCCTAAACCCTAAACACTAGCCCCAACACTACAAAAACACCACTGCACTACCCTCAGCCCTAAAACACTACCCACAGCAGTACCCCCTACAATACCCACACACAAATGTACTACCCTAATCCCTAAAACACTACCCCCAGCAGTACCCATACACTACCCAAACACCACTGCACTACCCTAAACCCTAAAACACTATCCCCAGCACTACCCCCTACACTACCCAAACACCACTGCACTACCCTAAACCCTAAACACTACCCCCAGCACGACCCCTACACTACTCAAACACCACTGCACTACCCTAAACCCTAAAATGCTACCCCCAGCAAGAGACCCTACAGTACACAAACACCACTGCACTACCCTAAACCCTAAAACACTACCCCCAGCACATCCCCTACACTACCAAAAACACCACTGCAAAACCCTACACCCTAAAACACTAACCCAGCACGAACCCCTACACTACACGCACACCACTGCACTACCCTCAACCCTAAAACACTATCCCCAGCACTACCCCCTACACTACACAAACTCCACTGCACTACCCTAACCCCTAAACCACTACCCCAGCAGTAACCCTTACACTACCCAAACACCACTGCACTACCCTAAACCCTAAAACACTAGCCCCAGCATGACCCCCTACACTAGACAAATACCACGGCACTACCCTAAACACTAAAACACTACCCCCAGCAGTACCCCCTACACTACCCAAACACAAATGCACTACCCTAAACCCTAAAAAACTACCCCCAGCAGTACCCATACACTACCCAAAGACAACTGCACTACCCTAATCCCTAAAACACTACCCCCAGCATGATCCCCTACAAAGCCCAAACACCACTGCACTACCCTAAAACCTAAAACACTACCCCTAGCACGACCCCCTGCACTACCCTAACACCACTGCACTACCCGAAACCCTAAAACACTACCACCAGCACAACCCCCTACACTACACAAACACCACTGCGCTACCCTAAACACTAAAACTATCCCCAGCACGACCCCCTATACTACCCAAACACCACTGCACTACCCTAAACCCTACATCTACCCCCAGCATGACCCCCTACACTACACGAACACCACTGTACTACCCTAAACCCTAAAACCCTACCCCAGCACGACCCCTACACTACACAAACACCACTGTACTACCCTAAACCCTAAAACCCTACCCCCAGCACGACCCCTTCACTACACAAACACCACTGCACTGCCTTACACCCTAAAACACTAGCCTCAGCATGAACTCCTTCCCTACACAAAACCACTATACTACCCTAAACCCTAAACCACGACCCCCTACACTACACAAACACCACTGCACTACCCTAAACCCTAAAACACTACCCCAGCACTACCCCCTACATTACACAAACACCACTGCGCTACCCTAAACCCTAAAAGTATCCCCAGCACGACCCCCTACACTACCCAAACACTACTGCACTACCTTAAACCCTAAATCTACCCCAGGATGACCCCCTACACTACACAAACACCACTGCGCTACCCTAAGCCCTAACACTACCTCCAGCACGACCCCTTACACTACCCGAACACCACTGCACTTCCCTAAACTCTAAGACACTTCCCCCAGCATGACCCGTTACACTACACAGACACCAATCCACTACCCTAAACTCTAAAACACTACCCCAGCACAACCCCCCACACTACCCAAACACAACTGTACTGTACTGCCCTAAACCTGAAAATACTACCCCGAGCATGACCCCCTAAACTACTCAAACACCACTAAACTACCCTAAACCCTAAAACACTATCCCCAGCAGGACCCCCTACACTATGCAAACACCACTGCACTAGCCTACACCCTAAAACACTACCACAGCACGAACCCCTATACTACACAATCACCACTGCACTACCCTAAAACCTAAAACACTACCCCCAACATGCCCCCTACACTTCACGAACACCACTGTACTACCCTAAACCTAAATCTACCGCAGCACAACGCCCTACACTACACAAACACCACTGCACTACCCTAAACCCTAAAACACTACCCCCTGCACGACCCCCTTCACTACAGAAACACCACTGCACGGCCTTAAACCCTAAGACACTACCCCCAGCATGACCCCCTACACTACCCAAACACCACTGCACTACCCTAAACCCTGAAACACTACCCCAGAACAATCCCCAATACTACACAAACACCACTGCACTACCCTAAACCCTAAAACACTGCCCCCAGCAGTACCCCCTACACTACCCAAACACCACTGTACTACCCTAAACCCTAAAACACTACCCCCAGCATGACCCCTACACTACTCAAACACCACTGCACTACCCTAAACCCTAAAATGCTACCCCCAGCAAGAGACCCTACAGTACAAAAACACCACTGCACTACCCTAAACCGTAAAACACTACCCCCAGCATGACCCCCTACACTAGACAAATACCACAGCACTACCCTAAACACTAAAACACTACCCCTAGCAGTACCCCCTACACTACCCAAACACAAATGCACTATCCTAAACCCTAAAACACTACCACCAGCACAACCCCCTACACTACACAAACACCACTGCGCTACCCTAAACCCTAAAACTATCCACAGCACGACCCCCTATACTACCCAAACACCACTGCACTACCCTAAACCCTAAAAATACCACCACCATGACCCCCTACACTACCCGAACACCACTGCTCTACCCTACACCCTAAAACACTACCCCCAGCACGACCCCTTACACTACCCGAACACCACTGCACTTCCGTAAACCCTAAGACACATCCCCCAGCATGACCCATTATATTATACAAACACCACTCCACTGCCCTAAACACTAAAACACTATCCCCAGCACTACCCCCTACACTACACAAGCTCCACTGCACTACCCTAAACCCTAAAACACTACCCGCAGCACTACCCCGTACACTGCCAAACACCACTGCACTAAACCCTAAAACACTACCCCCAGCATGACCCCCTACACTAGACAAATACCACGGCACTACCCTAAACACTAAAACACTACCCACAGCAGTACCCCCTACAATACCCAAATACAAATGCACTACCCTAATCCCTAAAACACTACCCCCAGCAGTACCCATACACTACCCAAACACAACTGCACTACCCTAATCCCTAAAACACTACCCCCAGCATGATCCCCTACACAACCCAAACACCACTGCACTACCCTAAAACCTAAAACACTACCCCCAGCACGACCCCTGCACTACCCAAACACCACTGCACTACCCGAAACCCTAAAACACTACCCCCAGCACAATCTCCTACAATACACAAACACCACTGCGCTACCCTAAACCCTAAAACTATCTCCAGCACGACCCCTACACTACCCAAACACCACTGCACTACCCTAAACCCTAAAATGCTACCCCCAGCAAGAGACCCTACAGTACACAAACACCACTGCACTACCCTAAACCCTAAAACACTACCCCAGCACGTCCCCTACACTACCAAAAACACCACTGCAAAACCCTACACCCTAAAACACTAACCCAGCACGAACCCCTACACTACACACACACCACTGCACTACCCTCAACCCTAAAACACTATCCCCAGCACTACCCCCTACACTACACAAACTCCACTGCACTACCCTAAACCCTAAAACACTATCCCCAGCAGTACCCCCTACACTACACAAACATCATTGCACTACCCTAAACCCTAAAACACTACCCCCAGCATGACCCCCTACACTAGACAAATACCACGGCACTACCCTAAACCCTAAAACTATCCCCAGCACGACCCCCTATACTACCCAAACACCACTGCACTACCCTAAACCCTAAATCTACCCCCAGCATGACCCCCTACACTACACGAACACCACTGCACTACCATTAACCCTGAAACACTACCCGCAGCATGACCCCCCTACACTACACAAACACCACTGCACTGCCCTAAACACTAAAACACTATCCCCAGCACTACCCCCTACAATACACAAACTCCACTGCACTACCCTAAACCCTAAAACACTACCCCCAGCATGACCCCCTACACTAGACAAATACCACGGCACTACCCTAAACACTAAAACACTACCCACAGCAGTACCCCCTACAATACCCAAACACAAATGCACTACCCTAATCCCTAAAGCACTACCCCCAGCAGTACCCATACACTACCCAAACACAACTGCACTACCCTAATCCCTAAAACACTACCCCCAGCATGATCCCCTATACAACCCAAACACCACTGCACTACACTAAAACCTAAAACACTACCCCCAGCACAACCCCTGCACTACCCAAACACCACTGCACTACCCAAACACCACTGCACTACCCGAAACCCTAAAACACTACCCCCAGCACAACCTCCTACACTACACAAACACCACTGCTCTAACCTACACCCTAAAACACTACCCCCAGCTCGACCCCTTACACTACCCGAACACCACTGCACTTCCCTAAACCCTAAGACACTTCCCCCAGCATGACCCATTACATTACACAAACACCACTCCACTACCCTAAACACTACCCCCAGCACAAAACCCTACACTACCCAAACACCACTGCACTACCATAAACCCTGAAACACTACCCGCAGCATGACCCCCCTACACTACACAAACACCACTGCACTGCCCTAAACACTAAAACACTACCCCAAGTACGACCCCCTACACTACCCAAACACCACTGTACTGCACTGGCCTAAACCTGAAAATACTACACCCAGCACGACCACCTACACTACACAAACACCACTGCATTACCCTAAACCTAAAACACTACCCCCAGCAAGACCACCTACCCTACACAAACACCACTACGCTACCCTAAACCCTAAATCTACCCCCAGCACAACCCCCTACCCTACACAAACACCACTGTACTACCCTAAACCCTAAAACCCTACCCCCAGCACGACCCCTTCACTACACAAACACCACTGCACTGCCTTAAACCCTAAAACACTACCCCCAGCATGACCCCCTTCACTACACAAACACCACTTTACTACCCTAAACCCTAAAACACAACCCCCTACACAAACACCACTGCACTACCCTAAACCTTAAAACACTACCCCAGCACAACCCCCTACACTACACAAACACCGCTACTCTACCCTAAACCCTAAAACTATCCCCAGCATGACCCCCTACACTACCCAAACACCACTGCACTACCTTAAACCCTAAATCTACCCCCACGATGACCCCTACACTACACAAACACCACTTCGCTACCCTAAGCCCTAAAACACTACCCCCAGAACGACCCCTTACACTACCCGAACACCACTGCACTTCCCTAAACCCTAAGGCACTTCCCCCAGCATGACCATTTACACTACACAGACACCAATCCACTACCCTAAACCCTAAATCTACCCCAGCACAAAACCCTACACTACCCATACACCACTGCAGGACCCTCAACCCTGAAACACTACCCGCAGCATGACCTACACTGCACAAACACCACTGCACTGCCCTAAACACTAAAACACTACCCCCAGCACGACCCCCTACACTACCCAAACACCACTGTACTGCACTGCCCTAAGCATGAAAACACTACCCCCGCCATGACCCCCTACACTACTCAAACACCAGTGCACTACCCTAAACCCTAAAACGCTATCCCCAGCAGGGCCCCCTACACTATGCAAACACCACTGCACTACCCTACACCCTAAAACACTACCCCAGCACGAACCCCTACACTACACAATCACCACTGCACTACCCCAAACCCTAAAACACTACCCCCAGCATGCCCTCTACACTTCACGAACACCACTGCGCTACCCTAAACCTACCCCCAGCATGACCCCAACACTACCCAAACACCACTGCACTACCCTACACCCTGAAACACTACCCCAGAACAACCCCCAATACTACACAAACACCCCTGCACTACCCTAAACCCTAAAACACTATCCCCAGCATGACACCCTACACTACCCAAACACCAGTGCACTACCCTAAACCCTAAAACACTACCCCCAGCATGACCTTCTACACTACACAAACACCACTGCACTACCCTAAACACTAAAACACTACCCCAGCACAACCCCCTACACTACCCAAACACCACTGCACTACCCTAAACCCTAAAACACTACCCCCAGCACGACCCTCTACACTACACAAACACCACTGCACTACCCTAAACCCTAAAACACTACCCCCAGCACGACCCAAACACAACTGCACTATCCTAAACCCAAAAACACTACCTTCAGCAAGGCCCCCTACACTACCCAAACACCACTGCACTACCCTAAACCCTAACACACGACCCCCTACACTACACAAACACCACTGCCCTACCCGAAACGCTTAAACACTTCCCCCAGCACGACCCCCTACACTACCCAAACATCACTGCACTACCCTAAACCCTAAAATATTGCCCCTAGTTCGACCACCTCCACTACCCAAACACCACTGCACTACCCTAAACCCTACATCTACCCCCAGTCCTACCCGCTACACTACACAAACACTAATGCACTACCCTAAACCCTTAAACACTACCACCAGCACGGCCCCCTACACTACACAAACACCACTGCACTACCCTCAGCCCTAAAACACTACCCCCAGCACTACATCCTACACTACCCAAACACTACTGCATTACCCTAAACCCTAAAATGCTACCCCCAGCAAGAGACACTACAGTACAGAAACACCACTGCACTACCCTAAACCCTAAAACACTACCCCCAGCATGTCCCCTACACTACACACACACCACTGCACAACCCTCAACTCTGAAACACTACCCCCAGCACGACCCCCAACACTACCCAAACAACACTGCACTATCCTAAACCCTAAATCACTACCCCAGCTCGGCCCCCTACACTACACAAACACCACAGCCCTATCCTAAACCCTACCCCCTACATTACACAAACCCCACTACACTACCCTAAACCCTAAAACACTATCCCTAATACGACCCCCTACACTACACAAACACCACTGCACTATCATAAACCCTTAAGCACTACCCCCAGCATGACCCACTACACTACCCAAACATAACTTCACTACCCTAAACCCTAAAACACTACCCCCAGCACTACCCCCTACACTACCCAAACACAACTGCACTGCCCTATAATCAAAAACACAACCACCAGCATGCCCCCCTTTATTACAAAAACACCACTGCACTGCCCTTAACCCAAAAACACTACCGCCAGCACGACCCCCTACACTACTCAAACACCACTGCACTACCCTCAACCGTAAAACACTACCCCCAGCATGACCCCCTATAGTACACAAACACCACTGCACTACACTAAACCCTAAAACACTACCCCCAGCATGACACCCTACACTACCCAAACACCACTGCACTACCCTACTCCCTAAAACACTACCCCAGCATGAACCCCTACACTACACAAACACCACTGCACTACCCTAATCCCTAAAACACTACCCCCAGCACCACCCCCTACACTACCCAAACACCACTGCACTACCCTAAACCCTAAAACACTACCCCCAGCATGACCCCCTACACTACACAAACACCACTGTACTACCCTAAAACACTACCCCCAGCACGGCCCCCTACACTACCCAAACATCACTGCACTACCTTAAACACTAAAACACTACCCCCAGCAAGACCCCCTACACTAGACAAATACCACGGCACTACCCTAAACACTAAAACACTACCCCCAGCAGTACCCATACACTACCCAAACACAACTGCACTACCCTAATCCCTAAAACACTACCCCCAGCATGATCCCCTACACAACTTAAACACCACTGCACTACCCTAAAACCTAAAACACTACCCCCAGCACGACCCCTGCACTACCCAAACTCCACTGCACTACCCGAAACCCTAAAACACTACCCCAGCACAACCTCCTACACTGCACAAACACCACTGTTCTAACCTACACCCTAAAACACTACCCCCAGCACGACCCCTTACACTACCCAAACACCACTGCACTACCCTAATCCCTAAAACACTACCCACAGCATGACCTCCTACACTACCCAAACACCAGTGCACTACCCTAAACCCTAAAACACTACCCCCAGCAAGACCTCCTACACTACACAAACACTAATGCACTACCCTAAACCCTAAAACACTACCACCAGCACGACCCCCTACACTACACAAACACCACTGCACTACCCTCAGCCCTAAAACACTACCCCCAGCACTACATCCTACACTACCCAAACACAACTGCACTACCCTAATCCCTAAAACACTACCCACAGCATGACCTCCTACACTACCCAAACACCAGTGCACTACCCTAAACCCTAAAACACTACCCCCAGCAAGACCTCCTACACTACACAAACACCACTGCACTACCCCAAACACTAAAACACTACCCCAGCACTACCCCCTACACTACCCAAACACCACTGCACTATCCTAAACCCTAAAACACTACCCCCAGCACGGCCCCCTACACTACACAAACACCACTGCACTACCCTCAGCCCTAAAACACTACCCCGAGCACTCCACCCTACACTACCTAAACACCACTGCACTACCCTCAACCCTAAAACACTATCCCCAGCACTACCCCCTACACTACACAAACACCGCTGCACAACCCTAAACCCTAAAACACTACCCCCAGCAGTATCCCCTACACTACCCAAACACCACTGCACTGCCTTAAACCCTAAAACACTACCCCCAGCATGACCCCCTTCACTACACAAACACCACTGCACTACCCTAAACCCTAAAACTATCCCCAGCACGACCCCCTACACTACCCAAACACCACTGCACTACCTTAAACCCTAAATCTACCCCCAAGATGACCCCCTACACTACAGAAACACCACTGCGCTACCCTAAGCCCTAAAACACTACCCCCAGCATGACCCCTTACACTACCTGAACACCACTGCACTTCTCTAAACCCTAAGACACTACCCCCAGCATGACCCCTACACTACCCGAACACCACTGCACTACCCTAAACCCTAAACCTACCCCAGCACAAAACCCTACACTACCCACAGCATGACCTCCTACACTACCCAAACACCACTGGACTACCCTAAACCCTAAAACACTACCCCCAGCATGACCTCCTACACTACACAAACACCACTGCACTACCCCATACACTAAAACACTACCCCAGCATGATCCCCTACACAACCCAAACACCACTGCACTAATCTAAAACCTAAAACACTACCCCCAGCACAACCCCCTGCACTACCCAAACACCACTGCACTACCCGAAACCCTAAAACACTACCACCAGCACAACCCCCTACACTACACAAACACCACTGCGCTACCCTAAACCCTAAAACTATCCACAGCACGACCCCCTATACTACCCAAACACCACTGCACTACCCTAAACCCTAAAAATACCACCACCATGACCCCCTACACTACCCGAACACCACTGCACTACCCTAAACCCTAAAACACTACCCCCAGCACGACCCCTTACACTACCCGAACACCACTGCACTTCCGTAAACCCTAAGACACATCCCCCAGCATGACCCATTATATTACACAAACACCACTCCACTGCCCTAAACACTACCCCAGCACAAAACCCTACACTACCCAAACACCACTGCACTACCATAAACCCTGAAACACTACCCGCAGCATGACCCCCCTACACTACAGAAACACCACTGCACTGCCCTAAACACTAAAACACTATCCCCAGCACTACCCCCTACAATACACAAACTCCACTGCACTATCCTAAACCCAAAAACACTACCCCCAGCACTACCCCCTACTCTCCCAAACACCACTGCACTACCCTAAACCCTAAAACACTACCCCCAGCATGACCCCCTACACTAGACAAATACCACGGCACTACCCTAAACACTAAAACACTACCCACAGCAGTACCCCCTACAATACCCAAACACAAATGCACTACCCTAATCCCTAAAACACTACCCCCAGCAGTACCCATACACTACCCAAACACAACTGCACTACCCTAATCCCTAAAACACTACCCCCAGCATGATCCCCTACACAGCCCAAACACCACTGCACTACCCTAAAACCTAAAACACTACCTCCAGCACAACCCCTGCACTACCCAAACACCACTGCACTACCCGAAACCCTAAAACACTACCCCCAGCACAACCTCCTACACTACACAAACACCACTGCTCTAACCTACACCCTAAAACACTACCCCCAGCATGACTCATTACATTACACAAACACCACTCCACTACCCTAAACACTACCCCCAGCACAAAACCCTACACTACCCAAACACCACTGCACTACCATAAACCCTGAAACACTACCCGCAGCATGACCCCCCTACACTACACAAACACCACTGCACTGCCCTAAACACTAAAACACTACCCCAAGTACGACCCCCTACACTACGCAAACACCACTGTACTGCACTGGCCTAAACCTGAAAACACTACACCCAGCATGACCACCTAACCTACACAAACACCACTGCATTACCCTAAACCTAAAACACTACCCCCAGCAAGACCACCTACCCTACACAAACACCACTACGCTACCCTAAACCCTAAATCTACACCCAGCACAACCCCCTACCCTACACAAACACCACTGTACTACCCTAAACCCTAAAACCCTACCCCCAGCACGACCCCTTCACTACACAAACACCACTGCACTGCCTTAAACCCTAAAACACTACCCCCAGCATGACCCCCTTCACTACACAAACACCACTTTACTACCCTAAACCCTAAAACACAACCCCCTACACAAACACCACTGCACTACCCTAAACCCTAAAACACTACCCCAGCACGACCCCCTACACTACACAAACACCACTGCACTACCCTAAACCCTAAATCTACCCCAGCACAAAACCCTACACTACCCATACACCACTGCAGGACCCTCAACCCTGAAACACTACCCGCAGCATGACCTCCTACACTGCACAAACACCACTGCACTGCCCTAAACACTAAAACACTACCCCCAGCACGACCCCCTACACTCCCCAAACACCACTGTACTGCACTGCCCTAAGCATGAAAACACTACCCCCGCCATGACCCCCTACACTACTCAAACACCAGTGCACTACCCTAAACCCTAAAACGCTATCCCCAGCAGGACCCCCTACACTATGCAAACACCACTGCACTACCCTACACCCTAAAACACTACCCCAGCACGAACCCCTACACTACACAATCACCACTGCACTACCCTAAACCCTAAAACACTACCCCCAGCATGCCCCTACACTACCCAAACACCACTACACTACCCTACACTCTGAAACACTACCCCAGAACAACCCCCAATACTACACAAACACCCCTGCACTACCCTAAACCCTAAAACACTATCCCCAGCATGACACCCTACACTACCCAAACACCACTGCACTACCCTAAACCCTAAAATGTTACCCCCAGCAAGAGACCCTACAGTACACAAACACCACTGCACTACCCTAAACCCTAAAACACTACCCCCAGCACGTCCCCTACACTACCAAAAACACCACTGCACTACCCTACACCCTAAAACACTAACCCAGCACGAACCCATTCACTACACACACCACTCCACTACCCTCAACCCTAAAACACTACCCCCAGCACGACCCCCAACACTACCCAAACAACACTGCACTACCCTAAACCCTAAAACACGACCCCCTACACTACACAAACACCACTGCACTACCCTAAACCCTAAACCACTACCCCGAGCATGACCCACAACACTACACAAACACCACTGCACTACCCTAAACCCTAAAAACTACCCCTGGCATGACCTCCTACACTACACAAACACCCCTGCACTACCCTAAACCCTAAAACACTACACCAGCACTACCCCCTACACAACCCAAACACCACTGCACTACCCTAAACACTACCCCCAGCACGACCCCCTACACTACACAAACACTATCCCCTATACTACCCAAACACCACTCTACTACCCTAAACCCTAAAATACTACCCCAGCACTACCCCTACACTACACAAACACCACTGCACTACCCTAAACCATAAAACACTTGCCCTTGCATGACCTCCTACACTACACAAACACTATCCCCTATACTACCCAAACACCACTGCACTACCATAAACCCTAAAACAATAGACCCTACACTACACAAACACAACTGCACTACCCTCAGCCCTAAAACACTACCCCGAGCACAACACCCTACACTACCCAAACACCACAGCACTACCCTACACCCTAAAACACTACCCCCAGCAGTAACCCTATACTACCCAAACACAACTACACTACCCTAAACCCTAAAACACTACCCCCCGCATGACCCCTACACTATGCAAACACCACTGCACTACCCTACACCCTAAAACACTACCCCAGCACGAACCCCTACACTACACAATCACCACTGCGCTACCCTAAACCCTAAAACACTACCCCCAGCATGCCCCTACACTTCACGAACACCACTGCGCTACCCTAAACCTAAATCTACTCCCAGCACAACCCCCTACACTACACAAACACCACTGCACTACCCTAAACCCTAAAACACTACCCCAGCACGAACCCCTACACTACACAAGCACCACTGCACTACCCTAAACCCTAAAACACTACCCCCAGCATGCCCCCTACTCTTCATGAACACCACTGCGCTACCCTAAACCTAAAACTACTCCCAGCACAACCCACTACACAAACACTGCACTACCCTAAACCCTAAAACACTACCACCAGCACGACCCCCTACACTACCCAAACACCACTGCAATGTCTTGCCCAAAACCCGAAAACACTTCCCCCAGCACGACCCCCTACACTACTCAAACACCACTTTACTACCCTAGACCCTAAAATGCTACCCCCAGCAAGAGACCCTACAGTACACAAACACCACTGCACTTTCCCTAACCCCTAAAACACTACCTCCAGCACGTCCCCTACACTACCAAAAACACCACTGCACTACCCTACACCCTAAAACACTAACCCAGCACAAACCTGTACACTACACACACACCACTGCACTAACCTCAACCCTAAAACACTACCCCAGCACGACCCCCAACACTAACCAAACAACACTGCACTACCCTGAACCCTAAAACACAACCCCCTACACTACACAAACACCACTGCATTATCCTAAACCCTAAAACACTACCCCCAGTACGACCCCCTACACTACACAAACACCACTGCATTATCCTAAACCCTAAAACACTACCCCCAGTACGACCCCCTACACTACACAAACACCACTGCATTATCCTAAACCCTAAAACACTACCCCCAGCTCGGCCCCCTACACTACACAAACACCACTGCACTACTCTAAACCCTAAAACACTACCCCCAGTACGACCCCCTACACTACACAAACACCACTGCACTACCATAAACCATTAAGCACTACCCCCAGCATGAACCCCTACACTACCCAAACATCACTTCACTACCCTAAACCCTAAAACACTACCCCCAGCACGACCTCCTATAGTACACAAACACCACTGCACTACCCTAAACCCTAAAACAGTACCCCCAGCATGACACCCTACACTACCCAAACACCACTGCACTACCCTACTCCCTAAAACACTACCCCAGCATGAACCCCTACACTACACAAACACCACTGCACTACCCTAATCCCTAAAACACTACCCCCAGCACGACCCCCTACACTACACAAACACCACTGCACTACCCTAAAAAACTACCCCCAGCATGACCCCCTACACTACACAAACACCACTGTACTACCCTAAACCCTAAAACACTACCCCGAGCACGACCCCAACACAACTGCACTTTCCTAAACCCAAAAACACTACCTCCAGCTCAGCCCCCTACACTACCCAAACACCACTACACTACCCTAAACCCTAAAACACGACCGCCTACACTGCACAAACACCACTGCAATACCCTAAACCCTAAACCACTCCACCCAGCATGACCCACAACACTACACAAACACCACTGCATTACCCTAAACCATAAAAACTACCCATGGCATGACCTCCTACACTACACAAACACCCCTGCACTACCCTAAACCCTAAAACACTACACCAGCACTACCCCCTACACAACCCAAACACCACTGCACTACCCTAAACACTACCCCCAGCACGACCCCCTACACTACACAAACACTAGCCCCTATACTACCCAAACACCACTCTACTACCCTAAACCCTAAAATACTACCCCAGCACTACCCCTACACTACACAAACACCACTGCACTACCCTAAACCATAAAACACTTGCCCTTGCATGACCTCCTACACTACACAAACACCACTGCACTACCCTAAACCCTAAAAAACTACCCCTGGCATGACCTCCTACACTACACAAACACCCCTGCACTACCCTAAACCCTAAAACACTACACCAGCACTACCCCCTACACAACCCAAACACCACTGCACTACCCTAAACACTACCCCCAGCACGACCCCCTACACTACACAAACACTATCCCCTACACTACACAAACACAACTGCACTACCCTCAGCCCTAAAACACTACCCCGAGCACTACACCCTACACTACCCAAACACCACTGCACTACCCTAAACCCTAAAACACTACCCCCAGCACTTCCCCCTACACTACACAAACACCACTGCACCATCCTAAACCGTCAATCACTACCCCCAGCACGACCTCCTACACTACCCAAACACCACTGCACTACCCTAAGCCCTAAAATACTACCCCCAGCACGACCCCTACACTACACAACCACCACTGCACTACCCTAAACCCTAAAACACTAGCCCCTACACTACACAAACACCACTGCACTACCCTCAGCCCTAAAACACTACCCCTAGCACTACACCCTACACTACCCAAACACCACTGCGCTGCCCTAAACCCTAAAACACTACCCCAAGCAAGACCCCCTATAGTACACAAACACCACTGCACTACCCTAATCCCTAAAACACTACCCCCAGCACGACCCCCTACACTACACAAACACCACTGCACTACCCTAAACCCTAAAACACTACCCCCAGCATGACCCCCTACACTACACAAACACCACAGTACTACCCTAAACCCTAAAACACTACCCCCAGCACGACCCCAACACAACTGCACTATCCGAAACCCAAAAACACTACCTCCAGCTCGGCCCCCTACACTACCCAAACACCACTGCACTACCCTAAACCCTAAAACACGACCCCCTACACTGCACAAACACCACTGCAATACCCTAAACCCTAAACCACTACACCCAGCATGACCCACAACACTACACAAACACCACTGCACTACCCTAAACCATAAAACACTTGCCCTTGCATGACCTCCTACACTACACAAACACCACTGCACTACCCTAAACCCTAAAAACTACCCCTGGCATGACCTCCTACACTACACAAACACCCCTGCACTACCCTAAACCCTAAAACACTACACCAGCACTACCCCCTACACAACCCAAACACCACTGCACTACCCTAAACACTACCCCCAGCACGACCCCCTACACTACACAAACACTATCCCCTATACTACCCAAACACCACTCTACTACCCTAAACCCTAAAATACTACCCCTACACTACACAAACACCACTGCACTACCCTAAACCATAAAACACTTGCCCTTGCATGACCTCCTGCACTACACAAACACCACTGCACTACCCTAAACCCTAAAAAACTACCCCTGGCATGACCTCCTACACTACACAAACACCCCTGCACTACCCTAAACCCTAAAACACTACACCAGCACTACCCCCTACACAACCCAAACACCACTGCACTACCCTAAATACTACCCCCAGCACGACCCCCTACACTACACAAACACTATCCCCTACACTACACAAACACAACTGCACTACCCTCAGCCCTAAAACATTACCCTGAGCACTACACCCTACATTACCCAAACACCACTGCACTACCCTAAACCCTAAAACACTACCCACAGCATGGCCCCCTACACTACACAAACACCAAAGCACCATCCTAAACTGTCAAACACTACCCCCAGCAGGACCTCCTACACTAACCAAACACCACTGCACTACCCTAAGCCCTAAAATACTACCCCCAGCACGACCCCTACACTACACAACCACCACTGCACTACCCAAAACCCTAAAACACTAGCCCCTACACTACACAAACACCACTGCACTACCCTCAGCCCTAAAACACTAACCCGAGCACTACACCCTACACTACCCAAACACCACTGCACTACCCTAAACCCTAAAACACTAACCCCAGCAGTACCCCCTACACTACCCAAACACCACTGCACTACCCCAAACCCTAAAAAACCTCCCCCAAGATGACCCCCTACACTAGACAAATACCACGGCACTACCGTAAACACTAAAACACTACCCCCAGCAGTACCCCCTACACTACCCAAACACAACTGCACTACCCTAAACCCTAAAACACTACCCCCAGCACGACCACTTACACAACCCGAACACCACTGCACTTCCCTAAACCCTAAGACACTTCCCCCAGCATGACCCATTACACTACACAGACACCAATCCACTACCCTAAACACTAAAACACTACCCCCAGCACGACCCCCTACACTACCCAAACACCACTGTACTGCACTGCTATAAACCTGAAAACACTACCCAAACACCACTGCACTATCCTAAACCCTAAAACACTATCCCCAGCAGGACCCCTACACTATGCAAACACCACTGCACTACCCTACACCCTAAAACACTACCCCAGCACGAACCCCTACACTACACAAACACCACTGCACTACCCTAAGCCCTAAAACACTACCCCCAGCAGTACCCCCTACACTACCCAAACACCACTGTACTACCCTAAACCTTAAAACACTACCCCCAGCATGACCCCTACACTGCACAAACACCACAGCACTACCCTACACCCTAAAACACTACCCCCAGCAGTACCCCTACACTACCCAAACACCACTGCAATGCCTTGCCCTAAACCAGAAAACACTTCCCCCTACACGACTCCCTACACTACCTAAACACCACTGTACTACCCTAAAATGCTACCCCCAGCACATCCCCTACACTACCAAAAACACCACTGCACTACCCTACGCCCTAAAACACTAACCCAGCACAAACCCGTACACTACACACACACCACTGCACTACCCTCAACCCTAAAACACTACCCCCAGCACGACCCCCAACACTACCCAAACACTGCACTACCCTAAACCCTAAAACACTACCCCAGCACGACCCACAACACTGCACAAACACCACTGTACTGCCCTAAACCATAAAACACTTGCCCCAGCATGACCTCCTACACTACACAAACACCACTGCACTACCCTAAACCCTAAAAAACTACCCCCAGCATGACCTCCTACACTACACAAACACCACTGCACTACCCTAAACCCTAAAACACTACACCAGCACTACCCCCTACACAACCCAAACACCACTGCACTACCCTAAACCCTAAAACACTACCCCCAGCACGACCCCCTACACTACACAAACACCACTGGACTACCCTAAACCCTCAAACACTACCCCCAGCACGACCCCCTACACTACCCAAACACCACTGCACTACCCTAAACCCTAAAACACTACCCCCAGCATGACCCCCTACACTACACAAACATCACTGCACTACCCTAAACCCTAAAACACTAGCCCTTATACTACACAAACACCACTGCACTACCCTCAGCCCTAAAACACTACTCCCAGCACTACACCCTACACTACCCAAACACCACTGCACTACCCTAAACCCTAAACACTAGCCCCAACACTACAAAAACACCACTGCACTACCCTCAGCCCTAAAACACTACCCACAGCAGTACCCCCTACAATACCCACACACAAATGTACTACCCTAATCCCTAAAACACTACCCCCAGCAGTACCCATACACTACCCAAACACCACTGCACTACCCTAAACCCTAAAACACTATCCCCAGCACTACCCCCTACACTACCCAAACACCACTGCACTACCCTAAACCCTAAACACTACCCCCAGCACGACCCCTACACTACTCAAACACCACTGCACTACCCTAAACCCTAAAATGCTACCCCCAGCAAGAGACCCTACAGTACACAAACACCACTGCACTACCCTAAACCCTAAAACACTACCCCCAGCACATCCCCTACACTACCAAAAACACCACTGCAAAACCCTACACCCTAAAACACTAACCCAGCACGAACCCCTACACTACACGCACACCACTGCACTACCCTCAACCCTAAAACACTATCCCCAGCACTACCCCCTACACTACACAAACTCCACTGCACTACCCTAACCCCTAAACCACTACCCCCAGCAGTAACCCTTACACTACCCAAACACCACTGCACTACCCTAAACCCTAAAACACTAGCCCCAGCATGACCCCCTACACTAGACAAATACCACGGCACTACCCTAAACACTAAAACACTACCCCCAGCAGTACCCCCTACACTACCCAAACACAAATGCACTACCCTAAACCCTAAAAAACTACCCCCAGCAGTACCCATACACTACCCAAAGACAACTGCACTACCCTAATCCCTAAAACACTACCCCCAGCATGATCCCCTACAAAACCCAAACACCACTGCACTACCCTAAAACCTAAAACACTACCCCTAGCACGACCCCCTGCACTACCCTAACACCACTGCACTACCCGAAACCCTAAAACACTACCACCAGCACAACCCCCTACACTACACAAACACCACTGCGCTACCCTAAACCCTAAAACTATCCCCAGCACGACCCCCTATACTACCCAAACACCACTGCACTACCCTAAACCCTACATCTACCCCCAGCATGACCCCCTACACTACACGAACACCACTGTACTACCCTAAACCCTAAAACCCTACCCCAGCACGACCCCTACACTACACAAACACCACTGTACTACCCTAAACCCTAAAACCCTACCCCCAGCACGACCCCTTCACTACACAAACACCACTGCACTGCCTTACACCCTAAAACACTAGCCTCAGCATGAACTCCTTCCCTACACAAAACCACTATACTACCCTAAACCCTAAACCACGACCCCCTACACTACACAAACACCACTGCACTACCCTAAACCCTAAAACACTACCCCAGCACTACCCCCTACATTACACAAACACCACTGCGCTACCCTAAACCCTAAAAGTATCCCCAGCACGACCCCCTACACTACCCAAACACTACTGCACTACCTTAAACCCTAAATCTACCCCCAGGATGACCCCCTACACTACACAAACACCACTGCGCTACCCTAAGCCCTAACACACTACCTCCAGCACGACCCCTTACACTACCCGAACACCACTGCACTTCCCTAAACTCTAAGACACTTCCCCCAGCATGACCCGTTACACTACACAGACACCAATCCACTACCCTAAACTCTAAAACACTACCCCAGCACAACCCCCCACACTACCCAAACACAACTGTACTGTACTGCCCTAAACCTGAAAATACTACCCCGAGCATGACCCCCTAAACTACTCAAACACCACTAAACTACCCTAAACCCTAAAACACTATCCCCAGCAGGACCCCCTACACTATGCAAACACCACTGCACTAGCCTACACCCTAAAACACTACCACAGCACGAACCCCTATACTACACAATCACCACTGCACTACCCTAAAACCTAAAACACTACCCCCAACATGCCCCCTACACTTCACGAACACCACTGTACTACCCTAAACCTAAATCTACCGCAGCACAACGCCCTACACTACACAAACACCACTGCACTACCCTAAACCCTAAAACACTACCCCCTGCACGACCCCCTTCACTACAGAAACACCACTGCACGGCCTTAAACCCTAAGACACTACCCCCAGCATGACCCCCTACACTACCCAAACACCACTGCACTACCCTAAACCCTAAACACTAGCCCCAACACTACAAAAACACCACTGCACTACCCTCAGCCCTAAAACACTACCCACAGCAGTACCCCCTACAATACCCACACACAAATGTACTACCCTAATCCCTAAAACACTACCCCCAGCAGTACCCATACACTACCCAAACACCACTGCACTACCCTAAACCCTAAAACACTATCCCCAGCACTACCCCCTACACTACCCAAACACCACTGCACTACCCTAAACCCTAAACACTACCCCCAGCACGACCCCTACACTACTCAAACACCACTGCACTACCCTAAACCCTAAAATGCTACCCCCAGCAAGAGACCCTACAGTACACAAACACCACTGCACTACCCTAAACCCTAAAACACTACCCCCAGCACATCCCCTACACTACCAAAAACACCACTGCAAAACCCTACACCCTAAAACACTAACCCAGCACGAACCCCTACACTACACGCACACCACTGCACTACCCTCAACCCTAAAACACTATCCCCAGCACTACCCCCTACACTACACAAACTCCACTGCACTACCCTAACCCCTAAACCACTACCCCCAGCAGTAACCCTTACACTACCCAAACACCACTGCACTACCCTAAACCCTAAAACACTAGCCCCAGCATGACCCCCTACACTAGACAAATACCACGGCACTACCCTAAACACTAAAACACTACCCCCAGCAGTACCCCCTACACTACCCAAACACAAATGCACTACCCTAAACCCTAAAAAACTACCCCCAGCAGTACCCATACACTACCCAAAGACAACTGCACTACCCTAATCCCTAAAACACTACCCCCAGCATGATCCCCTACAAAGCCCAAACACCACTGCACTACCCTAAAACCTAAAACACTACCCCTAGCACGACCCCCTGCACTACCCTAACACCACTGCACTACCCGAAACCCTAAAACACTACCACCAGCACAACCCCCTACACTACACAAACACCACTGCGCTACCCTAAACACTAAAACTATCCCCAGCACGACCCCCTATACTACCCAAACACCACTGCACTACCCTAAACCCTACATCTACCCCCAGCATGACCCCCTACACTACACGAACACCACTGTACTACCCTAAACCCTAAAACCCTACCCCAGCACGACCCCTACACTACACAAACACCACTGTACTACCCTAAACCCTAAAACCCTACCCCCAGCACGACCCCTTCACTACACAAACACCACTGCACTGCCTTACACCCTAAAACACTAGCCTCAGCATGAACTCCTTCCCTACACAAAACCACTATACTACCCTAAACCACGACCCCCTACACTACACAAACACCACTGCACTACCCTAAACCCTAAAACACTACCCCAGCACTACCCCCTACATTACACAAACACCACTGCGCTACCCTAAACCCTAAAAGTATCCCCAGCACGACCCCCTACACTACCCAAACACTACTGCACTACCTTAAACCCTAAATCTACCCCCAGGATGACCCCCTACACTACACAAACACCACTGCGCTACCCTAAGCCCTAACACTACCTCCAGCACGACCCCTTACACTACCCGAACACCACTGCACTTCCCTAAACTCTAAGACACTTCCCCCAGCATGACCCGTTACACTACACAGACACCAATCCACTACCCTAAACTCTAAAACACTACCCCAGCACAACCCCCCACACTACCCAAACACAACTGTACTGTACTGCCCTAAACCTGAAAATACTACCCCGAGCATGACCCCCTAAACTACTCAAACACCACTAAACTACCCTAAACCCTAAAACACTATCCCCAGCAGGACCCCCTACACTATGCAAACACCACTGCACTAGCCTACACCCTAAAACACTACCACAGCACGAACCCCTATACTACACAATCACCACTGCACTACCCTAAAACCTAAAACACTACCCCCAACATGCCCCCTACACTTCACGAACACCACTGTACTACCCTAAACCTAAATCTACCGCAGCACAACGCCCTACACTACACAAACACCACTGCACTACCCTAAACCCTAAAACACTACCCCCTGCACGACCCCCTTCACTACAGAAACACCACTGCACGGCCTTAAACCCTAAGACACTACCCCCAGCATGACCCCCTACACTACCCAAACACCACTGCACTACCCTAAACCCTGAAACACTACCCCAGAACAATCCCCAATACTACACAAACACCACTGCACTACCCTAAACCCTAAAACACTGCCCCCAGCAGTACCCCCTACACTACCCAAACACCACTGTACTACCCTAAACCCTAAAACACTACCCCCAGCATGACCCCTACACTACTCAAACACCACTGCACTACCCTAAACCCTAAAATGCTACCCCCAGCAAGAGACCCTACAGTACACAAACACCACTGCACTACCCTAAACCGTAAAACACTACCCCCAGCATGACCCCCTACACTAGACAAATACCACAGCACTACCCTAAACACTAAAACACTACCCCTAGCAGTACCCCCTACAATACCCAAACACAAATGCACTATCCTAAACCCTAAAACACTACCCCCAGCAGTACCCATACACTACCCAAACACAACTGCACTACCCTAATCCCTAAAACACTACCCCAGCATGATCCCCTACACAACCCAAACACCACTGCACTAATCTAAAACCTAAAACACTACCCCCAGCACAACCCCCTGCACTACCCAAACACCACTGCACTACCCGAAACCCTAAAACACTACCACCAGCACAACCCCCTACACTACACAAACACCACTGCGCTACCCTAAACCCTAAAACTATCCACAGCACGACCCCCTATACTACCCAAACACCACTGCACTACCCTAAACCCTAAAATGCTACCCCCAGCAAGAGACCCTACAGTACACAAACACCACTGCACTACCCTAAACCCTAAAACACTACCCCCAGCACATCCCCTACACTACCAAAAACACCACTGCAAAACCCTACACCCTAAAACACTAACCCAGCACGAACCCCTACACTACACGCACACCACTGCACTACCCTCAACCCTAAAACACTATCCCCAGCACTACCCCCTACACTACACAAACTCCACTGCACTACCCTAACCCCTAAACCACTACCCCCAGCAGTAACCCTTACACTACCCAAACACCACTGCACTACCCTAAACCCTAAAACACTAGCCCCAGCATGACCCCCTACACTAGACAAATACCACGGCACTACCCTAAACACTAAAACACTACCCCCAGCAGTACCCCCTACACTACCCAAACACAAATGCACTACCCTAAACCCTAAAAAACTACCCCCAGCAGTACCCATACACTACCCAAAGACAACTGCACTACCCTAATCCCTAAAACACTACCCCCAGCATGATCCCCTACAAAGCCCAAACACCACTGCACTACCCTAAAACCTAAAACACTACCCCTAGCACGACCCCCTGCACTACCCTAACACCACTGCACTACCCGAAACCCTAAAACACTACCACCAGCACAACCCCCTACACTACACAAACACCACTGCGCTACCCTAAACACTAAAACTATCCCCAGCACGACCCCCTATACTACCCAAACACCACTGCACTACCCTAAACCCTACATCTACCCCCAGCATGACCCCCTACACTACACGAACACCACTGTACTACCCTAAACCCTAAAACCCTACCCCAGCACGACCCCTACACTACACAAACACCACTGTACTACCCTAAACCCTAAAACCCTACCCCCAGCACGACCCCTTCACTACACAAACACCACTGCACTGCCTTACACCCTAAAACACTAGCCTCAGCATGAACTCCTTCCCTACACAAAACCACTATACTACCCTAAACCCTAAACCACGACCCCCTACACTACACAAACACCACTGCACTACCCTAAACCCTAAAACACTACCCCAGCACTACCCCCTACATTACACAAACACCACTGCGCTACCCTAGACCCTAAAAGTATCCCCAGCACGACCCCCTACACTACCCAAACACTACTGCACTACCTTAAACCCTAAATCTACCCCCAGGATGACCCCCTACACTACACAAACACCACTGCGCTACCCTAAGCCCTAACACTACCTCCAGCACGACCCCTTACACTACCTGAACACCACTGCACTTCCCTAAACTCTAAGACACTTCCCCCAGCATGACCCGTTACACTACACAGACACCAATCCACTACCCTAAACTCTAAAACACTACCCCAGCACAACCCCCCACACTACCCAAACACAACTGTACTGTACTGCCCTAAACCTGAAAATACTACCCCGAGCATGACCCCCTAAACTACTCAAACACCACTAAACTACCCTAAACCCTAAAACACTATCCCCAGCAGGACCCCCTACACTATGCAAACACCACTGCACTAGCCTACACCCTAAAACACTACCACAGCACGAACCCCTATACTACACAATCACCACTGCACTACCCTAAAACCTAAAACACTACCCCCAACATGCCCCCTACACTTCACGAACACCACTGTACTACCCTAAACCTAAATCTACCGCAGCACAACGCCCTACACTACACAAACACCACTGCACTACCCTAAACCCTAAAACACTACCCCCTGCACGACCCCCTTCACTACAGAAACACCACTGCACGGCCTTAAACCCTAAGACACTACCCCCAGCATGACCCCCTACACTACCCAAACACCACTGCACTACCCTAAACCCTGAAACACTACCCCAGAACAATCCCCAATACTACACAAACACCACTGCACTACCCTAAACCCTAAAACACTGCCCCCAGCAGTACCCCCTACACTACCCAAACACCACTGTACTACCCTAAACCCTAAAACACTACCCCCAGCATGACCCCTACACTACTCAAACACCACTGCACTACCCTAAACCCTAAAATGCTACCCCCAGCAAGAGACCCTACAGTACACAAACACCACTGCACTACCCTAAACCGTAAAACACTACCCCCAGCATGACCCCCTACACTAGACAAATACCACAGCACTACCCTAAACACTAAAACACTACCCCTAGCAGTACCCCCTACAATACCCAAACACAAATGCACTATCCTAAACCCTAAAACACTACCCCCAGCAGTACCCATACACTACCCAAACACAACTGCACTACCCTAATCCCTAAAACACTACCCCAGCATGATCCCCTACACAACCCAAACACCACTGCACTAATCTAAAACCTAAAACACTACCCCCAGCACAACCCCCTGCACTACCCAAACACCACTGCACTACCCGAAACCCTAAAACACTACCACCAGCACAACCCCCTACACTACACAAACACCACTGCGCTACCCTAAACCCTAAAACTATCCACAGCACGACCCCCTATACTACCCAAACACCACTGCACTACCCTAAACCCTAAAATCACCACCACCATGACCCCCTACACTACCCGAACACCACTGCTCTACCCTACACCCTAAAACACTACCCCCAGCACGACCCCTTACACTACCCGAACACCACTGCACTTCCGTAAACCCTAAGACACATCCCCCAGCATGACCCATTATATTACACAAACACCACTCCACTGCCCTAAACACTGCCCCAGCACAAAACCCTACACTACCCAAACACCACTGCACTACCATAATCCCTGAAACACTACCCGCAGCATGACCCCCCTACACTACACAAACACCACTACACTGCCCTAAACACTAAAACACTATCCCCAGCACTACCCCCTACACTACACAAGCTCCACTGCACTACCCTAAACCCTAAAACACTACCCCCAGCACTACCCCGTACACTGCCAAACACCACTGCACTAAACCCTAAAACACTACCCCCAGCATGACCCCCTACACTAGACAAATACCACGGCACTACCCTAAACACTAAAACACTACCCACAGCAGTACCCCCTACAATACCCAAATACAAATGCACTACCCTAATCCCTAAAACACTACCCCCAGCAGTACCCATACACTACCCAAACACAACTGCTCTACCCTAATCCCTAAAACACTACCCCCAGCATGATCCCCTACACAACCCAAACACCACTGCACTACCCTAAAACCTAAAACACTACCCCCAGCACGACCCCTGCACTACCCAAACACCACTGCACTACCCGAAACCCTAAAACACTACCCCCAGCACAATCTCCTACACTACACAAACACCACTGCGCTACCCTAAACCCTAAAACTATCTCCAGCACGACCCCTACACTACCCAAACACCACTGCACTACCCTAAACCCTAAAATACTACCCCCAGCAAGAGACCCTACAGTACACAAACACCACTGCACTACCCTAAACCCTAAAACACTACCCCAGCACGTCCCCTACACTACCAAAAACACCACTGCAAAACCCTACACCCTAAAACACTAACCCAGCACGAACCCCTACACTACACACACACCACTGCACTACCCTCAACCCTAAAACACTATCCCCAGCACTACCCCCTACACTACACAAACTCCACTGCACTACCCTAAACCCTAAAACACTATCCCCAGCAGTACCCCCTACACTACACAAACATCATTGCACTACCCTAAACCCTAAAACACTACCCCCAGCATGACCCCCCTACACTAGACAAATACCACGGCACTACCCTAAACCCTAAAACTATCCCCAGCACGACCCCCTATACTACCCAAACACCACTGCACTACCCTAAACCCTAAATCTACCCCCAGCATGACCCCCTACACTACACGAACACCACTGCACTACCATAAACCCTGAAACACTACCCGCAGCATGACCCCCCTACACTACACAAACACCACTGCACTGCCCTAAACACTAAAACACTATCCCCAGCACTACCCCCTACAATACACAAACTCCACTGCACTACCCTAAACCCTAAAACACTACCCCCAGCATGACCCCCTACACTAGACAAATACCACGGCACTACCCTAAACACTAAAACACTACCCACAGCAGTACCCCCTACAATACCCAAACACAAATGCACTACCCTAATCCCTAAAGCACTACCCCCAGCAGTACCCATACACTACCCAAACACAACTGCACTACCCTAATCCCTAAAACACTACCCCCAGCATGATCCCCTATACAACCCAAACACCACTGCACTACCCTAAAACCTAAAACACTACCCCCAGCACAACCCCTGCACTACCCAAACACCACTGCACTACCCAAACACCACTGCACTACCCGAAACCCTAAAACACTACCCCCAGCACAACCTCCTACACTACACAAACACCACTGCTCTAACCTACACCCTAAAACACTACCCCCAGCTCGACCCCTTACACTACCCGAACACCACTGCACTTCCCTAAACCCTAAGACACTTCCCCCAGCATGACCCATTACATTACACAAACACCACTCCACTACCCTAAACACTACCCCCAGCACAAAACCCTACACTACCCAAACACCACTGCACTACCATAAACCCTGAAACACTACCCGCAGCATGACCCCCCTACACTACACAAACACCACTGCACTGCCCTAAACACTAAAACACTACCCCAAGTACGACCCCCTACACTACCCAAACACCACTGTACTGCACTGGCCTAAACCTGAAAATACTACACCCAGCACGACCACCTACACTACACAAACACCACTGCATTACCCTAAACCTAAAACACTACCCCCAGCAAGACCACCTACCCTACACAAACACCACTACGCTACCCTAAACCCTAAATCTACCCCCAGCACAACCCCCTACCCTACACAAACACCACTGTACTACCCTAAACCCTAAAACCCTACCCCCAGCACGACCCCTTCACTACACAAACACCACTGCACTGCCTTAAACCCTAAAACACTACCCCCAGCATGACCCCCTTCACTACACAAACACCACTTTACTACCCTAAACCCTAAAACACAACCCCCTACACAAACACCACTGCACTACCCTAAACCTTAAAACACTACCCCAGCACAACCCCCTACACTACACAAACACCGCTACTCTACCCTAAACCCTAAAACTATCCCCAGCATGACCCCCTACACTACCCAAACACCACTGCACTACCTTAAACCCTAAATCTACCCCCACGATGACCCCTACACTACACAAACACCACTTCGCTACCCTAAGCCCTAAAACACTACCCCCAGAACGACCCCTTACACTACCCGAACACCACTGCACTTCCCTAAACCCTAAGGCACTTCCCCCAGCATGACCATTTACACTACACAGACACCAATCCACTACCCTAAACCCTAAATCTACCCCAGCACAAAACCCTACACTACCCATACACCACTGCAGGACCCTCAACCCTGAAACACTACCCGCAGCATGACCTACACTGCACAAACACCACTGCACTGCCCTAAACACTAAAACACTACCCCCAGCACGACCCCCTACACTACCCAAACACCACTGTACTGCACTGCCCTAAGCATGAAAACACTACCCCCGCCATGACCCCCTACACTACTCAAACACCAGTGCACTACCCTAAACCCTAAAACGCTATCCCCAGCAGGGCCCCCTACACTATGCAAACACCACTGCACTACCCTACACCCTAAAACACTACCCCAGCACGAACCCCTACACTACACAATCACCACTGCACTACCCCAAACCCTAAAACACTACCCCCAGCATGCCCTCTACACTTCACGAACACCACTGCGCTACCCTAAACCTAAATCTACCCCCAGCATGACCCCAACACTACCCAAACACCACTGCACTACCCTACACCCTGAAACACTACCCCAGAACAACCCCCAATACTACACAAACACCCCTGCACTACCCTAAACCCTAAAACACTATCCCCAGCATGACACCCTACACTACCCAAACACCAGTGCACTACCCTAAACCCTAAAACACTACCCCCAGCATGACCTTCTACACTACACAAACACCACTGTACTACCCTAAACACTAAAACACTACCCCAGCACAACCCCCTACACTACCCAAACACCACTGCACTACCCTAAACCCTAAAACACTACCCCCAGCACGACCCTCTACACTACACAAACACCACTGCACTACCCTAAACCCTAAAACACTACCCCCAGCACGACCCAAACACAACTGCACTATCCTAAACCCAAAAACACTACCTTCAGCAAGGCCCCCTACACTACCCAAACACAACTGCACTACCCTAAACCCTAACACACGACCCCCTACACTACACAAACACCACTGCCCTACCCGAAACGCTTAAACACTTCCCCCAGCACAACCCCCTACACTACCCAAACATCACTGCACTACCCTAAACCCTAAAATATTGCCCCTAGTTCGACCACCTCCACTACCCAAACACCACTGCACTACCCTAAACCCTACATCTACCCCCAGTCCTACCCGCTACACTACACAAACACTAATGCACTACCCTAAACCCTTAAACACTACCACCAGCACGGCCCCCTACACTACACAAACACCACTGCACTACCCTCAGCCCTAAAACACTACCCCCAGCACTACATCCTACACTACCCAAACACTACTGCATTACCCTAAACCCTAAAATGCTACCCCCAGCAAGAGACACTACAGTACAGAAACACCACTGCACTACCCTAAACCCTAAAACACTACCCCCAGCATGTCCCCTACACTACACACACACCACTGCACAACCCTCAACTCTGAAACACTACCCCCAGCACGACCCCCAACACTACCCAAACAACACTGCACTATCCTAAACCCTAAATCACTACCCCAGCTCGGCCCCCTACACTACACAAACACCACAGCCCTATCCTAAACCCTACCCCCTACATTACACAAACCCCACTACACTACCCTAAACCCTAAAACACTATCCCTAATACGACCCCCTACACTACACAAACACCACTGCACTATCATAAACCCTTAAGCACTACCCCCAGCATGACCCACTACACTACCCAAACATAACTTCACTACCCTAAACCCTAAAACACTACCCCCAGCACTACCCCCTACACTACCCAAACACAACTGCACTGCCCTATAATCAAAAACACAACCACCAGCATGCCCCCCTTTATTACAAAAACACCACTGCACTGCCCTTAACCCAAAAACACTACCGCCAGCACGACCCCCTACACTACTCAAACACCACTGCACTACCCTCAACCGTAAAACACTACCCCCAGCATGACCCCCTATAGTACACAAACACCACTGCACTACACTAAACCCTAAAACACTACCCCCAGCATGACACCCTACACTACCCAAACACCACTGCACTACCCTACTCCCTAAAACACTACCCCAGCATGAACCCCTACACTACACAAACACCACTGCACTACCCTAATCCCTAAAACACTACCCCCAGCACCACCCCCTACACTACACAAACACCACTGCACTACCCTAAACCCTAAAACACTACCCCCAGCATGACCCCCTACACTACACAAACACCACTGTACTACCCTAAAACACTACCCCCAGCACGGCCCCCTACACTACCCAAACATCACTGCACTACCTTAAACACTAAAACACTACCCCCAGCAAGACCCCCTACACTAGACAAATACCACGGCACTACCCTAAACACTAAAACACTACCCCCAGCAGTACCCATACACTACCCAAACACAACTGCACTACCCTAATCCCTAAAACACTACCCCCAGCACGACCCCTGCACTACCCAAACCACACTGCACTACCCGAAACCCTAAAACACTACCCCAGCACAACCTCCTACACTGCACAAACACCACTGTTCTAACCTACACCCTAAAACACTACCCCCAGCACGACCCCTTACACTACCCAAACACCACTGCACTACCCTAATCCCTAAAACACTACCCACAGCATGACCTCCTACACTACCCAAACACCAGTGCACTACCCTAAACCCTAAAACACTACCCCCAGCAAGACCTCCTACACTACACAAACACTAATGCACTACCCTAAACCCTAAAACACTACCACCAGCACGACCCCCTACACTACACAAACACCACTGCACTACCCTCAGCCCTAAAACACTACCCCCAGCACTACATCCTACACTACCCAAACACAACTGCACTACCCTAATCCCTAAAACACTACCCACAGCATGACCTCCTACACTACCCAAACACCAGTGCACTACCCTAAACCCTAAAACACTACCCCCAGCAAGACCTCCTACACTACACAAACACCACTGCACTACCCCAAACACTAAAACACTACCCCAGCACTACCCCCTACACTACCCAAACACCACTGCACTATCCTAAACCCTAAAACACTACCCCCAGCACGGCCCCCTACACTACACAAACACCACTGCACTACCCTCAGCCCTAAAACACTACCCCGAGCACTCCACCCTACACTACCTAAACACCACTGTACTACCCTCAACCCTAAAACACTATCCCCAGCACTACCCCCTACACTACACAAACACCGCTGCACAACCCTAAACCCTAAAACACTACCCCCAGCAGTACCCCCTACACTACCCAAACACCACTGCACTGCCTTAAACCCTAAAACACTACCCCCAGCATGACCCCCTTCACTACACAAACACCACTGCACTACCCTAAACCCTAAAACTATCCCCAGCACGACCCCCTACACTACCCAAACACCACTGCACTACCTTAAACCCTAAATCTACCCCCAAGATGACCCCCTACACTACAGAAACACCACTGCGCTACCCTAAGCCCTAAAACACTACCCCCAGCATGACCCCTTACACTACCTGAACACCACTGCACTTCTCTAAACCCTAAGACACTACCCCCAGCATGACCCCTACACTACCCGAACACCACTGCACTACCCTAAACCCTAAACCTACCCCAGCACAAAACCCTACACTACCCACAGCATGACCTCCTACACTACCCAAACACCACTGGACTACCCTAAACCCTAAAACACTACCCCCAGCATGACCTCCTACACTACACAAACACCACTGCACTACCCCATACACTAAAACACTACCCCAGCATGATCCCCTACACAACCCAAACACCACTGCACTAATCTAAAACCTTAAACACTACCCCCAGCACAACCCCCTGCACTACCCAAACACCACTGCACTACCCGAAACCCTAAAACACTACCACCAGCACAACCCCCTACACTACACAAACACCACTGCGCTACCGTAAACCCTAAAACTATCCACAGCACGACCCCCTATACTACCCAAACACCACTGCACTACCCTAAACCCTAAAAATACCACCACCATGACCCCCTACACTACCCGAACACCACTGCACTACCCTAAACCCTAAAACACTACCCCCAGCACGACCCCTTACACTACCCGAACACCACTGCACTTCCGTAAACCCTAAGACACATCCCCCAGCATGACCCATTATATTACACAAACACCACTCCACTGCCCTAAACACTACCCCAGCACAAAACCCTACACTACCCAAACACCACTGCACTACCATAAACCCTGAAACACTACCCGCAGCATGACCCCCCTACACTACAGCAACACCACTGCACTGCCCTAAACACTAAAACACTATCCCCAGCACTACCCCCTACAATACACAAACTCCACTGCACTATCCTAAACCCCAAAACACTACCCCCAGCACTACCCCCTACTCTCCCAAACACCACTGCACTACCCTAAACCCTAAAACACTACCCCCAGCATGACCCCCTACACTAGACAAATACCACGGCACTACCCTAAACACTAAAACACTACCCACAGCAGTACCCCCTACAATACCCAAACACAAATGCACTACCCTAATCCCTAAAACACTACCCCCAGCAGTACCCATACACTACCCAAACACAACTGCACTACCCTAATCCCTAAAACACTACCCCCAGCATGATCCCCTACACAGCCCAAACACCACTGCACTACCCTAAAACCTAAAACACTACCTCCAGCACAACCCCTGCACTACCCAAACACCACTGCACTACCCGAAACCCTAAAACACTACCCCCAGCACAACCTCCTACACTACACAAACACCACTGCTCTAACCTACACCCTAAAACACTACCCCCAGCATGACCCATTACATTACACAAACACCACTCCACTACCCTAAACACTACCCCCAGCACAAAACCCTACACTACCCAAACACCACTGCACTACCATAAACCCTGAAACACTACCCGCAGCATGACCCCCCTACACTACACAAACACCACTGCACTGCCCTAAACACTAAAACACTACCCCAAGTACGACCCCCTACACTACGTAAACACCACTGTACTGCACTGGCCTAAACCTGAAAACACTACACCCAGCATGACCACCTAACCTACACAAACACCACTGCATTACCCTAAACCTAAAACACTACCCCCAGCAAGACCACCTACCCTACACAAACACCACTACGCTACCCTAAACCCTAAATCTACCCCCAGCACAACCCCCTACCCTACACAAACACCACTGTACTACCCTAAACCCTAAAACCCTACCCCCAGCACGACCCCTTCACTACACAAACACCACTTTACTACCTTAAACCCTAAAACACAACCCCCTACACAAACACCACTGCACTACCCTAAACCCTAAAACACTACCCCAGCACGACCCCCTACACTACACAAACACCACTACTCTACCCTAAACCCTAAAACTATCCCCAGCATGACCCCCTACACTACCCAAACACCACTGCACTACCTTAAACTCTAAATCTACCCCCAGGATGACCCCTACACTACACATACACCACTTCGCTACCCTAAGCCCTAAAACACTACCCCCAGCACGACCCCCTTACACTACCCGAACACCACTGCACTTCCCTAAACCCTAAGGCACTTCCCCCAGCATGACCAGTTACACTACACAGACACCAATCCACTACCCTAAACTCTAAAACACTAACCCCAGCATGACCCCCTACACTACCCGAACACCACTGCACTACCCTAAACCCTAAATCTACCCCAGCACAAAACCCTACACTACCCATACACCACTGCAGGACCCTCAACCCTGAAACACTACCCGCAGCATGACCTCCTACACTGCACAAACACCACTGCACTGCCCTAAACACTAAAACACTACCCCCAGCACGACCCCCTACCCTACCCAAACACCACTGTACTGCACTGCCCTAAGCATGAAAACACTACCCCCGCCATGACCCCCTACACTACCCGAACACCACTGCACTACCCTAAACCCTAAATCTACCCCAGCACAAAACCCTACACTACCCATACACCACTGCAGGACCCTCAACCCTGAAACACTACCCGCAGCATGACCTCCTACACTGCACAAACACCAGTGCACTATCCTAAACCCTAAAACGCTATCCCCAGCAGGACCCCCTACACTATGCAAACACCACTGCACTACCCTACACCCTAAAACACTACCCCAGCACGAACCCCTACACTACACAATCACCACTGCACTACCCTAAACCCTAAAACACTACCCCCAGCATGCCCTCTACACTTCACGAACACACCTGCGCTACCCTAAACCTAAATCTACCCCCAGCATGACCCCAACACTACCCAAACACCACTGCACTACCCTAAACCCTAAAACACTATCCCCAGCATGACACCCTACACTACCCAAACACCACTGCACTACCCTAAACCCTAAAATGTTACCCCCAGCAAGAGACCCTACAGTACACAAACACCACTGCACTACCCTAAACCCTAAAACACTACCCCCAGCACGTCCCCTACACTACCAAAAACACCACTGCACTACCCTACACCCTAAAACACTAACCCAGCACGAACCCATTCACTACACACACCACTCCACTACCCTCAACCCTAAAACACTACCCCCAGCACGACCCCCAACACTACCCAAACAACACTGCACTACCCTAAACCCTAAAACACGACCCCCTACACTACACAAACACCACTGCACTACCCTAAACCCTACCCCCTACACTACACAAACACCACTGCACTACCCTAAACCCTAAAACACTATCCCCAGCATGACACCCTACACTACCCAAACACCAGTGCACTACCCTAAACCCTAAAACACTACCCCCAGCATGACCTCCTACACTACACAAACCCCACTGCAGTACCATAAACACTAAAACACTACCCCAGCACAACCCCCTACACTACCCAAACACCACTGCACTACCCTAAACCCTAAAACACTACCCCAAGCACGACCCTCTACACTACACAAACACCACTGCACTACCCTAAAGCCTAAAACACTACCCCCAGCATGACCCCCTACACTACACAAACACCACTGTACTACCCTAAACCCTAAAACACTACCCCCAGCACGACCCCAACACAACTGCACTATCCTAAACCCAAAAACACTACCTCCAGCATGGCCCCCTACACTACCCAAACACCACTGCACTACCCTAAACCCTAAAACACGACCCCCTACACTACACAAACACCACTGCCCTACCCGAAACGCTTAAACACTTCCCCCAGCACGACCCCCTACACTACCCAAACATCACTGCACTACCCTAAACCCTAAAATATTACCCCTAGTTCGACCACCTACACTACCCAAACACCACTGCACTACCCTAAACCCTACATCTACCCCCAGCACTACCCGGTACACTACACAAACACTAATGCACTACCCTAAACCCTTAAACACTACCACCAGCACGGCCCCCTACACTACACAAACACCACTGCAGTACCATCAGCCCTAAAACACTACCCCCAGCACTCCATCCTACACTACCCAAACACCACTGCATTACCCTAAACCCTAAAATGCTACCCCCAGCAAGAGACACTACAGTACAGAAACACCACTGCACTACCCTAAACCCTAAAACACTACCCCCAGCATGTCCCCTACACTACACACACACCACTTCACTACCCTCAACTCTAAAACAATACCCCCAGCACGACCCCCAACACTACCCAAACACTGCACTATACTAAACCCTAAAACACGACCCCCAACACTACACAAACACCACTGCACTATACTAAACCCTAAAACACTACCCCAGCTCGGCCCGCTACACTACACAAACACCACAGCTCTACCCTAAACCCTACCCCCTACATTACACAAACACCACTACACTACCCTAAACCCTAAAACACTATCCCTAGTACAACCCCCTACACTACACAAACACCACTGCACTATCATAAACCCTTAAGCACTACCCCCAGCATGACCCCCTACACTACCCAAACATAACTTCACTACCCTAAACCCTAAAACACTACCCCCAGCACTACCCCCTACACAACCCAAATACCACTGCACTGCCCTATAATCTAAAACACAACCACCAGCATGCCCCCCTTTATTACAAAAACACCACTGCACTGCCCTTAACCCAAAAACACTACCCCCAGCACGACCCCCTACACTACTCAAACACCACTGCACTACCCTAAACCCTAAAACACTACCCCCAGCATGACCCCCTATAGTACACAAACACCACTGCACTACCCTAAACCCTAAAACACTACCCCCAGCATGACACCCTACACTACCCAAACACCACTGCACTACCCTACTCCCTAAAACACTACCCCAGCATGAACCCCTACACTACACAAACACCACTGCACTACCCTAATCCCTAAAACACTACCCCCAGCACGACCCCCTACACTACACAAACACCACTGCACTACCCTAAACCCTAAAACACTACCCCCAGCATGACCCCCTACACTACACAAACACCACTGTACTAACCTAAACCCTAAAACACTACCCCCAGCACGACCCCAACACAACTGCACTATCCTAAACCCAAAAACACTACCTCCAGCACGGCCCCCTACACTACCCAAACACCACTGCACTACCCTAAACCCTAAAACACTATCCCCAGCACTACCCCCTACACTACACAAACACCGCTGCACTACCCTAAACCCTAAAACACTACCCCCAGCAGTACCCCCTACACTACCCAAACACCACTGCATTGCCTTAAACCCTAAAACACTACCCCCAGCATGACCCCCTTCACTAAACAAACACCACTATACTACCCTAAACCCTAAAACACGACCCCTTACACTACACAAACACCACTGCACTACCCTAAACCCTAAAACTATCCCCAGCATGACCCCCTACACTACCCAAACACCACTGCACTACCTTAAACCCTAAATCTACCCCCAGCAAGACCCCCTATAGTACACAAACACCACTGCACTACCCTAAACCCTAAAACACTTCCCCCAGCACGACCCCCTACACTACCCAAACATCACTGCACTACCCTAAACCCTAAAATATTACCCCTAGTTCGCCCACCTACACTAAACAAACACCACTGCACTACCCTAAACCCTACAACTACCCCCAGCACTACCCGCTACACTACACAAACACTAATGCACTACCCTAAACCCTAAAACACTACCACCAGCATGACCCCCTACACTACACAAACACCACTGCACTACCCTCAGCCATAAAACACTACCCCCAGCACTACATCCTACACTACCCAAACATCACTGCATTACCCTAAACCCTAAAACACTATCCCCAGCACTACCCCCTACACTACACAAACACCACTGCACTACCCTAAACCCTAAAACACTACCCCCAGCAGTACCCCTACACTAGAAAAACACCACAGCACTACCCTAAACCCTAAAACACTACCCCCAGCATGACCCCCTACACTACCCAAACACCACTGCACTACCCTAAAACCTAAAAGACTACCCCCAGCAGTACCCCTACACTACCCAAACACAACTGCACTACCCTATTCCCTAAAAAACTACCCCCAGTATGACCTCCTACACTACCCAAACACCAGTGCACTACCCTAAACCCTAAAACACTACCCCCAGCAAGACCTCCTTCACTACACAAACACCACTGCACTACCCCAAACACTAAAACACTACCCCAGCACTACCCCCTACACTACCCAAACACCACTGCACTATCCTAAACCCTAAAACACTACCCCCAGCACGGCCCCCTACACTACACAAACACCACTGCACTACCCTCAGCTCAGCCCTAAAACACTACCCCAAGCACTCCACCCTACACTACCCAAACACCACTGCACTACCCTAAACCCTAAAACACTATCCCCAGCACTACCCCCTACACTACACAAACACCGCTGCACTACCCTAAACCCTAAAACACTACCCCCAGCAGTACCCCCTACACTACCCAAACACCACTGCATTGCCTTAAACCCTAAAACACTACCCCCAGCATGACCCCCTTCACTAAACAAACACCACTATACTACCCTAAACCACGACCCCTTACACTACACAAACACCACTGCACTACCCTAAACCCTAAAACTATCCCCAGCACGACCCCCTACACTACCCAAACACCACTGCACTACCTTAAACCCTAAATCTACCCCCAGCAAGACCCCCTATAGTACACAAACACCACTGCACTACCCTAAACCCTAAAACACTACCCCAGCATGAACCCCTACACTACACAAACACCACTGCACTACCCTAATCCCTAAAACACTACCCCCAGCACGACCCCCTACACTACACAAACACCACTGCACTACCCTAAACCCTAAAACACTACCCCCAGCATGACCCCCTACACTACACAAACACCACTGTACTACCCTAAACCCTAAAACACGACCCCCTACACTACAGAAACACCACTGCACTACCCTAATCCCTAAAACACTACCCCCAGCACGACCCCCTACACTACACAAACACCACTGCACTACCCTAATCCCTAAAACACTTCCCCCAGCACGACCCCCTACACTACCCAAACATCACTGCACTACCCTAAACCCTAAAATATTACCCCTAGTTCGCCCACCTACACTAAACAAACACCACTGCACTACCCTAAACCCTACAACTACCCCCAGCACTACCCGCTACACTACACAAACACTAATGCACTACCCTAAACCCTAAAACACTACCACCAGCATGACCCCCTACACTACACAAACACCACTGCACCGCCCTCAGCCCTAAAACACTACCCCCAGCACTACATCCTACACTACCCAAACACCACTGCATTACCCTAAACCCTAAAACACTATCCCCAGCACTACCCCCTACACTACACAAACACCACTGCACTACCCTAAACCCTAAAACACTACCCCCAGCAGTACCCCTACACTAGAAAAACACCACAGCACTACCCTAAACCCTAAAACACTACCCCCAGCATGACCCCCTACACTACCCAAACACCACTTCACTACCCTAAAACCTAAAAGACTACCCCCAGCAGTACCCCTACACTACCCAAACACAACTGCACTACCCTATTCCTAGGCTTTCCTGTTTTCAGTTTCTATTTTTGGTAAATTCTGGTGTGGTTTTTTCAGTTTTTTCAATACCTTAAAAAACAGTGGTTATCAGTTGTTACACATTTTCGTGCCATTAAAAACAACAGAAACAGTGTTTTTACGGTGTTTATAGAATTTTAATTTAATTTTAATTATTGTTTGCTTTCTGCACTAATGAGGTATATGAGGTCCAAATACATTTTTACTGCACCAGAATGGACTACAAAGTCAATAGCATTCTTCATTAACTGTGAAGATTATAAAGATGTTTTCAGCATACAGTCTAGCAAGTGACAAGGATCTCTTACAGGGAAGCACTTCAGCTTAAGTATCGATTTTGACAGACCATCATACAACTTTTTGACTTACTTAGCTGAATTACTGAGTGAAAATGCAAACAATATCACTCCAATCTTTATTTAACTTGGTAGGAACGTTTTGCAGCAGCATTCCAAGCGATACTGCGTTCCTTTTGTACCAAACGTCTGGTGTTATGTTTTCACCACTATCTCAGATGCTTGGTGACAACATTTTTTTTCACATATACCAGTCCCTTCATCTTGCATTGAATGTTTAAAGCTTGGGGTGTTTGGCAATTCACTTGCAATCAACAATGACTTACTAGAAAAGGGGGCTGATGTATCAAAGGATTTAACCCATTCTCTCTCTGTGGGTAAATGTGATGGTACAAATGGGGAAAGATTCTCATGAAACCAGCCAAATGTAACCAAAATATCAAATATGATTTTGATATTTCCAGATTCTCTACAGTTTATAAAATAACTAAATAAGACCAAAAACATGCTTCTAAACACTGCATCTTTAGACCAAAGACCACAAAACTTAAAAAACCAGAAGGAAGAAGAGACAATGTTTTAGTGACATCCCTAAACAACAAAAATCAAGCAGAATAAAGTTAGTCCAGTCTTTCTTGATGCTACCTTGCATAACAAAGTTACATTGTATTGGCCCCTTCAGGAAGAAATCAAAATGTCTGTTTCACTCATCTTTTCCTTTCTTTGAATGACACTTAGTTTGTGGTTGCAAAGGTGTTTTTTCAGTGTTTATATGTTTACACCAGTGATGGCTATTTTCCTTTCGGTGGGGTTTTATCAGTTATTATAGGTTTAAACCTAAAACCATACAGCCTACCTATTCCCTAAAACACTACCCCCAGCATGACCTCCTACACTACCCAAACACCAGTGCACTACCCTAAACCCTAAAACACTACCCCCAGCAAGACCTCCTTCACTACACAAACACCACTGCACTACCCCAAACACTAAAACACTACCCCAGCACTACCCCCTACACTACCCAAACACCACTGCACTATCCTAAACCCTAAAACACTACCCCCAGCACGGCCCCCTACACTACACAAACACCACTGCACTACCCTCAGCTCAGCCCTAAAACACTACCCCAAGCACTCCACCCTACACTACCCAAACACCACTGCACTACCCTAAACCCTAAAACACTATCCCCAGCACTACCCCCTACACTACACAAACACCGCTGCACTACCCTAAACCCTAAAACACTACCCCCAGCAGTACCCCCTAAACTACCCAAACACCACTGCATTGCCTTAAACCCTAAAACACTACCCCCAGCATGACCCCCTTCACTAAACAAACACCACTATACTACCCTAAACCCTAAAACACGACCCCCTACACTACCCAAACACCACTGCACTACCTTAAACCCTAAATCTACCCCCGGGGATGACCCCCTACACTACACAAACACCACTGCGCTCCCCTAAGCCCTAAAACACTACCCCAGCATGACCCCTTACACTACCTGAACACCACTGCACTTCTCTAAACCCTAAGACACTTCCCCCAGCATGACCTGTTACACTACACAGACACCGATCCACTACCCTAAACTCTAAAACACTACCCCCAGCATGACCCCTACACTACCCGAACACCACTGCACTACCCTAAACCCTAAACCTACCCCAGCACAAAACCCTACACTACCCACAGCATGACCTCCTACACTACCCAAACACCACTGCACTACCCTAAACCCTAAAACACTACCCCCAGCATGACCTCCTACACTACACAAACACCACTGCACTACCCCATACACTAAAACACTACCCCAGCACTACCCCCTACACAACCCAAACACCACTGCACTACCCTAAACCCTAAAACACTACCCCCAGCACGGCCCCCTACACTACACAAACACCACTGCACCACCCTAAACCGTCAAACACTACCCCCAGCACGACCCCTACACTATCCAAACACCACTGCAATACCCTTAGCCCTAAAATACTACCCCCATCAAGACCCCTATACAACACAACCACCACTGCACTACCCTAAACCCTAAAACACTAGCCCCTACACTACACAAACACAACTGTACTACCCTAAACCCTAAAACACTACCCCAGCATGACCCCTACACTACACAAACACCACTGCACTACCCTAAATCCTAAAACAGTACCGCCAGCACGACCCTCTACACTACCAAAACACCACTGCAATGCCTTGCCCTAAACCCGAAAACACTTCCCCCAGCACGACCCCCTACGCTACTCAAACACCACTGCACTACCCTAAACCCTAAAATGTTACCCCCAGCAAGAGACCCTACAGTACACAAACACCACTGCACTACCCTAAACCCTAAAACACTACCCCCAGCACGTCCCCTACACTACCAAAAACACCACTGCACTACCCTACACCCTAAAACACTAACCCAGCACGAACCCATTCACTACACACACCACTCCACTACCCTCAACCCTAAAACACTACCCCCAGCACGACCCCCAACACTACCCAAACAACACTGCACTACCCTAAACCCTAAAACACGACCCCCTACACTACACAAACACCACTGCACTATCCTAAACCCTAAAACACTACCCCCTGCTCGGCCCCTCACACTACACAAACACCACTGCACTACCCTAAACCCTACCCCCTACACTACACAAACACCACTGCACTACCCTAAACCCTAAAACACTATCCCCAGCATGACACCCTACACTACCCAAACACCAGTGCACTACCCTAAACCCTAAAACACTACCCCCAGCATGACCTCCTACACTACACAAACACCACTGCACTACCCTAAACCCTAAAACACTACCCCAAGCACGACCCTCTACACTACACAAACACCACTGCACTACCCTAAAGCCTAAAACACTACCCCCAGCATGACCCCCTACACTACACAAACACCAATGTACTACCCTAAACCCTAAAACACTACCCCCAGCACGACCCCAACACAACTGCACTATCCTAAACCCAAAAACACTACCTCCAGCATGGCCCCCTACACTACCCAAACACCACTGCACTACCCTAAACCCTAAAACACGACCCCCTACACTACACAAACACCACTGCCCTACCCGAAACGCTTAAACACTTCCCCCAGCACGACCCCCTACACTACCCAAACATCACTGCACTACCCTAAACCCTAAAATATTACCCCTAGTTCGACCACCTACACTACCCAAACACCACTGCACTACCCTAAACCCTAAAACACTACCCCCAGCACGACCCCTACACTATCCAAACACCACTGCAATACCCTTAGCCCTAAAATACTACCCCCATCAAGACCCCTATACAACACAACCACCACTGCACTACCCTAAACCCTAAAACACTAGCCCCTACACTACACAAACACAACTGTACTACCCTAAACCCTAAAACACTACCCCAGCATGACCCCTACACTACACAAACACCACTGCACTACCCTAAATCCTAAAACAGTACCGCCAGCACGACCCTCTACACTACCAAAACACCACTGCAATGCCTTGCCCTAAACCCGAAAACACTTCCCCCAGCACGACCCCCTACGCTACTCAAACACCACTGCACTACCCTAAACCCTAAAATGTTACCCCCAGCAAGAGACCCTACAGTACACAAACACCACTGCACTACCCTAAACCCTAAAACACTACCCCCAGCACGTCCCCTACACTACCAAAAACACCACTGCACTACCCTACACCCTAAAACACTAACCCAGCACGAACCCATTCACTACACACACCACTCCACTACCCTCAACCCTAAAACACTACCCCCAGCACGACCCCCAACACTACCCAAACAACACTGCACTACCCTAAACCCTAAAACACGACCCCCTACACTACACAAACACCACTGCACTATCCTAAACCCTAAAACACTACCCCCAGCTCGGCCCCTCACACTACACAAACACCACTGCACTACCCTAAACCCTACCCCCTACACTACACAAACACCACTGCACTACCCTAAACCCTAAAACACTATCCCCAGCATGACACCCTACACTACCCAAACACCAGTGCACTACCCTAAACCCTAAAACACTACCCCCAGCATGACCTCCTACACTACACAAACACCACTGCACTACCATAAACACTAAAACACTACCCCAGCACAACCCCCTACACTACCCAAACACCACTGCACTACCCTAAACCCTAAAACACTACCCCAAGCACGACCCTCTACACTACACAAACACCACTGCACTACCCTAAAGCCTAAAACACTACCCCCAGCATGACCCCCTACACTACACAAACACCACTGTACTACCCTAAACCCTAAAACACTACCCCCAGCACGACCCCAACACAACTGCACTATCCTAAACCCAAAAACACTACCTCCAGCATGGCCCCCTACACTACCCAAACACCACTGCACTACCCTAAACCCTAAAACACGACCCCCTACACTACACAAACACCACTGCCCTACCCGAAACGCTTAAACACTTCCCCCAGCACGACCCCCTACACTACCCAAACATCACTGCACTACCCTAAACCCTAAAATATTACCCCTAGTTCGACCACCTACACTACCCAAACACCACTGCACTACCCTAAACCCTACATCTACCCCCAGCACTACCCGGTACACTACACAAACACTAATGCACTACCCTAAACCCTTAAACACTACCACCAGCACGGCCCCCTACACTACACAAACACCACTGCACTACCCTCAGCCCTAAAACACTACCCCCAGCACTCCATCCTACACTACCCAAACACCACTGCATTACCCTAAACCCTAAAATGCTACCCCCAGCAAGAGACACTACAGTACAGAAACACCACTGCACTACCCTAAACCCTAAAACACTACCCCCAGCATGTCCCCTACACTACACACACACCACTGCACTACCCTCAACTCTAAAACAATACCCCCAGCACGACCCCCAACACTACCCAAACAACACTGCACTACCCTAAACCCTAAAACACGACCCCCAACACTACACAAACACCACTGCACTATACTAAACCCTAAAACACTACCCCAGCTCGGCCCCCTACACTACACAAACACCACAGCACTACCCTAAACCCTACCCCCTACATTACACAAACACCACTACACTACCCTAAACCCTAAAACACTATCCCTAGTACAACCCCCTACACTACACAAACACCACTACACTATCATAAACCCTTAAGCACTACCCCCAGCATGACCCCCTACACTACCCAAACATAACTTCACTACCCTAAACCCTAAAACACTACCCCCAGCACTACCCCCTACACAACCTAAATACCACTGCACTGCCCTATAATCTAAAACACAACCACCAGCATGCCCCCCTTTATTACAAAAACACCACTGCACTGCCCTTAACCCAAAAACACTACCCCCAGCACGACCCCCTACACTACTCAAACACCACTGCACTACCCTAAACCCTAAAACACTACCCCCAGCATGACCCCCTATAGTACACAAACACCACTGCACTACCCTAAACCCTAAAACACTACCCCCAGCATGACACCCTACACTACCCAAACACCACTGCACTACCCTAATCCCTAAAACACTACCCCCAGCACGACCCACTACACTACACAAACACCACTGCACTACCCTAAACCCTAAAACACTACCCCCAGCATGACCCCCTACACTACACAAACACCACTGTACTACCCTAAACCCTAAAACACTACCCCCAGCACGACCCCAACACAACTGCACTATCCTAAACCCAAAAACACTACCTCCAGCACGGCCCCCTACACTACCCAAACACCACTGCACTACCCTAAACCCTAAAACACGACCCCCTACACTACAGAAACACCACTGCCCTACCCTAAACCCTTAAACACTTCCCCCAGCACGACCCCCTACACTACCCAAACATCACTGCACTACCCTAAACCCTAAATTATTACCCCTAGTTCGCCCACCTACACTAAACAAACACCACTGCACTACCCTAAACCCTACAACTACCCCCAGCACTACCCGCTACACTACACAAACACTAATGCACTACCCTAAACCCTAAAACACTACCACCAGCATGACCCCCTACACTACACAAACACCACTGCACTACCCTCAGCCCTAAAACACTACCCCCAGCACTACATCCTACACTACCCAAACACCACTGCATTACCCTAAACCCTAAAACACTATCCCCAGCACTACCCCTCCACTACACAAACACGACTGCACTACCCTAAACCCTAAAACACTACCCCCAGCAGTACCCCTACACTAGAAAAACACCACAGCACTACCCTAAACCCTAAAACACTACCCCCAGCATGACCCCCTACACTACCCAAACACCACTGCACTACCCTAAAACCTAAAAGACTACCCCCAGCAGTACCCCTACACTACCCAAACACAACTGCACTACCCTATTCCCTAAAACACTACCCCCAGTATGACCTCCTACACTACCCAAACACCAGTGCACTACCCTAAACCCTAAAACACTACCCCCAGCAAGACCTCCTTCACTACACTAACACCACTGCACTACCCCAAACACTAAAACACTACCCCAGCACTACCCCCTACACTACCCAAACACCACTGCACTATCCTAAACCCTAAAACACTACCCCCAGCATGGCCCCCTACACTACACAAACACCACTGCACTACCCTCAGCTCAGCCCTAAAACACTACCCCAAGCACTCCACCCTACACTACCCAAACACCACTGCACTACCCTAAACCCTAAAACACTATCCCCAGCACTACCCCCTACACTACACAAACACCGCTGCACTACCCTAAACCCTAAAACACTACCCCCAGCAGTACCCCCTACACTACCCAAACACCACTGCATTGCCTTAAACCCTAAAACACTACCCCCAGCATGACCCCCTTCACTAAACAAACACCACTATACTACCCTAAACCCTAAAACACGACCCCCTACACTACACAAACACCACTGCACTACCCTAAACCCTAAAACTATCCCCAGCACGACCCCCTACACTACCCAAACACCACTGCACTACCTTAAACACTAAATCTACCCCCAGGATGACCCCCTACACTACACAAACACCACTGCGCTCCCCTAAGCCCTAAAACACTACCCCCAGCATGACCCCTTACACTACCTGAACACCACTGCACTTCTCTAAACCCTAAGACACTTCCCCCAGCATGAACTGTTACACTACACAGACACCGATCCACTACCCTAAACTCTAAAACACTACCCCCAGCATGACCCCTACACTACCCGAACACCACTGCACTACCCTAAACCCTAAACCTACCCCAGCACAAAACCCTACACTACCCACAGCATGACCTCCTACACTACCCAAACACCACTGCACTACCCTAAACCCTAAAACACTACCCCCAGCATGACCTCCTACACTACACAAACACCACTGCACTACCCCATACACTAAAACACTACCCCAGCACTACCCCCTACACAACCCAAACACCACTGCACTACCCTAAACCCTAAAACACTACCCCCAGCACGGCCCCCTACACTACACAAACACCACTGCACCACCCTAAACCGTCAAACACTACCCCCAGCACGACCCCTACACTATCCAAACACCACTGCAATACCCTTAGCCCTAAAATACTACCCCCATCAAGACCCCTACACAACAAAACCACCACTGCACTACCCTAAACCCTAAAACACTAGCCCCTACACTACACAAACACAACTGTACTACCCTAAACCCTAAAACACTACCCCAGCATGACCCCTACACTACACAAACACCACGGCACTATCCTACACCCTAAAACACTACCCCAGCAGTACCCCTACTCTACCCAAACACAACTGCACTACCCTAAATCCTAAAACAGTACCCCCAGCACGACCCCCTACGCTACTCAAACACCACTGCACTACCCTAAACCCTAAAATGTTACCCCCAGCAAGAGACCCTACAGTACACAAACACCACTGCACTACCCTAAACCCTAAAACACTACCCCCAGCACGTCCCCTACACTACCAAAAACACCACTGCACTACCCTACACCCTAAAACACTAACCCAGCACGAACCCATTCACTACACACACCACTCCACTACCCTCAACCCTAAAACACTACCCCCAGCACGACCCCCAACACTACCCAAACAACACTGCACTATCCTAAACCCTAAAACACTACCCCCAGCTCGGCCCCCTACACTACACAAACACCACTGCACTACCCTAAACCCTACCCCCTACACTACACAAACACCACTGCACTACCCTAAACCCTAAAACACTACCCCCACCATGACCCCCTACACTACCCAAACATCACTTCACTACCCTAAACCACTACCCCCAGAACTACCCCTACACTACCCAAACACCACTGCACTACCCTATACTCTAAAACACAACCACCAGCATGCCCCTCTTTATTACAAAAACACGACTGCACTGCCCTTAACCCAAAAACACTACCCCTGCACGATCCCCTACACTACTAAAACACAATTGTACTACCCTACTCCCTAAAACACTACCCCAGCATGAGCACTACACTACACAAACACCACTGCACTACCCTAATCCCTAAAACACTACCCCCAGCAAGACCCCCTATAGTACACAAACACCACTGCACTACCCTAAACCCTAAAACACTACCCCCAGCATAACACCCTACACTACCCAACCACCACTGCACTACCCTACTCCCTAAAACACTACCCCAGCATGAGCCCTACACTACACAAACACCACTGCACTACCCTAATCCCTAAAACACTACCCCAGCAAGACCCGCTACACTACACAAACACCACTCCACAACCCTAAACCCTAAAACACTACCCCCAGCATGACCACCTACACCACACAAACACCAATGTACTACCCTAAACCCTAAAACATTACCACCAGCACGACCCCCTACACTATGCAAATACCACTGCCCTACCCTAAACCCTAAAACACTACCCCCAGCACGACCCCCTACACTACCCAAACATCACTGCACTACCCTAAACCCTAAAACACTACCCCCAGCACTACCCCTACAATACACAAACACCACTGCACTACCCTAAACCCTAAAACACTACCCCCCAGCACGACCCCCTACACTACACAAGCACCACTGCACTACCCTAAACCTAAAACACTACCCCCAACACGACACCCTACACTACCCAAACACCACTGCACTACCCTAAACCCTAAAATATTACCCCTAGTTCGACCACCTACACTACCCAAACACCACTGCACTACCATAAACCCTACATATACCCCTAGCACAACACCCTACACTACACAAACACCACTGCACTACCCTAAACCCTAAAGCACTACCCGCTACACTCCACAAACACTAATGCACTACTCTAAACCCTAAAACACTACCACCCGCACGACCCCCTACACTCCACAAACACCACTGCACTACCCTCAGCCCTAAAACACTACCCCCAGCACTACATCCTACACTACCCAAACACCACTGCATTACCCTAAACCCTAAAACACTATCCCCAGCACTACCCCTACACTACACAAACACCACTGCACTACCCTAAAACACTACCCCCAGCAGTACCCCTACACTAGAAAAACACCACGGCACTACCCTAAACCCTAAAACACTACCCCCAGCATGACCCCCTACACTACCCAAACACCACTGCACTACCCTAAAACCTAAAACACTACCCCCAGCAGTAACCCTACACTACCCAAACACAACTGCACAGCCCTAATCCCTAAAACAATACCCCCAGCATGACCTCCTACACTACCCAAACACTAGTGCACTACCCTAAACCCCAAAACACTACCCCCAGCACGACCCCCTACACTACCCAAACACCACTGCAATACCCTTAGCCCTAAAATACTACCCCCAGCACGACCCCTACACAACACAACCACCACTGCACTACCCTAAACCCTAAAACACAAGCCCCTACACTACACAAACAACACTGCACTACCCTCAGCACTAGAACACTACCCGAGCACTCCACCCTACACTACACAAACACCACTGCACTACCCTAAACCCTAAAACACTATCCCCAGCACTACCCCCTACACTATACAAACACCGCTGCACTACCCTAAACCCTAAAACACAACCCCCAGCAGTACGCCCTACACTACCCAAACACCACTGCACTGCCTTAAACCCTAAAACACTACCCCCAGCACGACCCCCTTCACTACACAAACACCACTATACTACCCTAAACCCTAAAACACGACCCCCTACACTACACAAACACCACTGCACTACCCTAAACCCTAAAACACTACCCCCTACAATATACAAACACCACTTCACTACCCTAAACCCTAAAACACTACCCCCAGCACAACCCCCTACACTACACAAGCACCACTGCACTACCCTAAACCTAAAACACTACCCCCAACACGACACCCTACACTACCCAAACATAACTGCAGTACCCAAACCCCTAAAACACTGCCACCAGCACGACTCCCTACACAACCCAAAGACCACTGCACTTCCCTAAACACTAAATCTACCCCAGCAAAAACCCCTACACTACACAAACACCACTGCACTACCATAAACCCTAAAACGCTTGCCCCAGCATGACCTCCTACACTACACAAACACCACTGTACTACCCTAAACCCTAAAACACTACCCCTACACTACACAAACACCAGGGCACTACCATAAACCCTAAACCACTACCCCAGCATGACCTTCTACACTACACAAACACCACTGCACTATTCTAAACCCTAAAACACTACACCAGCACTACCCCCTATACAACCCAAATACCACTGCACTACCCTAAACCCTACAACACTACCACCAGCATGACCCCCTACACTACACAAACACCACTCGACTACCCTAAACCCTTAAACACTACCCCCAGCACGACCCCCTACACTACCCAAACACCACTGCACTACCATAAACCCTAAAACACTACCCCCAGCACGACCACCTACACTACACAAACACCACTGCACTATCCTAAAGCCTGAAACAATAGCCCCTATACTACACAAACACCACTGCACTACCCTCAGCCCTAAAACACTACCCCCAGCACTACATCCTACACTACCCAAACACCACTGTACCACCCTAAACCCTAAACACTAGCCCCTACACTACAAAAACACCACTGCACTACCCTCAGCCCCAAAACACTACCCCCAGCACTACATCCTCCACTACCCAAACACCACTGCACTACCCTAAACCCTAAAACACTATTCCCAGCACTACCCACTACACTACACAAACACCACTGCACTACCCTAAACCCTAAAACACTACCCCAGCAGTACCTCCTACACTAGACATCCAAGACGGCACTACCCTAAACCCTAAAACACTAACCCCAGCATGACCCCCTACACTACCCAAACACCACTGCACTACCCTAAAACCTAAAACACTACCCCCAGAAGTACCCCTACCCTACCCAAACACAAATGCACTACCCTAAACCCTAAAACACTACCCCCAGCATGACCTCTACACTACACAAACACCACTGCACTACCCTAAACCCTAAAACACTACTCCCAGCACGACCCTCTTCACTACAAAAACACCACTGCACTGTCTTAAACCCTAAAACACTACCCCCAGCATGATCCCCTACACTACCCAAACACCACTGCGCTACCCTAAACCCTGAAACACTACCCCAGAACAACCCCCAATACTACACAAACACCACTGCACTACCCTAAACCCTAAAACACTACCCCCAGCAGTACCCCTACACTACCCAAACACAACTGTACTACCCTAAGCCCTAAAACACTACCCCCAGCATGACCCCTACACTACACAAACACCACAGCACTATCCTACACCCTAAAACACTACCCCAGCAGTACCCCTACTCTACCCAAACACAACTGCACTACCCTAAATCCTAAAACAGTACCGCCAGCACGACCCTCTACACTACCCAAACACCACTGCAATGCCTTGCCCTAAACCCGAAAACACTTCCCCCAGCACGACCCCCTACACTACCAAAAACACCACTGCACTACCCTACACCCTAAAACACTAACCCAGCACGAACCCCTACACTACACTACACACACACCACTCCCCTCAACCCTAAAACACTACCCCCAGCATGACCCCAAGACTACCCAAACAACACTGCACTACCCTAAACCCTAAAACACGACCCCCAACACTACACAAACACCACTGCACTATCCTAAACCCTAAAACACTACCCCAGCTCGGCCCCCTACACTATACAAACACCACAGCACTACCCTAAACCCTACCCCCTACATTACACAAACACCGCTACACTACCCTAAACCCTAAAACACTATCCCTAGTACAACCCCCTACACTACACAAACACCACTGCACTATCATAAACCATTAAGCACTACCCCCAGCATGACCCCCTACACTACCCAAACATAACTTCACTACCCTAAACCCTAAAACACTACCCCCATCATGACCCCCTATAGTACACAAACACCACTGCACTACCCTAAACCCTAAAACACTACCCCCAGCATGACACCCTACACTACCCAAACACCACTGCACTACCCTACTCCCTAAAACACTACCCCAGCATGAACCCCTACACTACACAAACACCACTGCACTACCCTAAACCCTAAAACACTACCCCCAGCATGACCCCCTACACTACACAAACACCACTGTACTACCCTAAACCCTAAAACACTACCCCCAGCACGACCCCAACACAACTGCACTATCCTAAACCCAAAAACACTACCTCCAGCACGGCCCCCTACACTACCCAAACACCACTGCACTACCCTAAACCCTAAAACACGACCCCCTACACTACAGAAACACCACTGCCCTACCCTAAACCCTTAAACACTTCCCCCAGCACGACCCCCTACACTACCCAAACACCACTGCACTACCCTAAACCCTACAACTACCCCCAGCACTACCCGCTACACTACACAAACACTAATGCACTACCCTAAACCCTAAAACACTACCACCAGCATGACCCCCTACACTACACAAACACCACTGCACTACCCTCAGCCCTAAAACACTACCCCCAGCACTACATCCTACACTACCCAAACACCACTGCATTACCCTAAACCCTAAAACACTATCCCCAGCACTACCCCCTACACTACACAAACACCACTGCACTACCCTAAACCCTAAAACACTACCCCCAGCAGTACCCCTACACTAGAAAAACACCACAGCACTACCCTAAACCCTAAAACACTACCCCCAGCAGGACCCCCTACACTACCCAAAAACCACTGCACTACCCTAAAACCTAAACGACCACCCCCAGCAGTACCCCTACACTACCCAAACACAACTGCACTACCCTATTCCCTAAAACACTACCCCCAGCATGACCTCCTACACTACCCAAACACCAGTGCACTACCCTAAACCCTAAAACACTACCCCCAGCAAGACCTCCTTCACTACACAAACACCACTGCACTACCCCAAACACTAAAACACTACCCCAGCACTACCCCCTACACTACCCAAACACCACTGCACTATCCTAAACCCTAAAACACTACCCCCAGCACGGCCCCCTACACTACACAAACACCACTGCACTGCCCTCAGCTCAGCCCTAAAACACTACCCCAAGCACTCCACCCTACACTACCCAAACACCACTGCACTACCCTAAACCCTAAAACACTATCCCCAGCACTACCCCTACACTACCCAAACACCACTGCATTGCCTTAAACCCTAAAACACTACCCCCAGCATGACCCCCTTCACTAAACAAACACCACTATACTACCCTAAACCCTAAAACACGACCCCCTACACTACACACACACCACTGCACTACCCTAAACCCTAAAACTATCCCCAGCACGACCCCCTACACTACCCAAACACCACTGCACTACCTTAAACCCTAAATCTACCCCCAGGATGACCCCCTACACTACACAAACACCACTGCGCTCCCCTAAGCCCTAAAACACTACCCACAGCATGACCCCCTACACTACCCAAACATAACTTCACTACCCTAAACCCTAAACCCTAAAACACTACCCCCAGCACTACCCCTACACAACCCAAATACCACTGCACTGCCCTATAATCTAAAACACAACCACCAGCATGCCCCCCTTTATTACAAAAACACCACTGCACTGCCCTTAACCCAAAAACACTACCCCCAGCATGACCCCTATAGTACACAAACACCACTGCACTACCCTAAACCCTAAAACACTACCCCCAGCATGACACCCTACACTACCCAAACACCACTGCACTACCCTACTCCCTAAAACACTACCCCAGCATGAACCCCTACACTACACAAACACCACTGCACTACCCTAAACCCTAAAACACTACCCCCAGCATGACCCCCTACACTACACAAACACCACTGTACTACCCTAAACCCTAAAACACTACCCCCAGCACGACCCCAACACAACTGCACTATCCTAAACCCAAAAACACTACCTCCAGCACGGCCCCCTACACTACCCAAACACCACTGCACTACCCTAAACCCTAAAACACGACCCCCTACACTACAGAAACACCACTGCCCTACCCTAAACCCTTAAACACTTCCCCCAGCACGACCCCCTACACTACCCAAACATCACTGCACTACCCTAAACCCTAAAATATTACCCCTAGTTCGCCCACCTACACTAAACAAACACCACTGCACTACCCTAAACCCTACAACTACCCCCAGCACTACCCGCTACACTACACAAACACTAATGCACTACCCTAAACCCTAAAACACTACCCCCAGCACTACATCCTACACTACCCAAACACCACTGCATTACCCTAAACCCTAAAACACTATCCCCAGCACTACCCCCTACACTACACAAACACCACTGCACTACCCTAAACCCTAAAACACTACCCACAGCAGTACCCCTACACTAGAAAAACACCACAGCACTACCCTAAACCCTAAAACACTACCCCCAGCATGACCCCCTACACTACCCAAACACCACTGCACTACCCTAAAACCTAAAAGACCACCCCCAGCAGTACCCCTACACTACCCAAACACAACTGCACTACCCTATTCCCTAAAACACTACCCCCAGCATGACCTCCTACACTACCCAAACACCAGTGCACTACCCTAAACCCTAAAACACTACCCCCAGCAAGACCTCCTTCACTACACAAACACCACTGCACTACCCCGAACACTAAAACACTACCCCAGCACTACCCCCTACACTACCCAAACACCACTGCACTATCCTAAACCCTAAAACACTACCCCCAGCACGGCCCCCTACACTACACAAACACCACTGCACTGCCCTCAGCTCAGCCCTAAAACACTACCCCAAGCACTCCACCCTACACTACCCAAACACCACTGCACTACCCTAAAACACTATCCCCAGCACTACCCCCTACACTACACAAACACCGCTGCACTACCCTAAACCCTAAAACACTACCCCCAGCAGTACCCCCTACACTACCCAAACACCACTGCATTGCCTTAAACCCTAAAACACTACCCCCAGCATGACCCCCTTCACTAAACAAACACCACTATACTACCCTAAACCCTAAAACACGACCCCCTACACTACACAAACACCACTGCACTACCCTAAACCCTAAAACTATCCCCAGCACGACCCCCTACACTACCCAAACACCACTGCACTACCTTAAACCCTAAATCTACCCCCAGGATGACCCCCTACACTACACAAACACCACTGCGCTCCCCTAAGCCCTAAAACACTACCCCCAGCATGACCCCTTACTCTACCTGAACACCACTGCACTTCTCTAAACCCTAAGACACTTCCCCCAGCATGACCTGTTACACTACACAGACACCGATCCACTACCCTGAACTCTAAAACACTACGCTCAGCATGACCCCTACACTACCCGAACACCACGGCACTACCCTAAACCCTAAACCTACCCCAGCACAAAACCCTACACTACCCACAGCATGACCTCCTACACTACCCAAACACCACTGCACTACCCTAAACCCTAAAACACTACCCCCAGCATGACCTCCTACACTACACAAACACCACTGCACTACCCCATACACTAAAACACTACCCCAGCACTACCCCCTACACAACCCAAACACCACTGCACTACCCTAAACCCTAAAACACTACCCCCAGCACGGCCCCCTACACTACACAAACACCACTGCACCACCCTAAACCGTCAAACACTACCCCCAGCACGACCCCTACACTATCCGAACACCACTGCAATACCCTTAGCCCTAAAATACTACCCCCATCAAGACCCCTACACAACACCACCACCACTGCACTACCCTAAACCCTAAAACACTAGCCCCTACACTACACAAACACAACTGTACTACCCTAAACCCTAAAACACTACCCCAGCATGACCCCTACACTACACAAACACCACGGCACTATCCTACACCCTAAAACACTACCCCAGCAGTACCCCTACTCTACCCAAACACAACTGCACTACCCTAAACCCTAAAACAGTACCACCAGCACGACCCTCTACACTACCCAAACACCACTGCAATGCCTTGCCCTAAATCCGAAAACACTTCCCCCAGCACGACCCCCTACGCTACTCAAACACCACTGCACTACCCTAAACCCTAAAATGTTACCCCCAGCAAGAGACCCTACAGTACACAAACACCACTGCACTACCCTAAACCCTAAAACACTACCCCCAGCACGTCCCCTACACTACCAAAAACACCACTGCACTACCCTACACCCTAAAACACTAACCCAGCACGAACCCATTCACTACACACACCACTCCACTACCCTCAACCCTAAAACACTACCCCCAGCACGACCCCCAACACTACCCAAACAACACTGCACTACCCTAAACCCTAAAACACGACCCCCTACACTACACAAACACCACTGCACTATCCTAAACCCTAAAACACTACCCCCAGCTCGGCCCCCTACACTACACAAACACCACTGCACTACCCTAAACCCTACACTACACAAACACCACTGCACTACCCTAAACCCTAAAACACTACCCCCACCATGACCCCCTACACTACCCAAACATCACTTCACTACCCTAAACCCTAAAACACTACCCCCAGAACTACCCCTACACTACCCAAACACCACTGCACTACCCTAAACCCTAAACACTACCCCTGCACGATCCCCTACACTACTCAAACACCATTGTACTACCCTACTCCCTAAAACACTACCCCAGCATGAGCACTAAACTACACAAACACCACTGCACTACCCTAATCCCTACAACACTACCCCCAGCAAGACCCCCTATAGTACACAAACACCACTGCACTACCCTAAACCCTAAAACACTACCCCCAGCATAACACCCTACACTACCCAACCACCACTGCACTACCCTACTCCCTAAAACACTACCCCAGGATGAGCCCTACACTACACAAACACCACTGCACTACCCTAATCCCTAAAACACTACCCCCAGCATGACCACCTACACCACACAAACACCACTGTACTACCCTAAACCCTAAAACATTACCACCAGCACGACCCCCTACACTATGCAAACACCACTGCCCTACCCTAAACCCTTAAACACTACCCCCAGCACGACCCCCTACACTACCCAAACATCACTGCACTACCCTAAACCCTAAAACACTACCCCCAGCACTACCCCTACAATACACAAACACCACTGCACTACCCTAAACCCTAAAACACTACCCCCAGGACGACCCCCTACACTACACAAGCACCACTGCACTACCCTAAACCTAAAACACTACCCCCAACACAACACCCTACACTACCCAAACACCACTGCACTACCCTAAACCCTAAAACACGACCCCATACACTACACAAACACCACTGCCCTACCCTAAACCCTTAAACACTACCCCCAGCACGACCCCCTACACTACCCAAACATCACTGCACTACCCTAAACCCTAAAACACTACCCCCAGCACTACCCCTACAATACACAAACACCACTGCACTACCCTAAACCCTAAAACACTTCCCCCAGCACGACCCCCTACACTACCCAATCACTGCACTACCCTAAACCCTAAAATATTACCCCTAGTTTGACCACCTACACTACCCAAACACCACTGCACTACCATAAACCCTACATCTACCCCTAGCACAACACCCTACACTACACAAACACCACTGCACTACCCTAAACCCTAAAGCACTACCCGCTACACTCCACAAACACTAATGCACTACTCTAAACCCTAAAACACTACCACCAGCACGACCCCCTACACTCCACAAACACCACTGCACTACCCTCAGCCTTAAAACACTACCCCCAGCACTACATCCTACACTACCCAAACACCACTGCATTACCCTAAACCCTAAAACACTAACCCCAGCATGACCCCCTACACTACCCAAACACCACTGCACTACCCTAAACCCTAAAACACTACCCCCAGCAGTACCCCTACACTAGAAAAACACCACGGCACTACCCTAAACCCTAAAACACTACCCCCAGCATGACCCCCTACACTACCCAAACACCACTGCACTACCCTAAAACCTAAAACACTACCCCCAGCAGTAACCCTACACTACCCAAACACAACTGCACTGCCCTAATCCCTAAAACACTACCCCCAGCATGACCTCCTACACTACCCAAACACCAGTGCACTCCCCTCAACCCTAAAACACTACCCCCAGCAGTACCCCTACACTACCCAAACACTGTACTACCCTAAACCCTAAAACACAAGCCCCTACACTACACAAACACCACTGCACTACCCTCAGCACTAAAACACTACCCCGAGCACTCCACCCTACACTACACAAACACCACTGCACTACCCTAAACCCTAAAACACTATCCCCAGCACTACCCCCTACACTATACAAACACCGCTGCACTACCCTAAACCCTAAAACACAACCCCCAGCAGTACGCCCTACACTACCCAAACACCACTGCACTGCCTTAAACCCTAAAACACTACCCCCAGCATGACCCCCTTCACTACACAAACACCACTATACTACCCTAAACCCTAAAACACGACCCCCTACACTACACAAACACCACTGCACTACCCTAAACCACTACCCCCTACAATATACAAACACCACTTCACTACCCTAAACCCTAAAACACTACCCCCAGCACAACCCCCTACACAAGCACCACTGCACTACCCTAAACCTAAAACACTACCCCCAACACGACACCCTACACTACCCAAACATAACTGCAGTACCCAAAACCCTAAAACACTACCACCAGCACGACTCCCTACACAACCCAAAGACCACTGCACTTCCCTAAACACTAAATCTACCCCAGCAAAAACCCCTACACTACACAAACACCACTGCACTACCATAAACCCTAAAACGCTTGCCCCAGCATGACCTCCTACACTACACAAACACCACTGTATTACCCTAAACCCTAAAACACTACCCCCTACACTACACAAACACCAGGGCACTACCATAAACCCTAAACCACTACCCCAGCATGACCTTCTACACTACACAAACACCACTGCACTATCCTAAACCCTAAAACACTACACCAGCACTACCCCCTATACAACCCAAATACCACTGCACTACCCTAAACCCTAAAACACTACCACCAGCATGACCCCCTACACTACACAAACACCACTGGACTACCCTAAACCCTTAAACACTACCCCCAGCACGACCCCCTACACTACCCAAACACCACTGCACTACCATAAACCCTAAAACACTACCCCCAGCACTACCACCTACACTACACAAACACCACTGCACTATCCTAAAGCCTGAAACACTAGCCCCTATACTACACAAACACCACTGCACTACCCTCAGCCCTAAAACACTACCCCCAGCACTACATCCTACACTACCCAAACACCACTGTACCACCCTAAACCCTAAACACTAGCCCCTACACTACAAAAACACCACTGCACTACCCTCAGCCCCAAAACACTACCCCCAGCACTACATCCTACACTACCCAAACACCACTGCACTACCCTAAACCCTAAAACACTATTCCCAGCACTACCCACTACACTACACAAACACCACTGCACTACCCTAAACCCTAAAACACTACCCCAGCAGTACCTCCTACACTAGACATCCAAGACGGCACTACCCTAAACCCTAAAACACTAACCCCAGCATGACCCCCTACACTACCCAAACACCACTGCACTACCCTAAAACCTAAAACACTACCCCCAGAAGTACCCCTACCCTACCCAAACACAAATGCACTACCCTAAACCCTAAAACACTACCCCCAGCATGACCTCTACACTCCACGAACACCACTGCGCTACCCTAAACATAAATCTACCCCCAGCACAACCCCCTACACTACACAAACACCACTGCACTACGCTAAACCCTAAAACAATACTCCCAGCACGACCCTCTTCACTACAAAAACACCACTGCACTGTCTTAAACCCTAAAACACTACCCCCAGCATGATCCCCTACACTACCCAAACACCACTGCGCTACCCTAAACCCTGAAACACTACCCCAGAACAACCCCCAATACTACACAAACACCACTGCACTACCCTAAACCCTAAAACACTACCCCCAGCAGTACCCCTACACTACCCAAACACAACTGTACTACCCTAAGCCCTAAAACACTACCCCCAGCATGACCCCTACACTACACAAACACCACAGCACTATCCTACACCCTAAAACACTACCCCAGCAGTACCCCTACTCTACCCAAACACAACTGCACTACCCTAAATCCTAAAACAGTACCGCCAGCACGACCCTCTACACTACCCAAACACCACTGCAATGCCTTGCCCTAAACCCGAAAACACTTCCCCCAGCACGACCCCCTACACTACCAAAAACACTGCACTACCATACACCCTAAAACACTAACCCAGCACGAACCCCTACACTACACTACACACACACCACTCCCCTCAACCCTAAAACACTACCCCCAGCATGACCCCAACACTACCCAAACAACACTGCACTACCCTAAACCCTACAACAAGACCCCCTACACTACACAAACACCACTGCACTATCCTAAACCCTAAAACACTACCCCCAGCTCGGCCCCCTACACTACACAAACACCACTGCACTACCCTAAACCCTACCCCCTACACTACACAAACACCACTGCACTACCCTAAACCCTAAAACACAACCCCCAGTACGACCCCTACACTACACAAACACCACTGAACTACCATAAACCCTTAAGCACTACCCCCAGCAAGACCCCCTACACTACCCAAACATCACTTCACTACCCTAAACCCTAAAACACTACCACCAGAACTACCCCTACACTACCCAAACACCACTGCACTACCCTAAGCCTCAAAACACTACCCCCAGCAAGACCTCCTACACTACACAAACACCACTGCACTACCCCAAACACTAAAACACTACCCCAGCACTACCCCCTACACTACCCAAACACCATTGCACTATCCTAAACCCTAAGACACTACCCCCAGCATGGCCCCTACACTACACAAACACCACTGCACCACCCTAAACCGTCAAACACTATCCTCAGCACGACCCCCTACACTACCCAAACACCACTGCACTACCCTTAGCCCTAAAATACTACTCCAAGCACGACCCCTACACAACACAACCACCACTGCACTACCCTAAACCCTAAAACACTAGCCCCTACACTACACAAACACCACTGCACTACCCTAAACCCTAAAACACTACCCCCAGCATGACCCCCTTCACTACACAAACACCACTATACTACCCTAAACCCTAAAACATGACCCCCTACACTACACAAACACCACTGCACTAACCTAAACCCTAAAACACTACCCCCAGCACAACCCCCTACACGACACAAGCACCACTGCACTACCCTAAACCTAAAACACTACCCCCAACACCCTACACTACCCAAACATAACTGCAGTACCCAAAACCCTAAAACACTACCACCAGCACGACTCCCTACACAACCCAAAGACCACTGCACTGCCCTAAAAACTAAATCTACCCCAGCAAAAACCCCTTCACTACACAAACACCTCTGCACTACCCTAAACCCTAAAACACTACCCCAAGCACGACCCACTACACTACACAAACACCACTGCACTACCCTAAACCATAAAACACTTGCCCCAGCATGACCTCCTACACTACACAAACACCACTGTACTACCCTAAACCCTAAAACACTACCCCCTACACTACACAAACACCAGTGCACTACCATAAACCCTAAAACACTACCCCAGCATGACCTTCTACACTACACAAACACCACTGCACTATCCTAAACCCTAAAACACTACACCAGCACTACCCCCTATACAACCCAAACACCACTGCACTACCCTAAACACTAAAACACTACCCCCAGCACGACCCCCTACACTACACAAACACCACTGCACTACCCTAAACCCTAAAACACTACCCCCAGCAGTGCCCCCTGAACTAGACAAACACCACAGCACTACCCTCAACCCTAAAACACTACCCCCAGCATGACCTCCTACACTACCCAAACACCTCTGCACTACCCTAAAACCTAAATCACTGCCCCCAGCAGTATCCCTACACTACCCAAACACAACTGCACTACCCTAATCCCTAAAACACTACCCCCAGCATGACCTCTACACTACCCAAACACCAGTGCACTACCCTAAACCCTAAAACACTTCCCCCAGCATGACCTCCTACACTACACAAACAACACCGCACTACCCTAAGCAATAAAACACTATCCCTGCACTACCCCCTACACTACCCAAAAACCACTGCACTACCCTAAACCCTAAAACACTACCTCCAGCAAGGCACCCTACACTACACAAACACCACTGCACCACCCTAAACCCTCACACTACCCCCAGCACGACCCCCTACACTACCCAAACACCACTGCACTACCCTAAGCCCTAAAATACTATCCCCAGCATGACCCCTACACTACACAACCACCACTGCACTAACCTAAACCCTAAAACACTAGCCCCTACACTATACAAACACCACTGCACTTCCCTCAGCCCTAAAACACTACCCTCAGCACTGCACCCTACACTACCCAAACGCCACTGCTCTACCCTAAACCCTAAAACACCATCCCCAGCACTACCCCCTACACTATACAAACACCACTGCACGACCCTAAACCCTAAAACACTACCCCCAGCAGTACCCCTACACTACCCAAACACCAATGCACTACCCTAAACCCTAAAACACTACCCCCAGCATGACCCCCTACACTAGACAAATACCACGGCAACACCTTAAACACTAAAACACTAACCCCAGCAGTACCCCCTACATACCCAAAAACAACTGCACTCCCCTAAACCCTAAAACAGTACCCCTAGCATGACCCCCTACACTACCCAAACACCACTGCAATACCCTAAAACCTAAAACACTACCCCAGCACGACCCCCTGCACTACCCAAACACCACTGCACTACCATAAACCCTGAAACCCTACCCGCAGCATGACCCCTACACTACACAAACACCACTGAACAGCCCTAAACACAAACACTACCCCCAGCACGACCCCCTACACTACGCAACCACCACCACACTACCCTACACCCTAAAACACTACCCCAGCACGAAACCCTACACTACACAAACACCACTGTACTACCCTAAACCTTACACACTACCCCCAGCAAGACCACCTTCACTACACAAACACCACTGCGCTACCCTAAACCCTAAATCAACCCCCAGCACAACCCCCTACACTACACAAACACCACTGCACTACCCTAAACCCTAAAACACTGCCCCCAGCATGACCCCCTTCACTACACAAACACCACTGCACTACCCTAAACCCTAAAACTATCCCCAGCACGACCCCCTACACTACCCAAACACCACTGCGCTACCCTAAACCCTAAAACTATCCCCAGCACGACCCCCTACACTACCCAAACACCACTGCACTACTTTAAACCATAAATCTACCCCCAGCATGACCCCTTACACTACCCGAACACCACTGCGCTTCCCTAAACCCTAAAACACTTCCCCCAGCATGACCCATTACACTACACAAACACCACTCCACTACCCTAAACCGTAACACACTACCCCCAACATGGCCCCCTACACTACCCGAACACCACTGCACTACCCTAAACCCTCAATCTACCCCAGCACAAAACCCTACACTCTCCAAACACCACTGCACTACCCTAAACCCTGAAACACTACCCGCAGCATGACTCCCTATACTACACAAACACCACTGCACTGCCCTAAACACTAAAACACTACCCCCAGCACGACCACCTACACTACTCAAACAATACTGCACAACCCTAAACCCTAAAACACTACCCCCAGCACGACCCCCTACATTACGCAACCACCACCGCACTACCCTACACCCTAAAACACTACCCCAGCACGAAACCCTACACTACACAAACACCACTGCACTACCCTAAACCCTAAAACACTACCCCCAGCAAGACCACCTACACTAAACAAACACCACTGCGCTACCCTAAACCCTAAATCAACCCCCATCACAACCCCCTACACTATACAAACACCACTGCACTACCCTAAACCCTAAAACCCTACCCCCAGCACGACCCCTTCACTACACAAACACCCCTGCACTGCCTTAAACCCTAAAACACTACCCCCAGCACAACCCCCTACACTACAAAAACACCACTGCGCTACCCTAAACCCTAAAACTATCCCCAGCACGACCCCCTACACTACCCAAACACCACTGCACTACTTTAAACCGTAAATCTACCCCCAGCATGACCCCCTACACTACACAAACACCACTGCGCTATCCTAAGCCCTAAAACACTACCCCCTGTATGACCCCTTACACTACCCGAACACCACTGCACTTCCCTAAACCCTAAAACACTTCCCCCAGCATGACCCATTACACTACACAAACACCACTCCACTACCCTAAACCACTATCCCCAGCACGACCCCCTACACTACCCAAACACCACTGCACTACCCTAAACCTTAAACACTACCCCCAGCAAGACCACCTTCACTACACAAACACCACTGCGCTACCCTAAACCCTAAATCAACCCCCAGCACAACCCCCTACACTACACAAACACCACTGCACTACCCTAAACCCTAAAACACTGCCCCCAGCATGACCCCCTTCACTACACAAACACCCCTGCACTGCCTTAAACCCTAAAACACTACCCCCAGCATGACCCCCTTCACTACACAAACACCACTGCACTACCCTAAACCCTAAAACTATCCCCAGCACGACCCCCTACACTACCCAAACACCACTGCACTACTTTAAACCATAAATCTACCCCCAGCATGACCCCCTACACTACACAAACACCACTGCGCTACCCTAAACCCTAAAACTATCCCCAGCACGACCCCCTACACTACCCAAACACCACTGCACTACTTTAAACCATAAATCTACCCCCAGCATGACCCCTTACACTACCCGAACACCACTGCGCTTCCCTAAACCCTAAAACACTTCCCCCAGGATGACCCATTACACTACACAAACACCACTCCACTACCCTAAACCGTAACACACTACCCCCAACATGGCCCCCTACACTACCCGAACACCACTGCACTACCCTAAACCCTGAAACACTACCCGCAGCATGACTCCCTACACTACACAAACACCACTGCACTGCCCTAAACACTAAAACACTACCCCCAGCACGACCCCCTACACTACCCAAACACCACGGTACTGCACTGACCTAAACCTGAAAACACTACCCCCAGCACGACCACCTACACTACTCAAACACCACTGCACAACCCTAAACCCTAAAACACTACCCCCAGCACGACCCCCTACATTACGCAACCACCACCGCACTACCCTACACCCTAAAACACTACCCCAGCACGAAACCCTACACTACACAAACACCACTGCACTACCCTAAACCCTAAACCACTACCCCCAGCAAGACCACCTACACTACACAAACACCACTGCCCTACCCTAAACCCTAAATCAACCCCCATCACAACCCCCTACACTACACAAACACCACTGCACTACCCTAAACCCTAAAACCCTACCCCCAGCACGACCCCTTCACTACACAAACACCCCTGCACTGCCTTAAACCCTAAAACACTACCCCCAGCATGACCCCCTTCACTACACAAACACCACTATACTACCCTAAACCCTAAAACACGACCCCCTACACTACACAAACACCACTGCACTACCCTAAACCTTAAAACACTACCCCCAGCACAACCCCCTACACTACAAAAACACCACTGCGCTACCCTAAACCCTAAAACTATCCCCAGCACGACCCCCTACACTACCCAAACACCACTGCACTACTTTAAACCGTAAATCTACCCCCAGCATGACCCCCTACACTACACAAACACCACTGCGCTACCCTAAGCCCTAAAACACTATCCCCTGTATGACCCCTTACACTACCCGAACACCACTGCACTTCCCTAAACCCTAAAACACTTCCCCCAGCATGACCCATTACACTACACAAACACCACTCCACTAAACCCTAAAACACTACCCCCAACATGACCCCCTACACTACCCGAACACCACTGCACTACCCTAAACCCTCAATCTACCCCAGCACAAAACCCTACACTCTCCAAACACCACTGCACTACCCTAAACCACTACCCGAAGCATGACCCCCTACACTACACAAACACCACTGCACTGCCCTAAACACTAAAACACTACCCCCCAGCACGACCCCCTACACTACCCAAACACCACTGTACTGCACTGGCCTAAACCTGAAAACACTACCCCCAGCACAACCCCCTACACTACGCACACACCACTGCACTACCCTACACCCTAAAACACTACCCAAGCACGAACCCCTACACTACACAAACACCACTGCACTACCCTAAACCCTATAACACTACCCCCAGCAAGACCACCTACACTACACAAACACCACTGCGCTACCCTAAATCCTAAATCTACCCCCAGCACAACCCCCTACACTACACAAACACCACTGCAATTCCCTATACCCTAAAACCCTACCCCCAGCATGACCCCCTTCACTACACAAACACCCCTGCACTACCCTAAACCCAGAACACTACCCCCAGCACGACCCCTACACTACACAAACACAACTGCACTACCCTGTACCCTAAAGCACTACCCCCTAGACTACACAAACACCACTGCACTACCCTAAACCCTAAAACACTACCCCCAGCATGACCCCCAACACTACACAAACACCACTGCACTACCCTAAACCCGAAAACACTACCCCAGCACTACCCCCAACACTACCCAAACACCACTGCACTGTCCTAAACCCTACAACACTACCCCCAGCACGACCCCCTACACTACACAAACACCACTGCACTACCCTAAACCCTAAAACACTACCCCAGCACGACTCCCTACACTACCCAAACACCACTGCACTACCCTAAACCCTAACACACTACCCCCAGCACGACTCCCTACACTACACAAACACTACTGCACTACCCTAAACCCTAAAACACAACCCCCAGCATGACTCCCTACACTGCCCCAATGCCACTGCACTACACTAAATCCTAAATCTACCCCCAGGATGACCTCCCACACTACACAAACACCACTGCACTACCCTAAACCCTAAAACACTACCCCTAGCATGGCCCCCAACACTACACAAACACCACTGCACTACCCTAAACCCTAAAACACTACCCACAGCATGACCCCCTACACTACACAAACACCACTGCACTACCCTAAACCCTAATACACTACCCCCAGCATGACCCCCTACACTACACAAACACCACTGCACTACCCTAAACCCTAAAACACTACCCCCAGCACGACGTCCTACACTAAACAAACACCACTGCACTACCCTAAGCCCTAAAACACTACCCCCAGCACGACCCCCTACACTACACAAACACCACTGCACTACCCTAAATCCTAAAACACTACCCCAGCACGACTCCCTATACTACCCAAACACCACTGCACTACCCTAAACCCTAACACACTACCCCCAGCACGGCTCCCTACACTACACAAACACCACTGCACTACCCTAAACCCTAAAACACTACCCCCAGCATGACTCCCTACACTGCCCAAACGCCACTGCACTACGCTAAACCCTAAATCTACCCCCAGCATGACCTCCCACACTACACAAACACCACTGCACTACCCTAAACCCTAAAACACTACCCCCAGCACGACCCCCTACACTACACAAACACCACTGCACTACCCTAAACTCTAAAACACTACCCCCAGCACGACTCTCTACACTACACAAACACCACTGCACTACCCTAAACCCTAAAACACTACCCCCAGCAAGACTCCCTACACTACACAAACACCACTGCACTACCCTAAACCCTAAAACACTACCCCAGCACGACTCCCTACACTACCCAAACACCACTGCACTACCTTAAACCCTAACACACTACCCCCAGCACGACTCCCTACACTACACAAACACTACTGCACTACCCTAAACCCTAAAACACAACCCCCAGCATGACTCCCTACACTGCCCAAATGCCACTGCACTACACTAAACCCTAAATCTACCCCCAGCAAGACCTCCCACACTACACAAACACCACTGCACTACCCTTAACCCTAAAACACTACCCCTAGCATGGCCCCCAACACTACACAAACACCACTGCACTACCCTAAACCCTAAAACACTACCCCAGCACTACCCCAAACACTACCCAAACACCACTGCACTATCCTCAACCCTAAAACACTACCCCCAGCATGACCCCCTACACTACACAAACACCACTGCACTACCCTAAACCCTAAAACACTACCCCCAGCACAACTCCCTACACTACCCAAACACCACTGCACTACCCTAAACCCTAAAACGCTACCCCCAGCACGACTCCCTACACTACACAAACACCACTGCACTACCCTACTGAAGTACTGGGTATTTCAGACCCAGCGGTGCAGGGGCACACACCCTACGACTTCTGGGTTCACCCTGTTCCGGACCTACAGAAACACAGAGTCTTCTGGGTGAAGTCAAAGATTCGTTTATTGGCTGCAGACCAATGACAGGTATCCTAGAAGTACAACAGCGTGTATGTTCTCAGGAGACTGCTGAAAATCATAGGAACGGGTTTCTCCTTAAGTACAAAATATCATGCTCCAGGCACACATTCCTTGGTTTACGATATGGCCATATAAAGGTATACATTACAAACGAAAAAGCAGAGTCATGATGACCATCCCACATTCCAGTTCGGCCAGCCCACAATGATTTACACAGTAAGGTTCAGATCCCACATCGGATGTCAATAGACCCCCCAATAAACATGAGCATCTCCTGTTTTGGGAAACAAGTCATAAAGCAGGAACAAGCAGGTGTGGAAGAGATTAGCCGGGGGATTGTATAGAATGAAAGGGTTTTATGACGGGTCAAGCCCTGATGCTAATCACAGGTGGACGGAGGAAGGGGAGCTCGTGAGACCGGTTTGACCTGGGGCAGCAGAGCCAGCTGCCCAGGTCACAGAGAAGTCAGAGGGAAAGCCCATGTACTGTGAGGCCCGTATTTACTCCATTATAGCCTATGTGAGGGCAATGACAAGATGGCCACTGCTTCCAAAATGGAACCCGCGTAGTTGAAGCAGAATAACGTGTACGCAGTGCATTCATAGCTAGAACGATATATAAAGCACTCGTACATGCCGCATTTACCATTTGCGGTTTGCTAATACCAAGATAGACAGGGGTAGGGCCCTGTCCCCTACGCGGTCCCGAATATTAAAGTACGACAGACCCTCCTTTTGCCCTTACATAGGCAATCACTATACTCATCTTAATCCGAGTCCAGGTCAATGTTCACAAAGTCATGGAGATGTTGCTGTAGCATCATCTTATTACTTAGTTCGTCCCTCGATACAGGTTTCCTTACACATAAGGTAGCACAGAGACCACATATCGCAGGAGCACACTGTATGCACAGACAGAACAGGAAAAGAATGGCTAAGATCATTCCAATGACCATCAGAACTTTCCAACCCCAGGCAGATATCAATTCCCAGAACCACCCCACCAGTGACCAATCTCCCTTATCCACGTGTATGGATTCAGATATTTTATGGAGTTTGGAGATGGCTTGATACACTGTTGGAGCATTATCTGGTATGAAAATGCAGCAACTGGATTGGATGACCTTGCATACCCCACCGCGGTCTGCAAGAATAACATCTAGAACCATGCGGTTCTGCAAAGTCATGAGGCGATCCGCTTGGAGCTCAGCTGTCAGATTACTAAGGGCACCAGCCGTTACATTGACAGTGGATTCAACCACACGAGTCAGCTGTCTCAGGTTCCTACTATTGACCATAGGTCCCCAAAACGGCAGGAAACCCAGGAAGAAGTCTCCTGCTTCCTGACCCGCAGTATCCTCCTTACTAATCACGCCTCTCACAACTCTGGTCTTGTGATAGTCAGAGGCAGCAGTAAATGTCGGCGGTAGCAAGTTCGCAATATAACATGTGCCCGAAAAATCAGGGGGCAGCCATGTATATGCTCGGTCATTACAGATGAAATATGTGCCCTTGGCAGCCAAAAACGCAGGGGAAAACTGTGACGGGAAAGTGTACGTTTCAGTACAGTCACTCCTTCCCAGTTGAGCTCTAGGATTCTGACCATTACCCTGTAAGCAGAACCGACCCATGTGGGGTACGACCCAGATTGGAGATGAGATTTTTCGCTGTCTTTCACCCAAACTAATTCTATACCCCGTCGCGTTCCATCCTACATAAGGTCTCAACTCTTCTTTGGGAATGGATGAGTAGGCATCAATATCCCTACTCATATCGGCAACTCCTTTCATCAAAGCCTTATTATTGGTGATAGGTCTGATGGAACGCGGTTGGCGAGGGGAGTATGTATCTAGAGCATAGAGAAACATGGTTTGAAATGCCCATGACGATCCATTGTAACTGTACGGCAGCACCAGGTAGGGAATACCCTTGTTAATGGTATGGGGCATTAACCCACATACCCAGCAATTGGTCGTATTCATTACTAGTTGGTGCTGGTGCAAAAGCTGGATAAACGAGTTATTTACGAACTCTGATCGTCTGGTCTGTTCGTGCTCAGGCAAAGGGTGAAAAGAGTGAGAGGAGGCAGTAGAAAGGGGTATAGGCTGTTCAGTGGGTGTAATGGGCTTTTGAGCGGAGAAGAACACAAATCCTACAATAAACATTATTATGCTACACAGTGTAAAAAGGCACAAAAAGACAAAACATTTACTTTTTACAATTCTACACATCCTTGCGTTAAAGTTCATTTCCTCAATCGGTCTCTCCATCTTAAAAAACTCCATCCTCTACTCGGGCCGCTCGCGGTGGATGAGTGTCTTCTGCTAAGGAGTACGCCTGTCAGTCCAGGGAAACGCCCTAGACCAACCAGAACCGTTGACCTAGCGTCTTCGGCCTGTACCCCAAAGTCTTGGCACCGCGACCCTGTGGCAGAACCCGGATGGTGGTTCGAAAAACAAAAATCAAGAAAGTCCTTCAGATGGGAGAGCAAAAAATGTCAAAAAGGAAATAGTAAGGAAATCTTTATTTGTCCATGGGCCTAGGTCTCAAATTATAGCGGAGGCGGCCAGGTGCTGTTTGGTCTTGAAACAAAAGTTCAGGCTCAGTGGTGTCCAGTCGATTTGATGGTGGCACAGTTTCTTGCAGAATATTGTCACTCTCTTGGTCTGAAACTGTGTCTTTTAAGCGTGCGTCACTGAATGGTACAAAACGAGGTACAGTGTCTGTCTCAGAGTCGGCGATACCCTCCTTGACCCACTGGTCATATGGCAGAGGCAAGGGGACTACTTTACAGTGGGTACCATGGATCCAGTGTTTCTTCCCTTTCACTCGCACTGCTGATCTTGTCGAAAGAAGAACAAGATGAGGGCCGATCCAGCGAGGCTCGTCGTTGCTCTTGCGCTGGAGATTTCGGACTAGCACCCACGTACCAGGGTTGATAGGGTGTCCAGGAGGTTCAGAAGCTTGGGGAAGAGTATCATGTACCTGTTGGTGCAAAACACGCAGTTTAACAGTCAAATCATACAGGTAATCGAGCAGTACTGGATGCTCTATCTCACTGAACCTCATGAGCCTCGGTACACCCCATACATTGGCCGGACGGCCAAAGACAACTTCGTAAGGGCTAAGTCCCACTCGTGAGTGCATGGTCATTCTGGTGGACAGGAGTGCTAAAGGCAGAGCGTCAGGCCATTTAAGACCGGTGCTCGCCTGGATTTTGGCCAGCTTGAGCTTTAAGGCTCCATTGTAGCGTTCTACTAATCCAGCTGATTGGGGGTGATTTGCAGCGTGGAACTTCTGCTTTATCCCTAGCCCTTCACATACATTCTTCATCACTTTACCCACAAACTCACTTCCGTTATCACACCACACCATTCTTGGCATCCCAAACCTAGGGAAAAACTCTTTCACAAGGGCTTTGGCTGTGGATAGGGCAGTATTATCTTTCAGAGGATAAGCCTCTATCCATTTTGAGAAAGCACAAACAACCACCAGTACATATTTCAGGTTGTTGCACCTTTCCATGTGAATAAAGTCCAGCTGCAAAACTTCGAATGGACATGATGGGGGTGCAAAGTGACCAGCTGGAGTTGGGGTTCCCCTACCAGGGTTGTACTTCAAGCATACTATGCAATTCTTGACCACATTCTCTGCACACTTGGGAATCCCAGCATTCTGCCATACTGGAGCCAACAACTTGCATATACCTTTCGTACTGATATGTGCCATTCCATGTGCCATAGTAACCACTGGAAGCACATATGCATCAGGCAACAACCATCGCCTATGTTCTGTCAGATCAATCCAACAACCATTCTCATCCAACTTACCCATACTTTCTCTCCATTTGCTTAACTCTTCCTCTGTGGCTTCAGCTTGAAGCGACTTCACACTCTCTATTGTGTTCTCACACATTCCCACATCATTAACCCATCTTGCGGGGCCTGCAACATACATTCTAGTCTTCACATTCTGTGCTGTTTCTTTCGCGGTCTCATCAGCAAACGCATTCCCACGTCCAACATCATCTGTGACTTTCTTGTGCGCACTGCATTTCATGATCGCAACTTGCAACGGTAGGGTCAGTGACTCAAGGAGATCATTCACCAACTTGCCATTCTGAATTTTAGCTCCATGCGACGTCAGGAACCCACGCTCCTTCCACAGTCGCCCAAAATTATGAGCCACGCCAAAGGCGTACTGGCTATCTGTGTATATATTTACTCTCATTCCTTCAGACAACACACATGCTCTCGTGAGAGCGATTAATTCTGCTGCTTGGGCCGAATTATGTGGCACTCGTGCAGTTTCCACGACCGTGTGCAAAGTCGTGATAGCATATGCAGCAGTCGTGTCACCATTAGGGAGCTTGAAACATGAACCATCTACCCATAAAGTGCCATCACACTCAGTCAGGGGAGTATCTTTTAGATCTACTCTCCCTTTCGTCTCTTCTTCTGTTCTGAACAGACAGTCATGTTGCTCAATCTCATCTGAGTCTGCTGGAATTGGTAACAATGTAGCTGGATTCAGCGTATTGCATCTCTTTATGTGTATGTGATTTGCTAACAGTGTAAGTTCGTAGCCTGATAATCGCGCACTAGTCAAGTGTTGTGTCTTGGTCCTATTTAATAATGTGTCTACAGCGTGTGGAACCATAACAATCAATGTATTGTCCATTACCAAACCAGCAGATTGTCGGATAGACATCGCTGCAGCAGCTGTCGCTCTCAGACAGCTTGGCAATGCCCTCGCTACAGGGTCCAAGGTTGATGAAAAATATGCGCATGGGCGCGGTCTGCCGCCAAAAGGCTGTGTTAACACTGATAACGCACATCCATCTTTCTCGTGAACATACAATGTAAAAGGCTTGCTGTAGTCAGGGGTACCCAACACAGGTGCTGAACATAATGCATTACGCAATTCCACAAAACTTTTCTGGCACTCTTCAGACCATGGGATAGGATTCGGTGTGTCTTTGCATGTTAAGGCTAACAAAGGTTTTGCCAATAAAGAAAAACTAGGGATCCAATGCCTACAGTATGAAGTGATGCCCAAGAAAGCACGCACTTCTCTCTGTGTTCTCGGCACACTCAACTGTGCAATGGCTTGAATTCTTTCTGGGGTCAATTTCCTTCCCTCCTTCGATAAGAGATGACCTAAGTAGGTCACTTCTTGTCGACAATATTGCAGCTTAGAGAGAGACACTTTGTGATGGAAAGCGGATAAATGGCGCAACAGTGACAATGTGGCTTCTTTACAGATCTTTTCAGTATCCGCAGCGATCAGTAAATCGTCCACGTACTGAATCAGGATAGCGCCACTAGGTAAAACAAGTGCATCAAGCTGCGCCTTCAAAGCTTGACTATATATCGATGGACTTTCACAGTAGCCCTGGGGAGCGCGTTTGAAGCGGAAGCTTCGGCCTCCCAGACTAAAACCAAAAATGTCTCTGCTTTTTTCTGCAATTGGGATACTAAAGAAAGCATTCTTTAAATCGATCACTGAAAACCATGCAGCAGAGGCTGGAATCATCGTTAACAAGGCGGTTATATCGGGGACAACCGGAAACTGTGGCACAACAATCTTATTAACCTCTCTGAGATCGATCACAAATCTGTAAACAGGTGGCTGTGAAGGATCCGTTCGTTTTAAGACAGGTAAAATCGGACTATTGCAAACGTTGCCTCTTGTCTCTTCAATCACACCCTTATTAATCAAGTCGCTGACAATGTCTAACAATGCTTTCTGCCCTTCATTAGAGATCTTGTACTGGGGAATACGTGGCAGTCTGACATTAGCCTTTAAAGTCACCACATATGGCGGTATCTCCAAGAGGCCCACATCATTGGGACCAGTAGCCCAAAGGGCATCCGGAAGGGATGACAATTCAGGCGGCATTGTATTTTTAGACAAGTACATTGGGGAAATCACTTTCCTACCTAATGTGAGTTGTACTCCTGAAGGAGAACAATACAGTGTAGCATGCAATCTTTTCAACAAATCTAATCCCAGCAAATTCTCACCACAACCTGTTGTTAGGATCAGGGGTGCTTTCAGTTCGCAAGGTCCAACAGAAAGTGACATGGGACGGGAAATCGGGTTCCTAACTGGGGCGCCAGAAAAACCTACTGAAACATTTATATCGCCAGACAAAGGTGCGCCAGGGAGTTTTGAATGCATGATTGAACTCTTTGCAGCACCAGTGTCTAGCAGAAAAGGCTCCGTTACATTTGCTGTAGTTACCTCAACATACGGTCCACTCTGATCCACTGGCACTGAAACAACTCCCTCTCTCTGTCTATGGCTGTCCTAGTAATCATTACTTTCTGCATCACCGTCCTCTGCATAATAATCATTATTATAATACTGGGCCGTATCACTAGTCACGTTAGCTTGCTGATCAAAGCTATTGATAGTACTTTGAGGCGGCAGAGGACGCGCATTCTGGGGAGCATTTCCACGCCCTCTGCCTCTAGGAGCTTGCTGGCCACCCCTACCTCTTGCGCCATACATATTACCGTTCCGCTGCATTAGTTTAGGGCAACTATATTTATAATGACCTTCCTCTTTGCAGTATGAACATTGGTTGGGACCTACAGGGACACGTGGTTGGTAATACCCATTCATTTGCTGATTGCTCTAAAACTGTTGGGGTTGGTGATAGACACCTTGGGGTTGCCTATAATTATTCTGACCTCCACGTGGCGGATAGGCCTGCTGTAAAAGGACCTTTGTCTTTAGTTCCTTCGTTTTCTTCTCTGTTCTATCTTTCTCGTCTCTATTTTCATAATACTGTGCAGTAGCCAGTATTTGCGCTGAAGAAGAAACAGCCCAAGAACTTTCTGAATCTTTTAACTTTTTACACAGGTCAGGAAGTAGATTCTGCACAAACTTATCCACAAACAGCCGTTGGCCACCCTCAGTACTCATATCCTGCCCACTGTGGTCAATAAACGTTTCTTCAAACCTAGTAAAGAAGTCTGACACTGTCTCATCTTTCTTCTGCTTGCATGCAGATAACTTGTCCCAATTTACGCGCATCGCAGGCATTATTGTCTTCATATACGTGATGATTCTACCAGGCAGTTCAGCTACTAAAGGTTCTGGTTTCGCACCACCAGTTTGTCTAGCATCAGCAGCAACAATGTTAGCCCATGTATCCCCTAGTTCTGCATTGTGATCTACATTACGAATTGACCCCCATAGAGGCTGTGGAACAACATTACCAAACAACATGTCTATGTCGGCCAGATTCATAATGCATGACCCTGCCGTCTGTGACAACTCTTTATAATAACCTGCTGGGTTTTTACGGGGATCAGGCAAGGACTGCTTAAGCGCTAACACCTCAGAGCGCTTCCATGGAACATGCACCCAAACACGCTGGAAATGCGCTGCCACAGCGGGGTTACCACCTGCAGCTGCAACCGCTTCCTTCCATACCGGGGGAACTTCTCTCATAGGGTATTGTCGCGCTTTTACCTTTTTCCCCACAAGAACATCTTGTTCAAACAATGACTGTTGGCAATCATCATTCCTAAAGGACAATACAACCGCAACTGCTTTATCTACCTCGCGGTCCACAATTATACCAGTTCCAAAATCGAACCTCACTCTACACAATTCCTGCGGGTTCGGATTTTTACCACTATCCTCCAATTCTTCACAGAGAATTTTGCACATTTTCTCGAACACATATCTCTGTTTCGGGGCATCCCATTGATGGAAAACGTTGACAACTGATTCCACATTATACAGTGAAGGGAAAACAATCCATCTACGCGCCATGTTATCTATTACCTTTTTCTCATCAGGGTTAGGCAACTGGCTACGCAACTGCTTACGCTGTAAACCAGGAGTCGCACCAGATGATTCAAAGAGAGGAGACATTAATGTAGTAACCACATTAGCTAAGCGCTGTCGCGCTGAAGGAGAAGCTGAGGCGAGAACAGGGGGAAAAACAGAGGGAAGAAAAGAGGATGTAGAGACAGGTACTGGAGTGGTGGAAGGAAGAGTGTCAGGGGAGGCAGCTGCTGTATTAGGCAAAGTCGCAGGAAGTGCGGGGGCAGTTGGAAGCACAACTGGCGGTCCTTGAAAGGGCTGCGCTACAGGGATAGGAACCGGCTGCAAAGCAGCTGGCGGTAGCGGCAAGGCTTGCAGTATATGCACTGGAGGTGGCATATTTACAAGCTGGGGAGGCGCCGTGGCAGTTTGAGCATACGGGGGTGGCGAACTCAACAAATGTGACATCAGGGGATCTTTCTCCTTTTCTTCGGACTCATTCTGCTTAGAATGTGGTAAAGCTGGGTAACATTTGTCAATCCCTAACTTGCGCTGCCTGTGCAATTGCTCACTCATTTGCTCCTCCTCATTGTCTTTAAATTGTACAGCTGCTTGCATTACTGTCATACCTTTCTCTCTCTTATTCTTTTTCGCTAACTTAATTTCCTTTTGTTTGGCTTCCTTTCGCCATAAGCGGAAAGAGTCAAACATCGCCGGCCGGGCTTTCTTCTTAAACAATTTAATTTCCAAATTATCTAAAATATCGGTATCGAAACTACCATTTTGGGGCCATTTTAAAACACCGTCTTTCCTGGTGTAGTGGATCCATACTTCGTTATATGCAATGGGGCCTACGCCATGTTTTACATAGAGCTCATAAGTTGGAGTTCCAACCGGAGGAACCGGACATGATTCCTCTAGCTGGAAATCTTTTCCACAACCCAAACAGAATAATCTACCAAATAGTCCAGAACCAGGCATCTTCGCTCACTAGTCTAGATCCAAACGTCAAAGGATTATCGATTACGATATTCTCGTGAATACACGAGTCCTCTGGTTTTGGCGTTTGCAAACTCCAAAATACCAAATTACCAAATCAAACGATCCCGAAGGATACCAAAAACAAATGGGAGACGCTCCACTTATACTTAACTGAATATTGCTGATCGATGGCGTCACCAGAAGACTCTCTCGATTGTTTCGCTCTCTCAAATTCGTCAAGGGTCCAAAACAGGTCGATTAATCAGGGCAGCAGTCCTTCGTAGCCGTCGGGATGCGGAGAACCTCGCAGAAAAGACTTTCGGACCACGTCGACATGCAGGGGTCGATGAAGTGGCGGCCTTCCTCCGGAATTTCCACACGAAGCTCCTCACGAACCTCTGGCTTGGACTGGTACCGCTGAAATCGTCCCGAGTTGGGCGCCAAACTGCAGTACTGGGTATTTCAGACCCAGCGGTGCAGGGGCACACACCCTATGACTTCTGGGTTCACCCTGTTCCGGACCTACAGAAACACAGAGTCTTCTGGGTGAAGTCAAAGATTCGTTTATTGGCTGCAGACCAATGACAGGTATCCTAGAAGTACAACAGCGTGTATGTTCTCAGGAGACTGCTGAAAATCATAGGAACGGGTTTCTCCTTAAGTACAAAATATCATGCTCCAGGCACACATTCCTTGGTTTACGATATGGCCATATAAAGGTATACATTACAAACGAAAAAGCAGAGTCATGATGACCATCCCACATTCCAGTTCGGCCAGCCCACAATGATTTACACAGTAAGGTTCAGATCCCACATCGGATGTCAATAGACCCCCCAATAAACATGAGCATCTCCTGTTTTGGGAAACAAGTCATAAAGCAGGAACAAGCAGGTGTGGAAGAGATTAGCCGGGGGATTGTATAGAATGAAAGGGTTTTATGACGGGTCAAGCCCTGATGCTAATCACAGGTGGACGGAGGAAGGGGAGCTTGTGAGACCGGTTTGACCTGGGGCAGCAGAGCCAGCTGCCCAGGTCACAGAGAAGTCAGAGGGAAAGCCCATGTACTGTGAGGCCCGTATTTACTCCATTATAGCCTATGTGAGGGCAATGACAAGATGGCCACTGCTTCCAAAATGGAACCCGCGTAGTTGAAGCAGAATAACGTGTACGCAGTGCATTCATAGCTAGAACGATATATAAAGCACTCGTACATGCCGCATTTACCATTTGCGGTTTGCTAATACCAAGATAGACAGGGGTAGGGCCCTGTCCCCTACGCGGTCCCGAATATTAAAGTACGACACTAAACCCTAAAACACTACCCCAGCACGACTTCCTACACTACCCAAACGCCACTGCACTACACTAAACCCTACATCTACCCCCAGCATGACCTCCCACACTACACAAACACCACTGCACTACCCTAAACCCTAAATCACTACCCCCAGCACTAACCCCTAAACTACCCAAACACCACTGCACTACCCTAAACCCCAAAACACTAACCCCAGCATGACCCCCTACACTACCCAAACACCACTGCACTACCCTATACCCTAAAACATGACCCACTTCACAAACACCACTGCACTACCCTAAACCCTAAAACACTACCCACAGCATGACCCCCTATACTACACAAACACCACTGCACAACCCTAAACCGTAAAACACTACCCCTACACTACACAAACACCACTGCACTACCCTAAACCCTAGAACACTACCCCCAGCATGACCCCCTACACTACACATACACCACTGCACTACCCTAAACCCTAAAACACTACCCCCAGCATGACCCCCTACATTACACAAACACCACTGCACTACCCTAAACCCTAAAACACTACCCCCAGCATGACCCCCAACACTAAACAAACACCACTGCACTAAGCCCTAAAACACTACCCCCAGCACGACCCCCTACACTACACAAACCCCACTGCACTACCCTAAATCCTAAAACACTACCCCAGCACGACTCCCTATACTACCCAAACACCACTGCACTACCCTAAACCCTAACACACTACCCCCAGCATGACTCCCTACACTACACAAACACCACTGCACTACCCTAAACCCTAAAACACTACCCCCAGCATGACTCCCTACACTGCTCAAACGCCACTGCACTACGCTAAACCCTAAATCTACCCCCAGCTTGACCTCCCACACTACACAAACACCACTGCACTACCCTAAACCCTAAAACACTACCCCCAGCATGACCCCCTACACTACACAAACACCACTGCACTACCCTAAACCCTAAAACACTACCCCCAGCACGACTCTCTACACTACACAAACACCACTGCACTACCCTAAACCATAAAACACTACCCCCAGCAAGACTCACTACACTACACAAACACCACTGCACTACCCTAAACCCTAAAACACTACCCCAGCACGACTCCCTACACTACCCAAACGCCACTGCACTACACTAAACCCTAAATCTACCCCCAGAATGACCTCCCACACTACACAAACACCACTGCACTACCCTAAACCCTAAATCACTACCCCAGCACTAACCCCTACACTACCCAAACACCACTGCACTACCCTAAACCCAAAAACACTAACCCCAGCATGACCCCCTACACTACCCAAACACCACTGCACTACCCTACACCCTAAAACATGATCCACTTCACAAACACCACTGCACTACCCTAAACCCTAAAACACTACCCACAGCATGACCCCCTATACTACACAAAAAACCACTGCACTACCCTAAACCATAAAACACTACCCCTACACTACACAAACACCACTGCACTACCCTAAACCCTAGAACACTACCCCCACCATGACCCCCTACACTACACAAACACCACTGCACTACCCTAAACCCTAAAACACTACCCCCAGCATGACCCCCTACACTACACAAACACCACTGCACTACCCTAAACCCTAAAACACTACCCCCAGCATGACCCCCTACACTACACAAACACCACTGCACTATCCTAAACCCTAAAACACTACCCCAGCATGACCCCCTCCACTACCCATACACCACTGCACTACCCTAAACCCTAAAACACTACCCCCAGCACGACCCTCTACACTACCCAAACACCACTGCACTACCCCTAATCCTAAAAAACTACCCCAGCACGACCCCCTACAATACCCAAACACCACTGCACTACCCTAAACCCTAGAAAAGAAACCCCCCCACCCCACGCCCAATCCCCCTTACCTCTCACTTCTTGTGGTTCCTCTCTCCTCGTGGTTCCTGCTTCGCGTCGTTTGAGGGGCGGTACACGTTGTTGTGAGGAAACGGAACAGCCTCTGTTTCCTTACAACGACTAGGATCGTCTACATGTTTTTTAGAACGCATGGTCATTTACCATACATACTTTTACAACGAATTTCGTTGTAAAGGTGTTACATGCGTGGTAAATGACCATGCGTTCTAAAACAATGCGTAGCAATGACTTCGCGATGTACAACGCATGCGTGATAATGCATGCATTGTAATGGTGTCGCGAAGTTAAAAAGTCGTTTTAACGGCTGTTTACTGATGGAAGCAGGCCCCTGTTCTTCAGTGAGTCGTTTATTTGATAAATTAGGAGGAGGGAATGTGGATTTTTTACCGAAAAGTGCATTCCCCGCTGTTGTATTGTGAAAGTGTCCGCATGGCCTGGTTTCAATTCCGGTGAGAGAGTGGAAGAGTCTGTTTGGATCTAAAGGAGGTCTGTTGTTGGACGGGGCCGGCACGACACGTCATCAGGAAACACAGCTAAAGGAAAGCGTCCTCCCTGAAGTGTGGAGCAGTGCCATGACCGTACCGCGTGACCCATGTGCCGCCTCCCGGGTACGGGAGGCAGAAGCGGCATCGCAGGTCCTCTTGAAGACCGTTGTAGTACTAATTCTATATTTTGGAACTAGGGCATTTTAACCTTGTTGTTCCTGCCAGATACAAAGAGAAGATCCTATGTTATTCAGTGACCTCGTTACCTTTTTTGTGGGTTGTGGTGCTTGGTACTTCGCTGCCCCGCCGGTGCACATGACTGGGCACCCCTCCTCGTGTGCCATCTGCAGGGCCTCTGCCCTCGGATCACTGGTTTCAGTTTCTGGAGTGGCAACATAAACAGTTGCTCCCAAAGGACTAGCCTGAACACTTAGGTGAATATCCCCTGCACCAGCATTCCACGGAAATTCTTCGTGACACCGTATGACATCATTGGACCCATAAGAGGACCTCGTTGGCGTGCTGATGTCAGTTCCACCCATTTTTTCCGTGCCACAGAGACAAACAGGCGGACCGAGACATTTTCACATCTATACATAGTATACTTTATATATATATATATATATATATATATATATATACATATACACATACACAAATGCATAACCAATAAAGGCATAAAGAAATAGCAACAGATCAAGCATTTCTCACTATTAAAACAATAGGGGTGGTAGCATCGGCTATTGAGAATACCGAAAGACGCCTTTCCCTTACTCAATCAATCAAAACATTTATATAGCGCGCTACTCACCCGGAGGGTCTCAAGGCGCTTGGGGGAGGGGGGGGTCTGCTACTGCTCGAAGAGCCAGGTCTTGAGTTGCTTCCTGAAGGAGAGGTGGTCTTGGGTCTGACGGAGGTGGATGGGGAAGGAGTTCCAAGTCTTGGCTGCCAGGTAGGAGAAGGATCTTCCTCCCATGGTGGCTCTTCGGATGTGTGGCACGGCGGCGAGGGCGTGGTTGGTCGAACGAAGCTGGCGGGTGGGAGTGTAGAAGGTCAGGCGGTTGTTGAGGTACCTGGGTCCCAGGTCGTGGAGGGCCTTGTGTGCGTGGGTGAGGAGACGGAACTTGATTCTCTTGTTGACGGGGAGCCAGTGCAGGTCTCTCAGGTGGCCGGAGATGTGGTTGTGGCGGGGGATGTCCAGGATGAGTCGTGCGGAGGCGTTCTGGATGCGTTGGAGTCTCTTCTGAAGTTTGGCTGTGGTTCCGGTGTAGAGGGTGTTTCCGTAGTCCAGTCGACTGGTGACGAGTGCCTGTGTGACCGTCTTCCTGGTTTCGGTGGGGATCCATCGGAAGATCTTCCGGAGCATGCGTAGGATGTTGAAGCACGAGGACGAAACGGCGTTTACTTGTCTGGTCATCGAGAGGGAGGAGTCCAGGATGAAGCCCAGGTTACGTGCGAGGTCCGTAGGTTTGGGAGCGCTGCCCAGGGCAGGGGGCCACCAGGAGTCGTCCCAGGCGGCGGAAGATGGTCCCAGGATGAGGACCTCCGTCTTGTCTGAGTTGAGCTTCAGGCGACTGGTCCTCATCCACTCGGCTACTTCTTACATCCCTTCGTGTAGGTTGGTTCTGGCGGTGGCTGGGTCGTTGGTGAGGGAGAGGATCAGCTGAGTGTCGTCGGCGTAGGAGATGATGTTGAGGTTGTGTTGGCGTGCGATGGTCGCGAGGGGGCTCATATAGATGTTGAAGAGGGTGGGGCTGAGTGATTATCCTTGTGGTACGCCGCAGATGACTTCGGTGGCCTCGGATCTGAACGAGGGCAGGCGGACTCTCTGTGTTCTTCCGGCGAGGAACGAGATGATCCACTCCAGAGCCTTCTCTCGGATTCCGATGTTGCTGAGGTGTTGAACTAGGGTGCGGTGGCAGACAGTGTCGAACGCTGCGGAGAGGTCCAGGAGGATGAGGGCAGCTGCTTCCCCGTTGTCGAGCAGGGCTCGGATGTCATCAGAGGCTGCGATGAGGGCGGTCTCGGTGCTGTGGCTGGCTCGGAAGCCGGACTGCGAGGGGTCGAGGGATCCGTTCGTCTCGAGGAAGGCGGCAAGCTGTCGGTTGACGGTCTTCTCGATGACTTTGGCAGGAAACGGGAGGAGCGAGATGGGGCGGTAGTTCTTGAGGTCGGTGGGGTCAGCTGATGGTTTCTTCAAAAGGGCGCTGAGTTCGGCATGCTTCCATCTCTCTGGGAAGGTGGCGGTGTTGAAGGAGCAGTTGATGACGTCTCGGAGTTGGGATGCGATGGCGGAGGCGGCCTTGTTGAAGATGTGGTGGGGGCATGGGTCGGTTGGTGATCCGGAGTGGATGGTGTTCAACGTGTGGATGGTGTCTTCGGTGCTGATCGGGATCCAGGCGCGGAGGGTGGTGGTGGGAGTCGTCGGTTCGGTGGTTGGGTGCGTGGGCTGTGTGGTGAAGCTGTTGTGTATGTCGGCGATCTTGCTGTGGAAGAACGAGGCGAGTGAGTCGCAGAGTTCTTGCGAGGGGGTGATGTCGTTGGATCCGGCGTTGGGGTTCGAGAGCTCTTTGACTATGTTGAATAGTTCTTTGCTGTTGTGCGCGTTGTTGTCTAGTCGTCCTTTGAATGCGGTCTTCTTGGTGGCGTGGATCAACTGGTGGTGTTTGCGGGTGGCGTGCTTGAGGGCGGTCATGTTGTCTGTAGTCAGGTCTTTGCGCCAGGCTTTCTCGAGGGTGCGGCAGTTCTTCTTGGAGTTCATGAGATCGTCGTTGAACCAGGAAGCCTTCTTGCTGCCGGGTCTGCTGGGGTGGTTTTTCAGGGGTGCGAGGTCATCAGCGCAGTTGGTGATCCACTGTGTGAGGTTGTTAGCTGCCTGGTTAGGGTCCGTTGAGCTGGCGGGAGGAATCAGGTTCAGGGATGTGAAGAGCTGGTCGGGGGGGATCTTGTTCCTGTTGCGGGTGGTGGTGGGTTGTGGTCCTTTTGAAGCTGAAGTGGACGCAGCTGTGGTCTGTCCAGTGGTGTCCGGTAGAGTGACTGAAGGAGACGTCCTTGCTGGAGGAGAAGACGGGGTCAAGCGTGTGTCCGGCGCGGTGGGTGGGGGTGTTTATCAGTTGCTTGAGTCCGAGGTTGGCGAGGTTGTCCAGCAGGGTGGTGGTGTTGCTGTCCTTGTTGTTCTCCAGGTGGAAGTTGAGGTCCCCTAGGAGGATGTTGTCAGCGGAGGGGAGGGCGTGCGGGCTGATGAAGTCTGCAATGTCTTAGCTGAATTGTGTGCGTGGTCCTGGGGGTCTGTAGATGAGGGTGCCTCTGAGTGTGGTTTTGGGGTCGGTGTGTATCTGGAAGTGGAGATGTTTGGCGGTTGTGAGGGTGTCGTCGGAGTTGGTCGTGATGCGGATGGTGTTCTTGTGGACGATGGCGATGCCTCCTGCAGTCTGGTTGATGCGGTCCCTCCGGGTGATCTTGTAGCCCTCCGGGATGGCGATGGTGATGTCGGGCGCTGAGGAGGCGTTCATCCATGTTTCCGTGAGGAAGGCGACGTCTGGAGATGTGGTGTCGAGCAGGTTCCAGAGTTCCACGGCGTGTCTGTGGTCAGAGCGGGTGTTGAGCAGGATGCACTTCAGGTGGTTGCTGCTGGAGCTCGGCTTGGCGGGTGCGGTGCAGGTCTGGATGCATGAGAACTTGCAGGATCGGCAGCGGAAGGGTCCGTGGGTGCGACGTGGGGTGGCTCGGTAATATCTGGGGATTCGGCCAGTGTTGAGTGCGTTGAGGGTGGCGGCGTCGTAGGTCCGGCGGGTGGGCTGGCATCTGTGGGGGCCAGGGGGTCTGGCGCTGGGCGCGGTCCAGGCGCGGATGGGCGCAGACGGGCTTGCCTTTGGCGCACCCTCGGCGCACAATCGGCGCGCCCGCTGCGCGTGAACGCTGCGCGTGCGTGGGGGCGTCATAAGAAGGGAGCCGGGAGGGAGTGTCCGCTGGGTGGCGGGAGCGGGGGCACCAATCGGCTGGCGGGGCCGCAGGGGGGCAGCGGCGGGAAAGTCGAGTGCGGGCGGGCGGCTCAGCGGCGGCTGGGTCGCCTGCAGCGGAGCAGGCAATCAGGACAGGTAGCAGGAGGATCGTGGGGGCGACCAGGCCTAGGCAAGGCTCGGTGGTCGCTCCCGATGAGAGGCATGAGTCCCCTTAAGAAGGGAGCCGGGAGGGAGAGTCCGCTGGGTGGCGGGGGCACCAATCGGCTGGCAGGGGCGGGGCCGCAGGGGGGCAGCGGCGGGAAAGTCGAGTGCGGGCGGGCGGCTCAGCGGCGGCTGGGTCACCTGCAGCGGAGCAGGCAATCAGGACAGGTAGCAGGAGGATCGTGGGGGCGACCAGGCCTAGGCAAGGCTCGGTGGTCGCTCCCGATGAGAGGCAGGAGTCCCCTTAAGAAGGGAGCCGGGAGGGCGGGTCTGCTGGGTGGTGGGAGCGGGGGCACCAATCGGCTGGCGGGGGCGGGGCCGCAGGGGGGCAGCAGCGGGAAAGTCGAGTGCGGGCGGGCGGGCGGCTCAGCGGCAGCTGGGTCGCCTGCAGCGGAGCAGGCAATCAGGACAGGTAGCAGGAGGATCGTGGGGGCGACCAGGCCTAGGCAAGGCTCGGTGGTCCAGCTATACCCCCCCCTTTTGCCGTCTGGGAATATATCTTTAGCCACTTGTAATTCACCTGACTCCCTGTTAGCCTCCTCCTTTGCTGAGCTCCCTTGCGTACAGGTAGTGCAAGATGTTAGCTATCCTACTAATTTGGTCACTGAGACAGCTCCTAAGGCGATTAAAAAGGCACCTAAGCACCGCCCCAGAAATAAGAAATCAAAAACGAAAAAAAAACTACCGAAGACTAATACATCTGCCCTAGACACCTCTCAGGATGATTTAGGCACCCCCTTCTCCACTTTAGCACTCCCGGTCTGGGCCACTCACTTATTAATCGATTTTCAGGCCCAAATGGAACAGCCTATCAAATCTCAGTTTGAAATCTTGATGAGTAGAATTGATGAAGTAGTCTCAATGATTAACAATAAGAGTCATGGGGGTGAACAGTTGCCCATACGCACTGGGAATAACTCTGCGACATTGGCTGCAGGTAACATTGACCAGGTGGTTCAGGGCCCTAGTCCTAATGAAGGGTCTCGATCTGACGTCCAGGCACAAGGATCGGTATCAATGAACACGTGTAGACGCATCCCTAACAACATTGGTCCCGGCCCTGACACCCGTCCCAGGGTGCACCCGGACAAAGTTACTCTTCCCACTCTAGACCCACCCATATTCCAAAAATCCATAAGTAAGCAGCAGCCGGAGTGGGTCCGGCGCCTCAAAAGCCCAACATGAATTTTTTCACAATCATTATTTTACCCCCAGCTACCACCGGAGGCTTCTCCGTACGTGGTGGTATTAACTGGTGTCCCTCCGCTGTCGGGCAAACGAGGCGAAACATACACCGCGCTGAAGAATAAAATCACTTTGTGGTTAAATAGACATAGACCACTAATGAGATCGGGTCAGGGGGAAATACTATTTGTTAGAAGAGTTACCTGGTTGGGGACCAAACTAAAAGAAATTGGAGGGGAGTGCGTGATTGTTAATTTTAGGGATCCTGGAGTAGTTAAGCACATCCTTGATTGGGGAGGACCCTGTCAAATGGGTGCAATTATTCCACTTTCTTTGGGGTACTTCTACTCTCGGGAAATAGTATCAGGGGGACTTGAATCAACTCATTTTCATCAAGGTGGCCTGGAGTGGGAATATAATATACCCACAGCCAACGGATTTAGTGCTTTGAATAATGTAGATTGACTATTTTACTCATCGGGGTCTAAAAAAACGAATTCCAACGTAGCTGGGTGCCCCGTGGAGGTTTCTGGGGTTAAGGGAGTAGGTCTGGGAATAATCCCCTTAAGCCCAGGTGCAGATACAAGCTTGTCAAGAGATGGATTTGAACTGGACAATTCTGCAGGGACTCCTATCAACATGCCCTCTTCCACCTCACCCAGTCCTCATAGGGTGGAACCCCCAAGATCATTATTAGGATCCTGGAATGTAGCAGGGCTGAGATCTAAGCTATCCAATCCAGAATGGGGTGAGTTGGTGGATCAGTATGATCTGTGCTGGTTTCAAGAAACCTGGATGGTGACTGCCCCTACAAGGGTGGGATTTGCAACATTCCATCTACCCGCTGTACAGGGACCTAGAGGAAGACCTTCGGGGGGACTGTGCATCTGGGTATCTACGCACCTGGAGTGCACAGTGAAAGTAATAGATTCTCATTCCCCGCACATTCTATCTATCGTCCTTCAATTTATGAATGGCTCGAAGGTGATGGTTGCTAACATATATTTGCGTCTTACCCCCCACGAGCTGGGGCTATCTATGTTAGAGGCTCTTGACGAACTTCTTTCATTTTCTTCACCATCAACACATAGAATTATTGGGGTGACTTTAACTGTCACTTCGAACCTCTTGTGGGGATCCCCTCTGTAACCTTAGAGGAGGATTCCACCTGGCACATCCAGGAGTGTTCTATGTACCCAGCAATGCGCTTAATGCCAGTGTCCATACATATTAATAAGCTTCTAGTAACCCACTCTCTTAGAGCCTGCAATGGCAGATTCCCTCCTGATGTTCCAGGGAATTTTACATTCAATAGAGTGGGGAAAAAGCACTACTATTGACTACATTATGGTCAATGTAGAATTCTGGTCTCAAATAAGGGCTTTTTGTGTAATTCAAAGGGTAAATTGTGACCACAATCTTTTGTCTTTAGAACTAAAACACACACTGGGTCACCCACATGGATCAGGGGAGTTGGAGATCCGTGTTGACAGGAACTTAATCTCAGTAGCGGGTGGCAGGCGCATTAGGTGGGCCAAGCTTGTGCTAGAACCGAAAAAATTGCTGAGCTATATTTACATGTAGCTCGCTCCCTAGAAGAGGCCTTTGAATTTCCACCTTTGAATTATGATCTTTCTTATTTTCAAGCACTGGACTGTATTAACACTAACCTAATCGCCAATATGGTTGATTATTTTTATACCACAGTGAATAATAGGATACGAACAAAAAAACAGGTCCAGTGGTTTAATAAAGCTTGTAGGGAGGCGAAATGTGCACTTGTTAGCGAGGTTAAAACCGGTTCTGTGCAGAGCATTAGAGTGGTCAGAACTGCCTATCAAAGTATAATCGTGGTGGCCAAGTCGGAATGGGAGGTCCAGAGATGGGCAAGTATAAAAGAAGCCTTGGACAGGCGCGACTATGGCGCGTTTTGGAACCTTGTGAGATCAGGCTCGTCAGAAGGGACGCCCGCTATAACACCCAATCTGAGCGAAGAGGTTTGGATAGCCCACTTTAAGCCCTTGTACTCCCACACTGACATTGTTTCCTCTGTAGAACTAGGTCTCCCCGCAAAGTGCACATCCCCTTTAGTATTATTGGAGGTGAAGGACTCCGATTGTCAATCTTGTTCTATGCAAGAAATTAAGGCGGCCCTTAAAAGTTTGTCTTCTGGGAAGGCTCTGGGATTGGACAGATCCCAGGAGATCTATTTCTGAGTGAGCAGAAGGTTTGGGTTCCCTGCATCTGGTTATATTTTAATGCCATCTTACATGGCATGGAAATTCCCCGAACTTGGTTGGGGGCCGAGATCATTCCCATCTATAAAAAGGCATCCCCACTTGATCCGGCTAATTACCGCCCCATTAGCCTCATTGATGTCTTGCAGAAACTGTTTGCCCGCCTTTTACTATCGAGGTTGCAGTGCTGGATGGACGATCAACACATCCTGACCTCCCTCCAAGCGGGCTTTCGTGTTAAGGTCTCTACCATCGACCAACTGTTTAGACTTCAATTGGTCTATTGGAAGACAGTGACTCTGGGGGCTGGTAGCCTGTACTTGATCTTTGTAGATCTTCGATATGCATTTGATTTGGTCCAGAGGGATAAGCTCTGGGCCATACTGATAGAGATGGGTGCCCCAGCATACTTGTGCCAATTGTTCAAACGTCTACATCAAGGCACCTTTGCGAGGGTGAGGTAAGGGAGAAATGGGGAGCTTTCGGCCCCCTTTCCAGTGGAAAGGGGAGTGAGGCAGGGGTGCGTGTTGGCCCCTACTCTCTTCTCTTTGTTTCTTAATGGATTAATTGACCATCTTTTGGGGGGAGGGATTTAGATTCTCCTAGCTTAGCAGCCAGCAAGATACCAGCCCTGATGTTCGCTGAGGACACCCTTTTGCTATCAAAATCGTCTATGGGCATTCAGCGAACACTGGAGGCGTTCTGCTTTTTTTGCAAGACAAGAAATCTGGAGATCAACCTCTCCAAAACCAAATTCATGGTCTTTAATGCAAAATCACCTAATTGTCCCCACCCCCATTTGGATGGCACGGTGTTGGAAAGAGTCGCCACCTTTTTTTTTTTTTTTATAAATGTATTTTTATTTTCAATAAAATAAACAATAATCAGGAGGCACAAGGTCAAAGCATACAGACATCCAGATATTCCATCATATATTCATCTCGGGTTTTTAAAACATCTATCGAGTGGGTTGTGAACTACAGTCATCATTGTGTCATCCCCCACATGCACATCACACCCCATAAGCAAATCACAGTATTCTGTTACACATATCTATTTCATATCATTCCTTCAGGGTCTTGTGTTATAATCGGTAATGTGCATAGCTCCCCCCTGTATATATTCCATCCTTTCCACAGCCGTATCCATTGTTTTGGGCACCCCCTGCGTACATATACAGTTTTCTCAGCTACCATAGCTATATCCATGTCTTTACACCATTCTGTGAATGTGGGGGCAGCCGCTGCACCCCAGTGTCTTGCGATATTCTTTTTTGCCATCATCATTCCCAAGGTTCCCCATGTTTGTCGTGCGATATTAAGGTCTGTGGGTTCCCATATGTTTAAAAGGCAGCGCCTGGGTTCGGGCGGGACTGGGTTACCGCTGAATCGTGTGATTTTTCCCATTACCAATCTCCAATAATTCATTATCACAGGGCATTCCCAGAGAGTGTGGAAAAAAGTGCCAGGTGCCCCACACCCCCTCAAGCAAAGTGGAGTGTCCGCTCTCCCCATGTGGTGAAGTGTCAGTCGTGTGTAGTACACTCTATGTAGGATCTTAAGTTGTATCAGACGAAGTCGAGATGGGATTGCCACTTCCCTGGGTGAGGCCAATGCGTCCTGCCAGTCTGAGTCGTCCAGGTCTCCCAGCTCAGCGACCCATTTATCACGGAGCTTTTGCATGGGATCAGGTGCGTTATTGATGATTTTCCGATACGTCATGGAAATTGCCCTTTTGTCCATATGATCTGTGAGTAACCTGTCTTCTAGCGGTGATGCCTCGGGCAGGTTGGTGGTGGGCTGGATTACCGCCTCTAAGGCGTGCTTTATTTGATAATTTCGGAAAAGCTCTGTTGGTGCCATCCCATATTTGGATTGGAGTTGCTCGAATGTAATCATCTTCCCCCGTATACAGAGGTCCCCGACCTTGGAGATGCCGATAGCATCCCATGTGTGGAATCCCTTGCTCTTACTCAGTCTACCCAGTCTGATCGTGACCCAAAGGGGAGTAGCCTGTGTGATTTTGTTCTGCCATCCCAGTTTTCTATATTCTGTTTGCCATATTTGGAGGGTGTGCTTCGTCGGATCCAGCAGGGCCTGCGGCTTGCCGTAGATTGCACGATATAGACCTCGTCTCCCATTTCTACCCTATCCAGCCGGTAAGCCGGGTCTGTGTGAGGGACATGGACCCAATTATTTATTACGGTTAGTTGGGAAGCCCAATAGTAGGTCTGGATATTAGGGAGTGCGATTCCACCATCGTACCATGTTCGACACAGCTTAACCATTGCTATGCGAGCCGGCTTTTTGCCCCAGAGGAGCTTAGTGACCTCTGCTTCTATAGCCCGGAAGTACGATTGGGGAATCAGGAAAGGGGTATTTTGGAGGGCGTACAGAAAACGTGGCAAGGCCATCATTTTAAAGAGCGCCGCCCTACCTAGGAGTGTTAACGGAAGCGATTGCCAGTGCTTAGTGTCTTGCTGCAGCCTTTGCAGTTGGGTGTGGAGATTGAGGGCTGTAAATATCTCGGGGCTGTGCGTTATATGTATCCCTAGGTATTTGAAGTGGTCTGTCACTATTTTAACGTTACAGCCAACTGGTAGTCGAGGTGGGGGGCCGTGTAAAACATAGAGCACTGATTTCACCCAATTGATAGTGTATCCTGAAAATCTCCCATAGGACTCTCAGATATCTAGGAGGCAGGACAAAGATCCGCTCGGCGAGGCCAGGTATAGGAGAATATCGTCTGCGTACAACGATATACGGTCTTCATAGTCGGCAGTCCATCGGAGCCCACGTATGAGCTGGCCCTGCCGTACCCATCCTGCCAGGGGCTCCAATATAAGGGCAAAGAGCAGTGGCGATAGTGGACAGCCCTGTCGTGTGCCGCGATGCAGTGCAAATACTCTGGAGATGTGGCCATTCGCCACCACGTGCGCCAGGGGATTAGTGTAAAGGAGTTGTATCCACGCGCAGAACTTGGGGCCAAATCCTAGCTTTTTGAGGACAGCAAATAGGAAAGGCCACTCGACCGTGTCGAAGGCCATTCTTGCATCTAATGAGAGTATAATGGCGTCCTCTTGAATTGTGTGCCTGCGTCCCATAACACCATGTAAGCGCCGTAGGTTTAGAGCCGTATTTCTCCCTGGCAAGAAGCCCGATTGATCTGGGTGTATAAATTTGGCTAGATACGGTGTGAGTCGGTTGGCCAAGGTTTTGGCCAAAATTTTGGCTTCCGCATTTATCAGGGATATAGGCCTGTAGGAGGTGCAGTCTGTCTGGGGCTTCCCAGGTTTGCAGATGGCCACTATAGTCGCCAAGCGCTGATCTCGTGGTAATTCGCCCGCCTCAAACATCGTTAAGAGATGGGGTGCCAAGGTCGCAACGCTACGCTTAAACCATTCCTTGGGGATTCCGTTGGGGCCGAGGGCCTTCCCCGACTGAATTTTATGAATTGCTAAGGACAGTTCGTCTGCCGTAAGCTTTGCTTCTTGAAGTTGAGACTCCGCCTCCGCTAGTTTAGGAAGCCGGATGTCACAGAGGAAGTCATCCAGCTCCTCCTGCGTGTGTGAATGTGCGGAGGCATAGACTTGTTCATAATGTTGTGCTAGGAGATCTACCACCTCTTGTGGGCTCTGCATGGTAGCTCCCATGGGCAGGCTGAGTTCTGCAACCCATCTGTCCGCGGTCTCGCGCCTATCGAGCCAGGCTAGCAGTTTGCCAGCTTTGTCGCCCATTTCATATATTGTATGTAGTGTTGCCGATAGCCGTGACTTAGTATCTTCCCACAGAAAGCCTTTGTATTCTTGCTGTTTGACCAATAGCCTATGCGCGAGATCGTCAGAGGGCTCTGAGCCCAGTTCCCTCTCCAGATCAGCGATCTCTCCCTCAAGTGTCTCCATTTGCTTGTTTTTTCCTCTCTTATGTTGTGTTATGAGGGAGATTGCCTGCCCCCAGAATACAGTTTTATATGCCTCCCACAGGGTAAGCGGTGAGGGGACTGAGGTTTTGTTTTCGGTAAAGTAGTACTTGGTAGCATCTAATAGACCCTTCGCTATTGCTGGGTTTTTTAAATATCCAGGATAAATCGGATAGGTCCTACGTGTATTTAGTGTATGCCAAGTGTAAGTAGTGGTAAGTGGGGAATGGTCGGAGATACCTCTCGCCAGGTGGGAGACCTCCAAGAAGTGTGCTATTTCACCCGCCGGTGCCAATATGTGATCTATTCGTGAGAAGCTGTTATGGGCGCCCGAGTGGTAGGTGTATTGTCGCTCCTGTGGGTGACGGTGCCTCCAGACATCCGCGAGGCCCAGTGTCTCCATGAAGTCCCTAAGTGCCGAGTGTGCCCTGTGCTGATGTCGCGGAGGTGTGCGGTCGATGGTGTCATCCAACGTAGCGTTGAGATCGCCACCGATAATTAAATTGCCCTGGGGGAGCTGTAGTAGGAACGCTCCCAGCGCCGGGTATGTCACAGAGTGGAGTGCTGGGGCGAGATAGACTGAGACTATGTTAAGTAGACGGCCCTCACATTGGCATGTCAGTGCCGCGAACCGGCCCTGGTCATCTGTGTATGTCTTTTTGACTACGATTGGGCACTGTTTTTTGATGAGAATCCCCACCCCGCGAGAGCCGGTCGTAAACTCAGAGTGGACCGCCAGTTTAAAACCCCATCTATCAAGTGCTTTATATGTAGCCCCCGTCAGATGGGTCTCTTGCAACAGTGTTATCGCTGGCGCCTTACGCTTTAGATATTGGAGGACTAATCCGCGCTTTAGCTTGTCGCGGAGGCCATTCACATTCCAGGAAATTATGGGCAGGACTTGCATGCGCCTTTGGTCTTGTTGGGGTGCGTCAGGAGTAGTGATCATGTGGTGTGGAAGGAACGGTCTAGACGACTGTAGAATTCCGGTGAAATTGTCAACACAAACTAATAGTGTGCCTGAAAACCTGACAAAACAAACAAATGAACCAAAATAGAACTTCCCTTATTACCCCTGGATCCCTCCCCCCTCCCTGCTTCCCTGCAAGACGGTATAGAAACTGCCCGCCACCCCAACTTTGCAGAGGGCCTAAATCCCGTTACCCAACACATCTGTAGGGGAAGAAGAGCGTCCATCAGATGTCCCCGTTTATTGGCCGCAGCTCAGGATTGATGACCCCTGATGCCTGGTATGAAGAGATCATAGGTAGCTGAGGAGTGTCATTGGTTCTCCATTTTTGCCTCGCTTTTCGAGGCTCGACTTCAGGCAGTGTCAACTGGGTTCGATCTTTGCTGACAAAATGTTCACTTACTGCATACTTGTCCGGTTCGCCGCCTCTTGGATTTCACCATTGAGTCCGTATTTGGCCGTTGCCTTCGACTTGTGACCCCTGCTCTCTCCGTGAGTGTCCAGACGTCAGGGCGGGGTCCGCTGCTTGACGGCCTGGCTGTTCACTGCTACTGCCCGCTCCAGTTGGTTGTGAGGTTCCGACCCCGGTGGTTTGCGGCTGTCACCGTTCTTACCTCGCCCGGTCCCGCCAAGGTCGGAGATTTGTCGCCAGCCCTCCAACCACTCCTGTGCCTCCTCAGGTGCGGTGAAGAACCAGGCCTTCCCTTCTGTCTCTACTCTCAGCTTGGCCGGGAACATCATTGAATATTTGAGGTCTCGACTCCTGAGCTCCTGCTTTATGGCCAGGAAACTTCGGCGCTGCCTGGCGAACGACGCGGTGTAATCTGGAAAAATGGAGATCACTGTGTGCTGGTATCTCAAGGGGGGCGCCACCCTTGCCGTTTGAAGTATGAGATCCCGGTCACGAAAGTTGAAGAGCCTCGCTAGGATCGGTCGAGGGGGGGCACCCGGCCGTGGCCTGCCCCCGGGAACGAGGTGAGCCCGCTCCACTGAAAAGTAGTTGGAGAGTCCTTTTGGCTGCAGGTGATTCTTAATCAAGTCTTCAACAAATATATCCATGGCGGGACCCCCCGTCCCTTCCGGCACACCTACGATACGAATGTTATTGCGACACGAGCGACATTCAAAATCATCCAGCTTCGCCGCCATTTGTTTGTTATACGACTCGAGCTGCTTCACTTGGCTCTTTAATGTATGTGTGTCCGTGCTTAATTCATTCGTGGTCTTTTCTGCTTCCGACACTCGCGAACTAAGGTTGCGAAAGTCCACACGTATGAGGGATAGTTCGGTGGTGACCGTGTCAATGCGGGATTCCAGGGACGCATGGACCTTGTTGAGGGTGGCCATAATGTCCTGCAATGTGACATCATTTGCTGGTGCGGGGCCTTTGCCTGTTGCGTCATCCGCCAGAGCCCCCTTCGGCTCAGTAGCCTCGCTCTTGGAGTATGCATACTTCTCCAATCTGTTCTGTTGGGTCCCTCTGTGGCTCCGGCCCACCATGTCGCCCCGACCAGGAGCACCCGGCTTTGCGCACCCGGAACAGCCGGTGATAATCACCGCCGCATGCCTACGCCTTTCTGCCTGGCGCGCGGCCTGTTGGGTTTCTCACCAGCCGTAGGGTGTCACTGATCCCAGGGGGGGGGGGGCTGTTCCCAACGTTGTTGGTGCAGTAAAACACCCTCGGTCGCGGCCGGTGGCGCCGCCCGGGTCCAGCTGCCCACAGTGGGGTGGTTTCTGTCAGCAGGTTCGCCAGTCACTTGGTGCAGTGGCTCTCTGAAGCCCGGGGACACTCCCCCCGCCGCCACCGAAAGTCCAAGAGGCACGGAGATGGGACCGAGTAGTAGGCGCCTTGGACAGTCGCTGGCGCCCTCAAGCGCCCTCGAGCAGATCTTGGTGCCCGTGATGCGATGGTCGCTGCCAGCGGGTCCACCCGACAGTCAGTGCGGGAATTCCATCGGGCCCATAGGCACCCTCCTGGTATTGCAACTGTTATGTGGCCCAGGGAGGTGGGGGTCGGGCCCCGAGGACTCACACGGGGTCACCACCCCCCACCACACCCCCCGCAATCGGACACCCGCCACCAGAGGGGTGGCGCCGGTGAATGGGCCTCAGTACTGTCCGTAGCGCCCAGTTCACGAGGCCAGGCAGCGCCTATCAGTCACCACACTTCTTTAGTGGCGGAGCAGTATGCGGCCGCGATGGGGAGGAGGCGCCCCCGGGCCCGGCCGCGCCAACGCTCCAGCGCTGGTGTCACTCCCTCGGGTCTCCCGCACTCGAGTCCCCGGCTCAGCACGCGGTCGGAGGCCGCTCTGTTCACCACCGCTGATCTCCTCTCCAAGAGCCGCCGGGGGTCCGCTGATGTGCTGCTTGTGCGTAGTTCCGACGGCTAGGGCAGCCAATAGTACGTTGCTACAGGTACGGATTAGTGGCCGGATATTAGCTGCGGCCTTTAGGTGTTCCGGAGCTCCGCTACTCCGCGGCCATTTGCAGCGGCTGCCCAAGAGTCTCCACCTTTGACTATTTAGGAGTAACACTCGATGATAAGATGGGTTGGGGGTCGCAGATGGCCAAGGCAAACATGAAGCTGGCCCAATCCTCTGGTGGTATCTTAAAGGTCCTTAAAGAGTGTTCACTTAAAACCCTCGGATCCCCTTTAGAAATATACAAGGCCCAGGCGAGAGGTGGGGCGCTCTATGGGGTGGAGCTATGGGGCCATCTTAGTGCCACCCCCTTGTCCATCACTGAGAATAGCTTTATTAGGCGTCTATTGAGTCTCCCGCAGAGCACACCTCTGATTCCTTTACGGTTAGATCTGGGTCTGGCCCCCATACAGGGGATCATTTCGAACCGACCTGTGATGTACTGGAAGCGACTCTGGGCTACCCCAGAGCTGCTAAGCTACCGGGATGACCTAAGGGATTTAATGACCATAAGGGGGGTAGGGAAAATCCCCTGGATAAAATATGTTAAGCAGCTCTGCTATGCACTGGGTAGGGGAGACATTTGGCTCTCTCCGGAGCAGGCATGTCCTTTGATGCCTAAAAGGGTGTTGGTCAACTTACTCAATCAATATCGAATGGATCTTGTATGTTCTAGTTCATCCCTGGGCAAGTTGACCAACAGATTTCTGGAGGTGAAGGATACTTACCGCTTTGAGAAATTCTTGGATGACATTCAGCCCTCACTGGCGAAGAAACTTTATGTCCAATTTTGACATGGGACACTCCCACTGAGGGCAGTGATAAACAAGTGGTCAATCGCTTCACACGTTTCTAGCTCATGCCCGGGATGTGATGGTTGTGAAGAGACGGATCTGCACGTTCTGCTCTTCTGCCCTCTTTACACCAGGGCTAGAGCTAAATGGATTGTCCAGCTTTGTAAGTACCTGGGTCTCAGGGATTACAGGGAAGCATTTAGAATATTTAAATACGGCACCACCCCCCTGATTGTCTTTGCGACCTCTAGATACCTCTGGGCCATGTGGTGCGCCAGAGGCGCAAAAATTAAAAAACAATTATCTGTTACACCCGCGTTACCACAGACCCAGCATATCACTGGGATTCCCTTCATATTAACTTGTGAAGGGATTGATTTTACTCTTTTATCTGTTATGTTTTAAACTGCATAGGATTATTTCCTGGTTTTATACTTGTATTTAAAAACTATTTTAGGAGTATTCCTCTTCATCATGAATATATTGCATTGTGGGATATTGGTATGTTTTATTTAAATCTTTGTAAATTTGTGCTTTTATGGCTTTTAGCCGATAATAAAGCTTTTTTGACTTGACTATTAAAACATACGCATGATTAAGACATATTAAAAACATTCATGCCAAACAGTAATAGCATCTTTTTGGTAGAAACAGGTGGACAACGGGGAGGTGTGTGGGACAGTGAGGAATCCGCAGGCAGATACTGTATCCACAAGAAAAAGCGTTACCAAAGGTAAGTAACTTGTTCTTCTGATGGATACTTCTGCCTGTGGATTCCTCACCTTTTGAATAGAATCCACCAAACCATACCTCACCCGGAGGAGGGTGTCCACCTGACTAGACCAAAAAATCATGCAAAACAGATCAAGCAAAATGGCCATCCCTCCTAACCTCCGAATCCAATAATAATCGAATAATTTTGTGTCGAAATTATATTGAAAATAATACTTTAAAAATACTTTTATTAATAAATTTAGACAAACACTTAAAGGAAAACTTTTATTTATAATTAATTTAAAGATTTTTCATACTTTACAAATTACGCCGAAGTCGCGACACCAGCGCGACTTTTCAAAATGGCTACCAGAATGCGCGCAGCCATCGTGTAGGGTGCGCGAAGGGTGCGCGACTTCTGTATAATAGAAAAAAAAATAGATTGACTATAGTTTTCCTAACTAAAAATGATTCACAATTTTTTTTAAATATATATATATATATATACTTGAATTTCTATATGAATTTATGTCACAGTTAATATTGGGATTAAGTATTTCACATTATTGCTTTTTTTGTGTGCAACTCACATCTGTATGATTTCATCTTATCTCCATACAATGCATTATGTGTTTACCTTTTCATTATGGCTGCCATGTTTTTAACAAAAGATTAAGTCCTTCATTCATTTTGTTTGAAACTTTATCAGTTACCCATGTTGGTGTACACGTTACACGTGATCATGGCTGTTTTCACAGTTGAAACGCGTAGTGTAATAAACTTGGACTATACATTGGTGACCTGCATATTTTTCTGAGAGCGTACGATATTGGATTGTTTTTGGGAATAATATTACCGGTACGCTCTGCCGGCGTGTACTTCACCCTTCACGGGTCCCTGCACTCTGGAAGGAGCAACTGCGCTTTTTGGAAATCATTGAGGAGTGCTTCTGGACCGGTCACGCTTATCAGCATTCGCAGGACAACGAGACGTTCTGAGCCTGATAGCACTGACACGAAGGTAAGCCTGCTTTCGGCTTGTCCGTCCCTAGTGGGTGGTGGTGGGGTTCCGTATCGGCGGATGCGGACCATTAACCACTTCCCCAGGGCAGCGGCGAGATGCGCAGTTACTGCCTGTTGTGTGTGCTAGTTTCGGGCATTTCGTACTGCACGAGGGTTCGCCCATTCGGCTTCACTGCGACTATACTGCAGCTGCTGGCTTGTAGTTGCTTGTTGTAAACCGCGAACTATGCACTTACAGAATTCGGCGATATACCCTCTGTATTTCAAGTGCTACTCAGGTTCTCAATAACATCGTGATGACAATATTTCTTTTACCCTGCAAAATTGCTTGAGTGTCCACTGCACCACCCACCAAGGGTAGGAGACACAGGCACACCGCGTATGACAAAGGGAACTTACCATTTTGTGGTAGGGGGCGAGTAAGCAGGTTAGACCTCTACCCAGGTCCAAGTTGTGGTGCACCATGGAGGAAGAAGCGGAGAGGAGAGCGGCTGCTCTCACCTTATTTACTAGGAAACCTGGGGCTTCAAATAGACAAGATAAGCCGGACAATTCCAACTCATCAGCACAGCGTCTAGAAGAAAAAATCAAAAAATTAGAGAAACTGAAAAGTACAGAAACATCGAAATGGTGGGAGGCCATCTCCCTGCAGAACTATGTTGATCAGGTGATAGCACCAAGGGGATTAAGGATTTTTATCACACCGACATATGAAGCCCTGAATCCTAAAATGCTTGAGGAATGGTCTGAGCATTCTGCGTCAAGTTCCAGGAAGATGCTGTAAATACTCATTAAGTATACTTGGATGGACAGGGAGGAGATACTTAAACAGATCAAAGATATTATGACTGAATTGCAACAAAATATGGATAGTGAAACACTCAACAAAACCCTTGACTCAATGAAAGAACGCCTCAAGAGATACGAAGAGGAAATTAAAGCTAGAAAACAAAGAAAACTGAATCGCGATTACGCAGACTATGAAAGTGAGAAATATGATCCTCTTTACAAAACCCAAAATTCCACCAACTAGGTGTTAGAAATGGGGGTCTCTAGTTGGTAATGGCTGGCCACTGTTCAAGTAGGGACCCTTCTTCCTAAGTCAGAGTAAGCAGACTACACCCTTTGATAAACCCTGCTCAACCCTGTGGTAACGTAGCACGAGCAGCTAGGCTTATCTCAGAGGCAGTGTGTGAAGCATTTATGACCATACACAGTAATATAATGAGGAACACTACAAATGGACACCACTCAAGTAGTTATAAAAATAAGTATCCTTATATATAGATTTAACACAAGGCCAATAACAGTGAAAAGCCACAATACTAGAAAATAGGGTTACTCTAAAAAGGCTGCAAAAATAGTTCAAGGTGCACAAAGAGGTGTTCTCTTCAAGGCAGTGGTCTCTGCGACCCTTTTACTCACAAGGTACCTGGATTCTGTAGCAAAGCAACAAAAATGTCGCTAAGGAGTTGTAGCGATGATTTTCCTCACGCTAACCAGGGATGCGTTGAATCCTTACCGCAAGGGAGGATGATGCGCTGGTTTCTGTGCAGGACAAAGTGACAAACTTCTGCACGCTAAGCCAGCGATGCGATAAAATCCTTGCCGCGAAGGTAGGATGATGCGCCGAGCCTGTTGCGTGTGCGATCTTGTTGCGATTAAAGAAAATGGTGGTCCGCGAGGGAGCGACGATCCTGATGCGATGCGACGAAAATGGCAAACGCTCGGCGTCCGCACTGCGATGTCGTGAAGCAATGAACTCGATGTGATGCTCTTTGGTTAGCGAGCGTTTTGAGGTCCGCTAACATGCAATGCGATAATCTTCGGGTTAGCGAGCGTTTTCACGCCCGCAGACAGGTGATGCGATGAACTTGGGTTAGAGAGCATTTTGGGGCCCGTTAACATGCAATGCGATAATCTTCGGGTTTAGCGAGCGTTTTCAGGCCCGCAGACTGGCGATGCGATGATTTCCGGTAGCGAGCACTCGGCGGCAGCAGAGCGACAATTTTCCTTACGCTCTCCTGCTGCAGCGGCTCGCTAACGGGGGTTAGCGACGATTTTCAGCACTCTCTTCTCCACAGTAGAACTAGAGGCCCTGGAACTCACAGGAGTCCTTTTCCTCTTCTTCCAAGTCCAGTAGTAACCATTACAGGCCAGTCCAAGAAACAGCACAAAAGCACAAGGACAGTCCTTCTCCTGCAGATTCCTTGAGTTACACGGACAGAGGTTCTTCTTGTTGTCCAGGAGCAATACAAATTGTAGGGGTTGGGGCACAGATATTTATACCCCAAAAGTCTTTGTTCTCAGAAGCTGCAAGTCACTGAACCCAGCCAGAACCAGTTCTGCCCAGCCCTGAAGCACTTTGTTTACCAGGCTGCATCCTTCCTTTCAGAAAGAGGGGCTCTGCCATCAGACGCACAGTGGAAGGTGGAGCCAGCATTCACCTTGCCAGGCACAGCCCTATTCAGGTCCAGGAGCTACCCCTCCCCATACTCCAATGCAGATCTCTCTATTCAACCCAGGTCTGACTCAACCTGCCCTGTCCCTCCAAAACCAGACAGCCAATACGCATAACAGCAGAGCACACTGGAAGTCTTAGGCAAGAAAATACCTACTTTCTAAAAGTGGTATTTTCAAACACAGAATATAAAAATAAACTTCACTAAAAGATGTATTTTAATATTCTGAGCTCAGGCATACTACATTCGTTTTTCTACCATGTTGTGTGGGTCAGTCAGGACTATAGAATGTAATAGCCAAATCTCCCATTCTGGCCTATGAGGAACAGGTAGCCTTACTGTAGTGAAAAACGAAATTGGGTGTAATTCACTACCAGGACATGCTACACACAGCAGAGCATGTCCTATCTTACACATACAATGCACCCTACCATAGGGGTGGCTTACATGATGCCAAGGGAAGGTTCAGGGGCTGGGAAGTGGGTGCACTTCACAGCCAAGATGGCAGTTCTAGACTGCACGCAGACACTGCAGTGGCAGGTCTGAGACACACTTTACAAGCTGCTTCTGTGGGTGGCTCAAACCAACGCTGCAGGCCCACCAGCAGCATTTGGTTTACCAGCCCTGGGCACACACTGGCCACGCTACTGGGGACTAACAGGTAAATCAAATAAGCCAATCATGGATATACCGATTCGCATGTCAACTTTACACAGGGAGCATTCACGCTGTGGCACTGAATGGCAGTGGCACAGCACCCAGAGAATCTATAACCAGCAAAAACAGAGGAGACACAGCGAAAAATGGAAGGGAGACTCACGCCAATGGTGCCAGGTCTAACACGTGTCCCCTCCAGCTGAAATGTGGGGAGAACTACCCATCCCCTTGGAAGTTCTCATCACTAAGGCGGAAAAATCTGGACAGACCATCAACATTGGCGTGTTCTGTACCAGGGCGATGTTCCACCGTGAAGTCCATACCCTGTAGGGAAATGGACCACCTTAACAACTTGGGATTCTCACCCCTCATCTGCATCAACCATCTGAGGGGCCTGTGGTCTGTCTGAACCCGGAAGTGAGTCCCAAACAGGTATGGTCTCAGCTTCTTCAGTGCCCAGACCACAGCAAAAGCCTCACGCTCAATTGCACTCCACCTCTGTTCCTGTGGAAGTAACCTCCTACTGATGAAGGCTACACGTTGGTCTAGACCCTCCTCATTCATCTGTGACAGAACAGTCCCCACCCCATGCTCTGAAGTGTCTATTTGGACAATAAATTCCTTAGCAAAATTGGGCGCCTGGAGTACGGGTGCTGTACACATGGCAGTCTTGAGGGCATCAAAAGCTTTCTGACAGGTGTCAGTCCAGTTCACAATCTTTGGCCGCTTCTTGGAAGTCAGCTCAGTCAAGGGTGCAACAATGTTGCCATACCCCTTGACAAACCGCCTGTAGTAACCCGTGAGTCCAAAGAAGGCCCTCACCTGGGTCTGGGTCCTTGGGGGCTCCCAAGCCAGGATGGTTTCAATCTTGGGCTGTAGGGGTGCCACCTGGCCACTCCCCACCTGGTGTCCCAAGTACACCACAGAACCCTGCCATATCTGGCACTTACTGGCCTTGATTGTGAGGCCTGCTCTGTGCAGCACCATCAACCCTTCCCAGAGGTGGTGCAAGTGGTCCTCCCAGGAGGAACTAAACACGGCAATGTCATCCAGGTAGGCAGCACTGAAATCCTCCAGTCCAGCCAACACCTGGTTGACCAACCTCTGAAAGGTGGCAGGGGCATTCTTCATCCCAAAGGGCATCACACGGAACTGGTAGTGCCCATCTGGTGTAGAGAATGCTGACCTCTCCTTTGCCCCATCAGTCAAGGCGATCTGCCAGTACCCAGACGTTAGCTCAAACATGCTGAGGTACCGGGCAGCCCCTAACCGATCTATGAGCTCATGAGCTCTGGGGATGGGGTGCATGTCGGTCCTCGTGACCGATTTGAGACCTCGGTAGTCCACACAGAACCTAAGTTCTGGAGTGTCACCAGGCGCTGCAGCTTTTGGTACCAAGACCACGGGGCTGGACCAGGGGCTGCTAGAGGACTCAATCACCCCTAGGGCAAACATTTTGGAGACCTCCTCCTTAATGTAGGCCCTTACCCTGTCAGTCACTCTGTAAGCCTTGTGCTTGACGGGAGGACTGTCTCCGGTGTCTACCTCATGGACGCACCAATCAGTGACACCAGGCACCAGGGAAAATATATCAGAAAATTGCCCCAACGGCTGGTGGTAATCTCTCTGCTGCTCAGGGGTCAGTGTGGTGGAAAGGACCACACCCTCCACTGACCCATCCTTCTCTCCTGCACACAGGAGGTCAGGAAGAGGCTCACTCTCCTCCTCCATCCCTGCATCTGTGGCAAGAAGCATGCCCACTTCAGACCTCTCAAAATGGGGCTTTAGGCAGTTTACATGCAGGACCCGTAAGGGGTTCCTGGGAGACTTAAAGTCCACCAAGTAGGTAATTGGACTTTTGCGCTCCACCACCTCAAATGGACCGGTCTACTTATCTTGGAGCGCACAAGGCTCCACTGGGGCCAGGACCCAAACCTTCTGATCAGGTTGAAATTCGACCAGAGTGGCATTCTGGTCATGCCAACGTTTCATCTCCTCCTGGCTGGCTTCCAGATTTGCCTCAGCAATCTTTCTGAAACGCCGAGTCTGGTTCCTGAAGGCCAAGATGTAGCTAAATACATCTTGGGGAGGTTTCCTGGGAGATTGCTCCCAGCCTTCCTTGACCAGACTCAGAGCCCCTCTTACCGGATGGCCATAGAGCAGTTCAAAGGGACTGAACCCCAAGGACTTCTGTGGCACCTCACGGTATGCAAACAACAGGCATGGCAAGAGGACGTCCCACTTACGCCTCAGGGGCTCTTCTAGGCCCATGATCATGCCCTTCAAGGTCCGGTTGAACCTTTCAACCAGACCGTTACCTTGGGGGTGGTAAGGAGTGGTGAACTTGTAAGTTACCCCACACTCCTTCCACAGAGACTTCATATACTGGGAGATGAAGTTGGTCCCCCTGTCGCTCACCACCTCTCTGGGGAACCCCACACAGGAGAAGATCCCCATCAGTGCACGTCCCACCACGGGGGCCGTCACTGTCCTGAGCGGGATGGCTTCAGGGTACCGGGTGGCATGGTCCACCAAGACCAGGATGTACCTGTTGCCCATGGCTGTCTTGGGGTCCAGAGGCCCCACAATGTCAATACCCACTCGCTCGAAGGGGGTACTCACAACTGGAAAGGGCTGGAGTGGGGCTTTGATCTTCCCCCCACTCTTCCCACTTGCCTGGCAAGTCTCACAGGTCCTACAATACGTATCTGAGCTCTTGCGCATCTGGGGCCAATAAAAGTGGGTGACCAGCCTCTCAAAGGTCTTGGTCTGCCCCAGATGTCCTGCCAATGGAATGTCATGAGCCAACCCCAGTAGGAAGGCTCTGAAGCACTCGGGTACCACCAGCACACTGGCTGACCCCGGCTCAGCAGCCTTAGGCTCGCTATACAGGAGACTGTTCTCCCAATAAATCAGATGTGAACCAGACATGTCACCTGCTGCCTGGGCTGCAGCCTGTCGCCGCATACCCTCAAGAGAAGGGCAAACTCTTTGCTGCTCACAAAACTCCTCCCTGGTTGGCCCTCCTTCCTGCGGCCAATGGGTCAGCTCAGGCAGGTCCCCCAGGTCAGCACTCTGCTCCCTGGTAGGCTCCAGGGCATCCCCCCCCAGGGTCTGCTCCCTCCTGGGCTGTGGGAACCAAGGGGGCCGGCTTCCCGCGCCCCCTCCCCCTTCTCTCTAAGGCAGGGACCTAGGCCATACCCTCAGGCTCCAGGTCTTTCTCAACACCCTCTCTGGCTGCCATGGACCGAGTGGTGTTACAACAAACAAATGATGGACGGAATGCTGACAATGCATACATTCTCCCCCAGTCAAGAGATCTGGGTTAAATCCATCGTTCTTTTGCCCACTACACCACCCCAGTTTAGACATGGCCATATGCAAATCAGTCTTGACCCTGTGCCTCATGGGAACAGTCCAGCCCGAACTGCCAAGCCATGTCTTCCCTGGACCGGAATCAAGCATCCTAGGACCGGTTTCTGGCTATCAGCCGTCATCAGCCAGGATAGCTTGACTCCAGTGGCGTAGTGAGCACGGGTCCCACGTCTGGGAATACCCATCCCACTTAGGGCGAAAAGCGTTACAACAAACAAATGATGGACGGAATGCTGACAATGCATACGTTCCTAAGTGGGATGGGTATTCCCAGACGTGGGACCCGTGCTCACTACGCCACTGGAGTCAAGCTATCCTGGCTGATGACGGCTGATAGCCAGAAACCGGTCCTAGGATGCTTGATTCTGGTCCAGGGAAGACATGGCTTGGCAGTTCGGGCTGGACTGTTCCCATGAGGCACAGGGTCAAGACTGATTTGCATATGGCCATGTCTAAACTGGGGTGGTGTAGTGGGCAAAAAAACGATGGATTTAACCCAGATCTCTTGACTGGGGGAGAATGTATGCATTGTCAGCATTCCGTCCATCATTTGTTTGTTGTAACGCTTTTCGCCCTAAGTGGGATGGGTATTCCCAGACGTGGGACCCGTGCTCACTACGCCACTGGAGTCAAGCTATCCTGGCTGATGACGGCTGATAGCCAGAAACCGGTCCTAGGATGCTTGATTCTGGTCCAGGGAAGACATGGCTTGGCAGTTCGGGCTGGACTGTTCCCATGAGGCACAGGGTCAAGACTGATTTGCATATGGCCATGTCTAAACTGGGGTGGTGTAGTGGGCAAAAAAACAATGGATTTAACCCAGATCTCTTGACTGGGGGAGAATGTATGCATTGTCAGCATTCCGTCCATCATTTGTTTGTTGTAACGCTTTTCGCCCTAAGTGCGATGGGTATTCCCAGACGTGGGACCCGTGCTCACTACGCCACTGGAGTCAAGCTATCCTGGCTGATGACGGCTGATAGCCAGAAACCGGTCCTAGGATGCTTGATTCTGGTCCAGGGAAGACATGGCTTGGCAGTTCGGGCTGGACTGTTCCCATGAGGCACAGGGTCAAGACTGATTTGCATATGGCCATGTCTAAACTGGGGTGGTGTAGTGGGCAAAAAAACGATGGATTTAACCCAGATCTCTTGACTGGGGGAGAATGTATGCATTGTCAGCATTCCGTCCATCATTTGTTTGTTGTAACGCATGGACCAAGTGGTAGCACACGCCCACTTAGGCAGACCCAACATTTCCAAGTGAGATTTCCTCTCCACCGTAGCCCACGGTGAGTTCTCTAAATCATTGCCCAACAGACAGTCTACAGGCATGGCGGGCCTCACAGCCACCTGAAGAGTTCCTGAGACCCCCCCCCCCACTCAAAGGGAACCTGAGCCACCTCACATTGGCTCTCTGAGTTGTCTGCAGACACTACTGGGTAGAATGCAGTGTGTGAAGCATTTATGACCATACACAGTAACACAGTGAAGAACACTACAAAGGAACACCACTCAAGTAGTTATAAAAATAAGTATCTTTATATATAGATTTAACACAAGACCAATAACAGTGAAAAGCCACAATACTAGAAAATAGGGTTACTCTAAAAAGGCTACAAAAATAGTTCAAGGTGCACAAAGAGGTGTTCTGTTCAAGGCAGTGGTCTCTGCGACCCTTTTACTCACAAGGTACCTTGATTCTGTAGCAAAGCAACAAAAATGTCACTATGGAGTTGTAGCGATGATTTTCCTCACGATAACCAGCGATGCACTGAATCCTTACCGCAAGGGAGGATGATGCGCTGGTTTGTGTGCAGGACAAAGCGACAAACTTCTGCACGCTAAGCCGGAGATGCGATAAAATCCTTGCCGCGAAGGGAGGATGATGCGCCGAGCCTGTTGCGTGTGCGATCCTGATGCGATGCGACGAAAATGGCGAACGCTCGTCGCCCGCACTGCGATGTCGTGAAGCGATGAACTCGATGCGATGATCTTTGGTTAGCGAGCGTTTTGAGGTCCGCTAATATGCAATGCGATAATCTTCGGGTTAGCGAGCGTTTTCAGGCCCGCAGACAGGTGATGCGATGAACTTGGGTTAGCGAGCGTTTTGGGGCCCGTTAACATGCAATGCGATAATCTTCGGGTTTAGCGAGCGTTTTCAGGCCCGCAGACAGGCGGTGCGACGAGCACTCGGCGGCAGCAGAGCGACGATTTTCCTTACGCTCTCCAGTGCAGCGGCTCGCTAACGGGGGTTAGTGACGATTTTCAGCACTCTCTTCTCCACAGTAGAACTAGAGGCCCTGGAACTCACAGGAGCCTCACCTGCAGATAGAAATCCTCACTGGGAGGAAACAGGAGGCTGGTGGTGGAGTTTGATGTGCCTGAGACTCCTGCAGGAGGCTAGCTCTCTTCTAGCCCTTGGGTGATTGCTGTAGCAAAAATAAAAGTTCCTTCAAAGTCCTTTTCCTCTTCTTCGAAGTCCAGTAGTAACCATTGCGGGCCAGTACAAGAAACAGCACACAAGCACAAGGACAGTCCTTCTCCTGCAGATTCCTTGAGTTACACGGACAGAGGTTCTTCTTGATGTCCAGGAGCAATACAAATTGTAGGGGTTGGGGCACAGATATTTATACCCCAAAAGTCTTTGCTCTCAGAAGCTACAAGTCACTGAACCCAGCCAGAACCAGTTCTGCCCAGCCCTGGAGCACTTTATTTACCAGGCTGCATCCTTCCTATCAGAAAGAGGGGCTCTGCCATCAGACGCACAGTGGGAGGTGGAGCCAGCATTCACTTTGCCAGGCACAGCCCTATTCAGGTCCAGGAGCTACCCCTCCCCATACTCCAATGCAGATCTCTCTATTCAACCCAGGTCTGACTCAGCCTGCCCTGTCCCTCCAAAACCAGACAGCCAATACACATAACAGCAGAGCACACTGGAAGGCTTAGGCAAGAAAATACCTACTTTCTAAAAGTGGTATTTTCAAACACAGAATATAAAAATAAACTTCACTAAAAGATGTATTTTAATATTCTGAGCTCAGGCATACTAAATTCGTTTTTCTACCATGTTCTGTGGGTCAGTTAGGACTAAAGAATGTAATAGCCAAACCTCCCATTCTGGCCTATGAAGAACAGGTAGCCTTACAGTAGTGAAAAACGAAATTGGGTGTAATTCACTACCAGGACATGCTACACACATCAGAGCATGTCCTACCTTACACATACAATGCACCCTACCATAGGGGTGGCTTACATGATGCCAAGGGAAGGTTCAGGGGCTGGGAAGTGGGTGCACTACACAGCCAAGATGGCAGTTCTGGACTGCACGCAGACACTGCAGTGGCAGGTCTGAGACACACTTTACAAGCTGCTTCTGTGGGTGGCGCAAACCAGCGCTGCAGGCCAACCAGCAGCATTTGGTTTGCCAGCCCTGGGCACACACAGGCCACGCTACTGGGAACTAACAGGTAAACCAAATAAGCCAATCATGGATATACCAATTCACATGTCAACTTTACACAGGAAGCATTCGCGCTGTGGCACTGAATGGCAGTGGCACAGTGCCCAGAGCATCTACACTAGGCAACTCCAGACATTACAACAAATACAGTCACAGAGAATTCAACCATAAGTGACTCAGAATCTGATATTTCTGGAGGAAATACATCAGGGGAAGATCGCAACCCAAGACAGGTCAATTTTTTAGACGAGTTTCGGGTATTACGGAAAGGTCGACAAATACTGAGAGACAATCCACGTTCGAGACCACGGGGACGAGGCAGAGGACAAGAAAACGCCGAAACAGAAAGAAGAGACTCCAACAGCGTTGGCAACACAGGCAGAGAAAGGGGCGCAATGTGAAATCGCAAGACACGCTCCAACAAGAATTACTAATGGATATGGAAATGGTAAATAGAACTGTAGTTAACCTTTCCAAAAGACTCATGAGTGATGTGGAAAAACGGACACTGTGTTTAGGACTCTCCTTTTGTCCCTCGTCTTCTTTTAACTATACCAACACTAGAATTGACCTTTTTAAATATGTTAGAAAATTGAAGTTAAAGAAATGGCATAAACTTAAGAGACTGGGACAAAATCACACCAGGTGGAATGGAAACAGTGGGACTGATAGCAAGCTCATTGTCAGTGATGTTGATACGCTTATTACCATGTTTGAACTTGAACAAAATAGGGAAGAAAGAAGTGAACAGATTAGTGCCACACAAATACTTGAGGATATGGAGGTAGTACATAATGCAGCTGCATGTACTGACTTCAAAGTCAAGTCTTCCTTACTACCTTCACTCCCTCATGGCAATATTGACACGTTTCATGAGTGTACCATCAAGGCACTCATGGACCTGAGTCACAAGACTAGGAAGCAACAGAGAGGTCCCAACTCTAATCTCTCCTTTGCACAAAGACAGGCACTTAAAGCATTAACAGAGGACACTAACAATGTCATCCGTCCAGCGGACAAGGGTGGCAATGTGGTTATCCTTAACAGGGATGACTACATCAATGAGGCATTACGTCAATTAAATGACAATAAATTTTACATGCACATAACCTATGATATCTACAACAACAGTATCACTGACATCTGGGATAAGTTGACAACTTGGAGGGACAAGGGTCTTCTGGAGTGGGAGGAGTTTTGTTATTTAAAGAAAGATCATCCTAAACTACCAATACTGTACCTATTGCCCAAACTCCATAAGGATAACACTAGACCGCCAGGACGCCCCATTGTTTCATCTATAGGGAGCGTCACAGAACATATTTCTAAATATGTTGATCATTTTCTGAGGGATTTGGTTATACAACTACCTAGCTACATAAGGGACACCAAGGATTTTCTCAGTAGATTGTAAAACCTTACTTGGAATCCAGACTATCTCCTCATTGTCCTAGATGTACACTCTTTGTACACCATAATAGATCACCACAAGGTCTGGAAGCATGTGAACACTTTCTGAAACAAAGACCAGTGAGATTTCGCGAACACAGTCACATGATTTTAGAGATAATAGATTTCTGCCTTAAGAACAATATTTTCTCATTCAAATGCGCCCTCTATAGGCAGGTCAAAGGTACTGCCATGGGATCATGCTTTGCTCCCAGTTTCGCCAATCTGTTTATGGGTTACTGGGAGGAAGAAATCTTAGCAAGTGCCACCCTCAAAGAGGACCTCCAGAAAGTCATCATGTGGCTTTGCTACATCGATGATCTATTCATCAACTGGAGAGGCTCGAAGAGGGAGGCAGAGGAGTTCATTGAGAAACTCAACACTAACAGCTACAACATTCTTCTCACTGGCAGTATTGATACCACCAAAGCGGATTATTTGGATGTCTGCCTTGAGATTAAACAAGGAGTGATTTGCACTTCTCTTTTACAGAAGGCTACGGCAGGTAACAGTGTCCTCCATGCCCTCAGTAGTCACCCAGACACTAAAATGGAGTATACCCTATGGGGAGCTGCTGAGGGCCAAAAGGAATTGCAACAACGCTGAAGCCTATACCGAGGAGAGTAAGATCATCATCGGTAGGTAGGTTCAAAGCCAGAGGTTATCCCAATTGGGTCTTGAATAAAGCTAGAGACAGAGTAGAACAGAGTAGAAGGGGTTGAGGAAATTCGATTTTCGATCTCGCTTGTATTCAGTTGTGTTCCACCGCCATTTTGTGTTGCCCTCACTCAGGCAGCACAATGAACGAAGTTTTTCTGCTGATCTTACTGCGACGTGTCAAATAACCTTCTGCCTCTGTTTATGAGACTAATGTCAGGGACTGGCTGAGTCCACTAATCCTCGTCTGGTTTGACTAAACCCTGTCTCAACTGTCTGTCGGTTCACACCATTCTTTCCTGACTTTATCTTATCTTCTGGCCTTCGCTATTCTCTACTTGTATTCTCTCATTTCACAACTGACCTCCAAAGCATACAAATATGTCCTGCCACCTGCAAGTTGAGTTGGAGACACTACCACTGATTAACTTGTGGGGAGAGGTGACAAAAATAGTTGGAAGAGAGGTTTATTTGGGTTACTTGATATCTTGTTTTCAAACTTTTCTCATTGGTTATATCTTGTTTTCAAACTCTTCTCATTGGATAACCATGTGTGCATTGGGAGTGTTCTTGGAGAATCTATGTGCTATAAAAGATTGTACGCCACAGAGTAAAGTGGCAGTCTCCTAAGAACATACTGAGCGTACTTCTGGGATAACTGTACTTCGCTGCAGCTAATAAACCTGATCTTCTACGCTCAACAGAATGTCCTGTGTCTCTGTTCAACAAAGCAGGTGAACTCAGGAGATTAAGGCGTGCCCTGCGCCGCCAGGCCCATAAGGCCCTGGTTCTTCAATTGGTGCCCTCTGTGAGGCGGCTTCAGAGGTAGCGATTTTGCCTGAGGGTCGTGAGGAACCCCGCAAGAAAATTCTGGAGGAATTGCGAACCACGTCAAGCAACCCCTGTATGTCGAAGTGGTCCGAAGGTCTTTTTCAGCGCGGTTTCTCCTTCCTGACGGCTGCTGACTGCTGGCCTGACTGCCGCCTTGCTTTGGCCCCTTTTGGTGATGTATGGTATCGCGAGACGTTAGACGGGCCTCTGTTGGCGTAAGAAGACACTTAGTTAAGTATTGGTGGGTAGCTCCCACTAATTTGTTTTGTTTTGGGCCTTTGATTCGGCTATTGCAAAAGCCGAAGCCAAGGGGTGAGTACGTTTGTGCTATATTATTTGATTTAACCCCTTGATGTTTGTGAACAGTCCAGTGAAATAACGATGCCTGGTCTGAGTAAGTTTAGAAAGTTTTGTTGTTTTGGTTGTGATAGGGATTCCCGGCTGGAGGACTCTTGTCCAATTCCTCCGGTTGGAACTCCCACTTATGAGCTTTATTCTAAACATGGTGTTGGCCCCATTGCCTTTAATGAGGCATGGATCCGATACACAAAGAACAATGGTGTTCTACAGTGGCCACAGAATGGTAGCTTTGAGCCTGATATATTAGATAATTTGGAAGCAATTTTGTTTAAAAGAAAAGCCTGGCCGGCAATGTTTGACTCTTTCCGCCTCTGGCGTAAGGAAGCCAAACAGAGAGAAATTAAACAGGCAAAACGAGATAAGAAAACACAAAGTATGACGATTATACAGGCTGCCCAGCAGTTTACAGATAATGAGATTAATCATGAAATGGAAATTTCAAAGAGACAGCATCGTATGGCGATAGATAAATGCTATCCGGTGTTGCCTATTTCCCCTTCTGATAAAAGTAAGGATCCGGAGGAAGACCCATTGATGTCTCACTTATTGAGATTGTCTCCTTCCTATGTACAAGGTGCTAATGCACCCCCATTGTTACAACCAGTTCAGCCATTAGTTGCGCCTCCGCCTGCTCCGGCTCTTACGCATTTGCCCCTTCCGGTAGTGCCACCCCCACCTCTTCCGCCACCGACTTCTTTGCCTCCGTTTCCTGAACATCAATCTCCTTTGCCTTCGGCTCCCCTTATAACTGTTAATCCTTCTGTTAGTTCACCTAATACCTTGTCCCCTGTTCTCATGTCTAATTCTCCTACTGTGCGCAAACGAATCACAGATACTGTCTCTGGGTTTCTGTCTCCTTTCTTTGAGACTTTGAATATGTCCCCGGCTTTTTCTCGAAGACAGTCTCGTAGTCAACTCCCAGGTTCCGACGAACGGGTGGTATTGGACTCTCTCGCTCGCAAATGGATCGAGAAGGGTCCCCAGTATAGTGTGAAAGATATCAAGACCACCTTTCATCAGTGGGAGGCGCCCATGCAGAGATATGTATTTAATGTTATGTGTGACACTCTCGCTAAAGAATGGGAGGATATGGATTTGGGTTTACTTCCTCAGGGTTTGTTAGATGTTCAGGCTAATTTCGATAAGGGACTCATTGTGGGTTCTAAGGTTGAGGATGCCGTAAGGACACTTGTCACTTTTAGGTCCTTATTTTCCTCACAGACTTTTTTTGATTCCGATCCTGCTGTTTGGCTGACACCCAAACATTATCCCATGAGAGAGGTTCCTCCAGTGTGGAGAGAAGCGGTTGCACAAGCAGGTGCTAATCCAGCTGTTCCCACGCAATTCCAGCGTATATGGGTACATGTCCCCTGGAAGAGATCTGAAGTTTTGGCTCTTAAACAGTCTCTACCGGATCCCCGTAAAAACTCTGCTGGCTATTATAAGGAGTTGTCCCAGACTGTTGATGCCTGTATTATGAATTTAGCCGATATTGATATGTTGATGGGAAATGTAGTCCCACAAGCATTATGGGCTCAGATTCGTAGAGAGGATCACGCCCAAGCATTGGGTGGCGATTGGGCTGCTATAACTGCCGCGGATGCAGCCCAAGTGGGTGGTGCTAAGCCTGATGTTTGATTTCAGAACTCCCTGGTAGGATTATTACTTTAATGAAAACGATGATGCCTGCCTTGCGAGTTAATTGGGATAAATTAGCTGCGTGTAAGCAGAAGAAAGATGAGAGTGTCTCTGATTTCTTCACTCGTTTTGAGGAGACGTTTATTGATCACAGTGGTCAGTATATGACTACGGAGGGTGGACAGCGATTATTTGTTGATAAATTCGTATTTAATTTGCTTCCCGAACTGTCACATAAGTTGAAAGACTCCGAGAGTTCATGGGCTGTTTCTTCTTCTGCCCAGATATTGGCTACTGCTCAATATTATGAGAACAGGGATAAAGAGGAGAAAGATAAGCAAGAAAAGAAGACGAAAGAATTAAGAACGAAGGTTCTTCTGCAACAAGCTTATCCTCCTCGTTGTACTCAGCGCCAGTTTCAACAGCCTCCACAGTTTCAGAGGGTGTATCAAAAGCCTGAGCCCTTTATTCCGCGACCTTTATTAGGTCCTAACCAATGTGCCTATTGTAGAGAGGAAGGTCATTTTAAGAATAGCTCACCGGTTTTATTGCAACGTAAGGGAGAACTATCTGCTCCACGAGGCCGTGGTGGTTTCCAGATAATATACAGGGGTAGAGGTCGAGGTGTGATGCCTCAAGAACAGCGTTCCTTACCCCCTCCAAATTCTACGAACTACTTCGATCAGCAGAATACTCAGTCTACACAGTATTACAATGATGATTATCATGTTGAAGGTGAAAATGAAAGCCTTCACGCTAACTAGGACAGCCATAGACAAAGTGAGGGAGTTGTATCGATTCCAGTACATCAGGATGGGCCTTATGTCAATGTCACTACAATGGGTGTTTCAGAGCCATTTCTTTTAGATACTGGTGCGATGAGAAGTTCTATCATTCATTCTAAACTCCCTGGGGCACCTTTGTCTGGCTTAACAAATGTATCGGTAGGATTTTCTGGCGCCCCAGTTCGTAACCCGGTCTCCTGTCCTTTGCCTATTTCAATTGGCCCTTATGATATGGAAGCTCCTCTTCTTTTAACGACTGGTTGCGGCGAGAATCGGTTGGGTTTGGATCTATTGAAAAGAATGCATGCAACGATATATTGTTCTCCTTCTGGTGTGCATCTTACTTTAGGGCAGAAATTGACTTCTTAAATGTATTTGTCTAAAGATCAATTCCCACCTGAATTGCTCTCTCTTCCTGCAACGCTCTGGGCTACGGGTCCAAATGATGTTGGTGGTCTTGAGATCCCGCCTTATGTTATTACTCTCAAGCCCAATGCTAAATTGCCACGCATTCCTCAATACAGAATTTCCAATGAAGGTGAAAGAGCGCTTTTGGATATCATTTATGATTTGGTTCAGAAGGGTGTGATTGAGGAACCGAGAGGAAATGTATGTAATAGTCCTATTCTTCCTGTTCTTAAACGCACTGATCCTTCTAAGCCTCCTGTTTATCGTTTTGTGATTGATCTTCGGGAGGTCAATAAAATTGTTGGACCACAGTTTCCTGTTGTTCCAGATATCACTGCCCTGTTAACTATGATACCTGCCTCAGGGGCTTGGTTTTCTGTTAATGATCTGAAAAATGCTTTCTTCAGCATTCCCATTGCCAAAGAGAGAAGGGATATTTTTGGTTTCTCTCTAGGAGGCCGAAATTTCCGGGCAAGAGCGCACCCCAAGGCTATTGTGAAAGCCCCTCCATTTATAGTCAAGCTCTGAAATGTCAGCTCGATGTTTTTCCTTTGCCCCCAGGTGCTACTCTTATTCAATATATGGATGATTTGTTGATTGCTGCTGATTCAGAGGATGTCTGCAAGAATGTGACTGTTGCACTGTTACGTCACTTGTCTGATCTTAATCATAAGGTTTCGCCTTCTAAACTACAATATGTCAGTCGAGAGCTTACCTATTTGGGTCATCTCTTATCAGGAGGGAAGGCGATTAACCCCAGAACGAATTCAAGCAATTGCGCAAATGTCTTTGCCATCTACACAAAGAGAGGTGCGCGCCTTTCTGGGCATCACTTCTTATTGTAGACAGTGGATTCCGAATTTTTCTTTGTTGGCCAAACCTTTGTTAGCACTCACTTTGAAAGACACACCCCAACCCCTTCCTTGGACTGACGAATGTCAGAAGAGTTTTTCTGATTTACGTACTGCTCTGTGTTCTGCTCCTGTGTTGGGTACTCCGGATTACAGTAAGCCCTTCACGCTCTATGTCCATGAAAGAGAGGGTTGTGCGTTGTCAGTCTTAACACAACGATATGGAGACAAACAGCGGTCATGTGCCTATTTTTCAGCTACGTTAGACCCAGTAGCCAAGGCATTGCCTAGTTGTCTTAAAGCTACAGCAGCAGCAGCGATTTCTATTCGTCAGTCTGCTGGAGTGGTGCTGGATAATACTGTCATTGTTATGGTACCACATGCAGTGGATACCTTGCTAAATAGGACGAAAACACAACATCTTACAAGTGCTCGATTGTCTGGATATGAGCTGACGCTCTTGGCTAGTCATGTGCACATCAAACGATGTAATATTTTAAATCCAGCCACACGGTTACCTCTTCCAGAAGAGAAAAGTATTCAGGAACAACATGATTGTTTTCTCCATACTGAGGAGGAGACAAAAGGCAGGATTGATTTGAAAGATACGCCGTTAGTGGATCCAGATGGGATCCTATGGGTGGATGGGTCTTGTTTCAAACTCCCAAATGGTGAGACAACTTCAGCTTATGCTGTTACCACCTTGTATACAATCGTGGAGACAGCACGCATCAGACATAATTCAGCTCTGATAGCTTTGAGCAGAGCGTGTGTGTTATCTAAAGGAAAGAGAGTGAATGTGTATACCGACAGCCAGTATGCGTTCGGTGTGGCGCATAGCTTCCGTCGTTTGTGGAAGGAAAGAGGATTCCTTACCTCCCACTGTACTAAAATACAGCATGGTCAATTGGTAACTGATCTTCTTGAGTCACTTGTTTTGCCTACCCAGATAGCAATTGTGAAATGTAGTGCGCATAAAAAGATTACTGATGATGTTGGTCGCGGAAATGCTTTTGCGGATGAGGTAGCAAAAAGGACAGCCAGAGATGCTACAAGTCGCATGTATGTTGCGGGCCCTGCGAATTGGGTCAGGGAAAGAAGGATGTGTGAGGACACAATAGAAAGTGTGAGATCGATTCAGGGAGATGCTACAGAGAAAGAGTTGAGAAAGTGGAAAGAGAGTACAGGAATGTTAGACGCAACAGGATGTTGGATAGAATTGTCAGAACACCAGCGTTGGCTGTTACCAGACGCCTACGTACTGCCTGTAGTTACTATGGCGCATGGTCCAGCCCACATCAGTGCAAAAGGAATATGTAAACTTCTGGCTCCAGTGTGGCTGAACGAAGGGATTCCAAAATGTGCAGATAATGTGGTGAAGCATTGTATCATTTGCTTGATGTACAATCCGGGAAAGGGAACCCCAACTCCGGCAGGTCATTTTGCTCCCCCAACATATCCTTTTGAGGTGTTGCAAATCGACTACATTCACATGGATCGATGTAACAATCTCAAATATGTTCTGGTAGTGGTATGTGCCTTTTCCAGATGGATAGAGGCTTACCCCCTGAAAGACAACACTGCTTTGTCCACTGCCAAGGTTCTTCTAAAAGAGTTCTTCCCTAGGTTTGGTTTGCCGCGCATTGTCTGGAGTGACAATGGAAGTGAATTTGTAGGCCAAATTATGCAAAAGGTGTGTACCGGTCTTGGTATAAGGCAGAAGTTTCATGCGGCAAATCATCCTCAGTCCGCGGGTTTGGTAGAGTGCTATAACGGCACTCTCAAACTTAAGCTTGCAAAAGTACAAGCCAGCACAGGTCTTAATTGGCCCGATGCTTTACCTTTGGCTCCCCTGTCCACTAGAACAGCTGTACATTCTCGTTTGGGACTCAGCCCATACGAGATTGTTTTCGGGCGCCCAGCTAATGTATGGGGAGTCCCTCGCCCTAGAAAGTATTCTGATATACAGTATCCAATGCTGATTGACTATTTACATGACCTCACCACTAAATTACGTGTTCTTCACCAACAGGTTCAAAACGCTTTACCAGAAGCCTCCACAGATCCAGGTCATTCTATCCAACCTGGAGACTGGGTCTGTGTGAAAAATTTTCAGAGGACAAAGAATTTGGAACCTTGCTGGAAGGCGCCTCGACAAGTCCTTCTGACAACTCGCACAGCAGTAAAAGTCAAAGGGAAAAAGAACTGGATCCACGGCGTGCACTGCAAGAAAGTGCCCTTGCCCTTGCCTTTTGATCAGTGGGTTCGTAAGGGTATAGGTGATTCTGAAGGAGAAAAAATCCCCCGATTCATACCTTTCAGTAGTGCACACCTGGATGGAACTCGATCGGAGAAAGAAGATGACGACATTCTACAAGAAGTCGTACCTTCCCATCTCCGATTAAACACTACAGAGCCACAGACCCTATTTCAAGACCAAACTGTACCAACAAGGACTAGATACAATTTAAGACCTAGATTGGTCAAGGACACCTGAGATTTCCATCTCTTCTGCTACATTTATCATCTGTCCAGGTTGCAGGGTCACGGTAGGAGTCTTGGTTTGTGGCCTGTATAGTGGCTAGGCCCCCAGGACTTGCAGAGTCATAGGACGGCTAATAATCACAGACAAGTGAGTAAGGAAGATTGCCGTGAGCAACAATTTTAGAGGGTGGATGTTAAATTAGGAAAGAAGGATAATAAGGAAGAGATGAGAAAGAAATATTGTACAGTCGATGTGGCGTAACATTGTGTGTTTCTATATTTTTGTGTATCTTATTGGCTTGTGTAGGTTGGGTTATTCATGCTATGCAGCAAAAAGTTGTCCCTAATTCTATCTCCTTGCCTCTTCATTCTACTATCTCCCCACATCAATTATATACACTTCCCCAACATGAACTAATCAGGAGAACAGAATATTTTAATAATTCATTTATCCAATTGTTGCACCAACACCAATTGGTAGTCAACACAACCGACTGTTGGGTGTGTGGACTTATGCCTCATACCACAGATAAAGGGATGCCATATTTAGTCCTTCCATTTTCTTATGAAGGTTCCGCTTGGGCCTATTTTGTAATATTTTCAAATGCATATCAGAGCCGATTTAGACGTCCAGTTGGTTCCTATGGTAGTAAGCCAGATTTTAGTCATAATTCTCTGATAAAGGGAGTGGTGGCTATGACTAAGATTGTGGAGAATAATAAGGTTCCTGTTGACAAGAGACAAACATATACTAATTGGAACGTGACTCGTTACATTACTAGCCTTACAGATAAAACTAAACAGGGAAAATCTCCACCAATTTGGACTGTCCCTCATCAAGGTAATTTCTGTTTACAAATGAATGGCCAGACTACTGACACTGGACAAAGAAAAAGCTTTTGTTCCCATACATACATCTACACGTCTCAGAATTCATCGCCGTTAGTGCCATCCCAGGGCACATATTTTGTCTGCCACGATAGAGCTTACACGTGGCTACCAACGGATTTTTCAGGAACATGCTATATAGCTTTTCTTCTCCCTCCTACATACACTGCTCCTTCAGGTCATCATAGAAACAGATATGGCAGAGGGATTATTGATTCTAAAGACACGGCAGGACAAGAGGGAAGTGATTTCCTCAAAGGATTTCTTCCTTTTTGGGGCCCAATGGCCAACAGCAGAAACATGAGACAGCTGGTTCGTGTTGTTGAGACTACCATAGATGTCACTGTGGGAGCCTTGAGTAATCTCACAGCTGAACTTCAGGCGGATCGTCTCATGACTTTGCAGAACCGGATTGCACTAGATGTTATTCTTGCAGATCGTGGTGGAGTCTGTAAATTGATCGGATCTAGCTGTTGTATTTATATACCGGACGACGCCCCTACGGTATACCAAGCCATCTCCAAATTACACATGATCTCCGAATTGATTCATCAAGACGAAGGAGATTGGTCTTTATTAGGATGGTTTTGGGGATTACTATCTAAATGGGGATGTGGTTTTGGCCATCATTTTTTCCTGTTGTCTCTGTATGCAGTGTGGCCCCGCCATCTGCGGTCTTTGTGCCACTCTATGTGTCCCAAGACCTGAGTCACAGAAAACAAAGAACATTAAAATGATGTTGCAGCAACAGTTTGACGACCTCATGGCTATTGACATTGATTCAGATTAACGTGAATCTGTGTGTTTTGCCCAAGTTATGGCAAAAGGAGGGTCTGAGGAAATTCGATTTTCGATCTCGCTTGTATTCAGTTGTGTTCCACCGCCATTTTGTGTCGCCCTCACTCAGGCAGCACAATGAACAAAGTTTTTCTGCTGATCTTACTGCGACGTGTCAAATAACCTTCTGCCTCTGTTTACGAGACTGATGTCAGGGAATGGCTGAGTCCACTAATCCTCGTCTGGTTTGACTAAACCCTGTCTCAACTGTCTGTCGGTTCACACCATTCTTTCCTGACTTTATCTTATCTTCTGGCCTTCGCTATTCTCTACTTGTATTCTCTCATTTCACAACTGTCCTCCAAAGCATACAAATATGTCCTGCCACCTGCAAGTTGAGTTGTATACACTACCACTGATTAACTTGTGGGGAGGGGTGACAAAAACAGTTGGGAGAGAGGTTTATTTGGGTTACTTGATATCTTGTTTTCAAACTTTTCTCATTGGTTATATCTTGTTTTCAAACTCTTCTCATTGGATAACCATGTGTGCATTGGGAGTGTTCTTGGTGAATCTATGTGCTATAAAAGATTGTGCGCCACGGAGTAAAGTGGCAGTCTCCTAAGAACATACTGAGTGTACTTCTGGGACAACTGTACTTAGCTGCAGCTAATAAACCTGATCTTCTACGCTCAACAGAATGTCCTGTGTCTCTGTTCAACAAAGCAGGTGAACTCAGGAGATTAAGGCATGCCCTGCGCCGCCAGGCCCATAAGGCCCTGGTTCTTCAGGGTGGATAGAACTCTCACCTTAATGGATAAGCCGGTGGCACACAATGAGGCAGAAAATGATAAGGTCAAACGCATTCTTGCTAGACACTGGGATATCCTGAAAACAGACTTGGCCATATGAGACACCATAACGGAGAGACCGAACTTAACATACCGACGGGATAGAAATATCCGTGATTTGGTGGTTAAAAGTGACATTACCAACTACCCTGTTACTGTTGATCATGGCCTCATAGGGTTTTTTCCCTGCGGCCATTGCAAGGCGTGCAGACATAGTAAGTTCAGGGGAGTCCTTGAACAGGGGTGTCACCAAAAAGATCACACAATTTCTTACATGCAGTACGAGCTTTGTGATTTACCCCATCGAATGCACTTGTAAGTTATGGTACATTGGGAGTACAACCTGTACAGCTAAGAAAAGGGTCTTAGAACATGTCAGAGCCATTACTAATAATGACCCGAAATACCCGTGGCACGGCATTTCTATGACAGACATTTCTCTAATGTAGCTGATTTAAGTTTTTTGATTCTCGAACAGATCCCCAAAAATCCTAGAGGAGGGGATAGAGTGCTTTTACTTAGACAACAGGAATCAAGACATATCATTGAGTTCCAAACTAAGAGTCCAGGAGGTTTGAACATTGATGAGGAACTGTCAAAACATTTAAAGAAGAGTTCCTAGATAGCCCCCCACCCCTTATATATTTTTTGTATTTTTACATTGATCTGATGACGTTGTCCTTTTTCTAATGCGTCCCCAGATCAGTTAGTAAGTCTTTCTCCTCATTATCTGTTTCTTCCGTGGACCGGGTGTGCATCAGGAACTGTTTTTAAAGCTTTATAATTGTAAGTGATTTTGTGTGATGAGACTCTATCTCATGAATTTAACATATTTCTTTTTCTTTTGTTTCTTTTGCAGGAGGAAAGGAAGGGGCCCACCCACCTGTATTCACTTGCACGGGCAGCCTACCCTTTTACCCTTCACATCCTTAGAGTAGATTTCTCACTTGCGGGTATAAAGGTATGTTTTCAAGTGATTTATGTTTTATTTCATGGTTTAAGCCAGACTTGTTTGGGCACTTGTCCTATGCTGTGTAGTTCAGTTATACTGATACACACGAGTTGCTATTCTCCGTAGCAGCAGGAACTAAGAATGCAGAGTCTTCCCATTTGGGCTAACATTAGATTTTTGGACCTTGTACTTGATTATCGATATCGCTTAATCACTGAATCTCTATGGCAACACGGCCTGTGGCCGTCCGGTTCTCCCCTCACTTCGAGTTATAGCAAGAACTTTCGGCACATCCAACTAGATAGCTTTTCAATCCACATTTCCCCATTATTGTTGTACGTCCTACAAACTAGCTACGGACGGCAGAACATCATGTCTACAGACTGTTCAAAGACAGGTTTTCATGAGTTGATTACGGGTAAAATTGTCGATCCCGATTGAACTTGAGTTTCTATATGAATTTATGTCACAGTTAACATTGGGATTAAGTATTTCAAATTATTGCTTTTTCTGTGTGCAACTCACATCTGTATGATTTCACTTTATCTCCATGCAATGCATCATGTGTTTACCTTTTCATTATGGCTGCCATGTTTATGACAAAAGAATAAGTCCTTCATTCATTTCATTTGAAACTTTATCAGTTACCCTTGTTGGTGTACACGTGATCAAGGCTGTTTTCACAGTCGAAACGCATAGTGTAATAAACTTGGACTATGCATCGGTGACCTGCTTATTTTTCTGAGAGCGCACGGTATTGGATTGTTCTTGGGAATGTATATATGTATAAATATATATATAGAAAATAAAAATAAACATTGGATTGAGGTACATTACACTTACTAATTTTCATTTAAAAAGCCATAGAAATTCACTGAAAAAAACATAGGTTTCAGGCACGTTATAGTTAGAAACTAGCATTTAAAAACCATGAAATTCACTGAAAAAAACATAGGTTTCAGGAACGTTATAGTTAGTTGGACATTTCACTTCATTAAAACCATAGAAACTCCGGTGTTATAAGTTAGTTCAGCTACCTATAACTCGCGCCCCCGCAATGCACTGCTGATGACGTCACATATTACATCATTCATGACATGGTCAGTGACACCACTGATGACATCACTGCTGACATGTCAAATGACATCACTGATGACATCACTGATGACATTATCCATGTGAAAATCTGACGCACCTCCTCACACCTGAATATAACCTTTGATACACCCACTCTAAAATACAGACTACAATTTTCCAAAAAAATAGACACATCAATACCAGTTACTAAATATGCACTGAATGATTCCTAGGTCTACACACATTCACTCATTCACCCATACAGTTACTCATACATGCAGTCACTCATCAATTTAACACTATCATATGCACTCATACACCTATACAGACACTCACACACTGCCACATATCCAGAGTTACTCATACACCTAGTCAGTCATGCAAAGAATCAATCATACTTCCATTTACTCACCTATAGTCATATAGACACCACCTCACTTATTCATACAGATACTAACACATAATGACTCTCTTATAGGCTCACTGATATAAATATACACTCATCCATGCAGCCACTCTCACATATAGTTATTTATATACACCATCACTCACATATATTGCCTTTTACATATGTAGTTACTTGCACATGTACCACTGAGACATCCATTCACTCACCAACACACCCATACACACACTCACCCACCCATACAGCTGTTTCCACATGCACTCTTGAACCCATACACCCAGTGAATCAACCACTCACACATCTATGCACAGAGTCACACACCTCCCACCCACCCATACACACACTCAGGCAGCCATACAAATACTCAGGCAAGCAATCAATAACCCATATAGACACTCATGCAACTACTCACCAACCCATGCAGCAGCTTACACAACAACAGACAGACTGATACAGAATTTCACTCAGTTTATTCACTAACCCATGCATTCAGTAAGACACATTTAATCACTCACTTATACAGTCAGTCACATACCTACTAAATCCTCCATACAGACACGTATACACCCACTCATTCTTCAATACAGCTTAGCATATATATAAAACAAATTTAAACTTTACAGAAACACACAGTCACTGGATGATGTTATCAGTGATGTCACTGACCAGGTCATGAATGATGTAATATGTGACGTCATCAGCAGTGCATTGCGGGGGCGCGAGTTATAGTTAGCTGAACTAACTATAACACCGGAATCCAAAAAGGTTTCGGTCACGCCTTCGCCCTCGGGCCTTGGCAAGGCCAAGGACATCGCTTCCCACACCTCGCCTACGGGCCCGGTGAAGAAGCCTATCAAGCCTTCCGGCAGCTCGGGCTCGAGCCAGCCTACCGTCGGTGCCAAGAAACACTCCTCTGCACCAGCGCCGAAAAAGAAAATGGCCTCCTCCTCGGCACCGAGCTCCACACCGAAGCACTCGGCGCCGAAAACAAGCACAAGCTCCTCGGTACCGACACCGTCCCTGGAGCCAAGCAAAAAACACAGAGCCATCGACACCCACACCTCGAAGCCGAAAGTCATCTTGGAGCCGAGTAAACAACCAGCCATTCCGAAGCCGCACAGTTCAAAACAACGAACTGATGCAGACTCCAAGACTAAAAGACCTACGGCCCGAAGCTTTCAGCGCCGATGGATCGGCCACTCACTGAAGAACTGTTTCGGCCTGATCCATTACAAAAAACACTGGTCAAGGACCCTAAGACTGGACATTTGATGCTCAGCATCAAAAAGAGACCACTGGACAAGCCTGCCCCAGCTCCACCTCCAAAGAGGAAAGACTTTTCTACCTCCCATTTGAGGATACCTTCACCCCCTCCTCCACCTCCTCTTCCAGCTCCTCCACCTCCTCCTTCTCCTCCACCACCTCATTCTCCCACACCCTCTCCGGATGCTGATGATGATGAGGATGATGTCTATGATGACACAGGGGACGAGTCCCATGACCAACCCACAGGGGACCCCACTCCTACAGGCTCCCCAGACCCATGGGACGATTATAACATTCCAGACATCCCTAATGTCCCGCAGGATGATCTCTACCCTTCCAGACCATCTCCTCCAGAAGACTCAATGGGGTTTAACCACCTACTCCAGAGGGCTGCACACTACCACGGAGTGGATCTCCATACTGACCCCGTGGAGGAGGACTTCCGCCTAGATACCTTCGACACAGCACACAGGGCCACTTCCATCCAGCCCATGCTCAAAGGTGTTATCAAGCACGCGCCCGAGGTCTTTAAGGATCCAGTCATAGCCAGGGTCATCAACCCTCGCATAGACAAAAAATATAAGGCCGCCCCTACAGACCCCACCTACATCAGAGGGCCAGCACCACTAGTAGTGTCTACTGCAAGAAAGCGTGCAAACTCCCAAGCATCAGGCGAGGCACCACCACCTGATAAGGAGTCCAAACTCTTGGACGCATCCAGCAAGCGCACTGCATCCCAGGCTGCCAACATATGGCGCATCGCTAACACACAAGCGCTTTTGGCACGATACGACAGGGCACATTATGATGAACAACCTATAGTTTCTCATACCAAAAAGGGACGACATAATAACTATATACACTCAGACCATTTTCACATGGTCACACTCCAGCAGGTACTTCCCCTGCTCTCCCAAAACGACTTCCTTGCCACCCTAGACCTCAAGGACGCCTATTTCCACATTCCTGTTCACAAGACCCACAGGAAGTTTCTCAGATTTGTAGTGGACGGTCAACACTATCAGTTCAAAGTGCTCCCATTCGGAGTCACCACAGCACCAAGGGTGTTTACCAAGTGCCTAGCGGTAGTGGCAGCACACCTGCGAAGACAACACATCCACGTCTTCCCATACCTAGACGACTGGCTCATAAAAGCCAGCTCATACAACCAGTGTGTACAACACACTCATGCTACTATCCAACTACTTCACAAACTGGGCTTCACAGTAAACCATGCAAAGTCCCATCTGCAACCGTCCCATGTAAAACAATACGTTGGTGCCACCATAGACACCTCAAAAACGCTAGCCTATCCCAGTCCTGCCAGGGTAGCAGGCATTCAGGCTCTACGTGCCAAATTTCAACCAGAACACTCTCTTCCAGCTCGAGTGTTCATGCAACTTATAGGTATGATGGCCTCTTGCATACTCATAGTACCTCACGCAAGACTCCAGATGTGTCCTCTCCAAGAGTGCTTAGCACGCCAATGGAACCAGGCCCAGGGTCAATTGACAGATCTGGTGTTGGTAGACGGTCGTGCCCATCGCTCTCTGCAGTGGTGGACCACCAAAAACCTTTCCAAAGGACGACCGTTCCTGGACCCGATTCCTCAGATAGCACTGACAGCGGACGCATCGCTCTCCGGCTGGGGAGCTCACCTACTACATTACACCATGCAGGGCAGGTGGACACCTCAACAAAAGTTACTCCACATCAACCATCTGGAGTTGCTAGCCATATTCTTAGCCCTAAAGGCCTTTCAAACACATATCTCAGGCAAGACCGTCCTAGTACGCACGGACAACATGACAGCCATGTACTATATACAACAAGCATTTGCAATGCAATAGGTCTCGCATTATTAAAGTTTGAGATATTGGCATTGCTAATAATAATGCAACACCAATAGCTCAAACATTCAGTAATGCAAGACCTATTGCATTGCAAATGCTTGTTTCCTCGTGCATTTGCACCACACTTGTACTATCCTTGGTTTATACCAACCGAGTGGTTCAAAAGCTTACACTGACCATCACTACAAACGTCACTGCAGAACTGCCTGGCACAGAGGAAAAATTGCTTGAAACCGATACTAAATAGCCAGGAGCCGATGTCATCTTGCTGGCACCAGTGCGACGTACGTGATCGTGCCTCATGTCTGCATTGCTTATCTATGAATAGCCGACAGGTGAACTACGTCCCTTTGGCATTGTGAAAGCATTTCAGCACTAAACTATTGACTGATACCTGTGGTGGGCGCTATGTAAATGTTATTTTTTATTGTTAAATATCAAGGACGTTGAGGGTGGAAATTAGGTCTAGCTAGAGACAGATATTGGGACGGACTGGTATGTATCAAATATTTGGGAATCCAGTAACAGACTGTCACCGCTACCTGTGGTGAAATGTTCTTCCTTAGCAGCTAGGGTCAGTGTTGCCAGACCCAGATTGCCATTGTGGAAGCATTTGTAACTTTATTCTGCTTCTAAACCAACTGTGTGCAATACATCCCACAGGGACAGATGGAGCATGTATTTCAATAATGTGAGGAAAAGTGTCCGGGCGTTAACTAGTCTGAGGGGGCGCCTGGAATTCATGTCCTCAATGTAGCGCTTTTCCCCAAGGCGAAATGTACATACATGGAAAACACGTGTGAAATGTGCAGGTACTGCGATCATGTAGCGCTTGGTACTGGAGTTCGCTAGTTTCGATGCGCTCCCAGTTTTCGCCTACAATGCATGCATTAGGGTGAGGATTTAAGCGAATTTTATGGGATGTCGTTTTAATCGGGGATATAATAAGGGACTTAACAGGAGTGCTCTGTGTTCAAATGCGTTACATGTACATATAGTGCGGTCTCAGTAATAGCATGCTCATGTACGCCGTACTTGAAAAGTTATATTAAATTACATGACGATGTTTCTATAGCGCTCTAATAATATCAAAATAATTGGCGCTTAGAAGAGGAATACGGGTGGTCTGAGACTGGAAATTATGGGGCAGGGACATTTCTCATCTAATGGGGACATGACATGATGACTACGGGTATGAGGTGTTTTAGTCAAAGGCTGAGCGCGTGGACAGACCCGTCAAAACAACTTCATAAACTCAGTGCACCCTTCTCACAGCAGCCGCGTTCAGATCTCTAAGACCGGGGTCTTGTGTGGTTGTTGCTATCGATGCCTCACCTCACACACCACAAACCAAATGCAAGGGTATGTGTTTTTATTGCCCGATTAATTGCTGATCATTATCAGTCCAAGGCGGCCGACTCGCTGAGTTACAATTGTCGGGAGATTAAAATGTAGTTAACAAGTGATATCTAACTTTCTGCAGCATGCGCCTAACCCGCTGAGCTTTTTAACTGAGTGGTTGGGACTAGTGCCAGCATTTTAGACAACAGACTGCGGGGCCTGATGTTTTTGAATCCCGGCTCTCCCAGTAGGCCATATTGTGTCATCCTTGGCAAACCATTTATCTGTCACGTTCTAAGTTCCAATAAATACCAGAGTTAGGAGGGTGTAAACATTTTCTTATATTAGCAAATACCTACTAGATCCAACTTTAAGTAATTGGTCGTTTTTCATATGTATCACTGGCGGGCCATTACCTTATTGAGCACTGATGACGTAGAGCCAGATAGACCCGGTGTCGGACACTAAAGTCAGTTATTGCTTGTCACTGGAAAACACCTCAGGAAGGAGAAACAGCTCCGGCCTCTGGTGACCTGGGGTCGGGGAGGGATGTGAGGGGTCATGGGGGGACTCTGCAGCGACTAGCAAGAACTGGGAAGGAATTTGGGACAAAGCCCCCTAGATTGTGACAGCAGACAAGAAAACATTGTGTCATTGGCCCGCCAGCTGCTTACTGTTAACCCAGCACAACCTCCAGCTTTACACATACCCCACACTACCACCCCCTCCTCACAGCCTCCCTTTCAGACCTCATTTAATTCATTCAGGGTTATTTCCGCGTTCTCTCTGGGGATAGCCAACGTAGTCTCGCTCTACTAATTGTTGTGTGCTGAAAGTGGGGGAGCGCCATGCGCGCGTTGTAGGCGCGCCATGAGCGTGCACATCGGCGTGGCCTGCAGCTCGTGCCCAGTGGCGGCGCCTGCAGACTTTGCCGTACTCGAATGGGTGCTGTGCAGCTCGTACGGCCCAGGGAGGGGGCCGCCTGGGCACCCAAGGCGAGGACACATGGCAGCCGAGTTGGAATTCTTAGCTGCTCTTGCGCGGTTTGGAGAGGACTCGGAGGTAAGAACCCCAGAGATGCTGCTGCTGATCAGGAGTGTTGTGGGTACTTGTGAATGCTGCCAAGGTGTGCTGTGATTGCCAGAGAGGAGCACTTACTTCGGCGCGTGTTGACGGACCGGCAACGGAAGGCTAACATAGCCTCGGTCATTGACCCCTGTTACGTTTGACACTTTCAGCAGCCATTGACACGTGCTTTTATTACAGAAACCAATGTGAAAAGCTGTCTCCATGTAGCAGAGGGGGGTGGGGGGAGGGGGGAGGAAAAGTGAAAGTGAAAGAGACTTGCGAGGACGGAAGGTACGGTATGTATCAAATATTTGGGAATCCAGTAACAGACCGTTGCCGCTACCGGTGGCGAAATGTTCTTCCTTAGCAGCTAGGGTCACTGTTGCCAGACCCAGACTGCCTTTGTGGAAGCATTTGTAACTTTATTCTGCTTCTAAACCAACTGTGTGCAATACATCCCACAGGGACAGATGGAGCATGTATTTCAATAATGTGAGGAAAAGTGTCCGGGTGTTAACTAGTCTGAGGGGGCGCCTGGAATTCATGTCCTCAATGAAGCACTTTTCCCCAAGGCGAAATGTACATACATGGAAAACACGTGTGAAATGTGCAGGTATACTGCGATCATGTAGCGCTTGGTACTGGAGTTCGCTAGTTTCGATGCGCTCCCAATTTTCGCCTGCAACGCAAGCATTAGGGTCAGGATTTAAGCGAATTTTATGGGATGTCGTTTTAATCGGGGATATAATAAGTGACTTAACAGGAGTGCTCTGTGTTCAAATGCGTTACATGTACATATAGTGCGGTCTCAGTAATAGCATGCTCATGTACGCCGTACTTGAAAAGTTATATTAAATTACATGACGATGTTTCTATAGCGCTCTAATAATATCAAAATAATTGGCGCTTAGAAGAGGTACACGGGTGGTCTGAGACTGGAAATAATGGGGCAGGGACATTTCTCATCTAATGGGGACATGAAATGATGACTACGGGTATGAGGTGTTTTAGTCAAAGGCTGAGCGCGTGGACAGACCTGTCGAAACAACTTCATAAACTCAGTGCACCCTTCTCACAACAGCCGAGTTCAGATCTCTGAGACTGGGGTCTTGTGTGGTTGTTGTGTGTGAGGGGGAAAGTGAAAGTAACGCTGCATGAGGCTTGCGAGGACGGAAGGGAGACAGGAGATGTGCACACCGCGTGGCTGTACGTGCGTGTGCACCAGCTCCAATCCGCCAAAAGCCTGCGCGTGCCCATCTCCTGTCCCACTTCCGAGGCAAGTCAGCAACAATAGATCTTGCTGGCGACAGCAGCGCTTCGTGCTGCGTTCGCCAGGCGAGACCTAAAAACAAGGCGGCACACACTATCCGCAGCTCTCTCAGCTAGCACAGAGCATATGGAGATGGGCCATACCCCAAAACATCTTTCTCCTAGCCCAACATGTCCCAGGAGTCCAAAACACCACGGCTGATCTGCTGAGGAGACAAACACAACAGATCCACGAGTGGGAACTCCATCCACAAGTTCTTCACCCCTACTTTCAAATGTGGGGGCAACCACAGATAGACCTCTTCGCCACCCACGAAAACGCCAAATGCCCAAACTTCGCCGCCAGGTATCCACACCCATTGTCCAAAGGCAATGCGATATGGATGAACTGGTCAGGCAGATTTGTGTACGCCTTTCCGCCTCTCCCACTCATTCCACTAGTGGTGCGCAAACTACAGCAACACTCCCTCACTCTTATCCTAGTAGCTCCAACTTGGGCCAGACAACCGTGGTACACCACACTGCTGGAACTATCTGTAGTACCGCACCAAAAATTACACCTCTCTCCAAGCCTCTTAACCCAGAACCATGGAGAGATCAGGCACCCGGACCCAGCTCAGCTCAACCTTGCGATCTGGCTCCTGAAATCTTAGAATTCGGTTACCTAAATCTTCCCCCTGATTGTATGAACGTCATTAAAGAAGCTCGACGACCTACCACTATAGCTTACTACGCAGCCAAGTGGAAGCGTTTTGTGATCTATTGTCACAACAATAACTTCAATCCCCTAGATGTGTCCATTCAACACATCATAGGCTATTTACTACACCTGCAAAAATGCAATCTAGCCTACACGTCTATTAGACTGCACCTTGCAGCCATAGCAGCTTATCTACAAAACAGGCAACATATATCTCTCTTTAGAGTACCTGCCATAAAAGCCTTCATGGAAGGCCTCAAAAGAATAATTCCCCCAAGAGTGCCACCCTCACCGGTGTGGAACCTAAACATCGTTCTCACCAGACTAATGGGGCCTCCCTTTGAACCTCTACACAAATGTGAACTTCAATTCCTAACATGGAAAACTGCTTTTCTTGTAGCCATCACTTCTCTCAGAAGGTTCAGTGAGATACAAGCACTCACCATTCAAGAACCTTTTCTGCAAGGCAACCCCATCTCCAAATCTGTGATAGCTAGGTGGATTGTCAAATGCATTCAGATTTGCTACCACAAGGCAAAACGAATGCTATCTGTTCCCCCTAAAGCCCACTCTACACGTAAGATAGGGGCTTCCATGGCATTCTTAGGGAACATCCCCTTAGATGATATCTGCAAAGCAGCTACATGGTCAACACCGCATACTTTCACTAAACACTATTGTGTAGATGTGCAAACTAAGCAACAAGCTAGTGTGGGCCAGGCTGTACTCAAAACATTGTTTCAAACCACTGCAACAGATACTGGTGGTCGCCGCTAAGGATGGGTACTGCTATATAATCTATGCACAGTGTGTAATCTGCAGCTCATATGCCTTCGAACGGCAAATGCTACTTACCAGTATGCATCTGTTCTTGGCATGTAGAGCTGCAGATCTACACACGCCCACCCGCCTCCCAGGCTACCTTTATCTGTTCCAGTTTATCTTATTTAGATACAACACACATGGGCATCTTCACTGTTTATTACTACGCTCCATCATTTCCCTGCTGGCAAAAAACAATCTGAGGATGGAGCCGAAGCCCATGCGCAATACGATCCAAGGGAGGAGTCACATACCTCGTGACTTTCAAAGACTTTCCAAGAGGAAAAACAACTACAAACATCCGGGCTCAACACCAGATGGCGATCTATGCACAGTGTGAAGATCTGCAGCTCTACATGCCAAGAACAGATGCATACTGGTAAGTAGCATTTGCCTTTTGCTACAGCAATCACCCAAGGGCTAGAAGAGAGCTAGCCTCCTGCTGGAGTCTCAGGCACATCAGACTCCACCACCAGCCTCCTGTTTCCTCCCAGCGAGGATTTCTATCTGCAGGTGAGGCTCCTGTGAGTTCCAGGGCCTCTAGTTCTACTGTGGAGAAGAGAGTGTTGAAAATCGTCGCTAACGCCCGTTAGCGAGCCGCCGCAGCTGAAGAGCATAAGGAAAATCATCGCGCTGCTGCCGCTGAGTGCTCGCTACCGGAGATTATCGCATCACACGTTTGCGGTCTGCCAAATGCTCGCTAACCCGAAGATTATCGCATCGCATGTTTGCGGGCCTCTAAGTGCTCGCCAACCAAAGATCATCGCATCGAGTTCATCGCTTCACGACATCGCAGCGCGGACGCCGAGCGTTTGCCATTTTCATCGCATCACATCAGGATCGTCGCTCCCTCGCGGGGCGCCATTTCTTTTCATCGCAACATGATCGCACACGCAACAGGCTCGGCGCATCATCCTCCCTTCGCGGCAAGGATTTCAACGCATCGCCGGCTTAGCGTGGAGAAGTTTGCCGCTTTGTCCTGCACACAGATCAGCTCATCATCCTCCCTTGCGGCAAGGATTCAACGCATCGCTGGTCACGCATGAGGAAAATCATCGTTACAACTCCTTAGCAACATTTTGGTTGCTTTGCTACAGAATCCAGGAAGTTTGTGAGTAAAAGGGTCACAGAGACCACTGCCTTGAACTGAACTCCTCTTTGCACACTTTAAACTATTTTTGCAGCTTTTTAAGAGTAACCCTATTTTCCTAGTATTGTGGATTTTTACTGTTATTGGTCTTGTGTTAAGTCTATATATAAAGATACTTATTTGTTTATAACTACTTGTGTGGTGTCCCTTTGTAGTATCCTTTACTGTGTTGCTGTGTATGGTCATAAATGCTTCACACACTGCCTCTGAGATAAGCCTAACTGCTCGTGCTACGTTACCACAGGGTTGAGCAGGGGTTATCAAAGGGTGTAGCCCGCTTACTCTGACTTAGGAAGAAGGGTCCCTACTTGGACAGTGGCCAGCCATTGCTAACTAGAGACCCCCATTTCTAACACATGGGTTAGTGACTAAACTGTGTTAATGTCTGTATCAGTCTGTCTGTTGTTGTGTAAGCTGCTGCATGGGTTGGTGAGTAGCTACATGAGTGTTTATATAGGTTATCGATTGGTTGTCTGAGTATTTGTATGGGTGCCTGAGTGTATGTGGGGGTGGGTGGGAGGTGTGAGACTCTGTGCATAGATGTGTGAGTGGTTGATTCACTGGCTATATGGGTTTAAGAGTGCATGAGGAAACAGCTGTATGGGTGGGTGAGTGTGTGTATGGGTGTGTTGGTGAGTGAATGAATGTCTCAGTGGTACATGTGCGAGTAACTATATATGTAAAAGGCAGTATATGTGAGTTATGGTGTATATAAATAACTATATGTGAGAGTGAGTGATTGTGACATTAGCTGTATGGATGAGTGTGTACTTGTATCAGTGATTGTATAAGAGAGTAAGTATGCGTTAGTATCTGTATGAATAAGTGAGGTGGTGTGTGTATAATTGTATAGGTGAGTAAATGGAAGTGTGATTGATTTGTTGCATGACTGACTAGGTGTGTGAGTAACTCTGGATGAGTGGCGGTGTGTGAGTGTTTTTATAGGTATATGAGTGTATATGATAGTGTCGTATTGATGAGTGACTGCATGTATGAGTGACTGCATGGCTGAATCAGTGGATGTGTATGTAGACCTAGGAATCAGTGAGTGCGTATGTAGTAACTGGTATTGGTGTGTCTATGGTTTAAAAAATGGTAGTCTGTATTTTAGAGTGGGTGTATCAAAGGTTATATTACAGTGGAGGAGGTGCATCAGATTGTCATGTGGATGATGTCATCAGTGATGTCACTGACCATGTCATGAATGATGTAATATGTGACATCATCATGGCGGGGGCGTGAGTTATAGTTAGCTGAACTAACTATAACGGGGAAATTTCTCTGGTTTTGTACGAGTGAAATGTCCAACTAACTATAACGCCCCTGAAACCTATGGTTTTTTCAGTGAATTTCTAAGGATTTTTAAATGCTAATTTCTAACTATAACGTGCTTGAAACCTATGTTTTTTTGTGAATATATATATATATATATATATATATATATATATATCTACACACACATAAATATGTATATATATGTTAAAGTCGATTATTAGTAGGGGCAAATGTATATCTGCCACTAGCAATAAGGCCACTAACACAGTATAGGGCTCAGAATAGGTCTTAGAAAATTATTCCTATGCTCAACCCTTGGTAGCTTGGCTGAGAGCAGGCAGGCTTAACTTTAAAGACAGGTATGTAAGGCATTTAAAAACACCAGTTCAGTAAATAATTAAGACACAATGCACAATCAAAATTGAACACCAATTTATAACTATAGTAAATATTTGTATCTTTAAAATGACACCAAAACGACAAAACTCCAATGTAGGGAACCAGAGATATGAATTTTCAAAGATTTAGCATTACCTACCACATAGAAACCTATAGTGCCTTATCGGGATATCTGGTCGCGATAGACCGGGTCAAAGTCAAAGTTTCAGGCCGACCGAGATGGAGCCCTGGGTGGCTACCCCTCACCGTAGGTTTTGGTCAAAGTTTTTACCGTCTGACAAACTTTTCTGGAGCTTTTCTTCCCGGGGTCTCTCGAAGCTTCCAGCCAGTCTGGATTCGGTGAGAGTTCGCCAGATTTCCTTGCGAAGAGCTCCTGGTCAAATTTATGGAAGTCCGACCTCCTGAGTGTTCCAGTGGGACACGCGGTTGAAGGCAGGTGGCTTGGCTTTCGCGGTTGCTTAAGGTCACCTTTTCTTCATGCGGACTTGGAAATTTTTACGGAGCTTATTCTTGCAGGGTCCCTCGATGCTGTTCACCAGGCCAGATTCGATGACGGTTCGCCGGACTTGGATTTCAACTACTCCCGGTCAAACTCTGGAAGTACGACTTACGGAGCTTTTCAGCGGGATAAGCCTGGATGGCAGGCCGACTCGCGGTTGAAGGCAGGCGGCTTGGCTGGCCAGATTGAGGCTGTGCCCTTATGAAGCTTTTTTCCAAAGTTGCTCCAAAGTTCTCCAAACTTCTGAAACTTCTTCCTGAAGTTCCCCAAAGGGTCCTAAAGTGTCTCAAACTCACTCCAAGGGCCTGGAATCTCCAAGATGATCCTTGAAAGGTGAGGACTTCAGTTCCCACACTCCACTTGGACAAAACCCTAACAAATCCATTGGTGGTTCTCCAGATTAAGGATTCTTGGTGATGATGTTCCAGGTGAGCTCTGTTAACCTGTAGCTTGCAGGGAGTCTACTCTTTAGTCATTTTACAGCAAGGTAGTCCACAGGCCTCGTCTTGCTTTCTCAAGTTTCAAGCAGCAGATCTGAGAGGCTCTGCCGCTCTCATATACTTATTCTAATTTCTAGGTCAAGCAGGAGGTCACTCCTGTCCAATGGGGTACAGGTTACCACCCAAAGGTATGACCACATCCTGCAAAGTGTGGTACTATTTTGTCCCAGAGTGCACCAATTCTTCCAAATTCATAATGGCTGATTTTCCAGCAGGGAGAGAAGAGCTGGCTAAACACACCCCTAGGATGGCTAATCTCCATAGTCTCTCCCCCTTGCTCATTCCTTACTTAAGCCGAGCATCTGGCTGGGTTCAAAAGAGTAGAGATGTAAATGCCACTTGTGTTTCCCCCTCCCTTGAAGTCCATTGTTTACGGCTCCTCCCCCTGCTCTGGCATTCCTGTGTAACAGAACACTGTCATACCAGCAGAGCTGGTTAACACCAGGGGCTCTTTAGCACCTCTTCAAAGGAGCCTGGCTAATCAACTTAACTCTGACCAATCAGGCCAGACCACTGGAAGGCTGAATCTGGGCTTACAAACAGCCTTATAACTTGTTGTCTGTACATTTTAGGAGAAATTCAATAATATCATATTGTTGAGTTTATTAATACCATTCTGGGAAGTCTTTGAATGGGATTTTTAGGCTTCTCCTATCATGAGTTAGTATAATAATTTTTTTGCCATGTTAACCTATGTGACATGGGGTTTGCAATGGGAAGAATGACTTGGGTAATTTTTTCAGCACCAGGGCTTATAAAAAGTGGTGTAATGAAAGTTTAGGGGGGCCCCCAGCAAGGCACACAGAGGGGCCCCTGATCCGGATTTAATCCGGAGCTCTCATTCCTTAGTACTGTGATGAGGGGGACCCCTGCAACTCGCCCCCCCGCACCGCGGGGGCTGCGGGGGCCTGCTTATAAAAACTTATTTTATAAGTACTCTGCCTATATCTACAGGACCCCCACCCCTGGAACACCTAGGAGAGACTTTAGGGGTTCTGAATATGTCAAAATATTGCAGATCCTCCCTCCACAGTGCTCCTAGCACCAAAGTCGGTTTTGGGCAGCACTTTATCACAATATGGGGAGTGAAATGTACAATTGTATTTAACCCATGGCATGTAAAACTCATTTTTATAAGGGTTCTCCTTACAAATATCTGACCCCCTACCCCTGGCGCACCTAGGGGAGACCCTGGGGGTACCTAATATGCCCAACCGTTGTAGGTTAGCCATTTTTAAGTGCTCCAAACACCGAAGTCGAGTTTGGGCACAATTTACTTTTTAAAAGCAGTCCTGCAACACAGGGCTACTTTTAAACTGACCTCAGGCTCAGCAGTGCACACATGGCAAGTGTACAAAGGGCTGCTGTATATAAAAGGGCTGCTGTATATAATCGGGCCTCTAAACTGCCATGCCCTATTATATACCAGGGACTTAGAGGTAGTTTCAATCCCCCTGCCCCATTATGTACTAGGGACTTATAGGGTTGGTCATGTCAATCACAGGGGTACCCCAACCCATAGTGTACCCTAGTATGTGTAGGTGTTTTCACTGTATTCTAAATGTGTCTCTTTCAGCATAGCACTGGCCCTGTGCCTGGTTAGGCAGAGCCCAGAGTCAGTCAGACTCAGTTACCACCAGTACCAGTCAGCAAAAAGAAGTTGGGGGGTGCCCAGGGCACAGGATGACTTTGCAAATATATATATATATATATACATATACACACACACACACACACACACACACACACACACACACACATACTTACCTCAACTAGACGTACTGTGCATGGTAAAAGTATGCATCGTAAAGGCAACAAAAAAAGCATGTGTGGTGAATGCATGCGTGGGATAAGCGGAGTGGTAAAGGCACTGCGTGGTTATAACTGCATTGTAAAGGATGTTTCCCCAGTGGCATGGTTCCACTGCTAGCGTTATAGTGTTCCATTGCTAGCGAAGAGGGGAAAGGAGCACATTAAATGAACTGAAGTGAAAGGTGAAAACCTGACAAATTCGCAAAGGAAAGGTTTAAACATGTGATGTAATGGAATGGGATATAGTATTACAGAAACTGGTAAAACAAAAATGGTGATAGCTCCCCTTGACATACGGCCTGTCCCTATATATTATAAGCAATGCACATAGAAAAGGTAATGCCCAGTCCCCATGATCAAAGGTCATCACATACAGTGGGCAGAGAATTTACCATCATTGCAATAACTTGTGTGCAGAAAGAAGACTTCAGATATATGCTGCCTGTGCAGATGAAAACGGGTTTGTTATTGACAAAAATGAAAAAAGATATCAAAAAAGGAGGTACACAGCTGTGTAAATTATGACAAGACTAAAAGGAAAGAATATGTTTTTGTGTGTACTGAGGGCACGTGTGTGCATAAGAGTAAAAATTTGGAGAATTGGAGGATAAGAAAGGAAGTACATGCAGAAGTAGAGGTTTTTCTTTTTTGTCCTCATACAGCCAAAACTCTAGATGGGATTCCTCTTACAACTCCATGCCTGTCTTTACCGACCCTTTGGGAGGGGCAAATGGTGAGAGAAGAGCTTTCCCTCCCAGATCACACCATTACCTTGTCCCACTCCCGTTCACATTTCTGTGGGGCCCTTGGATGTTACTTAGGAGGCCAGGTCCGATGGTGTAATGGCTTAATCATAGGACCCTTTTTTACTTCTCCATCCAGTTTAATAGAGCCGCCCAATTCTTACTTTTGCTTCGTTGATCACAGGCCATATCTGATTTGCTAGTGTAAATAATGTTCTTCAAGCATTCGGTGAAAGTCGGAGGATGTTCTGATTTCCAAGCCCTACAGATTTCTCTCCTTGCAAGAATTATCACATAGAATGTAAAATTGGACCCCAGTGTATTTACATGGTAGTTATTGATTAAACTGAAAAAAATCAGATTGGTACTTACTACCATCGGCTTTTCCAAGACAATTTCCAGAAAGTTACATACCTCCATCCAGTAGGGCTTAATTCTTGGACATTCCATAAATATATGAATATCATCCGCAGCTGGATGCTTGCACCTGGGACAACTGTATACAGTCACCTTGGTTAACTTTTTTGGAGACCAATACACTCTATGGGCAGTGTAGAGATGATTCCTCCTCAGTGCAGCTGGTTTAACTATAGCCTGCAACATAACAAAAGAGTCAGACCATACTTTATAAACATCCAATTCGCTATCACCATATTCTTTGCCCCATAATCTTATAACTTCAGGTTCCCCCTCATCCTCTGCTTCCAATAAGGCCCTGTACCAGAACGAGACTTCCTTTTTCCATATGCCTGTTCTAATAACTAGATCCACTTTCGAGTTTACCTCCTCCTCCTCCTGCCAGTTCTGCGTCGTCCACCAAGATGAAATCTGATAGAACTTAAACCTCGTCAAGGTTCCTCGGTTAACCTGCAGAGCACCTCCCAACTCATAAGCTTACCGTCCTCTTGCAGGTCACCCCAACATTTTCTACCCCCCATTTTAAGAGGCAAACTCAATTGGTCTTGTAGGCATTCCGGTGTACCGGGGGAGTCCCAAACTGGGGCCTGTACCGCATAGTATGGGATTTTCATCCTTCTTCTTATGTACATCTAAGTCTTTAGGGCCGCCCCCAAGATCTTTAACCTAACTTTTTTGTAAAACTTCGGATCGCCATACTGAAATAAGAAGAATTCCTGGCCTTGCACCACATCTTTTAACATGGCCTCAAACAATAAGCCTAATGAAGATGAATCGGTTTTATTGGCAAACATCCTAAAGTTTTTAAAAGTGGAAAGAATAACAGTATGTGAGTAGGTCTGGTAGTGCTAACCCACCCACTGTAAGGCCTCTTCTTAGTTTTCTCCAAGCTATTCTAGGACTCTTCGTTGCCCAAATAAAGGTACCTATTTTGCCTTGTAGTTTAACTATGTCTTCAGTCCTGAATAACAATGGGATTAAATTATATAGAAAGGTAATTTTTGGCAAGATTATCATTTTCACAAGGTTAACCCTCCCATAGATGTTAAGAGGGAGGTTTGCGCAACGTATAAGTAGACTAGCGACCTCTTTAGAAACCCTCCTCCAGTTGACATTGGGAATATCCTCAAGTTTCTGGACTAACTGAACCCCTAAATACCTCATTTGACTCTTCACCCCTTGGCTTCCTTTTGCTTGATTCCATTCCATTATTTCCGTTTTCTCTTTATTTATTTTATACCCTGAAACTTCGCCGTATCTCTCTGCCTTCTCAATTAGCCGAGGGATAGCCTCTGTTGGATTTGTTGTGTACAGAAGCAGATCATCTGCATATAAAGCGACCTTCAATTCAAGTTTTCCCATTTTAAAGGGATGGATAACAGGATCCATCCTAAGCCAACTAACAAACGGCTCGATATACAGATTAAATAAGCGTGGTGACAAAGGGCACCCCTGCCTGGTGCCCCTCGAGATATTGAACGATCAGTCAGGACACCGTTAACCAAAACCTTGGGTTTAGGGCCAGAATACAAACTCTTAATCGCCAAAATTGTTAGGGAAACCAAAACTTTTTAACGCTTCCCAGAGATATACCCAGTTAACCTGGTCAAAAGCTTTTGCAGCGTCTATTGCTACTATCGTCAGGGGAGCCCACTTAGCTTCTGCCATATCTATGGACCCCATTACCTGGAAGGTAAGCTCATTTAGCTGCCTCCCTGGTATGAAACCTCTCTGATCAGAGTGGACTACCGCCTTTATAACCTTTGCCACCCTTGCTGCCAATATGCCTGCAAAAACCTTATTATCTGAGTTTAATAAGGATATTGGTCTGTAAGACTCTATCAACTGTGGGTCTTTGTTAGGTTTTAGGATCAGAGTCACCGTAGCTTCCGCCCACGAGCCTGGAATATCTTCCCCCGCAATATAAATTTTATTGAACACATTTTTTAAGATTGGCACCACAATATCCAAAACGGCTGTAAAAAACTCAATTGGGAGCCCATCTGGGCCTGCAGCTTTTCCCCTAACCATTTTTTTGCATTGTACTCTGACTTCTTCTTCAGTAATGCTAGTTTGCAGAGATACCCTGTGTTCTTCAGTCAATTGAGGAAGGGCAGTTAACTTTAGCCACTCCTGAGCTACCCCTTGTCCTAGTCCTATATCCTCCTTATACAGATCATTCACAAAGGTTCTGGCTTCCTCACAAATTTTATCATCCTCATAAATGATGCTTCCTGAACCTTTTTCAATTAAGTTCTTTATCAGATTCCTTGCCCTATCCGCTCTCGCCTTCCATGCTAATAGAGGACCGCATTTCTCTCCGTAAGCAAAATGCTGTAGCTTACTAACTTTCCACCTGTCAGAAAGCTTCCTATCTAGTTTAGCTTGAAATTCGGCCGGCAAATTTTCCAACTCTTTCTCCAAACATGGTGCTATACCCCGGGACTCCATAGATGCTTTCTGTAATTCTGTTTCTTTCTTCTTAATCTTGCTTATCCTATCTGCTTCTTCATTTTTCAGAGCTCTCTTTCTTCCAACCGATATAGAAGTGAGAATCCCCCTTATATAGGCTTTAAAAGCCTCCCACACTGTCTGAGCCTTAGCAGTGCTGATATTACACTTGAAATACTCATCTGTTTTATCACAGATCTTCATTATCACTCCATCGTCCAGTAGCATGGTCCTATCTAAAGTCCACCTTTTTAGAGTCTCTCTTTGCTTGAGACCCAAAGTCAGCGCTACTGCTGAGTGGTCTGATAAGATAGCTGGAATATGATTTATTTCCTCGACTTCTGAAAATAGTACCTGGTCTACAAGGAAAAAATCAATTCTTGAATGATGCTTATACTTTTTACGGTGAAACGTAAAATCCCTAGTTTCTCTATTCTTACTTCTCCATATATGGAGTAAATTAAAATCTTTAATTATATTTTTTAGCGCCGCAGACGTTTTAGGCGGACTGTTATATTTAACTTTAGAGGTATGATCCATTTCTCTATTTAAAACCAGATTAAAGCCTACCCCTATTATTATTGGTATAGAGGTTTTCAACAAACGGGCCTCAAGTTTCAGAAGTGCCCCAGGATTATCTTCATTAGGGCCATAATATACTACACATACTAGGGGTGTACCCCGAACTGTCAAAGTGGCCACCAACCATCTCCCTGACTGATCTGTCTCTTGTTTTACGACATTTATACCTGCATTACTCCTTATGATCAATGCCCCTCCCCTAGTACTTCCTCTTTGGTCGGAGCAGAGCACCTCTTGGATCCATCTCGCCTTACTGAACTTCTGTTTGCACTCCTGGGACTCTAAATGGGTCTCCTCTAAAAAGCAAAGATGCGCCTCACTATCCTTCAGAAATTCAATGACCCAGGACATCTTTCTCCTACTCCCCAACCCATTTACATTCCATGTTATCATTTTAACTTTATTTAACCTGTTCATCTTTGCAGCACCCTAGGCTCTTCCTTCGTGACTCTAAGATTTTTTGGACTTGTACGAGGACTAGTTTTTTGGGTTTTTACCCCTTGCTCCCAACACCCTGTGCACCCCCCACCCCACCCTCCATAAGGAACCCTCCTGCTATCTCTTTATCGATTGAATCGCCTTTCGGGGCCCTCCCCTTGCAGCACTAGGCATCCACTCATATATTAGGCCCACCCAACTATTTTAAGCTATTGTCCAAATTCACTATATGCAAATAAACATTCATCTGTGTATCTATATATATGTAGAGATGTTTTTTTTTCCTTTGTGTATCCCTCTATTGTCCAAACTAAACTACTACTGTCCCCTGCCCATCTACAGCCTCCCTAATGTATATTATATATATATATATATATATATATATATACACATACACATATATATATATATATATATATATATATAATACAACTATTTGTTCTCGTACATTTCTATGTTTAAACTAGTCTAGGTCTATTCTACTGCTTCATTTGTGCCAAGAAGACGTCTACTTCCTCAAGGGAGCTAAAATTATGCATCTTATTTTGCTACATTATTTTTAACATGGCCGGGTATTTCATTCGGACCTGGGCTCCCTGACTTCTCAACTCAGGCATTCTAGTTCCCAAGTCCCACTGCCTCTGTGCAGTTCTCTTCCCGAGATCCGACCTGATTTGATATTCGATCAAATCCGATTGTAATGTAGTTTCTTTTAAGGCTCTCCCCAAAACCAATTCCTTAACTGCATAAGAAAGGAAGTTTATCAGGATTTTTCTTGGGGCTTTTCTTGCTGGGTGCATCTTGAAGGGATCCCTATGAACTCTCTGAATCTCTTTATCCAGATCAATATCCAATCTATCATTCAGGATTCCCTCTCGAAGAATCTTACAAATAAATGCTTTAATATCCCCGCCTTCTGCCCCCTCTGGGATTTTGAGGACTCTTAGGTTGTTCCGTCTTGCCTGCATCTCCAACCTCTCTAGATCTTCCTGTAGAGTTTTATTTTGAGTTTTTAGTTTCTCTAGATCTCTGGTGTCCTCTGATACAGCTTCCGAGAGGATCTTGCCTTCGGATTCCAGGACGCCAGTACGCAGAGCTATATCATCCAGTTTTCCTTCTAAGATCTCACATTTATCGTGTATCCCTCTCTGGTTAGCCTCAGAGATCTAAAATTTTGAAAACAAATCTCCTCTTAAGCTTAATATCGATTCCAAATCGGGCTTACCACCACCTGCCCCAGGAGAGATATTAGTTTTTCCTCTGTCCAAGGGGGTGTCTTTTCCCTGCACTGGTACTGATACTGGTACTAAGGCAGTACTAGGGAGGGAACCTATACCAGGATTGAAATTTCCTACCTCCATTACCCCTTCTGCTCCAGCCTGACATAATTCCTTTTCTCCCCCTTCATCCACCATTAATGGGGTATAACGATTTTCTAAGAGGAGTAAGGAGGTCTGTTGAGGTCCTTGCTGCCCCCCTGTAGAGGACTCCACCTGCTCCATTATTTTAAAGTAAGATTTTAGTGAGGGGGTAGTTTTGACTGGTAAGCGCGCTGCCTTAACCTCCCTTCGCTTCTACTTCCCCCAGTTTTTATCACCATCTTCTTCTTAGGGGTAACTGGGAGTACTTCTCCTGCACTTTTTCCCTCCACAGCTAGTTTTCCCCTATTTTTGACAACCAATTGGGAGCGCAGCTGGTACCTATTTCTCAAAAGGGGGACCGGTGCTCCTTTAGCAGGTAAAATACTGATGGTTTTGTGTAACTCCGTCGAACCCCCCGAACTCAACTGCTCCTCTACGCACACAACTGTAGTGGCCTCCTCCTGTCCCTGTCCCTCTCCCCTGTTCACTGAAGTCAACTCAGGAAAAGAGTTAGATAACCTGGGGCAGGAAGAGAGCGGCACTTTTTCCATCTGCCGAGTCTCTCTCCTGCTGAACACACACCTTACCCTGCCCTCAGGAAGGCCTGACAGAGAATCCTATGTAATAGAGTCTTCTCGGGTTTCCGCCCGCCAGTGTATTGTTCTGAATCTACCCCCGCCGGCCTGGAAGCCGATCCTGCTTACTGCAGCCTGTATCCTCTGCCACAGCTCAGCTCGGCATCCTCCAAAACCGATATACTTCGCTGCATCCAGCCCCATGCGGTGACGCGATAAAAAACAGAGATGCAGCGTGTAGTCAGCTCAGCGGCAATGGCAAAGGCAGCGTGCAAAGGAAAACGGGAGAAACGGGAGATAGAGGTATTAGAAACGAAATTATTCTACCTTAAGCCATACAGCATCGCATATACCTGACAATCTTTTTAGTAGGCTTTGTTGCAGGCATTCACATGCTGGTGTCGATTTTCTGCCTCTCTACATCGGGAGCTCCCGCGACCGGCGTCAGCCCGTCGCCATGTTCCTCCGTGCTCCCAGAAGTAGAGGTGAAAAGACAGCAATCAAGAGGAAGTGTTGCGACGTTAGTTGCCACTAACCTCGGAAGATCTTCAGCAGGAACGATGGATGGCAGAGAGTTCCCCCATCTCTGCTCTTAACTCTTGGGTTTCCTGACGAGAGGTATGAACCTCCTGCTGAAGAGCCGAAAGGCTCTCCAACAGCGAGGCCAACACCACGTTAGTGTCCATCGCTCGGGCTGAACGTACTCGTGGGCTTGACAATCTGTTGCGACGTTAGTTGCCACTAACCTCGGAAGATCTTGAGCAGGAACGATGGATGGCAGAGAGTTCCCCCTACTCCCCTGGGCACAGCCCCCTCCACATGGTGATAAAGAACACCGCTATGAAAGTCTGCGCCCCGGGGAACAAAGGGGGAAAAAAAAGGATAAAACAATAAATACAGCGGACGCACTGCCTTCTCCTAGATCTGCCTCTTATTCATGCTGCCTCAGGACAGAAGCACGGGCGTCCAGTGAAGACAACTACACAAGGAGACAAGACAAGAAGGCGGGGATCAGCACAGGTCAACACAGACTCCAAAGTAATCAAACTCTATGATCATAGCCTTCTCTCTCTCACCCTACCTGGCCGTAACCTTTGGGGAGGCTGCTGAGGTGGCAGACGTTCGGGTAATGCTATAAGGGGACTTATAATGCAGTCCTGAGTCCTCTTCTATTGCCTGGGCGGTATCATGCCCAACCAGTTAGTGTCACTGATAGGCCACGCTCCGCTATGAGGAACCCTGTGCAAACGACCTCATGGTTACCTGCACAACGTGTTTAAATAATCCAAAAACAATGCCAGCAAATGGGAAGACATATATATTGAAATGTACTCAAACAAAATCAGCAATCAGGGATACTGACGTAGTCCAGAATCAAAATCAGCAAAAACGGGATGCTTCACACATCGGGGTTCTGAGGAAAACACTCCTGTGCCATCTTCCCCCAACCAAAACTAAATACCTGATGCCAGCGCGAAGTCCTGCTCCGAGCAATGCAGGCTCCCCCTCGGTTGCTTCACAGAAGGGGGGGGGGGGGTTTCCAGATATCCGCACCACCGGCAGAGGGAGGACACGTAATCAGAGACTCGGCGCTCCAGCGGGGAACACCTTCCGCCGGCCGAGTCTCGAGCAAGCGTAGAAGCGGAGCAGGGAAGGTTCTCTCCTAGAGCACAGGAACACGGAAGACACGCTGCGTGACGCTCCGCAAGCCGCCTCGGAATTGAGCGGCTGGAACTCCTCGATAGTCTTCTCGACGAAGTCAAATTGTCAAGCCCTGAGCCTCGGTTGAGGCGGGGCTTTGTAGCCTTTCCGCGGTCGGAACGCAAGGGCTTGCTTCCGGTACTCCGCGGATTGGCCTTCTGGGAAATGTAGTATTTTTCCTTCTCTCGCCCCCTGGCTGTCCCCGTCTACGGAACGAATGCGCGACAGAGCCTCCCCTTAAGGACCGCCGTCTTGGCGGTTGCCCCGGCTTCCCAGGATACTTAGCATGGAAGCGTTCAAGTAAAAGGGGGCAATGCAGGTTGGTGCAAGGCTCCCAGGTTCTATTCTCTACCCCATACCCTTTCCAATCCACTAGGTACTGTACTCGTCCTCTAATCAATCGGGAGTCCAATATCTCCCGTACTTCATACTCTTCCTGTCCGTCTATATCTAGAGGAGGGGGTCTAGACGGTAGTCTCATGTTCACCGGACAGGGCTGGAGTAGGGAGACATGGAACACGGGATGGATATGCCAAGATAGGGGTAACGTTAGTCTTACAGCCATAGGGTTGACTATAGCCTCTATCCCGTAGGGCCCAATGTATCTAGGAGCTAATTTGCCCGCCCCTTTTATTCGCAGATGTTCAGTGGACAACCACACCCTGTCTCCCACCTGATACACGGGTTCTGGAGCCCTCTTCTTGTCTGCAACTCTTTTGTGTGTGGCCTGAGAGAGGACTGACTGGTGTTTGGCGTCTATGAGTACCGCTCTTAAATGGCGTGGTGTTCTTGTATAGTGGGGTGCTTGGACTTTATCGGCCATTCAAAGGGAAGCATGTCCGTATGGAACCCATACAGACAAAAGAAGGGGGAGCATCCCAGAGTGGAGTGTTCTGCGTTGTTGTATGCAAATTCCGCCATCCATATTAGGGAACACCAGTCAGAGGTGTTTTGGAGGGTGAAACATCGTAGGTATTGCTCCAGTGTTTGGTTGAGCCGTTCTGTTTTCCCATCGGTTTGGGGATGGTAACTTGTGAACAACCGTGCATCGATATTCATGGTCGTGCAAAGAGCCGCCCAAAATCGTGAAGTGAACTGTGTGGCCCGGTCTGTGATAAGAATTCGTGGGATCCCATGTGCTCGGACTACATGTTGAAGGAACACCAGTGCTAATTCGGCTGAAGTGAGTAATCTCTTTAGCGGAATAAAATGGCCCATTTTCGTTAGATGGTAGATGACCACGAGAACGGTGGTATAACCGTCGCAGGGGGGCATTTCAACGATAAAATCCATGGAGACCGTGTGCCAGGGAAAAGGAGGTATCGTAGGCGAGGGCCTTCCCGGGAAAGCCGAAGCCGGAAGTATGGCAGGAGGGTCCATGGTTTCCACCAAAGGAGGGTTATTTAAATCCTCTTGTCGAGACAAGGCATCTGCTTTTCCATTTTGGGGTCCGGGTCTGTACTTGATTACGAAATCATAGTCCGAGAAGAACAAGGACCATCGCAACTGGCGTGGGGTCAGGGCTCTGGCCGTTTTCAGGAACAGGAGGTTCCGATGATCCGTGTAGATTTCAACGGTATGATGCGTTACAAGGAGATAATGTCTCCATTCTTCGCAGGCACGTTTGATGGCCAGTAGTTCTTTGTCAGAGACGGAATAATTTATTTCACTCGGGGTGAGCTTTTTGGAATAGTACGCAACGGGATGTAGTTGTCCTGTGTCCGGGTGTCTTTGGGATAACACTCCCCCGAGTGTGTATTGTGACGCATCTGTTTCTACCACAAACGGCAAGGTGGGATTGGGATGCCGTAGGATGGGGGCCTGGGTGAACCTGTTCTTTAATAAATCAAAGGCTTGATTTGCTTCGTTGCTCCAAATAAGCGGGGTGTTTTTCTTTAATAGACTGGAAATGGGGTGTATTACTTTGGAGAAGTCCTTGATGAAGCGACTATAATAGTTAGCAAAGCCCAGAAAGCTCTGAACCGATTTTATATGCTGGGGTGGTTTCCATCCTGTTATGGCCTCTACCTTCCCCATGTCCATCTGGAAGCCTCGTGCATTGATGATATACCCCAGAAAGGCAACCTCCTCGACGTGGAACAGACATTTCTCTAGTTTGGCATACAGTGAATGAGCTCGAAGTCTGTCCAGTACGGTCCTTAGATGGCGTATGTGATCTGGTAGATTTTCCGAATATACGAGGATGTCGTCGATGTAGACGATGCAACTGACGTCCAACAGTCCTCTTAACACCTCATCCATGAAATATTGAAAGGCTGCGGGGCGTTACACAAACCAAAAGGCATCACCTGGTACTCGTACAGCCCGTATTTGGTCCTGAAGACTGTCTTCCATTCATCGCCGGTCTTGACTCGTACCAGGTGATAGGCCCCCCGCAGGTCCAGCTTGGTAAAGATACGTGCTCCTCTCAGTTGATCCAGAACTACCGGTATTAGGGGTAATGGGTATCTGTTCTTCACCGTCACTTTGTTGAGGGCTCGGTAGTCGATGCACATCCTGAGCTCATCACAGTCCTTCTTGGAAATAAAAAAAGAGGGGAAGATGCCGGGGAGGTAGAATGCCGGATAAAACCGGAAGCAAGGTTATCTTTCAGGTAGGACTTGAGGTACTGCGTTTCTGGTTCTGTGAGAGCATACACCCTACTGCAGGGAATGTCTGCTCCAGGAACGAGATCTATACGACAGTCGTATGGTCGGTGGGACGGTAACTGAGTAGCTTTTTGCTTGTCGAAGACATCTGTGTAGTCACCGTAATCGTTGGGTAGCGAAGTGGAGCAACAGTATCCAATATCACTATGTCCCGTGGCCAATAACTCGGCCTGGGTTCTGCTGGTGTCTTCCGGAAGTAGGAACTGGCTGGTACAGTGGTCTCTGCAAAAAGTAGACGTCAATGAGACGGTGCGCTCCGTCCATCTGATAACCGGATCATGTAGGGTGAGCCAGGGCATGCCCAGGATGAGGCGGGAATGGGGAGCATCAATGAGATCGAACTGTATAGTTTCATAATGATCCGCACCGATTCGCATGGTGAAAGGTATGGTATGGTTGGTGACGGGTCCGGAAGTCAATAGTTTCCCGTCCACGGCTTTCACGATCTCAGGGTTTTTCTTTCGTTCACAAGGAACTCCGATATTTTTTGCGTATTGCTGGTCTATATAGTTCCCTGTGGCTCCAGAATCCAGCAGGGCGGATACGCTAAGTGGATAGGCAGCAGTGATCCATAACGTGACACTCACCGTCATGTGTGCCGCTGCCGGTTGGATTGTGTTGGCTAGAAATGCAGGGACTGTGTTGAAACCTAAACCCAAGGCGCTGATCCCTTCCGTTCTTGGGCTAGTTAGTTTTCCGCTTCTTGTTGAATGGTTGCCTGCGTTCTTGGCGCCCCGCCTCTGTCAGGACCCTTAGGCCGGGCTCGGCATTCTCTGATAAAATGCCCGCTTTTCCCACAATACAGACACAATTTCTGCTGTCTTCTTTTTTCTCTCTCCTCGGATGTAAGCGGGCCACGGAGTCCCCCGATTTGCATGGGTTCCGACCGATCCAATAACTTGGGGGTTTCTTCCTGGGTAGGTCGAGGCCTGGGACTGAAAGAACGCAATTCTCCTCGGCTTTTGTCTCCTTTGCGTTCTTGTACCCGATGGTCCAATTGAACGGTTAGCTCTATCAACTCCTCACAGGATTGAGGCAACTGCACCACTTGAGAGAGGACATCTTTCAGTTCACTACGAAGACCTTGATAGAAAAGTATGGTCCGCTTGTCCGGTGGCCAGTTGGTTTCAACCACAAGACGATTGAAGGTCGTAATGTACGTCAGCAGATCCTGCGACCCCTGTCGAAGGGTGAGCAACTCCCTATCCAGGGTCATCATATGCGTCTTTCGATCGAATAGTTTTCGCATTTCTAGGCAGAAGTTCGCGAAATCATGCAACACGGGATCGTTCCGCTCCATTAACGGTATCGTCCAGCTGGCCGCGTTACCCCCCATATAAGACATCATTAACGAAGTCTTGGACGCATCGTCCTGAAAGATGGCTGGTTTGCATAAGAAATGGAGACGGCTTTGATTGAGAAAGGTCTCGAACTTTTTCGGATCACCATAGAAGCGCTCTGGGGGTGCCAAGGGAATACCCGGGTTTTGTATAACATGAACGGTGGGAGTAGCCCCTGGGGATGGAGGGTTTGTTGTGTGTGCAGAAAAGAACCCTGTGCCCTGGGAACCCACCCCGGGAGACGCTGTAGGTGGGGGAAGAGGCCAGTCCTTAATGTATGAGCTTTTCCCTGAAACAGAGGCCTTGCCACTCCTGGAGATACCCGCTACTTCCCTGCGTAGGGTCCCCATCTCTGCTCTTAACTCTTGGGTTTCCTGACGAGAGGTATGAACCTCCTGCTGAAGAGCCGACAGGCTCTCCAACAGCGAGGCCAACACCACGTTAGTGTCCATCGCTCGGGCTGAACGTACTTGTGGGCTTGACAATCTGTCGCGACGTTAGTTGCCACTAACCTCGGAAGATCTTCACCAGGAACAATGGATGGCAGAGAGTTCCCCCAACTCCCCTGGGCACAGCCCCCTCCACATGGTGATATAGAACACCGCTATGAAAGTCTGCGCCCCGGGGAACAAAGGGGGAAAAAAAAAGGATAAAATAATAAATACAGCGGACCCACTGCCTTCTCCTAGATCTGCCTCTTATTCATGCTGCCTCAGGACAGAAGCACGGGCGTCCAGTGAAGACAACTACACAAGGAGACAAGACAAGAAGGCGGGGATCAGCACAAGTCAACACAGACTCCAAAGTAATCAAACTCTATGATCATAGCCTTCTCTCTCTCACCCTACCTGGCCGTAACCCTTGGGGAGGCTGCTGAGGTGGCAGACGTTCGGGTAATGCTATAAGGGGACTTATAATGCAGTCCTGAGTCCTCTATTGCCTGGGAGGTATCATGCCCAACCAGTTAGTGTCACTGATAGGCCACGCTCCTCTATGAGGAAGCCTGCGCAAACAACCTTGTGGTTACCTGCACAACGTGTTTAAATAATCCAAAAACAATGCCAGCAAATGTGAAGACATATATATTGAAATGTACTCAAACAAAATCAGCAATCAGGGATACTGACGTAGTCCAGAATCAAAATCAGCAAAAACGGGATGCTTCACACATCGGGGTTCTGAGGAAAACACTCCTGTGCCATCTTCCCCCAACCAAACCTAAATACCTGATGCCAGCGTGAAGTCCTGCTCCGAGCAATGCAGGCTGCCCCTCGGTTGCTTCACAGAAGGGGGGGGGTTCCAGATGTCCGCACCGCCGGCAGCGGGAGGGCACGTAATCCGAGATTCGGCGCTCCAGCGGGGAACACCTTCCGCCGGCCGAGTCTCGAGCAAGCGTAGAAGCGGAGCAGGGAAGGTTCTCTCCTAGAACACAGGAACACGGAAGACACGCTGCGTGACGCTCCGCAAGCCGCCTCGGAATGAAAAATTGTCTAGCAAGCGCGACAAAGAATTTTCAATTCTATTAAGGACACGGAGGCGAGGATTATGCTTCTCTTTGCTTTACTGCAAAACACAGCAGCCAATAAAAACAACTTTAAACTTCAGCATACCCCGGAAGTACAACCCCCTCCATAGTATGCCCCAATCACTGTCAGTACTTTAGTATATAAAGTTCGAATCACGACATCACTTCCTCTTTCTTTGCATGAAACTCTTAACACAGTCCACAAACTTGACCGTTGAACACTGGACCACCAATTTCCCCATCGACGTGCGTCCAAACTTGAACTTCGAACTTCCTCTCCGGAAAACGCTGTCATCTGTCCACTGCCAAGATGAGTTATCTCCCTGATGAGCCGTATCATCCTCGCCGATGCCAAAACTCCAGAACCTCAAGGTTGCTTGGTCTGTTCACCTGAAATGGAAACTGACATCGTAACGTCCATACAAAAAGACGTTGAAGGCAATGTATAGGATTACCGGGTGGGTACAACATTATAACAAATACACAATAATGCCATCATTCCTTTTTTTTTTTTTTTTTTTTCTTATTAAGCCAAAAAGAGATAACAAAAAAAAACAAATACAGATCATGACAAAAAAATCCAAAAACATCAAGGCAGAGTAGGTAGCATAATACATCAACACAAAAACCAAAATCAACAGAGGCTTTTAGTCCCATTGAAGACAGTGCTAAATTCGTTCAATTCTCATCCGTGAGGTGAGGCCCCTGGCCTTAGCTAGGGCAATCTCTAATTCAAATACCCCCCTTAACAGCTGCCAGAACTCTGCCCGCGTAGGAGGTTTGGTTTCAATCCAGACCCTAGCTATACAGAGGCGACAGCAGGCCATAATGATAGAAAATAAGTCTGCTGAAATTAAACCAGAGTCTTCTATGAGCCCCAGGAGTATCTCTTTCTCAGAAATGACAATGTTGATTCCTGAGAGATTACACATCTCCTCAGCAATTTGTGACCAAAAAGTAGAAAGTACGGGACAAGTAATAAACATGTGTCTAATATCTGCAGCAAAAAGAGAGCATTTAGGGCATTGAGTTTTAGGTGTAATAGTAGACGTAGCCCATTTAGAGATGATTTTCGGCGTGTAGTATAATAGGAATAACATACGATGTTGCTGAAGTTTTAAGTTGATAGACGTAACTGAGGCATTAATAGTCAATAGCGACCTATGCAAATCTATTATATTAATGTTAATTCCAAAATAGCGATTTAATTTTTCTGCAGCCTGAGCAGCGTCATCAACTACGCCTATAATCAAATATTTGTATATTTTTCCTATACAGCCCCTGCCCCGAAGTTGCAGCAATGAGCTAGCAGAGTCCCCTAGCACATTAGAACTCACTAAGCCTTCCCCGTTAATGAAAAAATCTCTAATTTGCTAAAATTTAAAAAAAAGAATGATTGGGAACCTCAAATTCCTCTCTCAAAGAAGAAAAAGATCTAAATCCATCCTGGTCATAAAGTTGTCCTAACTGTGTTATACCACGATTATGCCAGATCTTCCAGGCGGAATCATCAAATATAGCCCCCAACCTGGGGTTCCCAGTTAAGTAAGTACTTGCATGTAAATCAGGAATGTTGTATTGCTTTGATATGTCTCGCCAGATCCAAACAGCATGCCTCAATGTCTTGAAGCGAACACGTTTAAAATAATTCGGATAGGTCATCTGAGAAAGTATAAACCTATACTCCGGCCCGCATACCAGCTGATACGCAAGCAGCCTGATACACAAGCAGCCCCATCATTCCAAATGCTTGGGTGGGATAATCCTCGCCTCCGTGTCCTTAATAGAATTGAAAATTCTTTGTCGCGCTTGCTAGACAATTTTTCATTCTATGGCAGTCCACGGAGGCTCCGATTATGCTAGTTTAAAGTTGATTCACCACCACCGAAGCTACATCCACAATAGGTTTATGATAAAACATTTTGAATGTGGAATCAGCCGACCAGTCCGCCACAGTCATGATATCTTGCAACCGGGAACCCGCCCCAAAAGACTTAGAGGCCATTGCTCCCCTAACGGAATGAGCTCCAAAAATGGAAACATCCACCCCAGCAAGACCCAGTAACCAAGTGACCCACCTGGCCAGGGTTGCAGATGTGACCGGGCGAAAAGGTCTCTGAAGAGCAATTAACAATTGTCCTGATACATCAGATCTAAATTCCCTAGTACAATCTTCATAAACCTTCAAACACTTGACCACACACAATTTGCTGTGATGAGGAAAGGCAGGGTATGTAATACACAGAGAATGCGTTTTAGTACGTCTGGAAATCGTAAAGGAAACTCCCGAAGGAGTAAATACTCTACCTGCCAAATCCAAAGCCCGCACATCCGACACTCGTCTACATGAGATTAGACACAGTAGGACTGTCAATTTTGCCGATAATTGTTTCCTAGACAGGGCTTCATTATTCGGCCAGTTCCTCAAAAAACGCAAAACCACCGAAACATCCCAAAGTACGGTGTACTTAGGTTGAGGAGGGTTCACTAACCGAATCCCTCGCACCACCTTGCAAACCAAAGGGTGTTCCCCCACCGGTCTGCCCTCCACATGCGAATGGCCCGCCGAAATTGCCGATCTAAAGTTATTCACCGTGCGGTATGCCAAACCGGATTTGGCTAATTCCGACAAAAAATTCACAATTAGATGAATGTCGGATCCCACGGGATCACTCCGTCGCTCACCACACCAACTAACCCATCGTTTCCAAGCAGATTCGTATCGCTTGTGTGTGGAGGGTGCCCAAGCCTGGGATAAGAAAAAGAGAGTGTCTTGCGAAACTCCCGGCACCTGCCAGCGACGCCTGAAAGTCTCCAGGCCATGAGAACCAACTGGTTCTGCAACACTAACGGGTGGCGAAGCCCCTGAGGATCCGTGAGAATGTCCGGAAACGAGCGAAGTCGAACCGGAGGCGCACAGACCAAGGTCAAGGCGGTTGGGAACCATGCTTGCGCTTTCCAACAAGGAGTAACCAGGACTAGTTCCGCTTTCTGTCTGCGAGTTTGTGCCAACACTCTCGGGATCATGGCAAATGGTGGAAAGGCATATAGAATGCCCGTCGTCCACGAGTGAAGAAAGGCGTCCGAGCCGACCGCTAGAGGGTCCGGCCGCCAACTGTAGAACCGTGGAAGCTGACTGTTGAGTCTGGACGCAAACAGGTCCAACACACAGGGTCCCCACTTGAGATTCAACGCTTCGAAACTGCTGGGATGCAGCTTCCAATCGCTGCTGTCCCGCAAATGTCGTGAATTCCAATCGGCAATCACGTTGGATGACCCGGGAATATATTCCGCCGTCACCACCAGACGATGGTCCAGGCATGTGAGAAGTTGGCCTGGTATATGCTGTTCACTAGTTCTAGTGACCACCTTGTACCATGCCAAGCAACCCTTATGGTGTGGTTGTAAGTCAACCTTTTCGGACTAGCTGCCCTAGTGGTAGCGTAGGCTAAGCAGTCTTTGAGGCTAAACTCGTGAAGCGTGTTAAGCAAGCTGTTTTACCAATAGTAACCCCCTTTTATACCAATGAAAGGACACCACACAGATATATATTCAAAATATATATGTATTTATTTCTCAAAGTAACCCCTAGTCTCTTTATGAGCACAGGAGCACAAATCGTCAAACAAGATTATCACAGAATACACAGAAGTTGCACTTTATATGGATAGGCCCTGGTGGCCACTCGAACCATATACTAAAATAGTGGTATAAGTACCACGAACAGAAAAGGGAAAAGGCCTAGGGCCTCTAGAATCGCTGGGCCTACAAGGAGCTAACGTCAGTTAGTGACCAGGAGGTCCACGGGTGGCGTGTGCAGAGCAAATAGTCACACGCGGGCTCCCATAGGTTTCAATGGGTGCGTAAAAAGTACAAAGTTACTGCAAAAGGAATCTTCCGGATGACCTAGGAACTTAGGATTTGGAACACAGGCACTAGAGATGTATTACTACACATGGGCACCGGAGTACCAGCTTTACCTCACCCACAGGAAGCGGGTGCATAGGCCTCAAAGTGCGTCGGGTTTCTTCTATCTGTTCCGTTGAGCCTGGGACAAAGATGCTGCAGGCGGTCGGTCGGGAAGAGATGCAGTGGATCCAAGGGTGGATCGGAGATGTTGAAGACCTGTAAGCAGAGGGGACAGTGTTCACAGTCACTAGCCAGTGACCAGCGTGGCACCAGGTGGGTACCAGGCGATGTCGGGTGCAAACAGGTGATGAGGGGTAGCTTGTCTCCGCAGCCACGTGGTCCCTGAAGGTCGACGACGTCCAGGAGTCGGCTCACGAGCTGTCCCACGCAGGCTCTCGCTGTCGGCGGTGTCGGCGACTTGATCGAAGCAAACAAGCCTTGGCAAAAGCAATTGCAGGAGGATTCGGAAATCAGCTGTTGGTTCTGACCAGCAAGGTCAGAGGGATTGCTCCTTTGGAGGGGAGCAAGGGCCAGTCTGGAGCAACCAGACCAGCGGTGTTTGTCGTAGATTTCGTCGCCAAGATGGCCACTAGCCAGCGGGCCAGCAACCGGTTAGGCGCGTCGAGTGGCAAAATGCAGAGGGGCCCCACGCAGATCGTGGAGATGCTGGAGGGCTCACCTTTGGTGCAGATGCTGCTCGAGGGTTGGGCTTCTCAGGACCCAAAGCACAACTTGGAGGGAGCCTCGGTTGTTGCACTGGTCAGCTTGTCGTAGTCGTTCCAAGATGGCTGGCTCCACGTGTCTCGGTGCCTCCACGGGTCTCCTCTTTTCAGGGACTGTGGATCGGGCGGTGAGAGGTCTGGAGGTCCAGGTCTTGTCAGTCTCTGGGCTCGGGCTCCGGCGGGAGGCGGCGGCAAAGCAGACGTCGATTCGCTGGATGGTGCTTGCGTTAGCAAGGTGGTCACTCCCTGACCACAGGGGAGATTTTCTTCAGTCTTCTGTGCAGCAGAATGTCGAAGTTCCCGTCTTCTTCTTAGTTTCAAGTTGATTCCAGGATGTCTGAAGTCTTAGGACACAGCTCCTACCTTTAAGCGGATTCTAGGGGCCGGACTACCTGCTAGGTCCCTCCCTATGGGTGGGACCAGGAAGGGGGGTGGTTACACCCCCAATCCTTTGTCCAGCTCGCCCCAGGCCCGGGACTGGTGTGCCCCAGGACCGGTTTGAACTGGCATATGCCCCGAGGCTCCTTGTGAGCCACAGGCATGTCTGGTTTCTTTCAAGCCCTACCTGACCAATACACAAAATCCTGTCTGGGGTGGTGCTCGCACCTCCCCTGGCAGGAAACCCTTTGTCCACACCTCCCAAGCTGGAAGGACTCCCAGCAGCGGGAGGGCAGACTTGTGTCTGTGGTGGCAGCATCCATTTTGTGGAGCTGAGGCTATGTCTGATTTTACCCGGGTTTCAGGTACTGTACATGTCGTGTCCCTCTAGAAGGGTGGAATGCTAACCCCGTCGCCAGAATTGGCGAGGGGTTAGTATTCCAATTCGTATGACACCTTACTCGACATGTTTTGATAAAGCCAAACCAAAGATAGCATTTAACCGCGAGGTTCATAATGCACTTAAGAGTATATGGTATGACGATATCTGGAAACAGTAGAAGGAAGTTGTTCCGACCACTGCAGACAGGCTCAGCTCATGCCAGAGCACCATCTCACATGGAACCAAGCACTCTGCCTTCAGGATTGTTAAGGCCTGCCATAGGAGTGACTTAGAGGTTACCAGGTGTCCCATTTAAGGTTAGGTATAGGTATACTACACCTAAGTAAGAGGTGATTACACCAACTTACCCCAGCTGAGTGATCAGCCAGTTGTGTCAGATTGTTAGGCCAAGCCTGGGGTGGCATAATACATGCTGCAGCCCCTGGCAGGCCTTGGGTACACCAATGCCCTGGGTACCTAGTGTACACTGGTACAGGGGCTGACAGGGTGATCCACTTCCAATTGGTTATGCACCTAGGGTGCATAGTTTTAATTTAGTAGAGAGAACAGCAGGCTGGGGGTCTGATTGGCAGGCCCACAGCCTCAATATGTCAAAAACCAGTGAAGCAAAAAGCAAAAATTTGGGGTGACCATAGGATAGCAGACCCTACTCTCCTACACAACCCCCCCCCAAACGCTGGGACATTAAACTAGCCTTGACCAGTCTCGTCTTCATGTCCTAAGTGGAAGTACCTGGAGAGACCATCTGCATTCCCATGGTCAGTACCTGGCCGGTGCTCCACTGTAAAGTCCATCCCCTGTAGGGAAATGGACCACCTAAGCAGTTTGGGGTTTTCACCCTTCATCTGATTTAGCCACAAGAGGGGCTTATGGTCGGTCTGAATCTTGAAGTGAGTGCCAAACAAGTATGGCCTCAGCTTCTTCAGGGCCCACACCACAGCAAAGGCCTCCCTCTCAATAGCTGACCAATTCTTCTCTCTGGGGGTCAACCTTCTGCTAATAAAAGCAATGGGTTGGTCTTGACCATCTACATTAAGTTGTGACAGCACAGCTCCCACACCCAACTCAGAAGCATCTGTTTGGACAATAAACTCTTTGGAGTAGTCAGGACTTTTCAGGATAGGTGCAGAGCACATGGCCTCCTTCAGGTCATCAAATGCCTTTTGACAGCTTACTGTCCACTGAACCTTTTTGGGCATCTTCTTGGATGTCAGATCATTAAGAGGAGTCACAATGGACCCATAGTTCTTAACAAACTTCCTGTAATACCCAGTCAAGCCCAAGAAAGCTCGAACTTGAGTCTGGGTGGTTGGAGGGGACCAATCCTTGATGGACTGTATCTTACTCTCCAGTGGTTGAACTTGGCCCCCACCTACAAGGTGGCCCAAATACACAACCTTACTCTGCCCTATCTGGCACTTAGTAGCCTTGATAGTGAGGCCTGCCCTTTGCAGAGCCTCAAGAGCCTTCTTCAGGTGGATCAGGTGATCCTCCCAGGTGGAACTAAAGACAGCAATGTCATCAAGATATGCTGCGCAAAAGTCATCCAACCCAGTAAGGACTTGGTTCACCAGCCTTTGGAAGGTGGCAGGTGCATTCTTCAGACCAAAGGGCATCACCACAAACTGATAATGCCCACCTGGGGTTGAGAATGCTGTTTTGGCCTTAGACTCCTCAGCTAATCTGATTTGCCAATAGCCAGCTGTCAAGTCAAATGTGCTCAAAAACTTTGCAGAAGCTAGTTTGTCTATGAGCTCATCTGCCCTTGGAATAGGGTGTGCATCTGTCCTGGTGACAGCATTGAGTCCTCTGTAGTCCACACAGAACCTCATCTCTCTCTTGCCATCTTTGGTGTGAGGTTTGGGGACCAGAACCACTGGGCTAGCCCAGGGGCTCTCTGAGGGTTCAATGACCCCTAATTCCAGCATTTTATGTACCTCAGCCTTTATACAGTCCCTGACGTGGTCAGGTTGTCTGTAAAGTTTGTTCTTTACAGGCAGACTGTCACCAGTGTCCACAACATGGGTACACCAGTCAGTTTGACTAGGTATCAAGGAAAACATATGTGAAAATGATTGTAGAACCTGTCTACATTCAGTCTGCTGATGGGCAGTGAGGTTGCCTCCAAGGGTCACTCCTTCAACTGAGCCATCTTCAGGGTTCTGAGACAACAGGTCTGGGAGAGAGTCACTCTCTTCCTCCTGTCCCTCATCTGTAGCCATGAGCAAGCCCATGTCTGCCCTGTCAACATATGCTTTAAGCCTGTTAACATGGAGTACCCTGTGGGGACTCCTGGGAGTTCCTAGGTCCACCAAGTAGGTGACCTCTCCCTTCTTTTCCAGGATTGTATGGGGTCCAGACCATTTGTCTTGGAGTGCTGCTGGGGCCACTGGCTCCAACACCCATACCTTCTGTCCTGGCTGATACTCAACCAAGACAGCCTTTTGGTCATGCCAAGCTTTCTGTAAGGCCTGGCTTGCCTCAAGGTTTTTAGATGCCTTCTCCATATACTCAGCCATCCTGGAGCGGAGACCAAGTACATAGTCCACTATGTCTAGCTTAGGCTTTTTGAGAGGTAACTCCCAGCCTTCCTTCACCAAACACAGTGGGCCTCTCACAGGGTGCCCAAACAACAATTCAAAGGGGCTGTAGCCAACTCCTTTTTGTGGGACCTCTCTGTAAGCAAACAGAAGGCAGGGTAGAAGGATGTCCCATCTTCGCCTGAGCTTTTCAGGTAATCCTTTGATCATACCCTTTAGGGTCTTGTTGAATCTCTCAACAAGCCCATTGCATTGTGGGTGATAAGGGGTGGTGAACTTGTAGTTGACACCACATTCCTTCCACATAGCTGTCAAGTATCCTGACATAAAGTTGGTACCTCTGTCAGATACTACCTCCTTAGGAAACCCCACTCTGGAGAATACTCCCAGCAGGGCCCTGGCCACAACAGGTGCTGTAGTGGTCCTAAGGGGAATTGCCTCTGGATACCTGGTGGCATGATCCACTACCACCAGTATAAATCTGTGCCCAGATGCAGTGGGAGGATCCATGGGACCCACTATGTCTATTCCCACTCTTTCAAAGGGAACCCCCACCACAGGTAGTGGTATCAGGGGGGCCTTGGTTGTGCCACCTGATTTGCCACTGGCTTGGCAGGTAACACAGGAGCGACAAAACTCCTTTGTATCTTCATTCATGTGAGGCCAGTGAAAGTGAGGGACAAGTCTGTCCCAGGTCTTGTTCTGGCCTAGGTGTCCTGCTAAAGGAATATCATGGGCCAAGGTAAGAAGGAAGCCCCTAAATTGCAGAGGTATGACCAACCTCCTGGTTGCACCAGGCTTGGGGTCTCTAGCCTCTGAATAAAGGAGCCCTTCATCCCAATACACTTTATGGGTACCTTGAGCATTCCCAGCAGCCTCAGCAGCAGCCAGCTGTCTGAGGGGTTCAAGAGAGGGACAGGATAACTGAGCCTGCCTCAAGTCAGCCCTTGAAGGTCCCCCTGTCCCCAGAAACTCAACCTGATCAGGTTCAAGCTCTTCAGGGACAGTTCCTTCAGGGTCCTCTAGATCAGCTTCCTGGGAAGGCTGATCATCACTCTGAGGCAGGGGGGAAGGCACAGCCTTGACCCTCCTGTTCTTCTTCTTGGTAGGTGCTTGGTCCATTGTTCCAGGATCCAAGACCTGAGGTTCAGTGAGGCACTTTTTGGCCTGTGACCTGGTCACAGCAAGGACATGTGATGATATACCTAACATCTCTGCATGAGTCCTGTACTCCACTTCTGACCATAGAGAACTCTCTAGGTCATTGCCCAACAAACATTCTACTGGGAGGTCTGCACTAACCACAACCCTTTTGAGGCCAGTTACCCCTCCCCATGAGAAGTTAACAACTGCCACACTATGTGAAGTAGTGGCATTGCTGGCATTGGTCACCAGGTAGTTCTCACCTGGTATGTACTGTCCAGGATCCACAAAGCCTGGTGTCACCATAGTGACACTGGCACATGTGTCCCTGTAGGCTTGAGCCACTTTGTCATTAATTAAAGGAGTCTGTCTGTACTTGCCCAGGTTACTGGGGCTCACAGTCAGGGACAAATCAATGTCCCCATCACAGATCAAGACTGCCTGTGTAAGGGTTCTGTCTAAGTCAGAATCTCCTTCAGTTCCCATAGTGATTCCCACTACACCCTTTGTCTGGGGACCAACACTGCTAACAGTAGTACTGGGAGCAGGTGCCTTAGGGGCAACAGTGTTGGGGGCTCCACCCTTTTTGCAATCACTAGTCCAGTGAGTTGTATTTTTACAATGATTGCACCAGGGTTTCTTCTGACCTTCTTTCTTCTTCTTGGACTGTTGGGACCCACCCTCCTTAGCAGTAGTTTGGGGCCCTGTTGAAGACTTCTGGTCTTTAGGTTTCTGATCTCCACCCTTTTGGTCTGTTTTCTTCTGATCACCCCCTTGGCCCTGGTTCTGGTTCTTTTGCTTAACCCTGGTTCTGACCCATTTGTCTGCCTTCTTTCCCAATTCTTGGGGAGAGGTCAGATCAGAGTCAACCAAGTGTTGATGCAGTTGCTGGTTTTGACAGTTATTTAAAATCTGTTCTCTCATCATCAAATTATACAATCCTGTAAAATCAGATACCTTACTTCCCAGCAACCAACCCTCCAAAGCCTTAGTGGCACATTCAATGTATTCAGACCAGTCCTGAGTCTGTGTCTTTTGGGTGTCTCTGAACATTAACCTGTACTGCTCAGTGGTTAAGCCTAACCCATCAACTAGAACACTCTTCAGGACTCTGTAGTTTCTGACATCCTCTTCTCTAACAGTGAGGAGTCTGTCTCTGCCTCTTCCTTCAAAGGAGAGCCAGAGGATTGCTGCCCACTGATCTTCCGGAACCTGCTGTACTTTGCAGGCTCTCTCAAGAGCAGTTATCCACTTGTGGATGTCATCCCCACTTTTGTAGGGGGGCACAACCTTAGACAGGTTTCTATTATCGAAAACCCTATCTTTGTCCTTAGGGACAATGCTGCCACCAGTGGGTATAGACCCACTCTCTTTATGCTGTCTAGCCTTGCTAAGTTTCTCTTCCATCAGGGCTACTTCTAGCTCCTGCTTCCTGATCCTCAGCTGGGCCTCTTGCATCTTGGCCTCATGTTCCCTCCTCTGAGGGGTGGTCATCCTTCTCCTGGAGTGACCCTGAGAGCCTCTAGAGCCATGGGAAGCATTGGAGTCACCTGAGCGATTCCTTTGCCTTCCAAGCCCTGTGTTAAGTCCACTGGGGAGATCCAGTGGGTTGAACCCACTGTCAGTCCCCAATAGCCTTGGTTTAGCTGGGCCAAGTATAATACTTGGCACTGGGCTAGTTCTCCCTTCATCCTCACTACTGTCAGTATCCTTTTCACTCTCATCCTCTGTGGTAGGCATCCCATCTAAGGGGTGACTATTGGGAAGGGGTACTTCAGTGGCATCTTTAGAAGGGGGGCCTCCTGTTCCTGTCCCTAAGGGGGCTAACTGGGAAGCTTTCTTGAGTGCTCTCTGATTCTCATCATTCTGTAAGAGCTCTCTGAGCTCAGCAGAGTTTGGGTTCTTGGGCTGTTTAAGGCCTCTAAGAGTTGCCAAATGCCTGAGCTCATTCTGATTAAGGGTAGCAAAGCTGGATGGTGCCCTCTGGGGGTCACTCTCAACAGAGATGGGTACAGTGGACCCCTCTGCCCCGGCCATTGCTCTTAAGTGTGGGTGGATGTGTTGCAATCTACCTACACTTGGGTTTACCTACTAAACCTATCTAGTAGTTGTAGTCAGGGTGTGCTACTCCCTTTGCTCTACAACAACTAAGTTCAGTAGAACTTATGTATATCTAATCTTGTTTTATATGTACCTACAGGTACCTATGTGATCTTTCAATTGGTAACCAAGAGATTACAATGGTAAAACACAGCAAGCTCAAATCCAACCGCTGCTCACCAATGTGAGAAGTTGGCCTGGTATATGCTGTTCACTAGTTCTAGTGACCACCTTGTACCATGCCAAGCAACCCTTATGGTGTGGTTGTAAGTCAACCTTTTCGGACTAGCTGCCCTAGTGGTAGCGTAGGCTAAGCAGTCTTTGAGGCTAAACTCGTGAAGCGTGTTAAGCAAGCTGTTTTACCAATAGTAACCCCCTTTTATACCAATGAAAGGACACCACACAGATATATATTCAAAATATATATGTATTTATTTCTCAAAGTAACCCCTAGTCTCTTTATGAGCACAGGAGCACAAATCGTCAAACAAGATTATCACAGAATACACAGAAGTTGCACTTTATATGGATAGGCCCTGGTGGCCACTCGAACCATATACTAAAATAGTGGTATAAGTACCACGAACAGAAAAGGGAAAAGGCCTAGGGCCTCTAGAATCGCTGGGCCTACAAGGAGCTAACGTCAGTTAGTGACCAGGAGGTCCACGGGTGGCGTGTGCAGAGCAAATAGTCACACGCGGGCTCCCATAGGTTTCAATGGGTGCGTAAAAAGTACAAAGTTACTGCAAAAGGAATCTTCCGGATGACCTAGGAACTTAGGATTTGGAACACAGGCACTAGAGATGTATTACTACACATGGGCACCGGAGTACCAGCTTTACCTCACCCACAGGAAGCGGGTGCATAGGCCTCAAAGTGCGTCGGGTTTCTTCTATCTGTTCCGTTGAGCCTGGGACAAAGATGCTGCAGGCGGTCGGTCGGGAAGAGATGCAGTGGATCCAAGGGTGGATCGGAGATGTTGAAGACCTGTAAGCAGAGGGGACAGTGTTCACAGTCACTAGCCAGTGACCAGCGTGGCACCAGGTGGGTACCAGGCGATGTCGGGTGCAAACAGGTGATGAGGGGTAGCTGGTCTCCGCAGCCACGTGGTCCCTGAAGGTCGACGACGTCCAGGAGTCGGCTCACGAGCTGTCCCACGCAGGCTCTCGCTGTCGGCGGTGTCGGCGACTTGATCGAAGCAAACAAGCCTTGGCAAAAGCAATTGCAGGAGGATTCGGAAATCAGCTGTTGGTTCTGACCAGCAAGGTCAGAGGGATTGCTCCTTTGGAGGGGAGCAAGGGCCAGTCTGGAGCAACCAGACCAGCGGTGTTTGTCGTAGATTTCGTCGCCAAGATGGCCACTAGCCAGCGGGCCAGCAACCGGTTAGGCGCGTCGAGTGGCAAAATGCAGAGGGGCCCCACGCAGATCGTGGAGATGCTGGAGGGCTCACCTTTGGTGCAGATGCTGCTCGAGGGTTGGGCTTCTCAGGACCCAAAGCACAACTTGGAGGGAGCCTCGGTTGTTGCACTGGTCAGCTTGTCGTAGTCGTTCCAAGATGGCTGGCTCCACGTGTCTCGGTGCCTCCACGGGTCTCCTCTTTTCAGGGACTGTGGATCGGGCGGTGAGAGGTCTGGAGGTCCAGGTCTTGTCAGTCTCTGGGCTCGGGCTCCGGCGGGAGGCGGCGGCAAAGCAGACGTCGATTCGCTGGATGGTGCTTGCGTTAGCAAGGTGGTCACTCCCTGACCACAGGGGAGATTTTCTTCAGTCTTCTGTGCAGCAGAATGTCGAAGTTCCCGTCTTCTTCTTAGTTTCAAGTTGATTCCAGGATGTCTGAAGTCTTAGGACACAGCTCCTACCTTTATTCGGATTCTAGGGGCCGGACTACCTGCTAGGTCCCTCCCTATGGGTGGGACCAGGAAGGGGGGTGGTTACACCCCCAATCCTTTGTCCAGCTCGCCCCAGGCCCGGGACTGGTGTGCCCCAGGACCGGTTTGAACTGGCATATGCCCCGAGGCTCCTTGTGAGCCACAGGCATGTCTGGTTTCTTTCAAGCCCTACCTGACCAATACACAAAATCCTGTCTGGGGTGGTGCTCGCACCTCCCCTGGCAGGAAACCCTTTGTCCACACCTCCCAAGCTGGAAGGACTCCCAGCAGCGGGAGGGCAGACTTGTGTCTGTGGTGGCAGCATCCATTTTGTGGAGCTGAGGCTATGTCTGATTTTACCCGGGTTTCAGGTACTGTACATGTCGTGTCCCTCTAGAAGGGTGGAATGCTAACCCCGTCGCCAGAATTGGCGAGGGGTTAGTATTCCAATTCGTATGACACCTTACTCGACATGTTTTGATAAAGCCAAACCAAAGATAGCATTTAACCGCGAGGTTCATAATGCACTTAAGAGTATATGGTATGACGATATCTGGAAACAGTAGAAGGAAGTTGTTCCGACCACTGCAGACAGGCTCAGCTCATGCCAGAGCACCATCTCACATGGAACCAAGCACTCTGCCTTCAGGATTGTTAAGGCCTGCCATAGGAGTGACTTAGAGGTTACCAGGTGTCCCATTTAAGGTTAGGTATAGGTATACTACACCTAAGTAAGAGGTGATTACACCAACTTACCCCAGCTGAGTGATCAGCCAGTTGTGTCAGATTGTTAGGCCAAGCCTGGGGTGGCATAATACATGCTGCAGCCCCTGGCAGGCCTTGGGTACACCAATGCCCTGGGTACCTAGTGTACACTGGTACAGGGGCTGACAGGGTGATCCACTTCCAATTGGTTATGCACCTAGGGTGCATAGTTTTAATTTAGTAGAGAGAACAGCAGGCTGGGGGTCTGATTGGCAGGCCCACAGCCTCAATATGTCAAAAACCAGTGAAGCAAAAAGCAAAAATTTGGTGTGACCATAGGATAGCAGACCCTACTCTCCTACAAGGCAATAATGCCAGAAGTCCTTGGCTATCTCCGCCAAGAGGTGAGATCGGGTCCCTCCGAGCCGATTTATGTATCTCACCGCGGACACATTGTCCATGCGGAGCAGAATGCAACAAGAAACCTTCTGCGGGGCCAGAGTTCGAATCGCAAAAGCTCCCGCCAGAAGTTCCAAGCAGTTTATATGCAATTTCAGCTCCTCCTGAGACCAACGACCCCCCGTCTCCATGGTCCCGCAACGCGCTCCCCAGCCCCATCGACTCGCATCTGATTCTATCACTACATCCGGGCTGGAGGAGAAAATGGCTCTGCCGTTCCAGGCATCCATATGGTCTAACCACCAATTGATCTCCGTACGAGCCTCTGCTGAAAGGGCTATCTGTTGTGCATACGAGAGACCCTTGCGTAGATGCAAAATTTTCAATCTCTGAAGGGCCCTGTAATGCAAGGGACCCGGAAAAATCGCCTGAATGTACGCAGCCAACATGCCTACAAGGCGAGCTAGCGTCCGTAATGATATTGTCGGAGAGGCAAGCGCTTTCCTCAATTCCTTCCTGATTGCCACTCTCTTCCTCAAGGGAAGTAGTAACTGACACGTGAGAGAGTTGATCTGAAAGCCCAAAAAATCCATCGATTGCGATGGAGTCAGAACCGACTTCTCTAGATTCAATAGGAAACCCAGTTCCTGCAACAGTCGGAGCTTCCAAGACAGGTGTCTCATCAAGAGTTCTCTCGACTGTGCCATAATTAGAATGTCGTCGAGATAAATTATCAGACGTACCCCCCGTTCTCTCAACCATTGCACTACCGGTCTCATGAGTTTGGTGAAACACCAAGGGGCGGAAGACAGACCAAAGGGCAGCGCGGAAAACTCGAACCACTGGTCGCGCCAGAGAAACTGGAGAAACCTTCTGTGTGGCGGGAAAATAGGAACCGCCAGATAGGCGTCCTTCAGATCTAAGCGAACTAGCCAATCCTGTTCTAGAAGGATGTCCCTCAGTAAATGGATGCCCTCCTTTTTGAAGTGGCGATACACCACCCAAGCGTTGAACTCCCTGAGATTCAACACTAAGCGAAACCCTTTGTCCTTCTTCGGAACCAAGAAAATCGTGCTTACAAAACCCCGAGGATGGGGAATAGACCTCACTATCGTGCCTTTTTGGAGTAGCGCTTCCACTTCCCTGTCGATGAAACTCTGTTCTTGTAGGGAAAAATGTAGGGAGCCGGGCACCTGACTCTGAGTCGGAGTGGCGTAGAACTCTATGTGGAAGCCCTGCACTGTTTGTAAAACCCAGGGATCGACCGTAATCTCTTGCCACCTGTGAAGGAACAAAGCAATGCGACCTCCCACCATGCACTCTGTGGTATTCAAAATCGTTACCTGAATAGGAACTATCTCCGGAATTTTGTTGTCCTCTGTAGACTCCTCTGTGGCCTCGACCTCGTCCACCCCTATTGCGGGAGGGGTAAAACTGCGACTTCTGACCACCTCTGCCTCTTTGTTCAGCACCTCGGGAGGCCCGGTTATAACCTCGGCCGGACCCTCGACCTCTGGAGCGTCCGGCCCTATCAAAAACACCAGTGTGGAACACCTTCTTGATGTTAGCTTGCGCCTTATCAAGTGCCGAAAACGTGGTGACGTATTTGCCCATTTCTTTGACAAATTTATCGCCAAACAACATGCCATTGGCCAGGGAACCCGGTTCCGTCGTGGCCATCTGCGCTAGTTGAGAGTCTATACGCATCAAGAAGGAGCGCCTCCTTTCCTCTGACAGCGCCACATTGGCATTGCCCAAAAAACACAGAGCCCGTTGGGTCCACTCCATAACATCCGAAGTGTCCAACGGAACGTTTTGATTCTTGGCGTTGACCGCCGCATCCAATATCTTGGTAAGGGGGCCCGAAACATCCAACAGTTTATCCTGGCATCCCCGCCAGGCTCTATCCAAACCCTTTTTCGGGTCCTTCGCGAATTTGCGCATAAATGTAGCCATATTCGGATCTAACTCTGGCGTGTCCGCCACTTTTCCATTCAGTGAGGGTCTCGGGCATTCCAACCGTAAGGTGGCGCGCACCTCTTTCTCAAAACCCTGTCGTAGGTTTACCCCCACATAATGGGCCACCTCAGGACAAGGAACCCACTCTGAGGAACGAGGGTGTATAAGACTCTGAGGATCAAATAAAAGATTTTTGGGAGCCTGACTATCATCTGCCTTATAAGCAGTATGTGTCGCCTTTTTCGATTTCTTTTTAGGCCTCACCGACTCCACTTCCGAGTCAGAAGTATTTGTAGTAGACAGAAAAGAGTCATCAGTGGTATAAGCAGCCATGGAGCCATGGTCTTTCATGACGTTTTTGGCCATGCGCGCCAAAACTTTGGCAGAGGACTGCGAAGTTCCCGCGCCACTATGGTGAGTCTTCATCTTCCTCTTGGCATATTTGAGGAGAGGCTTAGTAAAAGGTTTTAGGGCTTTTATTAAAGCTTTATTAACTGAACCCTGGACGTGGGTATCGAGGGCCTCAACCAAATTCTCCTCCAATTGTTCAGGCTCCTCATATTCCTCATATGCATCGCACTCTACCCACTGATCTTCCTCTTCGGCGTAGTACGCCATTGCTTCAAGCAGAGAGGTCTGGAGGAGATTCAAGGGGGGGAGCAGCCCAGGGGTATGTCAGAACCTGTCCCTAGAATCTTGCACAAAAAGAACTGAAACCTACAGTAAGGTTCTGAAATTATCAAGGTGGAAGGAGAAACCCCTAATAAAACTCCCCTAGAGCAAAGCTCTATGCCGGTAACACGTTCCGGTCAGCGTTCAGATAATGAGGCCAGAGATGTGTGCAGTCTTTTACTCTGTGCGCGAGGAGCCGTTAACTCGAAATAGACGAAAAACGGGTTCTCGCGCACAGACCCAGCGTCCGGGGCAACGACGCGACCGCTCTCTGAGCACGAGCGTGTCATGTCTGCCTCCTCCTTCTCCACCGCCCCCTAACGCTCGTAACAGGCCAACGACGCGCGCGCGCTGCCGTACACGACGTCCCCAGAGGGAGCCGGAGACGCGAAAACAAACACCTCAATAATACTGACACCGGCAGCGCCGTAACATCGTACAACAATACAACAATCCTGAATGTATGCCTAAACCAGCGGTAAAATCTGTAAAACAAGAAACTTCCCCACAATTCTACCACAACGAGAAAGGTAAGGAAAAGCACTTATCTGCTGCTGCAGCAGCAAAGAAAGAGGAAGTGATGTCATGATTCGAACTTTATATACTAAAGTACTGACAGTGATTGGGGCATAATATGGAGGGGGTTGTACTTCCGGGGTATGCTGGAGTTTAAAGTTGTTTTTATTGGCTGCTGTGTTTTGCAGTAAAGCAAAGAGAAGCATAATCGGAGCCTCCGTGGACTGCCATAGAATTGAGCGGCTGGAACTCCTCGATAGTCTTCTTGACAAAGTCAAATTGTCAAGCCCTGAGCCTTGGACGAGGCGGGGCTTTGTAGCCTTTCCGCGGTCGGAACGCAAGGGCTTGCTTCCGGTACTCCGCGGATCGGCCTTCTGGGAAATGTAGTCTTTTTCCTTCTCTCGCCCCCTGGCTGTCCCCGTCTACGGAACGTATGCGCGACAGGAAGGAGAAGAAGTATGAGACAAGCATTTGGAGTGACTTCCGAAAGAAATGGAGAAAAAGTGGGTTTGTGACCAATGTAGAGGGAGACACCGCAGAGGAAAGAGATGATAGGGAGAATAGGATAGGAGTGATAGAGACACTCAGAACCGCTCTCACCACGGAACAGTGTCATCTTTAATTCATAATGTCACATTTTTATACCTTTTTTGAATCTCCTCTTTTATGAACTGGAGCATTTTAAATGTAATTAATCTAAAAATATTAATGTTCTTACTGATTTATTTGATCTTGAACAAAAATCGGCTGTATCCAGAATCTGCAAGAAAAGGTCTAGCTTGATACAGGTGCATTGGTGCATTTGTGGTTATGGTCCTGTGCTTCTGAGTGATATGTTTGGTGGAATAATAGAAAACACTTTAGAGGCATCCAAATGCAGGCCAGGTGGCATGCATTGACCAGCACAGAATTGTAGTTCACAGGCTTTAGGCCACGCCCTTAATCCTGCCAATTTTGGAGACTCCCACATTTTTCATCCGACTACAAGCATGTCTGTGGAGGGTAGACTGAGCTAAATCTGTTCAATAATATTGCTTTTAGGTATGGCGTTAGCAAAGACCTTTTTTGTGACCAAAAAATATTTCTTTTGTCCATTGTGTTTTAGATTGTTGAGACTCCCACAGCTTCCCCAACAATAAAGTTTGGTAAAAACCATGAACAACAAGCATCAACAAAACCAAAAAACGGAAGCCAACAACAGACATATTGGCTTTGCCAGTACTTTTTTTACATACTGCTTTGGAAAAGCTGTGAACATGAATGTGGTGAATTCGATTTTTCATACATTTATTCAGCAGTTTAAGAAGTGTGCTTTTGTACATTTCTCAGGAGTTTAATGGAGGGGACATATAATTAATTCTTCATCAGAGTTGTAGACGCTGCTTTGTCCACAGTGGTCTTTGTTACACCTTTAATGAACCTAGCAGGTTGATGGATTAACATAAACACAGCATAGTTTGGAAATGTATCGAACAATCCAAGTTAAAGGATGAGCGCACTCGCATAGAGGAGTGCACGATGTATACACTTGATGAGCAGCAGTGACGTCACACCTATATAATGATATAGTGTGGCACATTCCTCGAGTAGCGTTGATTGGCGGCCGGTGCTCAATATTATCGCAATGTTGTGTTTGGCTGCGAGGCCACGTGATCCACGATTTACCAATGGGTTACTGGAGTGCTTTGTGAGATTAACGAGGCGCGAGTCATCGCTCGTTGCATGTGGCCACTGATGCTGCACAATTACGTGACTGGCATGACTTCTTGGAAATGTATGCATAAACCACAGTGTCCAGCTACATGCCGAGGCCTCTTTAATGAGTGTCCGCTTCTCTCTCTGGCATGGTTCCCATTAAAAACATCTATCAAAAGAGGCAACCGGAAATACCTGTGAAAGCTCACATGCCCGTGCAGGACTAGTTACCAGCCTGGAACTGACTGCTCATTAGAACATAACAAGCACTTTCAATGCTATAGGTCTCGCTTTTTGCGAGAGTTTGAGCTATTGGCATTGTAAATGACAGTGCCTTTTGCGAGACCTATTGCATTGCAAATGCTTGTTTTCTTCCCTCAGTTGGGAGATCTGCTGAGAAGGGAAGGTATAGAGATTTCACAGGAATTGTTCAGCACTGAATGCTTCTGATTTTCTATACCTGGCAATTAAATGAATGAAACTGTGGGGGTGAGCTTTAATTCAAAGCATTGGTGTCTATTGTGGCTGCACGTAACAACAAACATTTTTTAATTGTTTTCACCGCACATGCTTTTAATCAAGCCGTGAATCCGATAGACAATAGGGAAACGACTACTTTTGAATTTTCAAGAGTCATCTAAGAGCTGGCAAAAAGGACACCAGGATGGTGGTTTCTCCAAGGGGCCAAGAGAAAGGATGTGCAGAAAGTATCCTTCACTTATGTACACCCCTCAGATACAATGGAGGTGGCTCCGCGGCTATATTTCAGCGCACCACCGTGCCTGCGAGCATTAAAGATTTCATACATTAAAATCTTCCTGCAGACCCTACTCACAGATGGCAGAATTTACTGGCACACCTAACAAACCACAGGCGTTCAAGTAATGGCACTGCGTCCTGCACAAATGAGCACCCAGATTAGGAAAGCGCTCTGTGCTGCAGTAATGATAAAGCGCTATACAAATAACAACAGCGCTGCATGCTAAGAAAGGCCAGTGCCTTTAACACTGCCGCTTAAGAAGGGGTGCAGGGGCTGTACCCCTCGCAGTTACTTACATCCATGAGGCCACTTAAAGAGAATCAGCAAAACCCTGGTGTTGTCCCATGGCAAGAGCCGACCTCCTAGGTAGGAAAACACACATGGGGGTTCTTCACTACCTGGGCAGGAAACACACAGGAGTACCTGTCCTGCCTTTCACCTACTACTTGCTTCACCCCTTAGGGCTTACCCAAGGGGTGCTCTTGTGGTAGTGGAAGGCTCACTCAGGGTTGGCTACTGAGTTAGAAATGCCAACCTGAGCCTAGGTGCAATTGCACACCCAACGGCTTGCAATAGCAGACTGGATTCATGTTTGAAAGGTCATCTTGGTGGGTGGTACATTCTGTGGTGAGTACCACCATTAGTGTGAATGTACCTTTTTACAGGGTACTCACAGGTACAACACCTAAACCAATCAAGTAAGCACCACTTCCTAGCATGGGTAGGAAGGGTGCACGCGTTTTCACATTCCATTGCAGTGGGAAAGTGCCCAGGGTCCTAAGGCCACAAAGAAAGAATCAGCAAAAACCAGGAGATAAACTCGCTCCCTCGCCATGCACTGCTAATTCCCCACATATTCCATCACTCATGACATCTTCTGTGACATCATTGATAATATCAATGCAACATTTCCTGTAAAGTTGTGCATGGTGTGAGTGCGAGTTATGGTTACCTTAGGGCATGAGTAATAGTTACTTAAGATAACTAACTATAATTGCAGAATTTTCATGGTTTTGTGTGTGTAAAATGTGAACCTAACTGTAACGCCCCTGTACCCTTTGTTTTTTTGTAAATTTCTAGTTTTTTTTTAACTTTTATTTACTAACTATATGTCCCTGTAACCCAGTGGTTTCCAAACTTTTTCGACCCGCGGCTCCCTTGACCCATTGGCCATTGCCCGTGGCTCCCCAATGTTTCTTTTTTAGAGGGTGGAGTGGATGTAAGCCCGGCCTCTAGAGTACCTGCATTTTTCTCCCTGAAAATAATTGGGATAAAGCTGTTGAAGGTATTCTAATCATATACGCAGGGTGTTTCGTATTACTAAGGCGGTGCCTCAAATAAAATACCCCTAGTTAAACTTCTTTACTCATAACATTTTTAGAGATCCCTCTCAAACTTTTTTATCCCATTTACAGTGCTAGATAGCACCCCTATACATGTAAGCCTCATTGCCAAAGTGTTTCTGCGCTAGAAGAATTTTTGCATGCACTTAATTTTCTACCCAGGTCATACGTACCAACACACCTGTCTCAGCACGGTGATTCATGATTTTGTAAACCACATACAGCTTTATTTTGGGTGTCTCCTCCCTAAAATTGCCTCTAAATCAATCAAAGTAAAATAAATTCCTCTGATTTAAAAAAAATAATTTTTAGCGTCCCTCTTTCTTGCTTCCAAATGCTGGCATTATGCCATATATGGTGTTTTACTTCCATGTGCTCAAGGACAGAGCAGGCCAGTATGGAAATGTGTATGTACTGAAAGAAATGTGTACTGAAAGTACCTATGATTCAAGTACAAATGTCAATACTTAATAATACTTAGGGGCCGATTACGATTTCAGTTGGAAAGGCTCCAAACAGGATTCGGATTCTCTGAATCCAATTCAGAAACTATGCTTCCGACCGAATCTGTTAAATTTACGACCGACCGATTACGATGCAAGGAAACCGTTTGGGCTGTCCGATTCGATTCTGATCGGTATTCGGACAGCCCGATTCATTCAGAGCCGAATCGTACAGTTTTATGGACACGGTTTCCGACTGAGCAATTACGATGGCCGATTCTGACAGCCATTCTGAATCGTTTTGCCTGACATGAAAAGGCCATCAGAATCTGACTTTGGGGGCCCGTAGATGGCCCCCCCTACACCTGTAGGCCTCCGGTTGGGGCCTGTGGGAGTACCCATGGATCCCCTCTTTGCAACCATGCACAGTGTGGCAGGTACCATGAAGTGCCTGCCACAGGGTGCAAGGTTTTCCCTAACCACTCCTGTTTTTCAATGGGAGCCTGTGTTCTTGTTCGGAACACAGGCTCCCATTGAAGTCAATGCGAATCCGACGGAACGATGTTGGGAAGCATCGTAATTGGTCAGTTGGACTCGCACAACCCGATTCATTTGGAAACCATTACGAAACTGATTTGGTCGGAAGAGATTCCGACCAACATCATAATCAGCCCCATAGTCTGCTTAATAGATAGGACAACTGTACTTTCCTAATAGCTTGCATTGGGTTAAAATGCATTTGGAAACAAACAAAAGTATTAATGAGCCTAACAAAATACATCAGGCATCTTCCGCTTACTTTGGGATTGTTGTAACGTGGGGATCCAGTGAAATATGGAGGTCATCTCCCGCGACATGCCATCAAGCACTACATTTCCAGCTTTAGGCATGTCACTTACAAATCATCTACATCATGCATTAAGTCTAGTTAGTTTAACTGAAGCCAACAGACCCTTCAACATTAAATGCATTAAAGTGCTTGGTGCACGGCTCCCATGGCTAGGTTTGAGGCCTCCACAGGGCGCCACTGCGCACAGTTTGGGAACCACTGCTGTAAACCTTGTTTTTTTCAGTGAATTTCTAAGGTTTTTTAGCTGTTATTTCCTAACTATAACGTTCCTGTAACCTCAGAATTTTCAGTGAATTTCCAAGGTTTTTAAAAATGTATTTTGTAAGGATTCTTCAACACTATATAGCACTGATGATAGGTCTCTATTTCAGACCATTAATTAAAGCACTTAAGGCTACCATGATTTTTCTAAGGATACATAGGTTAGGACATATGGATCCCCCACCTGAAACCAATGTTATTAGCAGTGGTATCTAGCAGGATTTCTCCAATGTTCTATATCACAGATGATGTCTCTTCCATAGAACTGAAGACTGGCATGATTCTTCCGAGGTTATAAGCACTGATGTTCATTCTCCACCTGAAACCGCTTTACATAATAGGGAGGAAGAGCAGGGTGAGTCCTTTTTTTTTTTTTTTTTTTTACTTATTTTTCATTTTTGCAGTGGTGGAGAAGGGATTGGCGATTTGAGCTTCATAAAAACAAATACAAAAATATATACAATAGATTAAAAATAAACAACAGCAAAAGAAAAGGAAATACATGACAGTTGATGATAGAAAACAACTTATTAGTTTGCTAACCAATTCTGAAATGGGGCCCAGTTTTTAGCAGCAATTAAACGTCTTCTCCTTCCCTGAAACTTACGTACAGCAGTTTCTAGTTTAAACCAAGCCAACATCCTGGCCTGCCAATGAAAGAAAGTAGGAGGTTGAGGATTTATCCAAATAGAGGTAATACAGAGTCTAAACATTGCCATTGCAATGAACAAAAAGGAATGAAGATATCTTGATCTAGTAGTATCCATAGCATATTGATAGCCTGTAATCACCATTTCAGCAGAAATTTTAATTGAAGATTGAGTTATCTGTGTGAGAAACATTTCAATTTGATTAATGAAGAGTGATAATTCAGGGCAGTCAAAAAACATGTGAAGAGAATCCGCAGATGGAAATTTGCATCTTGCACATGACAAACTTGTGGCCCCAGGGGCGATCCCCCATCTGGCTAATTTGGCTGGGGTATAATAAAGATTAAACATAGCCATATAACTGAGTACGGAGAGTACCAGAAACAAAAACCGTCTTAGCTAGCATAAGTGGTACTTTTAGATCTATAGTGGGTACCCCAAATTTGACTGCCCATTTGTTATTGAAATTCGAGAGATCATCTGATAGTCGGGACAGCAAAGTTTGATACAATATGCCAATTTTGGCTTGTTTTTTAACCAATTCAAATATCGAAATCTTTTCAAACAATGCTGGATTTTCTAAGAGTTTTTTCTCGAGAAAACTTCTAATTTGAAGATATTTAAAAAAGTGATTAGATTGTAAATCAAATTTATGTTGTAAAAAAGAGAAAGATGCTAGCATGCCAGAGTCAGCTAAGTCGCCTATATCAGTAAGGCCTTGCAAGGCCCAAATAGCAGTTATTGAATCTTGAAATATCACTGGAGGAAGCCCGGACGCATTCAATGGAGTATGAAAGTTGATTTTATAGTTAGAAAATAGACGACGAATTTTTTGCCAGATCATAAACAGGGCCCATGCTACCTTAAACCTCGTTTTTTTAAAGTAACTTGGTTCTAAAATACGTGTTAATATCCCTTGTGTAGCATTGCCTAATGAAATTGAATAAATTGAAGGAGCCAAAAATGGCGGTAATACCACCTTCTTACCAGATAATGGGAAAGCAAAATGTTGAATCATCGCCGCCCAATAATAGTAAGTAAGATTTGGAACTGACCAGCCCCCGCGTTCTTGCGGGAGATAAGTCCATTTAGCAGCTCGTCGTGGCTTACGGTATGCCCATAAGAACCTCTGACAAATTCTTTGTGCTTTTATTAGAGTGAGGTTAGAAACTAATAGCGGGATAGACCTAAATAGATATACAAATTTTGGAAGTACCAACATTTTAAGAACGTTACAGCGCCCAAATAGAGAGAGATGGAGGTGGTTCAGCCGTTCTAGTTTGTTATGAAGCGGATCGATAATGGGAGAATAGTTTAAATCTGAAATTTGGCCTACATCCGCCGAAATCTGAATACCTAAATATGTCGCTTGTGAAGCAATAGGAGCGGATGTTATTGGCATAGCTGACGATTGCAAGATTTGAGTTTTTGTAATATTTAATTTATATCCAGAGATTGAGCCAAATTGAACTGCTAAGATCTCCAATGCAGGAAAAGAAACAGTAATATTTGTTAACACTACTATATCGTCAGCATATGCCAGTGTTTTGTACTCAGTTCCATGAACGATAATTGGAGAGATGCTTTGTGCTCGTTCTATCAGGGATAAAAAAGGATCAATATATAAAGCGAAAAGGAGAGGGGAACAAGGGCACCCTTGTCTGGTGCCACGAGTAATAGGAAAATAACTTGATTCCTCTCCTGAAATACGGATTTTAGCGATTGGGGAGATATATAATGTTTGCAAGGCTAGAATAAATTCAGGCGGTATCCCTTTCCAACGAAGAACGGCCCAGAGATAGCCCCAGGAGACCCTGTCGAACGCCTTCTCGGCGTCCAACAGGATCACACCCAGGGGAGATTTTGTAATCTGAGCCCAATCTAAAAGTGCAATAACACGCTTGATATGATCAGTAGTATCTCTACCCTGAATAAAACCATGCTGACGGATGGAAACTAACGGAGAAATAATTTGAACAAGACGAAATGCTAAAACCCTGGAATAAATTTTACTGTCGGTGTTAATTAATGCTATAGGCCGATATGATGCTGGATTTAGTTCATCTTTTCCTTTCTTTTTGAATAATACAATGGTCGATTGTCCCCAAGTCTCAGGAATGACCCCCCTCTGAGCAAGCTGAAAAACTTCAAGCATCTGTTGTTTAAATAAATGTGAAAAAGTTTTATAAAATTCAAGATGTATGAGATCAGGCCCTGCCGCCTTGCCAGAAGACAAAGATTTTATGGCGGCTTCGATTTCTTCCCAACTTATAGGTTCGGCCAAGGTTAAATTCTGGCCGGGAGCGGTCTTCCGAGTTTCGAGAGATTTTAAAAAATGATCCAGTTGCCTTTGTTGCTGCTGAAAAATAATTGGTTCCTCAGTATATAAGGTTGAATAAAAATCCACAAAGGTGTTTAACACACCATTGGGTGAATCTTGTAGAGTACCAAATCGATCTTTAACCTTTGTTATATGGCTAGCTATTGCCCTTTGTTGTACTCTTTTTGCCAGGACCTTACCTGATGCTTCACCAAACTCATACATTGATGTACGAAATTGAAAGTACTTAGTAGCTATATCAGCATATAGAGGATCAAGGAGATTAGCCTTGGCAAGAGCGACCGCTTTCTGACAGGTGGTTAGATCTCCACCAATACGGATGCTAGTACTTAGGTCTAGCTCGGCTTGTTGAAGTGCTAGAACCCTATTTTTAAGATTTTGCTGTTCGGTTTGCCATCGATAGGACGCAATTCTCTTAGTTTCCCCGCGCAGGGCAGCTTTAAAGGTATCCCAGACCAGGCCTACAGATGCTGAATAACTATTGATTGAAAAAAAGTCTGGAATCCAAACTGACATCCGTTCCTGATATAGTTTATCCAACAATAACTTCCTGTCAAAAGTCCAAGGTCTAATATAGTGCGGAGGCCGATTCCAAGGAAAACTAAAAATTATGGAATTATGATCAGATATAGTCCGTGGATCGAGCCATACCTTAATAGATTTCAAAACTTCAACAGAGGCAAAGACATAATCTATACGAACCAATTTTTGATGGGGTATTGAATAGAAAGTAAACCCGTTAAGGGCTGGATTACTGGCATGCCATATATCTACTAAACCATGCTCACGTATTAATATACGAAGTGCTTTATAAACCTGGGGTTTCCTACCGATATAGTTGGTTGATTTAGTGATGTCTAGCCCACTAGGAATATTAATATTGAAATCACCACAGAAGATTAACGGGTGCGACCAATTAGCTAATTCTACGTTTAAATCCATCAAAATCTGTGGATCATCCAAGTTGGAGGCATATATTGAACAGATCGAAAGTACAGAGTTATTGATGAGCAGTTCAGCAATTAACCATCTACCTGTATTATCTTGTTTAGTTCTCTTAAGTTGGGCAACCCCTGCTTTTGAAATGATAGCAACGCCCCTAATAGTGGAGGTTTGTCTGGTGGTAGCCACTAAATCATAGCCCAAAAACTTAAGGTAGTGCCTATTGGCCCAAGAAATATGAGTTTCTTGCAAGCAGATCAAATCCACTTGCATAGCCTGCATCAGCTTATAAAAGATCCTACGCTTCTTAGGATCATTTAACCCACAAATATTCCAGGTTGCACAAGTCAATTTAGGATTTGCCATTTAAACATAATAAAGAAAGAGAACATCATATATATATACGTATGTATACCTTGGAAAAAAATTATATAGAGTATACCACCAACATATCAAAGAAGAACACATAATTAACATCTTAGACGAAATTAGAATCACCCTGCCATGCATCTTACTTATATCGCCAGTCACCTCAAATATCCACCACAGTACCACCCAGTGACCCTCCCAACCCCCCCAACCCACCTTCCAACCCCCCCTCCCCCCCGTTGCCCCCCCTACCCCTTAACCAAAAACGGGAGCTCAGGACCGGGGTCCTTGTGATGGTTGAGTAAGCGTCGCACCACGCTCCGCTGGGCCTACAACAATATAATTAATATTATAGGAGAATCGGTCCTATCAAAATCATGTTAAAGTGATACAGAGAAAAAAAAAGATCTGTTAACATCCTTATAACACATTGGCTGAATAAACGAGAAAAGAAATGCAGCAGCATTTTTTTTTTTATGTTATATGAGTCAATACCCAAAAAATAAATGATAACCCCCCATTCTAAACAATGATTTTTTTTTTTTTACCACTTTTTCCGCTCCTTTTTCCCTACATTGTGTCCAGATAGTCCCTTGCGGTTATTTCAGAAAGAAAAAATTTTGTTTCTGACTTATGTATTATTTTCAATTTTGCTGGGAAAAGCAAAAAAGCTTGGGCACCTTTCGCTTGAAAAAGAGGGATCTGCTGACGGAGATGCCAACGGCGTTCCACTGTCTCTGCTGCAAGATCGGGCCGAGCAAAAAACTGGCAGCCCTTGGCAGATCTTTTTTTATTAGGTCGAGCTAGATCAAATACACATTCACGAGCAAGAAAAGTGTTAAAGCAAACCAGAATAGCACGTGGATAGGAACTGTTAGTATTGGTAGAGGATGTTTTCTTTCTTTTTGAAAGCGGAAAGCGATGTGCTCTCTGAATTTCTTGGTTCCATTTCCATTGGGTAACCTCTGGAAATGCTTCGGTGAAAAGCTCAACTATGAATTGCCGGACATCACCTCCTTCAATATCCTCCTCAACTCCCAAAATGTGGAGGTTATTCCTTCTTGAGCGATTCTCAAGCTCCGATAATTTCCATATTATATCTTTTCGCTGTTCCTTAACCTCGGTGACCAAGTCTTTTTGGACAGCTGCAGCATTTTCAAGTGCTGAGATCCTCTCTTCAGCTTCAGTAACTCTTGTGTTAATCTCCGCTGTTGATTTTATTACACGTCGAAGGGAATTTAGCAATTTACGACATACTGACTGAGTGCGTAAATTCTCTTGCTTTGTTGCTTCTCTATGTTGGATAATTGTATGATATATTGTTGACCGAGAAACCTCCTCCGGCACGTCAGATGAAGCCCCAACATTGGAATTTAATGATGTCTGAAGGTCAGTTTGAGATTGATCCCCTAGAGGTTTGATACCAGGGGCCTTACGGACTGTATCAGTAGCCAGGGCTTCTGTAGTCACACTAGGTCGCCAATCACCAGCTTCGCTGTCATAATCTGACCATTCTAAATCAGGATCACCCTCCTCCTCGTCAGACAACGAGTGGTCTGATACAGAATAGAATTTTTCAGTTGAATCACTAATCGCACCTGTGATATGACCCTCTGCCGAGGCTCCCGAGCCGATAGTATCATGATGAGCTGTGGAAACCACATCATCCATAATGCCCTGAGATGATGCAGAGCCAGATGCAGACACCAGGGGAGCCGAGAGGAGCGGGTCTGTCAACGAAGAGGGGTGCACCGTAGGTTGGGATATGTTGAGTGTATCAGGGGTAGCCACTGAAGAGACCAAATGGGGAGAATCGGTCGCAGCATGAAGAGGACGAGCATGGATATCCGTCAAGGAGGAATTTTGCGCTGCGAGAGACAAGATAGCGGAGGTAGAAGCTACTGTTGCCAGTACCGATATAGCGGGCGTAGCAGTGGAAACAGATGTGACAGTTTTCTCCCTAGCTCCCAATTTGGCAAAGATATCAGATAAAGTCTGGACCTTACCCGGTATCGAGGATGAGGCTGAGGCTACTGTCGTGACAGCTGATGACCCCTGAGCAGGAATTTTATCCAACATTGTAGCTCTGCCCCTCCGAGTGGTCCGTGTGATGTTAGCTTCAACGTCTGGCGGGTGATTACGAGTAGGATTACGAGACTTCGCCGGCTTGGGAACTGTCTTCGAAGCTTTTGGTGGCATTACCGATAGAGCAAAGATGTCCGAGAAAAACCTGGAAGGAGGCCGAGAATCCACAGAGAAGATAGGTTTTCTGTTAGACGTCGTATAAAATACGTTGGGATTCAAACACTGAGCAACCCGCCACCGCCAGCACCGTCTTGATGAGAGGGCAGGTCTTAGGATATCCAGGCAGAATGCTAGTGCCATACGTAATACGATAACTTTAACCTTTAACCTTTTTAGAAAAAAACGATCTCAGTATTCAAAGACATGAAGCAACAGCTGGTGCCAATTTCTGATTAATTAGAGAGATATGCGGATTAAAATCCCCAAGGCTTAGAGAGAGTAGCAAACTCTCCTCTCCTCTCAGCTGTGTTAAATGTCCAAATCCAAACAGCAACCAGCACTGGGTTTAACAATGCATCAAATGTGTAGCCATAGAACGATACAATGTTGTAGACCCCTTTTCTGCAGCTCAATCAGCTCAGTCGGCACCATTAAAGATTTTTCAAAACACACCTCGAGTTCAGAGAAAAAAGCGAGAAAAATCTCCGTTGCACTGTGTCCATTCAATCAATTCTCAGCTTACTCACGTTTTGAAGTCCGATTGCCTGAAGGGGAAACAGCTCCGAAATTTTCACCCTGAATAACGGCGTCTCAGGAAACAGAGTCGACTCCGGGTGTACACTCGCACCTGAAGCGCTGAAACGCTGAATCCGAGCCGTCAGCCTCCCTCCAAAATCTCCGGCAGAGCACCATACAAAGCACTAACGGCTGCTGCCTCTGCTTTCGGCTTGCGGCTTGCTGCGGTAGAGATTTCTCGACGTCTGATATTAGCCGTAGCTTAGAAAACAAAGCTCCGGTCAGCGATCTTCAGATTCACCGGGTGCAGCGCCGGCGCCCATGCCTCGGCCGTCATCTCGCCTTGTTTGGATGCTTTTTGAATTACGATTGTTATGTTTTCCACCATGCCTCTGGTGAAAGCGAACCTCCTCAGCATTTCCCCGGCATTTCCCCAGCAGCTCTCCAAACACAGCCGGCTGCCAGAAAGGATAGGACCGTTAAGATATCAGCGTGGTCCAGCGGAGTGAAGAACGCTACCTCACTCGGCCAGTGTCACGGCCGCCATCTTGCCCCCCAGAGCAGGGTGAGTCCAATGATATATAGCACTGATTATTGCAGTCTCCACGTAAGGCTATTCGGTATAGCACTGAGGTCTATTAGTTGTCTAATGATATATAGCACTTATGAAATCTTTTCCAAGACCATCACTTTGAGATTTGTGGCCTAGCATGGTGCTTTTAAGGATATATGGCACAGATGGGGTCTCTTTAAGAGAACATCGTATATAGCACTGAGGGCAAGCGGGATTCTTCCAGGGATATACAGCACTCACGTTGAGTCTCCTTCAACGACCATGTGCATACATGCCAACATTTCAGAACAGGGAAATAAGAGATTTTGCAACAGAAATCGGGAGAATGTAATTTCCCAATTTACTTCTATTGAAAAAGATGTAATTTCAGGTGGGAGGCAGCTAAAATAAAGCTATTCTTGGCTTGAAAAATAGGGAGTATCCCACATGAATCGGGTATATTGGCATGTATCCATGTGTAACATTGAGGAATAGCTGGATTCTTCCAAGGTCGCATAGCACTGATGTTTAGAATCTCTGCCTAGTCGCCATATATAGATTGCACTGATGTTCGGATTTCTCCGCCTAGTCGCCATATATGGATAGCACTGATGTTCGGATTTCTCCGCCTAGTCGCCATATATGGATAGCACTGATGTTCGGATTTCTCCGCCTAGTCTACATATATGGATAGCACTGATGTTCGGATTTCTCCGCCTAGTCGAAATACATGGATAGCACTGATGGTCGGATCCCTCCGCCTAGTCACCATATATCGATAGCACTGATGGTCGGATCCCTCCGCCTAGTCACCATATATCGATAGCACTGATGGTCGGATCCCTCCGCCTAGTCGCCATATATAGATAGCACTGATGTTCAGATCCTCTACCTAGTCATATATAGATACACAAGACTGTTACACATAGTGCTATAAAGAGTTTGCACCTTAAGCCTTTATATAATGTAGTGATGTAGTGTCTCCACCTGAAGCCATTGCATGTATTTGTTGGTTAGGGTCACCTCCAGAGACCATTAAATATATTACTGAAGTCCAGCTTCCAATGAGACCAGGACAGGCAGCACTGTAGCCTACAGCACTGAGACATCCTAGGACTCGCCTTTATTACTTCTATTATCTCCAGGATCAGGGCTCGTGGCGTAATTGTCCTGGGGCCATGGCTGAAGGGCGGCGAGCGAGCCCTGCACCCTTCGCTTTGAACGTGGCCTCACCTTATTCCCATTTACGCTGCCCGGGAGCGAAGTGGGACGGGAGGAAATGGCTCCCAGCTGGCGGGTCGGATTTACTTGAGCCCTGAGCAGCAGCCCGGCTCTTACAGTCCCAGGAAGGAGGAGGGGGCGGGGGTAGGCAGGCGCGCGGGCCGTAGCGGCGCTCACTGAAGTAGCAGGCGCAGGAGGGCAGAGCGCGGCCTGGCGGCCATCTACAGGAGAGGAGGTGTGTGGCAAGGAGCCTGCAATCGGAGCTGAAGGAGAGAGACGGGAGGAGGGCGGAGTAGGAGAAATGTAACTCCCAACAGCATGCCAGCTCTCTCAAAATGCCAGGCAGAAATCTGTGCATGGATCAGTCGGTCTTAGTGGGCAGGCGGGAGGCGGCGAGGAGAGGCACTCACGGAGCCAGATAGGACAGCAGCAAGTCCCGGGAAGAGGCAGGCGGCGGCCACTGTGACCAGAGCGGGCGAGGGCAAGGAGGGCTCATGGCGTGCCCCTGGAAGATCTGCTGTGGCAGAAGAAAGCAGCAATACGCGAAGGAGACGGAGAAGGACCAGGAGCAAGTGCAAGTCCATGTCCAGCAATGCGCAGTGCTTGCCGGGAGTCTGGGCGTTCAGCCCTTCAGGAAGATGGGTGAGTGAACCTTTAATGGGAATAGCAAAGGGGACCTCGCAAAAAAAGTGTACTACAGACTTTATTCTCGTGCTCCCTGCTTTCTCACAGGCGCATTGTTCTGGCCCGGTGCTGCTGCTCTTAGCATACAGTGCCCTGCTGCCTGCCCACTGAGAGTGCCACCCGGGTGCCAATGCACAGACTCCAGAGAGACCTCCTTTGACAGTCCGGCAGAGGAGGGGCTTCGTGTGTACATGTGTTGTTTACAGGCCCGGTTCTAGAGGGGGGGCCGGGTAGGCCAGGCCCACCCAAACATGAGCCTTGGCCCTCGCAGTGAGGGCGCTAAATTTAAAACGTTACTACCCCTAGCGTTTACCTTCCTGTTCTGGGAGTTGAGTGATTTGGCATGGGCTCTTTCTTACAGCCATCCCCAATTGTGGTGTCCTCCGGCTCCCGCTGTCGGGTGAACGGGACTGCGACAGCCGGGAAGGTCGCGACTGAGGGCCTATGGTTTTAATAATGACGCGGAGACAGGGGGATCGTGTTACTGGGTCCGCAGCCGTAGCCTCAGTGGCGTACGTGCGCGCGCGACCTTCTTTTATTCTTTTAATCCCACGTGACCGGACGCGTACGCATCAGGCGTATCGCGTCATGGTCACGACATTACATTCCTCCCCAACAAACATGAAAACCAAATTTACTCATAACGTTCCTGACATTGGACTCCCCGCCCGGTGTTCACTTTCATCACAACCATTTCAAAACTTAAAAACAAACACATGGAATAGTCTTACGTGAGGTAGTCCTTGAGACGACAGGAGGGCTCCGGATTATTCCGCAGGCGGTATTGCGAAGCACCCCGGCCTTGTGAGTCTCCGGTGTCTCCGCCTTGCTCCTCGACGGGAGTCACAGCCTCACGAGACTGTCGCCCTGGACTCATTGCTGTGACGTGCAATCAATCAATCAATCAATCAGTGACACTTATAGAGCGCGCTACATACCCGTAGGGTCTCAAGGCGCTGGGGAGGGGTGGTGCCGCTACTGTTCGAACAGCCAGGTCTTCAGCTTCTTCCTGAAGGAGAGGTGGTCTTGGGTCAGGCGCAGGTCGGACGGGAGGGAGTTCCAGGTCTTGGCGGCCAGGTAGGAGAAGGATCTTCCTCCTGTAGTCGCTCTTCGGATGCGGGGGACAGCGGCGAGGGCGTGGTTAGCTGATCGGAGGTGGCGTTTGGGAGCGTAGAAGTTGACTCGGCTGTTGAGGTAGCTCGGGCCTTGGTCGTGTAGGGCTTTGTGTGCGTGGGTGAGGAGGCGGAATGTGATTCTCTTGTTGACGGGGAGCCAGTGAAGGCCTCTCAGATGTCCGGAGATGTGGCTGGATCGTGGGATGTCGAGGATGAGTCTGGCTGAGGCGTTTTGGATCCGCTGGAGTCTCTTCTGGAGCTTGGCGGTGGTCCCGGCGTAGAGGGCGTTGCCGTAGTCCAGTCGGCTGGTGACGAGGGCCTGGGTGACGGTCTTCCTGGTCTCTGTGGGGATCCACCAGAAGATCTTCCGTAGCATGCGTAGGATGTTGAAGCACGCCGAGGAGACGCTGTTGACTTGTCTGGTCATGGAGAGGGAGGAGTCCAGGATGAAGCCCAGGTTTCGTGCATGGTCAGTTGGTTTGGGTGCGGTGCCCAGGGCGGGGGGCCACCAGGAGTCGTCCCAGGCGGAGGGTGAAGGGCCCAGGATGAGGACTTCCGTCTTGTCCGAGTTCAGTTTCAGGCGGCTGGTCGTCATCCACTCGGCTACCTCTTTCATCCCTTCGTGCAGGTTGGCTCTGGCGGCGGCGGGGTCGTTGGTCAGGGAGAGGATCAGCTGTGTGTCGTCGGCGTAGGAGATGATGCTGAGGTGGTGTTTGCGTACGATGGCCGCGAGGGGGCTCATGTAGACGTTGAAGAGGGTGGGGCTCAGGGATGATCCTTGGGGGACGCCGCAGATGACTTCGGAGGCCTCTGACTTGTACGGTGGTAGGCGGACTCGCTGTGTTCTTCCGTTGAGGAAGGAGATGATCCATTCCAGCGCCTTGTCCTGGATTCCGATGTTGCTGAGGCGCCGTATTAGGGTGCGGTGGCAGACCGTGTCGAATGCCGCGGAGAGGTCTAGGAGGATGAGGGCCGCTGTTTCTCCGTTGTCCATCAGGGCTCGGATGTCATCTGTGGCGGCGATGAGGGCGGTCTCGGTGCTGTGTTTGGCTCGGAAGCCGGACTGTGAGGGGTCGAGGGATCCGTTCGTCTCGAGGAAGGCGGCCATCTGCTTGTTGACGGTCTTCTCGATGACTTTGGCTGGAAACGGGAGAAGCGAGATGGGGCGGTAGTTCTTGAGGTCGGTGGGGTCCGCTGTTGGTTTCTTGAGTAGAGCGCTGAGTTCGGCGTGTTTCCAGCTTTCAGGGAAGATGGCGGTGTCGAAGGATGTGTTGATGATGTCTCTCAGGTGGGGTGCGATGACAGCGTCGGCCTTGTTGAAGACGTGGTGAGGGCAGGGGTCGGTTGGTGATCCGGAGTGGATGGAGTTCATCGTGCGGATGGTGTCTTCTGTGCTGATCGGGGTCCAGGCGTGGAGGGTGGTGGTGGGGGGGGGTGGCTGGTCGGCCGTGGTGTGCGTTGGTTGGTTGTTGAAACTGCTGTGTATGTCCGTGATCTTGTTGTGGAAGTATGAGGCGAGGGAGTTGCAGAGGTCTTGTGATGGGGTGATGTCGTTGTTTCCTGCGTTGGGGTTGGAGAGCTCTTTCACGATGTTGAAGAGTTCCTTGCTGTTGTGTGCGTTGTTGTCCAGCCGGTCCTTGAATGCTGTTCTTTTGGCGGCGCGGATCAGCTGGTGGTGTTTCCGGGTGGCCAGTTTGTAGGAGGTCCTGTTGTCCGGTGTCGGGTCCCTTTTCCAGACTTTCTCGAGGGCTCGGCAGTTCTTCTTGGAGCTCTTGAGTTCGTCGGTGAACCATGGGGCCTTCTTGCTGCCGGGTCTGTTGGGCGGGGTCCTCAGCGGGGCGAGCTCGTCCGCGCAGTTGCTGATCCACTTCGTGATGTTATCGGCGGCCTGGCTGGGGTTCGCTGAGCTGGCCGGAGGGTGTTGGCTCAGGGAGGTTGCGAGCTGGTCTGCTGTGATCTTGTTCCAGCTTCTGCGGGCGGTGTGTTGCTGGTGTTGGTGGGTCGTCGTTCTCTTGAAGGTGAAGTGGACGCAGCTGTGGTCCGTCCAATGAAGCTCTGTGGCGTGGCTGAAGTCGATGTCTGTGCTGGATGAGAAGACGGCGTCGAGTGTGTGTCCGGCGAGGTGGGTGGGGGTGGACACCAGTTGCTTGAGTCCCAGGTTGGCGAGGTTGTCGAGCAGGGCGCTGGTGTTGTGGTCGTTGTTGTTCTCCAGATGGAAGTTGAGGTCTCCCAGGAGGATGTAGTCAGCGGAGGGGAGGGCATGCGGGCTGACGAAGTCGGCGATGTCCTCGCTGAATTGCGTGCGTGGTCCAGGGGGTCGGTAGATCAGGGTGCCTCTGAGGGTGGTCTTCGGGTCGGTGTGGATCTGGAAATGCAGGTGTTCGGCGGTGGTCAGGGTGTTGTCGGTGCTGGTCGTGAGACGGATGGTGTTCCTGTGGATGATGGCGATGCCTCCTCCCATCTGGTTGGCGTTTCGGTCCCTCCGGACGATCTTGTAGCCCTCTGGGATAGCGATGGCGATGTCGGGAGCTGAAGAGGCGTTCATCCAGGTCTCCGTGAGGAAGGCAACGTCAGGGGCTGTGGCGTCTAGGAGGTTCCAGAGTTCGATGGCGTGTCTGTGGACGGAGCGGGTGTTGAGCAGGATGCACTTGAGGTGGGTGCTGCTGGTATTCGACTTGGCGGGTGCTGGTACGGGGCTGGTCCGGATGCTGGAGAACTTGCAGGCGTGGCAGCTGAAGGGTCCGTGGGTGCGTTTTGGAGTGGCTTGGTGGCAATCAGGGAGTCGGCCGGTGTTGAGTGCGGTGAGGGTGGCGGCGGAGTACGTCAGGCGGGTCGGTCGGGGTCCTCGTGGGCCAGGGGTCCTGGCGCTGGTCGCGATCCGGTCGCGGACGGGCGCAGACGGGCTTACCTTTGGCGCGCCTTCGGCGCACAATCGGCGCGCCCGCTGCGCGTGACCGCTGCGCGTTCGCACGGTCGCCATTTGAGGCGAAGTGCGCGGGTGGGCGGAGCAGCTGGGAGGCGGGAGCGGGGAGGGTACAGAATACAAGAAAGGGCGGGGAAAAGCGGCGTTTGGCGGGAAGGGAGGGCGGAGGGCGGCGGGCAACCAGGGAAGGAGGCAAAACACGGGGAAACTCTCTCTGCGGAGATGGCCGGGGAAAGTCAGTTTCTCCAAGGCCCTCCGTGGCCGACTCCATTTCTGCGCCTCCAGTGTCGACATCTTCCACCCGATCTTCCATACGCCTTGTGTTACAGGTGTCGCCCCCCTGGTCAGGGCCTGCTTCTCCTCGCTGCGGGTGATATCTTTTGAAAAATGACAAGTTTCTGGTTATCCTCTCTCTCCCACGAGTGGCCGTGACACAAGTTCCCTTGACGGACTCCACCGTCCACGGTTCCTTCTCAAAGTTCAAACGGAATTTGCTTCCCTGGGCTCGGTTCTTGAGCAGTACGGTGTCCCCTCGGAGGATGTTGGGTAGGGCGGCTCTTCGCCGGGCACTGACATGAGCATGTGCTTTTCGTCGCCGGGCGTCGATGGCACTGTCCTCGGGAGTGTCTGGTCGCCACTCCGGGTGATGAGGGATCGTGTCGGTGACTATCCTTCCCATTAGTAAATGTGCGGGAGCCACCCCGGTGGTCGTGTTAGGTGTCTGGCGATAACTCCGGAGAAAAGTGAAGATGGCCAATTCTATGGATTGAGCCATGTCATGTGCGATGCGTATCACTTTATTGAGTGTCCGCATGAATCTTTCAGCCTCCCCATTCGCTTGCGGCCAGCGTGGGGTAATCCGGCGATGATGGATACCCAGTGCTTGTAGGTATGTGGCGAACTCTTGACTCTGAAAAGGGGATCCATTGTCCGTTCTTATCTCTTTCACGAGTCCATGGGCAGCCATGATTTTCTCGAGTTTTGGTATGACTTCAGTCGCACTGAGTGCCAACAGTATCACCACTTCCGGATACTTCGAGTGATCGTCAATGGCGACCAGGGTATGGCGTCCATCTGGGAGACTACCAAAATCCACATTCACTCTGGACCAAGGGACCCTCGGCCGAGGTTCCAAGATGACAGGGGCAGGTCGGGGTGCTTCCCCAGTGACCTGGCACGATGGACACGCCCGAACAGTGGCCTCTACCAGGTCATCCATTAGTGGGAACCAGACTTTTGTGCGAAGCCTCGATTTTGTTTTCACCATGCCTGGATGTCCTACATGGGCAAGGTCCACCACCCTCTGGGTTAGCGACGTAGGAATCACTAACCGGTGTCCTCGTAGCAGGCACCCTGTGTCATCCTCGGTGAGCTCGTCCCGAACATGGTACAAACTGTCTAATATTCGTTGTGCCGTGGTTGTCAAACTCTTCCACTCCTCCTTCGCCGTGTGCCAACTGCTGCGCCGGATGGCTTCCTTGGCACGCTGGAGACACTCATCCTGGCCGGTGGCTTCCTGTAGACTGGCCATGGAAATGGGTATGGGACAGGATCGAGCAGTGACACACCTGACATACTCCTCAGTGTCAGCGGCCTCCTCCATCTCTTGGGTTGTAGCTTTCCGAGGATGGCGGGACAGGTAGTCGGCCGGATTCTTGGATCCGGGCTGGTATTCTATTTTACAATTATAATTTTGGAGCTGCAGCATCCACTTTGCAATCCGTGGTGGCGGCTTAGTTGAGGTTCCTGAGAAAAGCGCTACCAGCGGCTTGTAGTCTGTTGCCACTACAAACGGTTTTCCATACAAGTACAAATGAAAGTGGTGGCACCCCCAGTGAATCGCGATAGCCTCCTTTTCTATTTGTGAGTATCTTTGCTCCGTCGCGGTGAGGGATCTGCTCGCGAATGCCACAGGAGCCCACTCTTCTTGAGGGTTCCTTCTTTGTAAGAGGACGGCTCCCAGCCCAACCGGACCAGCATCGACGGCGACCAGGGTTAGCTTGGTGGGGTCAAAGAACGCCAGGGTCGTGGCTTCAGAGAGAGACTCCTTGATCTTCTCAAAGGCCTGGGCTTGTTCACAGCCCCACTTCCAGGTGGTGGACTCCTTGGTCAGTTCCCTCAGTGGTGCCGTCAGGTTGGCCAAATCTTGGATAAATCTTCCACAGTAATTGACCATCCCAAGGAAGCTGCGGACTTCCGTGACATTGGTGGGAGCGACCGCTTCTTTAATGTCCCTCACTTTCTCGGGATCGGGGTTTACCCCTTACGTGGAGAATGTATAGCCAAAGAATTGTAGTTTGGTGCATAGGAACTCGCATTTCTCTCGGTGAAGAGTGAGGCCGGCATCTCGTATCCGGCGTAGCACTTGGAGCAGTCGTTCATTGTGTTCCTGAATGGTTTTGGCGTGGATCATAATGTCATCGCTGACACTGATTACCCCCGGGACGCCTGCAATCAACTCTTGTATCACGTTTTGGAATACTTCTGCGGAACTGGACACTCCAAAGCTTAGCCTAGTGTATCGCCGTAGTCCCACATGTGTGGAAAAAGTTGTGATGTTTCGGGAGGCTTCGTCCAGTACTAGTTGGTGATATCCGGATCGAAGGTCCAATTTTGAAAACCAACAGGCTCAAGCCATTTCTCTGATGAGATCATCTATCGTGGGAGTGATGTGGCGTTCCCACTTGATTGCGACGTTGGGAAGTCGCATGTCGACGCAGATTCTCACAGCGCCTGGTTGCTTGGGCTTCCGGGCGACTACGATGAGGGACACCCACGGAGTGGGGCCGGACACCTTTTCAATTATCCCTGCTGCTTCTAGTTTCTTGAGTTCTTCTTCCACCAACGGCCTCAGATGAAATGCTATCCGTCGGTGTCGTAGGGCAACCGGCTGGACCGTTGGGTCGATGTGGAGATGGATTTCTTTCCCTCTGAATTTCCTGATCCCCCAGAAGACCTCCTCGAATTCGCCCAGAATGTGCTGCAGGGATTCCTGGTGTACTCCGAAGGCAAATGTCACGACCCCCCAGGTCTTCGGCCGCTCGGCATCTCAGTAGCATCCCCTGGCCGTCTTCTGTGACGTATATGTTGGTGGTAACCGACTGCGTGCAGTGGGAAATGACTGTGCGGAACCGTCCACGTATCTTCAACGGGGCTTCCTGGCCATACGCAAACACTGTTATCGTTTAGGGGTGTAGAGCCGGCTTCGGGTGCAACGTGCTGTGGAGGGTGGCGGCCATGATGTTGATGGTGGCCCCGGTGTCCACAACTGCGGTGACCTCCTGCGACCCAACTCGGATACTACATTGTGGTAGGCGTCTTGCTTTGCGGGTGGCGGTGCCAATCATGTGGATTTTGTGCACCACTCTCTCTTCCTCTTCGTCGTCATCCATGTCGCTGGGTACGGGATCCTCTTCCTTGATGTTGTTCGCCGCTTGGCGGGCCCTGCGGTACTTCTTTGACCGGCATACCTTTTTGAAATGATTGAATCTTCCGCAACCCGAGCATCTTTTGCCTTTCGCAGGACACTCTGCTGCTGCGTGCGGCGATCCCCCACAGTATCCACACGACTTTGGCTGTCCTGTGGATGAAGTTCCTGCTCCTTTCTTGCCCCACCTCTGTGTAGGTCTGGTTGACACCGCATTTACAGGTTCAGTCTTCACTGGCGCTTGAAGAACTGCTTCCATGTGCGCCGCTCGCGCTTTTGACAGTTCTTTAGTCCGACCCATTGTCAGGATCTCCGCCAACGGCTTCCCGGACTCTTCTAGTATGCGCTCTCGCAGTTTGGCTGATGCGCACCCCTGGATGATCTGCCCTCTGATTTCTTCCGTCTCGTCCCGGAACCCGCACGTGGCCGCAAGATTTTTCAGGCGGGCGTGATACGTGTCTAGCGATTCCTCCGGAAGTTGGCGCGCTTGCCGAAAGATAAACCTCTCATAATCGTGGTTGGCCATCGGTTCGAAATGTTCGTTAAGAGTGGCTATCAGTGTGAGGTGTGTTTTGGGAGTGGCCTCCGCTAGCGTCTTGACAATGTTGTGAATGTCTTTTCCCCCAAGGTGTATGAGCATTGCCCTTTTCTGGTCCCTGTGGACTTTGGTGGCCTCGAAAAATATGCGCAGCCGATCTTCCCAGTCCTTCCATTTGGCCGCAATCGAAGACGGTGCCGCTTCTACTATGAAGGGTTCTATTGGCGGTATCGTGGCCATGGCTGTTGCACAGCGCAATGCGTGGACCTCCCTGGCCTCTGCGTGCGTGCGCGTGTATGCGTGTCCTGCTTGTCGTGCCTCTAGTCCTTGTGGGTAGTCTTCTTGCACCGTGTATGCCCCAGATTGATGGGCCACCCTCCTGAGTGAAACTGTGAGAATGCTGGACCACTATGCTTTTGATGTACGTTTATTCTAGCTTTCAGCCAGTTGGGGCCACATCCACTCTGCCACAGGTACCCACAGGGTGTTCCAGGAGTTGTCTCCCCTTCAGCAGGACACTAGGCAGCACGTGCAGGGCTCACTCGCGTTGGGGCAACATACCCGGCCTTCATCCAGGCCTGGACCACGTGGTGGCAGAGCAGTGAGTCGCGCGCCTCATGCGCTAGGCCTGCAGCACTTCTGCTGGGCAGCGCGATCGTAGCGCGCACCAGGCCCACCACGAAAGGCACAAGATTCCACCTTCCGTGCTGCGCTGGGGCACGAGCGCCGCGAGCCGGGAACAGTGCTCGCGGCCGCCACACCAGCACATCACGCGTCGGCGAGGGCACGTCCCGCCCTCGTCGCCACTTTATGTGGTGTCCTCCTGCTCCCGTTGTCAGGTGAACGGGACTGCGACCGCCGGGAAGGTCGCGACTGAAGGCCTATGGTTTTAATAATGACGCGGAGACAGGGGGATCGTGTTACTGGGTCCGCCGCCGTAGCCTCAGTGGCGTACGTGCACGCGCGACCTTCTTTTATTCTTTTAACCCCACGTGACCTGACCCGTACGCATCAGGCGTATTGCGTCATGGTCACGACATTACACCCAATCACCCAACTCCTTTTAGAAAGGTGGGCTGTGTCGTGCAGGAACAATAGGGGCATGGCGAAGGGGACAAATTCTTTATTTGGCACAGAGTAACTTTTGCCTACCATCCTGCTGTGTGGATATTTCCTTTTCTGTTCAGCGCTGGAGAAAAAAAGTTTTTTTATTCCTATTCACCTTTCCTGACCCCTGCAGCTGCATATCAGATCAGGCTGTGACACAAAGTTTGACTAACAGAGTAGGTAAGATAATGTTTTACTGTTTGCTTTTATTTTTTAAATCCACAGGCCCAGCAAGGCAATACTTTGTGTATGCTTCATTTAAATATTTGTTATCATTATCATGGCAATGGATGCAAGACAGCAATAAAAATGTCCAGATAACTGGTGATTAATGATCCTGCTGGAGAGCAATCCTTTGCCTGTTGGTAGTTTTGAAAAGCAGAGAAACTGTATTTTATGTGGATAGCTTAGTGGGTTACTGCCTTTGTCACAGAGATTCTTGTGTAAAAAGAGTTTGGGCCGATATACATTTTTATTCGTAAAGCCAACCCCCAACCACTGTGGTATGCTTTAAATCCTGAGTTTGTGCTTCCCCAGCCCAAACTCTCTTTAAATATACTGCCCACCAGTATGGATGACATGATTCCTACACATTGTAATCCTCATTGGCTTATGTGGCATTCCCTATAGACTGATTTACATACTTGTATGATTTATTGTCTCTGTATAATGTGTGCGTGGTGTAAAGTACTGTGACACCCTACACTGATATGAGTAGCGCTACAACAAATGAAATGCACATGAGAGAGGCTCCGGCGAGATAAATGGCACTGTTGGAGGGTGGTAGTCAGAGGCGCAACTAGAGCCAAATTTTGGGGAGGCTAAGAAAAAATTTCGGGGGGGGCTGAATCTTTTAAGCCATAGGCAGAGTGGAGCTGCAGGGGCTCTTACAAGGGGTGAAACAACAGCGAGGCCTCATTTACATGCAAATGGTCTTTTAAAGACCTGTGAAGTGCTCGGGTGCGGCTGTGTGTGCGCCGGGAAGCTGTCTCATCCCGGCCTGCCACACACGACGGGGGGGGGGCTGAAGCCCTGTGAGTCCAATGGGTGTTGCGCGCCTGGTGGTAGTAATGGTAACTTCGAAGAAAGAGGTAATTGGTGTGGCGCCAAAAAAGGCTTTCACACTAGCTAAAGCCAGCCCTGTCATGGCCTTTCTGGTTTTATTTAATTAGCAGTCAGTACATTAGGGCAACTGTGGAACATGTTAAAGTGTGTGCTAATTATATTTACTGCTATATTCATTGTTTTAAGTTTGAAGGTGATTTTGCCAATGTTTTTTATGGAAATAAGGCAAGTGGAGCTGGATGGTGGCTGATATGGGGCTGGGGCCGAAGGTCAGCTGTGAGATAAGGTGCACAGGGGAGGGATAGTAGAAAAGTAGATAATCAGGCCTGGAAGTACTTGTTTTGAAGCCTGGCCTGTTAGAATTTGAGGGTTTGCACTTAGGTCCAGACATTTCTCTTACTTTCAAATAACTCTCCACATACTCTGTATACACACAGAATCGATCCATTGTATCATGGTGACTGTTTGCAAGTAGATATGATGTAATCTAGGGCTTGTAGGCTGCCACAAGAAGCGACAAATTGGGCCCGCAGTGGCCCACCCAAATGCATCCTTGGCTCTCCCAAAAAACTATTCCTGGAGCCGGGCCTGGTCGTATACATCAGACACCGGCTGAGGCAGGAACAGTAGCAGCACGTCATGGGTCCTGCCAGGCAGCCGGGCTTGCGTCCCACGCACGTCTCCGCTGCCGCTTCGCAAACTTCAGTCCTTCATGTTTGGGAAGAGTTGTCACGCCGCCGCCTATCTTCTTCTCAGCCTGGTGCCCATGAGCTCACCGGGTACCTGCGGAGTACTTTATCTTAAGAAGAGAACACGGGGTGGGTCTTGGGGGGGGGGGGGGGGGGGGGGGGGGAGTGGTTATTGGTATATCCCAGTTCGAGACACAGAGCTCTCATTACTGCTGTTTCTGAGTTGGAGATATCGGGCTGTTATTAGTAGTGTTTACTGAGTTCAGGACGCAGAACTGTCATTGATGGCGTTTCAGAGCTGGAGACACCGAGCTGTCATTGCTTGTGTTTCTTCGCTGAGCACACGGGTGCTATCATTACTAGTGCTTTTGAGTTTGACACAGGACTGCCATTCGTGATGTTTCAGAGCTGGAGACACAGGGCGTCATAGTTTGAGTTTGGGTCATAGAGCTGTCATTGGTGCGGTTTCGAAGCTCAGGGCACAGAATGTCGTTGAAGGTGTTTCTCAGTTTGGGACACAGGGTGTCATTACTGGTGTTTCTCAATGTGGGACTCATGGCTGTCATTGCTGGTGTTCCTGAGGTTGGGACACGGAGCTGTAATTACTGGCGTTTTTAAGTTCGAAACACGAGCTGTCGTTGGTGTTTTGCAACTCATGACAAGTTTGTCATTACTGATGTTTCTGAGTTTGGGACACAGGGCTCTTATTATTGGACACAGGGTTGTCTTTACTGATGTTTCTGAGTTTGGGACACAGGGCTCTTATTACTGGACACAGGGTTGTCTTTACTGATGTTTCTGAGTTTGGGACACAGGGCTCTTATTACTAGACACAGGGTTGTCTTTACTGATGTTTCTGAGTTTGGGACACAGGGCTCTTATTACTGGACACAGGGTTGTCATTACTGGTGTTTCTGAGTTTGGGACACAGGGTTCTCATTACTGGTGCTTCTGAGTTTGGGATACAGAGTTGTCATTATTGGACATAGGGTTGTCTTTACTGATGTTTCTGAGTTTGGGACACAGGGCTGTCATTACTGGACACAGGGTTGTCATTACTGGTGTTTCTGAGTTTGGGACACATGGTTGTCATTACTGGTGCTTCTGAGTTTGGGATACAGAGTTGTCATTATTGGACACTGGGTTGTCATTACTGGTGTTTCTGAGTTTGGGACTCGTGGTTGTCATTACTGGTGTATCTGTGTTTGGGACACAGGGCTGTCATTAGTCGTGTTTCTGAGTTTGGGACACAGGGCTTTTATTACCGGACACAGGGTTGACATTACCGGACACAGGGTTGACATTACCGGTGTTTCTGAGTTTGGGACACAGGGTTGTCATTTTTGGTGTTTGAGTTTGGGACACGGGGCTGTCAGTCGTGTTTCTGAGTTTGAGACACGGGCTGTCATTACTGGGCACAGGGTTGTCATTACTGGTGTTTCTGAGTTTGGTACACAGTACAGTCATTACAGGTGTTTTGAGTTTGGGACACAAGTCTGTCATTACTTGCAGTTCTGACTTTGAGACACAGGATGGCAGTACTGGTGTCTCTCGGTTTATGGTACTGGGACATACATCACAGCCGGCGTTTCTGAGTTTGGTGCAGATCTGTGATTGATGGTTTTTCTCAGGTTGGGGCACCGGGACATAGTTGCTGGTGTTTCTGGGTTTGGTGCGGGTCTGTCATTGATGGTGTTTCTCAGGTTGGGGCACCTGTGCACCGTTGCTGGTGTTTCTGGGTTTGGTGAGGGTCTGTCATTGATGGTGTTGCTCAGGTTGGGGCACCGGGGCACCGTTGATGGTGTTTCTGGGTTTGGTGCGGGTCTGTCAATGATGGTGATTCTCAGGTTGGGGCACCGGGACACCGTTGCTGGTGTTTCTGGGTTTGGTGCGGGTCTGTCATTGATGCTGTTTCTCAGGTGGGGACACCGTTGCTGGTGTTTCTGGGTTCGGTGCGGGTCTGTCATTGATGCTGTTTTTCAGGTTGGGGCACCGGGACATCTTTGCCGGTGTTTCTGGTGCGATCTCACGGCGGTGAAGTCCACTGGTCCTGGGACTTCGTTCAGGGGGCAAGCTCACTCACAAGCCCTTGGAGATCTCTCAGCACAAGTCAAATAAAAGTTTCTTGAGTCTTTTCTTCCTCTTCTTCAGCAGCAAGGAAACCACTGCAGGCCAATCCCCCAGGTCAGGGACAGTACTCCTCCATGCAGCTTTTCCACTTCCTTCAGGTCGGACAGAGGTTTCTTCTTGGCAGGACAGGATCTGATTTCTTAGGAGCAGAGCCCCTACATTTATACCACAAATCCTTTGTTCTCTCAGGCCAGGGGGGCCCTTGCCTAGTTCAGTCCAGTTCTGGAGCACTTTGTTGATGCGATGCAGGCTTCTTCTTTCAGGGTGCAGGGCAGAGCTATCAGACGCTCCACAGGGGGCGGAGCCAGCATTGTGGTGGCAGAGCACAGCCCTATTCAGAGTCCAGGTGTACTCCTCCCACCCATCTACAGGTCAATCTTCCTATTCACCACCAGGCTACCTAGCCCTGCCCATCTGGGTTTACCAGCCCTGTCACTCACACAAGCCAGACAGCAGATACACATCACGCAGAGGCGGGCTGAAATGGTTAGGCAAGCAAAGGCCAACTTTCTAAAAGTGGCATTTGCAAACGCAGAATATTAAAATAAACCTTACTAAAAGACGTACCTTATTATTCTGAGTTCAGGCATACTAAACTCGATTTTCTACCATGTTCCCTGGGTCTGTTAGGATCATAGGATGTAACAATCTTAACAGCCCATTCTGGCCTATGAGAACAGGGTAGCCTTACAATAGTGAAAAACGAAAATGGCTGTAATTCACTATTAGGACATGCCACACACATCGGGGCGTGTCCTACCTTATGCTTACAATGCACCCTGCCCTTGGGCCTACCATAGGGGTGACTAATATGAAGTTAAGGGAAGGTTTGGGGACTGGCAAGTGTGTGCACTTGCCCAGTCAGTATGTCAGTACCAGACTGCACGCAGGTTCTGCAATGGCAGACCTAGACACATTTTACCAGGCCGCTTCTGTGGGTGGCACAACCAGTGCTGCAAGCCCACCAGCGGCATTTGTATTTACACGCCCTGGCACTCCTGGTGCACTTTACTGGGGCCTGATAGTAAACCAAATAGGCCAATCATGGAATCCAACAAACATATACATTTACAATGGGGAGAGCATATGCACTTTAGCACTGAACAGCAGTGGTAAAGTGCCCAGAGTAATAAAACAGCCAACAACAGGTCAGAAAAAATGCAGGAGGAAGGCAAAAAGTTTAGGGATGACCCTGCAAAAAGGACCAAGTCCAACACTGGTGTTTTTGGGTTCGGGTCTGTCATTGATTCTGTTTCTCAGGTTGGGGCACTGGGACACCGTTGCCGGTGTTTCTGGGTTTGGTGCGGGTCTGTGATTGATGGTGTTTCTCAGATTGGGGCACCGGGACACCATTGCCGTTGTTTCTGGGTTCGGTGCGGGTCTGTCATTGATGGTGTTTTCTCCCGGTGTTTCTGGGTTTGGTGCGGGTCTGTCATTGATGGTGTTTTTCAGGTTGGGGCACCGTTGCTTCTGGGTTCGGTGCGTGTCTGTCTTGGATGGTGTTTTCTCCTGGTGACGGTATTTCTGGGTTCGGTGCGGGTCTGTCATTGGTGTTTCACAGATTGGGGCACAGGGACACCCTTGCCGTTGTTTCTGGGTTCGGTGCGGATTTGTCCTTGATGATGTTGCTCAGATTGTGGTATCGGGACACCATTGCTGGTGTTTCTGGGTTCGGTGCGGGTCTGTCATTGATGATGTTTCTCAGATTGTGGTACCGGGACACCATTCGTGTTGTTTCTGGGTTCGGTGCAGGTCTGTCATTGATGGTGTTTCTCAGATTGGGGCACCGGGACACCGTTGCCGGTGTTTCTGGGTTCGGTGCGGGTCTGTCAATGATGATGTCTCTCAGATTGTGTTACCGGGATACCATTGCTGGTGTTTCTGGGTTCGGTGCGGGTCTGTCATTGATGGTGTTTCTCAGTTTGAGACAATCAGGCACCATTGCTGTGTTTCTGGCTTTGAGGCACAGCCTGCCAGTGCTTGTGTCTTTCAGTTTGGGGCCCTAGGATATCATTCCTGGTGTGCCAGGGTTTGGGTCACAGGGCTGTCACTACGGATGTTTCTCACTCGAGGACAGACGGATATCATTACTGTCGCTTATCTGCTGCAAACGTGGGACTTTCTGACCTGGTCTTTCTGTGCTGCAGCCACACTGGAGCTTCGGATATGAGGGTGCCAGGCTGTGATTATTGGTACAAAAGGGGGTGGTGATGGACGGAGCATCAGAACCAATCAAACACTCACACCCAGCCAACAGATCTGGGTTTGATCCATCACCGTTCTTTAGCCCACTCTGCCACCCCAGTTCAGACATGGCCATATGCAAATCAGTCTGACCCTGCGCCTCATGGGAACAGTCCAGCCCGAACTGCCAAACCATGCCTTCCCTGGACCGGAAACAAGCTTCCTAGGACCGGTTTCTGGCATTTCAGCCGTCTTCAGCCAGGCTTGCTTGAATCCAGTGGCAAAGTGAGCAAGGGACTCACGTCTGAGCATACCCTGCCAACTTATGGCGAACAAAGCGGTACAAAAGGGGGTGGTGATGGACGGAGCATCAGAACCAATCAAACACTCACACCCAGTCAACAGATCTGGGTTTGATCCATCACCGTTCTTTAGCCCACTCTGCCACCCCAGTTCAGACATGGCCATATGCAAATCAGTCTGACCCTGTGCCTCATGGGAACAGTCCAGCCCGAACTGCCAAGCCATGCCAGTGAGTCCCGTGCTCTCCATGCCACTGGAATCAAGCTATCCTGGCTGAAGAGGGGTGAAACCCCGAAACCAGTCCTAGGATGCTTGTTTCCAGTCCAGGAAGGACCTGCCTTGGCAGTTCGGGCTGGACTGTTCCCATGAGGCACAGGGTCTAGACTGATTTGCATATGGCTGGGTTCAAACTGGAATGGCATGGTGAGCAAAAAAACGATGGATTTAGGCCCAGATCTCTGTACTGGGGTGAATGTATGACTTTGTTCTGCATTCTGTCCATCAACTGTTGTTTTTGCATTTGTCACCCCGAGTGGGACGGGTATGCTCAGACGCGAGCCCCGTGCTCTCCATGCCACTGGAATCAAGCTATACTGGCTGAAGAGGGGTGAAACCCCGAAACCGGTACTAGGATGCTTGTTTCCAGTCCAGGGAGGACCTGGCTTGGCAGTTCGGGCTGGACTGTTCCCATGAGGCACAGGGTCAAGACTGATTTGCATATGGCTGGGTTCAAACTGGAATGGCATGGCGAGCAAAAAAAACGATGGATTTAGGCCCAGATCTCTGTACTGGGGTGAATGTATGACATTGTTCTGCATTCTGTCCATCAACTGTTGTTTGTGATTATTGGTGTCTTTGGGCTTGGAACAGGAGCAGTCTTTACCAGTGAGGCTGATTTGCAAACTCGCTGTCATCATAGGTGTTCCTGCACTGAAGACACAGGGCTGTCATTGTAGGGGTTTCTTAACTGTGGGCACAGGACAGGCGTAGAGGTTTCTGAGTTGGGAGCATTGGGTGTTTCGGGACTGGAATACAGGTCAACGTAGTGTCATATCAGGAGCTTTTTCAGCTGGGGAGTCACAGGGGTGTCACTGTAGGGCTTCCTGAGCCGTAGACACTAGGCTGTGACAGGGATTTAGAAGCTGGGCACAGAGCTGCCACTGCAGGTGATATTCACTTGGCACAGGAGTAGTCTCTACTGATGTTCTGAGTTCAAGTTTATTTTTTTGGGTCACAGACTATTTATGTTTTAATAATGAAATGTAACAACATAGGAATAAAAATCAGAGTTAGATTTTGGGGGTGCCGGACATCTGTCAAGGAGCAGTGGATTTCGCCCTATTTACAGTATTGATTTCTATACATTCTAAGTAGGGCGCACAAGGCATTTGCTGCTTTGTGCAGATGACCTCAGGATCCGCCAGACTCTAAATTCAGTTCTCACTTTTTAAAAACCAGACATACAAATGTCGTGTTTGATGCCTGGCACTGGTGTTGACTGGTATTGAACGAGCTCTGAATGTCGGATGCAAGGTTGTTCTTATGGTGGTTCTAACATATGGCTGAAGGGCGGTCATTGCATGCGCATCTGTGCAGTGGATATCAGTGTCATCCTCACTTGTGCTACTGAGTTAAGGGCACAGGGCCCCTGTTATTGATGTTGGTCGGCTGGAGACACCATGGCCGATGCCGTCAAGTGACCTAAGGCTAGCTAGAAAGTAGGGTAACCCACCTTGTTGGTGCTTCTGAGAGGGGGCGCTGGTAGGACTCCATGCTTGTTGTTTTTAGGTCAAGCTTACAGCAGCGCATGCGCTGCTGACTCGACTTTTAGTAAAGGGGTAAAAAAAAGTGCTACCAGATGCTGCCATGGCCGGCCTAGAGCTTGAGTGCATGTGCCTCTCTCCGCGCTTCAATTCCTTCCCCCTCCCCACCTCAGATCTCGTCACTCTGCTAGCCTCATTAAGTGCAATTAGCCTGGCTGCGTGCACCTCTGCACTTTTCAAGCACTCGTGCTTCTGTTGTGATTCTTCCTGTGTCTGGCAAGCACCAAGACCACTTCACTCCTTTTTTTTTTTGGGTTTAACTGTATTTTATTGGCAATTGCGACAAAAGGAATACAAACATGCCTGTTAGGGACATTGATACTGATCAAGCAGCTCCCTCCAACAAGAAGCCCCCACGTGCGAAACGATAGTTATACATCCAACAATTGCCTTCGAGAGTTCACCCCCCGCCGCCACGTGAAGCAGCACTCCGCAAACAAACATGAGGAACATAGCAATAAGGCCTTTAGAAAAAGAACAGACCACCACTCCCCACCCCATCCCACCCCGAACTGGTGTGCTTTCTTATGTACCTAGAGGAGACACAGTGGCCGGACCGGCCCCAACCAGACCTCCGCAGATTATGACACCGGGGCCAAGCTGGCAAGCCGAAGCAGACGGAGATATTTAGGACATGTGATCTCGTTCATTTCGGTCGATAAGAGAGCCAGCAGGGACTGCCAAGCATCAACAAAGCCAGCCATAGTGTCAGAAATAGATGCCTGAATTCGCTCCATTCCCAGAACATGCCACAGCTTATGTAGCCACCCTAACCGTGTCGGTTTCCGTGGGGAACCCCAGTGCGAGAGAATGTTATGCGTAGCGGCTCCTAAAGCTATCCCCATGAGTCTGCCCCGCTTGGACTTGAGTGGATAAGTGAGGGGGTTCGGCAGACCCAGTATCACATAAGCCGGGAAACGCGGGATCTCGGTCTCGAAATAGGTATCAACATTATCTAGCACCTCCTTGCAGTAGGCTTGTAACTCTCCACACTCCCATAGAATATGTACCATAGTGCCTTCCTTACCGCAGCCACGCCAGCACAACGGATTACGCACCTGGTTCCCCCTATGCAAACGGGCCGGGGTCAAATGCCAATACATGGCCACCTTCACCGCTGCCTCCCTACTAGCCGTGTTGCGCGCTGCATGATTCGCACGATAGAAAATGTCTGCCCATTCTTTGCTCGTCAGCCGACGCCCCAACTCCTTCTCCAACCTACGCTGACCCGCGGTGGGCTCCGCAGGGGCCCCGTCTCGAAGCATATCATAAAGGTCCGAGATCATGGCCTTGTCAGTGTTCTTAAGATAGAGCCACTTCTCGAACCTAGTGAGCGTTCGTGCGACTTGAGGACATCGGCATGTAAAAGCCAATGCCGGAGCTGGAAGTAACGAAAACGCTCCGAGTCCGGGAGACCATAAACGCTTTTGAGCTCCGGGAAGGGAAGAATGCCCTCTAAGTCAAAGAGGTGACCCGCCGAGCGGCATTCCGACGCCCTCCAAGCCGAAAACGCCCGAATGTCCACTCCCGGGGAAAACTCCGGATTATCGAAGCGGGGGGTCATGGGAGAAGGGAAGGTCGTCAAACCCCGTCGTACTGCAACGCCATCCCACACCTGCAGCAAGGTCTTCGTAACGGGGAAACCCCGAAGGCCAGGAGGTCTATGAGCCCGACGCAGAAAGGGAACCTTCCAGAGATCCATTTAAGCTAGGGACCTTTCCTGAAAAAGCCAGCTTTTCTCAGACTCCGGACGCTTCCATTCAACCAGGTAGCGCAATTGCGCCGCGCGGAAGTACGCCAGAACATTAGGAATGCCCAGGCCCCCTTCGTCGGGCTTTAAATAGCCCAGAGTCTTGCGGTCTGCAGGGTAGACAATACCCCGTGGGGGCGGCCAGACCGGAACAGCTTGAAAAAGAAACAAAGCACGGGGTAGCTGCGACATCTTAACCGCGGCCACCCTGCCCAGCAGGGAGGGCGAATGCCGCTTCCATGCGTTCAGATCCCGAACAGCACGTTGTAGAAATTTAGAATAATTTAGCTGAACCGTCTGGGACACCGACGCCGCAAGTTCTATGCCTAAATAGGGGATGGAAGAATAGACGGAGATGCCCGCGTATCGACCAGAAACCCCCTCAGCAGCCGGCTCCCCCTCCCGAAGCCAAAGAATTGAGGACTTCCCAATGTTAACCCTTAGGCCTGAAACCCCACCAAACTCCTCCAATTCCTGCAAGAAGGCAGGGACCGAGCCCGCCGGCGACTCCAAGGAAGCAATGATATCATCGGCATATAAACTAACCGCGTGTCTCTCTCCCCCAAAGAGGATCCCTTTTATGTCCGGGTTGTCCCTAATCCGCTGCGCCAACGGTTCAACATACAATGCAAAAAGAAGGGGGGACTACGGGCACCCCTGCCTGGTGCCCCGCTGCATCGCAAACGGTGTGGACGTAACCCCATTCACCCTAATCACTGCCCTGGGGGAGGTGTAGCAACTCGAAATCCACGCCCGGAACCGATCCCCGAAGCCAAAGTGGGACAGAGTTTTATCCAAGAAGCGCCAATCCACCCGGCCGAACGCCTTCTCGGCGTCCACCGACAAGAGAAGAGCGTCTATATCGGTACAGTGGGCCTTGTCTATGAGATGAAAGATCAGTTTAGTATTATCACTACATTGCCGGGCCTGAATAAAGCCCGACTGATCAGGATCAATTATGCCCGGCATCAATGAACCCAATCGCGCCGCCAAAATCCCCGTAAACAGCTTAAGATCATGGTTAAGTAGAGAAATAGGCCGGTAGGAGCCACATACAGAAGGGTCTTTACCTGGTTTAGATAGGACCACTACAGAGGCCAATAGCATCTCCGAGGGGACTGTCCCGGGACCCGTGAAAGAATTAAAGAGTCGAGTAAGGACGGGAGCCAACACCATACAGAACCGCTTATAAAACCCGGCCAAAAAGCTGTCTGGGCCCGGGGTCTTCAAGAGTTTAAGGCGGGAAATAGCCCCCACTACCTCTTCAATGCGGATAGGTGCATCCAACGCATCGCTATTAAACTGATTCAACGCCGTCGTATGGGCCTGTTGAAGGTAAGCTTCTATCTGCTGAGTGGGCGCCGACCCTCCTTCATATAGAGCTTCATAGAAAGCCCGAAAGGCCTGCGCAATTCCCGCATCGTCCGTAACCCGACCACCTTCCAAAGTGTTAATCTCCTTAACTTTGCCCTGCTGTGTCTTCGCCCGCAATTTGCTGGCCAACAACCGACCCGTTTTATCACCGCCCACATAATAAGAGTGATAAGGCGGAGAGCTGCATATTCCACCTTATCAAGATCTAGCCCCACCAGCAGGGCTCGGGCATTCTTCAATTGGCGGCAGATCCGGGGAGCCCCCGTGCGGCTGTGTGCTCTCTCCAGCTCAAGCACTTTGGCCGTAAGTTCGCTCCTCTTAGCTTTGCGCTCCCTATTTTCTGCCGCCGACAGGGCAATCAATTCCCCGCGCACCACGGCTTTGAGTGCCCCCCCCAAAGTGGCAACCGAGATATCAGGGGAGTCGTTCAACTCGATAGTTCCGGATTCACCGTAGGATTTGCTCCTGGACCGCCGGTTTATGTAACATCGTCTCACGCAATCCCCAATACCCCACCGGCCGAGCCACCGAGGGGACCTCTAATGTAACCACCACCGCATTGTGATCGGACAAGGCCACCGCTGTGATATAAATATCCTTGATCTGTGCGCAAACCTCCGCAGAGCCCAAAAAATTATCAAGTCTAGCATAGGTGTGGTGCACATGCGAATAATAAGAAAATTGAGAGGCACGAGGGTCATACTCTCGCCAAAGATCGAGCAAACCCCTCTCTGCTAGCCACTGTTTACCATCGCCCGAGACCTCCCCCCCCTTGGGAATGACGGCTACCTGACCTGTCCACTCCTGAATCCATGACTAAGTTCAAGTCGCCCCCCACCAGAAGGAGGCGATCCTGGGGCTCCAAGACCCTGTAGAGAGCGGAGCGGAGGAACTCCTCATGGCCCACATTTGGAGCGTATAACGTGCCGATCGTAAACACAAGGCCTGCGATCCAGAAACGGTAGGCCAGCAAGCACCCCTGAATCTCCGCCACTTTGTTTCCCACCGTCCCCCGAAACTTCCTCGCCACCAGGATCGCCTGCCCCGCTTTTTTATCAGCCATAGAGGAGAAATATTGATAGGGAAACACTCTAGACTTCAACCTATGCCAGTCCCTGGCCAGCAAGTGCGTTTCCTGCAGCAGGCAGATGTCCGCCCCGGCATTCTCTAAGTAGGATAGGATAGCCCACCGCTTGTTCGGGCCATTAAGACCCTTAACATTAAGCGTAAGGATAGTTAAATCAGTGTCGTGCATGAATGGGTAAGGGAGCAACGTGCGCCTACGGCTACGGGGCTAGCTGAGAAAAGGAAAAACCCGGGCCCTCCCGCACCACCGCCCCACTATATTCCACTTGGAAAACAGAAGCACCCCCCGAAGCACACCAGTTCCCCCCCTCCAACCCAACCCCCAACCCCAACTCCCAGAACAAACCCCCTCCAAATAGTCCCGCGCACACCATGTCCAGACGTGTGCTCGTGGAAGAACAAAACAATCAGGGGCATCTCACGGCAAGGGCAATACCATTCGGCCCCCCGGCCCCCTCCACATAAGCACGCCCATCAGGCCCCAGCATCCTCACAAGGCTCCTGAAGGGGACGTATCAGCAGCCACGGCATCAATGGCTGCTCTGCGCTCCTGTGCCACCACCTCCGGATCAGGCCCTCGGGCCGCCCCCCCAGAGCGCCTGCTCTCAACAGTCCGCCAGTGTGCCGGGGACCTGTGGTAAATAATTTAATTACCGGGACTTAATTTGATGCGGAAAATCTATAACAATAGCTCAGTAAAATAAGAGGCAGAATCCGTGGTATTAGAGGTTCGGAACGGGCTTTATTCCAGAATCAATTTAAATTGAGGAGCTCCATATTCCATCACCACGAAGGTTCAGGAAGTGAAGACCGTTACTTTATTGACAAGTAATCATTTTTATACAATAGGCATTACAGTGAAGCAAATGCAGGAGGCGTAACAATTGATAGTAAAGATAAAACATACATGCGTAGCTAGAGTGGGTGTAACTGGGCGTAACTAAAGAACGTCATCAGGTATGATGTCATAATAGGGTGGTTCCATGAAAGAATTTCGCAATGTCAGCAGAAATACTTGGCAGAAATGCGCGCGCAGCAGCATGACGTGTGATTGACGTGCAACTAGGGGGTGAAGGGGACTTGACATTTAGCTCTACATGTGGCGACAGAAGTCTGGAGGGTCAAGTCAACCTAATCCCAAATCATATCTAACATCCTATGTTTAGAGAACTATGTTATCCAAAAGAGAGGTCTCTTAGAGTAGAATCTTATTCTATACTGACTATGAGTGCGTGTACAAGCGTCTAAGTGTCTACACAATATGCGGGGGCAGAAATCTTCCATAGTAACAGGGCTATGAATTACTTGCATAAAGACAGAGAAGCCGGGCCTTTTGCTCGGTAGCTGGAAGAATGTTTACTTCAACTACTAGACAGGAATGCATTGGGTAGGGAGCGGAGCAGATAATTTCGAAGGTGAAATACAGTTTTTGGCAGGCAACAGGCTGATGTCAGGCACCGTTAGCCGCGCAGAGAGTAGGACAAAGTTCATGGATACAGATGCGAGCTCAGACTGGAGCTTTCAGAGGCAGAAGGCAGGAAAAGCTTGATGGCAGAATCAGGGCCTACTTGCCTGGACTGTAAAATGGCATAAGTGAACCATATAAAGCCGGTGGCCTTTCATACTTAGGAATGGAATATCCAGCCCATTCATGGCGGATCTGAAAGAGGACATGTTGGCGGTGGACGCACATGTGTTTGCGTCTTCATAACTGGAACTGGAGGGAACATACATGTACTTGTGATTTATACATGAAACCGTTGGGGTCCAAGATAGGGGACATAACTGACCAGAAAAATCCATATTTCCACATTCCCTCCTTGTCCCCTACTTGCCCGTCAAGAGATATCAATCTTCATTAATCCATCGATCTGTTCATATAGCATCATTTGTTCTTCTTTCTTCTTCCGTGATGAATGAAATCTTGGTGGTGGAATACACGATGTGGCACACAGACCACAGATCGCTGGTCCACATTGTAGACATAGACAGCAACTGAATAGTATGAGAAAGCCAATACCTAGGAAGGATAGGACCTTCCATCCAAAGGTAGATAATACACTCCAAAACCAACCGGACCAAGTCCAGGTGCCTGGATTCTGGTGTATCTGGCTTACAATCTTATGAAGGCGAGTTATGGCTTTATATACAGATGGCGAATTTTCTGGTATGAAAATGCAACAACTTGATCCGATGACCCTACAAGCTCCGCCCCTATCGGCCAGGATGACGTCAAGGACAAGACGATTTTGAAGCACAACAATCCGCATAGCAGACTGCTCTTCTGTTAAATTGCCTAAGGCGGAAATAGTTTCATTCACTACTGCTTCAAGGGTTCTGGTTAATCTACGTATCAGCTTACTATTGGTAACTGTACCTATATAGGGAAAGAGACCTTTATTGAAATCTGTGTATTTTTCCCATGCTGTCTCAGTGTAATCGACTATTGGGAGATCTCTCCTTTCTCTATTGTGTACTAAATGAGTATTTCTGTGATAATCAGGAGGAGCTAGGAAAACAGGTGGCAAAAGGAATCCGATGTAGCAGGTACCATCCCAATCTAGTGGCAAACGTATGTATGCCTTCTGACCACATATGAAGTAGGAATGGCGGGAAGCTCTAAATGTAGACTTGCCTTGATCACTAAATTCTATTACAGTGGTGCATCTACTATGGCCCATATGTATGGAACCATTCTTTCTTACACATAATTCACCTTTAACTGGAAATACTGACATGGCGGGCAAAATTGGAGTAGCTTCGGATTCGACATTCAGGATCATGAGATTAAGCGTAAAATTACCTAATCCATATACTTCATTTTCTAGATCAGTTCCTGTTCTTTTGGGAAGTCCCTCCTTGTTAGGGTGACAGACTTTGAGTAAAACTAAGTTCAGATTTCCCCATACCCAGTTATCCTGGTAAACTGCAGAATTCGAATCTAGGGAATTAATTACACTAAACCATGCTCCACAGGAGCCGTTGTGTGTGAACGGGTACGGAAAGAGAGGTAGAATTCCTTTATAGTTCTGATAGGGAGGGAGTCGACCACATATCCAACAATTTGTAGCATTGCTAACCTGATGGGAATGATGTAACATACTAATAAAAGTGTTATTGCGCAGCGCAAATCTATAAGACAATTCATGCGGAGGTAATTCACTAAAAGAATGTTCAGCAGTAATATTGTAAACATGTCTAGAAATAGGATAATATGTGTGCAACAATATACTTGCAGTAATTATTAAAAGACTTAGGAAAAACAAAATTAATAACGTCACTGTGCAATGACTACGCAGTGATTTACAGTACGCATGTCGTTTCAACTTTATCCTTCTGTTTCTTTCTCTATACAGGTCTAAGGGATACATGTCAGAGACAAATTCGACCGATTCACCTTGGAGAGGACTTAAACAATCAAATTGCCTGACTTGTTAGACCTAAGTTTTAGTTTGTATTGTTCATGGTTATTCAGTTCAACCAAAGGAAGTTTTGAGTCACTCGGGGAAGACACGCAAGGTGTGTCGTTTACGTCTGACGGTAGTCCATGAAATTTCTTGATATGACTTGAATGTATCCAGCCTTTTCGTCCTTCGATCTTTACGGCTGTCCTCGTCGTTAGCAATACGAGTTGAGGCGACTTCCACCTAGGATCCAGCTGAGACTTCCGATCAAAGTTCCTCACTAGAACTAAATCCCCTGGAATTACGTCATGGGGTTTCACCTCGGTGTTGTCGGGAAAGGCTGCAGCTACCTGTGAACGACAAGATTGTAGTGCAGACATCAAGGAAGCCAAGTAATCTGTCAGCATATTACAGTCAATATCAGTTATTTTGCGTGGTATAGGCGTCCCCCACATATTTGGTGGTCTACCGAAGATCACTTCATAAGGGGATAGCCCTGTTCGAGAGTGTGCTACCATTCTCATGTAAAAAAGTGCAACGGGTAAGGCTACTACCCAGTCGACACCTTTCTCTCTGCATATTTTGGACAATCTAATTTTCAGGGTCTGGTTATGTCTTTCCACGAGACCTGCTGCCTCGGGGTGTCGGACACAGTGAAATTTCCACTGATAGCCTTACAAAAGTGAAACGTGTTTCATTAATTCGGATGCGAACGGCTGGCCGTTATCTGAGTAGACAACACGTGGTAAACCGTACCGTGGGAAGAATTCTCGAACTAACTGTTTGGCAGTAGTCGGGGCAGTGTAATCTGAAACCGGGTATGCCTCTGTCCAACGGGAAAGAGCACAGACAACTACGAGAACATATTTGAATCCTCGACATCGTTCCATCTGGATATAATCCATCTGGAGGACTTCAAAAGGGTGATCAGGAGGCTGAAATCCACCCTGTTCTACGGGAATGCTTTTACCTGGGTTAAACTGACAACAGATCATACAGGTACGGACTTTTTGTTTAGCTGCTGCTCGTAAATGTTGGTTGAACCAAATGTGTTGAATGCTGTCTAGCATAGCTTTTTCTCCTAGATGTGCTGGACTATGTACAGTGTTAATAACGACTTGGACCATTGAATCAGGAAGGAACCACACAGATTTTTCCTTCGTCATCCATCCTTGATCCGTTTGGATCCCTCCTAATTCAGTCCATTTCTTTATTTCGTCTGGTGTAGCATGTGTCTGTATGTCGATTACGTCAAGAGCGGGATCCTTAACCATCATGCAATGTGTTGGTGTCGGGACTATTGTCTTTGTCATGTCGGATGTTTGAGTTTGAGCAGTCTGTTTAGCTGTTCTGTCAGCTAGATCATTGCCTTGAGAAATGATATCAGTAACTTTCGTATGAGCTTTACATTTCATAATTGATATTGCAGTGGGTAGATGTATTGCATCTAATAAGGCATGAATAAGGGGTCCGTGCTGAATGTGGGCACCGTGAGAAGTTAAATAACCTCTCTCTCGCCACAGCACGCCGAAATCATGTACAACTCCGAATGCATAACGTGAATCAGTGTATATGTTGACTTTTTTATTTGTGGCTTGAATACAGGCTTGTGTCAGAGCGATGAGCTCTGCTGCTTGAGCGGACAAGGTATTTATGCAATTTGTTTCAACGATTTCAGTGTCTGTTGTGACTGCGTAAGCGGCCACTAGCTCTCCTGTACCTGTTCTCATACATGAACCATCTACATACAACGTCAGGTCTGGGTCTGACAATGGGACGTCTGTCAAATCTTGTCTGGGTTTCGTCGTGATAGTGATAACTTCAATACAATCATGTGCAAGTGGGTCTGTTCCATTTATAGGTAACAGTGTGGCAGGATTCAATGTACTACAACGTCTGATTTCTATATGTGGCTGAAACAATGTTAATTCGTAACCAGTAAGTCGTGCTATAGTCAAGTGTTGTGTTTGTGTGCGGTTCAGGAGAACCTCTACTGCATGTGGTACTTGTACTGTCAATGGATGTCCTAATACTATGGCATCGCTTTGTCTGATTGCTAAGGCTGTTGCTGCCACTGATTTCAGGCACGCAGGCAAAACCTGAGCTACGGGATCTAATGTACTAGAAAAATAAGCACATGGTTTGTGTGATCCTGCTTGTTCCTGTGTGAGTACTGACAAGGCAGTACCTTCGCGTTCTGTAACGAAGAGTGTAAACTGTTTATTGTAACATGGTGTTGCTAAAACAGGTGCTTGGCATAAGGCTTTCTTTAGGCTTTCAAAAGCTTGTGTATGTTCCCGAGTCCAAGGGAGAACAGTCGATGTGGCTGCCTCCTGTGTTGTCAATTGAATGAGGGGTTTTGCTAGAAATGCATACTGAGGGATCCACTGCCTACAATATGAAGTGAGGCCTATGAAAGCCCGCACCTCCTTTTGTGTCTTGGGTATCGGCATATTTGCAATTAGCTGGATGCGATCTGGTGTAAGCTGCCTTCCCTCCTTGGACAGCGAGTGACCGAGGTAAACAACTCGCTGAACACAGAATTGCAGCTTAGAAGGGGACACCTTGTGCCCCTTTTCGGCCAAAAATTGTAATACCGTCAGTGAGGCTTTTTCACATTCGGGTTCGCTCCTAGCGGTGATCAGCAGATCATCGACATATTGAAGCAGGGCAGTGTTGACTGGCATGTGGATACTGTCGAGTTCTCGTTTCAGTGCTTGGCTATAAATGCTGGGGCTTTCTGTAAATCCTTGAGGTGCGCGTGTGAATTTAAAGCTTCGTCCATTTAAACTAAATCCGAACAAGTATTGGCTTTCCGGATCTATTGGGACGCTGAAGAAGGCATTCTTGAGATCAATTACAGTAAAGAATGTTGCTTCGGAATCAATGGCTGTCAGTAATGAAGAAATGTCTGGGACTACGGGGTATTGTGGTACTATGCATTTATTTAATTCGCGCAGATCAATAACCAATCGATATACTGGCGGGGCTGTTGGATCGGTTCGTTTAAGAATCGGAATTATCGGGGAATTACATACATTGGAGTCGGTTTCCACAACCACTCCTTGGGTAATAAGCTCGTCAATGATTTGTAGTAAAGCCACTACAGCATCTGGGGGTAACTTGTATTGTCGCATTCGTGGAAGTACCACTCCTGCCTTTAGTGTGACTCGATATGGTGTAATGTTCATGCAACCAACATCTGTAGGGCCTTGCGCCCATAAATGTGTCGGTAAAGTCTGTAGTCGGTGATCCATGTCTCGGGACACGTAGTGCCCTTTGAAATCACGTAAAAACAATCTTACTCCTTCCGGAGAACAACATATAATAGCTCCTAGAGCTTTCAAAGTTTTTATGCCTAACAAGTTTTCTGGACATGATTTAGTAAGTAATAAATCTGTAGTTCGTGTCAAGGGACCAATCGTAAGTGGAAGAGGCTGTGTTACTTCGTTAATGATAGGTTTTCCTGAAAAGCCAAGGGAAATATTCTGTGTGCCTGAGAGGGGTGCCCCTGGAACTTCACTACGTTTTATTGTTGTTCGGCTTGCCCCTGTATCAAGTAAGAATTTTCTATCTTGACCTAATAGTTCACTGTGTACATAAGGTCCTTCTTGATCTACAGGGACCTCAATAAGGGGTAAGCCAACTTCCCTCTCTAGGCTGTTTCATGAGTATCGTTGATAATCAGGATAGTCATACTGTGCGGTCTGATACATCTGTCGGGTCGTTGTTTGTGTGGCAGCAATAGGCTGCGGTGGTGGAGCTGGCATAGACTGTTGCGGAGCTGGCATGGACTGTGCATGCTGCGGAGTTCCTTGTTGATTCTGATCCTGTCTAAATGGTCTTGGTCTTTCTTTTGTGTTACCTATGGCGATATTATGTTTTAAAACGGGACAATCGTGTACATAATGACCTGGCTGTTTACAATAGTTGCACGTCCCTTTAACAGGACCTGTTGAAACACTGGACTGTGTTATACCCTTCTTATGACCGTCAACTGGCACTGTCTGGGAAACTAGCATTTTCATTTTCGTGTCTTTCATGCGTCTATGTTCATGTTCTTGTTCTTCTCTAATTCTATTGTGATGGTACTGTAGCATTTGTAACATTTGTGACGGAGTGTTACCTTGCCAGGTACTCTCGAACTTCAATACTCTATTCTTAACTTGGGGCAAGGCATTTTCAACCAATTTTGTCACAAACAGATGTGGATACGACTCGCTACTTGCTTTTATTCCACTATTTATACCAAAACATTTCTCAAATCGGGAATAGAAATCACTAGTGTCTTCATCTGATTTTTGTTTACAGGCTGAGATTGCACCCCAGTCTTCCTTTTTCGTAGTTAATAAACGTGGCAGTACCTGTACTAGTAGACCTGGTAGTGCTTTGATCTTGTCCCCGAGCCCTGAACCTGGACCTCGAGCTTTTTCTTCGTTTTCTAATGCTGTCCAATCTATCTTCTGGTCTCCCACCTCCCAATCCTTTTCCTTGAGTTTTTCGTAAATGCCCGCAGGCATTAATACCTTCAATATTGTCATAATGTCGGGGTAGGTATATTCTCCCATGAGTAACATATCTTTAATTTCACGATGGAAACCTGCTGGGTCTTTATCATGACTGGGTACCACTTTCTTCATTTCTAATAGTTCTATTTTAGATATGGGTGTGTATACAAACACACGTTTAAACTCATTGTCATCACCCTTTATCGGGTGCACTTCGCGTAAGGGATTCTGTCTATCCATGTAATACGTCGTTCTTTCCTTGATGGGCAGTGAGACATGTTCAGGACATACAAAAAGGATGTACTGCTTTCTGGATTCTAGTATTTCTCTAATTAACTTAGTACCGGAACCTCTCCATTTATTCGTGAGTAATTCAGTCAATATATCAGGTAAGGGACCAGGATCGGAGTGTTGGCTTTTATATAATATAAGGAGTTGTTGAATCATATAGATACCAGCTAAACGCTGTTCATCTGGGGCGAGGTTCAAAAACGTATGTACTAGTGTATCATCACCATATTTTCCAGGACTATCAACCCAGTGAACGGCTGACCTGGCTAATTCTTGTTCGTCCATAGAATCGAGTATATGATAACCCCTTCGTTCTCGGAGTAATTTGTCAGCGGCTTGGAATGAATGTTCGGGGGACCTTATATTTATTATAGGAGTTTGGAATTTTCTGTTATTATCTGGACGTATCGGACATATCGGATCAGTAAAGCATCTAGTATTATTGCAAGATCTTCCTCTACCTACATAGGCCATGGTTTCTAACTGTCCTGTGGGCAGCTCTAATTCTTCCTCGTCCTCGATTTGTTCTGGTTCGTCTACTGCTAATCTTTCCTTGTGTATTCGTTATACTTCTTTGCGGATCTTTCGGCTCATAGCTACTATGCATGATCGTTTATCATGTCTCCCCTCTGATATATTCTTACCCCATGTGGTAAGAATCTGCATTTCTTCCGGATTTACCCCTGGTTGATCTTGATTTCTGATCACACAGTTTGAGGAAACGTAACAGTTCCCCCTGTATTTCCACCTTTTGGTACTCCATGGCTCTGTTAATACTCTCAGGGTCTCGCCCTGACTGAACAAAATGATATATATTTTCTAAATGTGCAGTCATTCCTGGTAGCTTCCCTAAGTATATTGCAGCTCGTCGGATACGTAATGATGCCAGCATCATTTCGTCCCCTTTTCCGGGCACAGGGTCATATCTACAATCTATTAGAAGTTCCTTGAGCGTGTTGGGAGTTACTAGTTTGGGCGTACGTTGGTGGGCTAATTCTTGAAAGGAAAGTTTATTTGTTCTCGGTGGCGTAGAAAAAATGCTTGATGTACCTCCGGTAGCACCACCTGGGGTGCTGGATGTGAAAGGATTCGTTGAACGGGATATAGCAACCATAGGTGTGGATGCAGATGTAGAAACAGATGTGTTTGCCGGAACTTGTGTCGGAGTTTGCTGTTGCAGAGGTACAGACGAAGGAGGGTCTTGGCGTTGAACCCCCTCGGCAGGCGGTCTATGTGGCGCAGCATTAGCATACTCGGGAGCTGCGTCGTCTAAATAAGAGGAAAGAAAAACATCTTCTGCGGTTCTGGGATGCCCTTTGGGATGTGCTTTTATCGGAAACAATGGGGGTGGCAAGTCTCTTGGTATCTCCGGAGTAGCCTTAGGTAGTCCTTCGGCCAGAAGAGGATACATACCATTCACAAGGGCATTTCTTTGTCTGTCTGTTTGTTCTGACTTTACTCGAGTACCTTCTTCACTTAATACACTTTCTCGAACTTTATTTGAATTTTCCTTACTTTTCTCTTCCTGTCTGAGCGCTTTTTCTGTACGTCTATATGATTCTTTACGCCATAATTCAATGGCATCTTTCTGTGACTGTCTAGCTTTCCTTTTCCATAATTCTTCTTCTACTTTCATAATGCAACCTGCATCCCAGGTCCCAGCTGCGGGCCACCTCTGACTTTCTGGTAATTCCTTGGTGTAGTCTACCCATAGATCAAGAAATAATATGTGGGGGGAGAAATAATATGGCGTCTAGGCCATGTTTATGATACATGAAGTACCCTGGAGTGTCCCTAGGAGGAATGGGAACAGCTTCTTCGAGTACCCCTTTTCTGGTTTTGATCTGTCTTAATTTCGAAAAGAGCGGCATATTGAGAACTGATCTGATACCTAATTTTGAACACGTTTAATACCATAAAACACAATAATGAACAGTCATTCACACCACAATATACAGAACGTATTTAAAACATTTTAACATTTAACATTTAATGAATAAACAATGATGGTCATTTAGGGAACTAGTCACTAAGCATAATACTCGATACTAACTAGGTAAATCTGAATTATATACTAGACATACTTGATATACTGCTAAACAGTACAGATACACTGCTGAAACAGTGCAGACCGGATTTGTGTACCCAAACCCGTCTTGACCGGCACAACCTATGTGCACGTCAGAACGCCTCCCCGATAATGGTACTCACCGGGTAGCTCGGAACGGAAGGCCTCGGAACTGAACTGAACTTGAACCGGACTGGACTCGACTCGGAACTTCGGAAACTTCGGAAACTGGTGGGCCTCTGTATACCTCGGATCTTGCTCTCTCAGCTAGGCTCTGGTCGGGATACTTCGCACTTCTCACCGCCTCGTCTGGGTGTTGATCGCAGCCTCAGTTACCCCCGCTCGGCAGGAGGGAGATACAGGAAATCCTGTGGGTACGCGTTGTTGTCCGTCCAGCTGTGACAGGAGACCGGGCCTGCAACGCACCGCCGGCGCGTGAGATGAGAAAGTGTCCCTGTTCGGGCGCCATTTATGTGGTAAATAATTTAATTACCGGGACTTAATTTGATGCGGAAAATCTATAACAATAGCTCAGTAAAATAAGAGGCAGAATCCGTGGTATTAGAGGTTCGGAACGGGCTTTATTCCAGAATCAATTTAAATTGAGGAGCTCCATATTCCATCACCACGAAGGTTCAGGAAGTGAAGACCGTTACTTTATTGACAAGTAATCATTTTTATACAATAGGCATTACAGTGAAGCAAATGCAGGAGGCGTAACAATTGATAGTAAAGATAAAACATACATGCGTAGCTAGAGTGGGTGTAACTGGGCGTAACTAAAGAACGTCATCAGGTATGATGTCATAATAGGGTGGTTCCATGAAAGAATTTCGCAATGTCAGCAGAAATACTTGGCAGAAATGCGCGCGCAGCAGCATGACGTGTGATTGACGTGCAACTAGGGGGTGAAGGGGACTTGACATTTAGCTCTACATGTGGCGACAGAAGTCTGGAGGGTCAAGTCAACCTAATCCCAAATCATATCTAACATCCTATGTTTAGAGAACTATGTTATCCAAAAGAGAGGTCTCTTAGAGTAGAATCTTATTCTATACTGACTATGAGTGCGTGTACAAGCGTCTAAGTGTCTACACAATATGCGGGGGCAGAAATCTTCCATAGTAACAGGGCTATGAATTACTTGCATAAAGACAGAGAAGCCGGGCCTATTGCTCGGTAGCTGGAAGAATGTTTACTTCAACTACTAGACAGGAATGCATTGGGTAGGGAGCGGAGCAGATAATTTCGAAGGTGAAATACAGTTTTTGGCAGGCAACAGGCTGATGTCAGGCACCGTTAGCCGCGCAGAGAGTAGGACAAAGTTCATGGATACAGATGCGAGCTCAGACTGGAGCTTTCAGAGGCAGAAGGCAGGAAAAGCTTGATGGCAGAATCAGGGCCTACTTGCCTGGACTGTAAAATGGCATAAGTGAACCATATAAAGCCGGTGGCCTTTCATACTTAGGAATGGAATATCCAGCCCATTCATGGCGGATCTGAAAGAGGACATGTTGGCGGTGGACGCACATGTGTTTGCGTCTTCATAACTGGAACTGGAGGGAACATACATGTACTTGTGATTTATACATGAAACCGTTGGGGTCCAAGATAGGGGACATAACTGACCAGAAAAATCCATATTTCCACAGACCGACGGCGCTCAGGTGTACTCTCCCTCGCTGGACTAGGGAGCGGCAGCCCCAACAACTTACTCGCTTCGACAAGGGACGCTATCTGGTGCAGACGGCCCTGCCACTTGAAAATAATGCGTAAAGGGTGCCCCCAAGAATATGCCACCCCTTTGTCACGCAGGTGCGCCGTGACAGCTTCAAAGTCTCTCCGCTTCTGTAGGGTACTGGCAGCCAAGTCCTGATACAGAGTGATAGTCAGCCCTTGGTACTGTACCGGATGTTTCGCTCGAGCCTCCCTAATTATACGTTCTTTCAAAGGATAATCCAGGAGAAAAGCCAGGATATCCTGTGGCGGTGCATTGGCCCATCGACGCAAGCCCACCCTGTGAGCCCTATCGATTCGGACCTCCATCTCGGGGGGTGCTCCCAGTATGTCGCGGAACAGCCCCTGTAGAAAAGCAGTGATATCGGACCCTTCAACTCCCGATTGCACCCCACGTATGCGAATGTTGTTCCGCCGGGAGCGGTTTTCGAGGTCCTCGGCATGTGACTGCATGTCCATCTGTTGCTCCCTCAAGCGGATCACTTTCTGTTGCAGCTGCGTGACCTCCTCATCCTTTGCCTGCTCCTGGTCCTCTATAGCTGCCACCCGATCCCAGAGGGTGTCCACCTCCCTCCGCAGCTCCCTAACCTCTCCCGCTACTTCGCTCTTCAAAGTCTGAAAGTCGTTGCGAAGAGTATTGAAGAGGGATTCAAGAAAGGATTTGGTGATGGGGGTGTCATCCCCATCAGGATCTGCGTTAGTAGGGGGCCCCTTAGTAAGCATCTCCTTCAGGGTCCGCTCTTTCCGCCCTCGTTGACTGGACATGACGTCACTCCAGCGAAACATGACGTCACCCCAGCGAAGAAACCCCAGGCGGCCAGAGGAACAAAGGCCCCACACGAGCAAGGCCCCGGGAGGTGAACGCGGCGGGCGGCAACTTCAGAGAGGCACTCCAGGAAACACCGCCTCTCTCAGCCACCCCGCCAGATGGACACCCAGGACCAGGCCACCCGGTACTCACGGAGCCAATCACCAGAGGGGCAGAATGCAAACCCCTCGCTCGATGCCACTCTCCGGCCACAGCTGTAAAGGTCCGCCAAAGCACCGCCAAACCCCACGCGCGGGGGAATAAAAGCAATCCACGGGCCACCCCGCTGCCACCAACCGTCCTCCAGCAGCTAAAAGTCTCAGGCAGGTGAGAAGGGCCAGTCCAGTCAGCTACCCAAAGCGCTCTAAGGGGAACCAAGGGGCAGGGATCCCCAGGACGCCACCTCCGCCTCCAAACACCAGTCTAGTATCTCTGGCCGAAGCTTCTCTGGAGGACCACACAGGCCCGATGCCCTCCAATCGCTTTGTCACCAGCCTGGCCGACCTGAGGAGAAAGCAATCCCCCAGGCCCCTTCCCGCCTGCACCTGTATAGCTGATCACTCACCAAGGACACCACCAGAGCCGCAGCTGATGCAGTAACGCGGGGGGGCCCCACGGGTCCCGGGCTCCTCCTGTGCCCCCCGATGCATCCAGGCCGCAGGAACGCCCCTCAGTGCTGCAGATGTGGCTCAGGACTCCCGCGCCGCCACTCCCTCCGCTTCGGCGGCGTGTGGCAGCTCACCGCACCGGCCACACCGATCCAGGCCGCAGCTCTCCCCAGCCCCGAAGCTCGGGCCACGAGCTCGGGAGGACGTCTCCGCCGCCGGTACCCGGCCCGCCAGCAGCACCCGCCCACTTCACTCCTTTTTAGGTCTCGCCGTGAACCAGCGCTTTAGCGCTGCTCTCGCGAGAGCTTTTGGAAACAGGGGGATTTGGAAGTGCAAACTAGTGCTTGCAGGCCTCCAAATACAGTGCATGTGCGCCGGGCGCGCGCACCATTTGGCAGCCTGCGTGATCATTTCGCGGCCGCTTTGATGTTCTCAGTGAGCCGCGCGGCCACTGAGAACATCAAAGCGGCCGCGAAATGATCACCATTTGCCAGCCTGAATGTCTCCACCCCCCCCCCCCCCCCCCCTTCCCCCTCTGTGTCTCTTCAGGAGCTGGAAAGGTCGGGCTTAAAGCTGCTCCGTTGTAAATAAAGGCATTTCACGCTCTTTTCATTTACTGTTCCTAGATGGGTATCTGCCATCTTGGAACGGTATTTTACAAGGAAAGAAAATAGCTGCCACAGCAGAATGACATAAACATGCACATGCATGTTCGTTTACATCATTGTGCTTTTTTTTATTTTTGCCTATGCAAAAGGCAAGACCTATTGACCTTGCCAAGGCTTCCCTTTTCTGCTTTCATTTTGTCCTGGAAGCTTTAGCTGTAATGTTGTTCTTTTATTTGCAGCCCCAGTCCTCAGGTTGTTTGTTCTTTGAAGAGTGTTAAATGTAGGATTGCCACCAATCCCAGCGGGAAATAAACAGCCAGCTGTAAACCTTTTAAAAAGTCTGGGCATGATTCTTAAGTAGAACTTTATGCTCATAGCCACACGGAGGCCCAGTGTGACGTAACGCTACTAACATATCCATGTATCTCTTTTCACCTTCCCCAATTACTCCGCTTACGTATGCGCAACGACCGTGGTTGGATCCAGCAAGTCAATTGATCACATTCTCGTGCACGAATGAAAGCAGAAATCCGATAACATCAAAAGCAGGACCTCTGCATTCTTAAACGGCGCGTTTCGTCATTCCCCGTTTGAAACGTGACTCTGCATAACGGGCGATCAGTACAATGCATTCTCCTTGAGTTCTGCCGCCCAAAGGCACCAAAGCCTTATTTGTCTTCAATGGCTTTGCCCTTCTGAAAAACAGAAATCGATAGCACTCGGGATCCCAGGCGCAACTGGGAGAACAAGCATTTGCAATGATTAAGTCTCGCATTTACGCGAGTTTGAGCTATTGACATTGCAAATAACAATGCCTATTGGCATTGTCATTTACAATGCCAATAGCTTTAACTCGCGTAACTGCGAGACCTATTGCATTGCAAATGCTGGTTACAATGCTTGTTGTTCATTAGCAGGTAAGGACTGGCAAACAAGTTCCCCGTGCTCTTAACTGATACTGTAAGTTAAACTTATTCTTTAGTTTCTTTCATTTTATGATCCAACTTGTTTACAAGACTCACATTTTGTTTCCATCTGCTTTCTAAAAAAAAATCTTTTGAATTGCTGGGTCAATTGAAAGTTTACATATGATAAAAGCGTTCCGAAAGAAGTCTCTGCTTTCTTTCTAAATATTTCATTGCACACGAATTGGTCAAGATGCAGTGAATGATTTATGAAGTGGGAACTGCCAAGACTTAAGTCTATCTCCTCCTTTTAAACATTTGTTTCTGATAATTCGGTTCCTGAGGCTTCAGAAGATGAGGCGAATATTCTGCCCCCTTCTTTCTATGCAAGGAATGAGCCCCCACCCCAAATCGATCTGTGTATTGCTTGAGCTATGGGCGAAATCTGTGCTTTGGTGAGCCAAATTCAATCTCGAAAAGAAAACTTAGCTTCTTTACACCGTGGGGTCTATTCCCTAAGGCATTTTGGAGTATATAAAAATTCACTCCTGTAGCACTATTTTATGTACTCTTGCGTGCGTTTTTGAATTGACCCCAAAACGTCCAACTACCTATTGTTAAAAGTGTGAAGAGGGCACAGTGCATTATTTCTGTACTCCCTTAACATTACCATTTTATTCTCATTTAGATGTGTTTGGGGTAATTCAAAAAGAATCCAAGAGTACGTAAAGTAGTAATACAGGAGTATGTTTTTACGTACTCCAAAATTCCCTTGAGAATAATTGGTCCCAATGTGTTTACTCCAGAAATACCACCAATTAATATCAGAGTCAATCTTATCACTAAGTCGTCCATAAAAAAAATTAGACCTCAATAGCTTGCTGGCTTGGACAACGACCCATCAGCCAGTGTCCCGGTTCTCTTGCCTCATTCAGAGTTGAGGTTATTGATATGTTTTCAAAGGTGATCTTTACCTATAAACAACCACTAGCTCGTGTGATGCCAGAAGGTGCGTCCTGTTAGGGCAGACCTTTCAATAATAGCATATGAGCTGTGGATTCCATAATAAGAAAACTCCCTCCAGCCCCCATTAACAGTTCTGCAGACTGCACTTTTGGAGCAAGCTTTTTTTTTTCCTTCTACACTGACTCAGTTCAAAAACAGATATCTTCTTTAAACACTTTGGAAAGCAAGGGCGGCCTCTGAAGTGTATAACATTATCCCACTGGGACGAAGAGGGCTCTCTTTACATCAAACACCACTTTGGAGTTTTAAGTCTAGACAGTGCTAAAGAAAGAAAGCCTATGCTCCTTGTCCGAATGTGAAACAACTGGAAATTACAGCAACCATTACATCCTCAAAAAATTCAATGTAATCTCGACGAGAGTCCAACCCTAGAAACAGGCCCTATGCTCTGACAAATACAAACAAGCATTGGCTTAGCCAATAGGTCTCGCCTTTGGGACTGTATAAGTGTTTAGCCATGCAACAGTTGATGTTGTTGCACTAAGGATATTATGCTGCATAACTAAATACTTATAAGGTCCCAAAGGCGAGACCTATTGGCTATGCCAATGCTTGTTTGTATGCTGCTCTTACTACTGTTTCTGTGCTGTTTGCACAGGACTGCAATTACGCTTGTCGTATTGGGGTTTCCTTACCAGTTTTCGCAGAGGTTCATAGAGATGTCCTTATAGGTGTCCCTTCTCGGTGCGCACCACTCAGCTCTGTTCTTACCATCTGTGTGCTACAAATACAGGGGGACCAACCTTCACAGTGTTGTTCATCTGATGCCCCAGAACTGTCCTTACTCATGCTTCAGAGTTGGGACATAGTTGCTCTAAGAGTTGTTGTGCTTTGGAGACCCTGTGGTTTTTTTGCTGTTTGTTTCTGATCCGGAGACCAGGGCAGTGCCTTTGACTGTTTCTGGGCCAGAGAGAGCAATGTTTCCTGCAGGTTTACCATTTGCAGAGCTTTTCTACACACAGTGGCACTGCAAATGAAAGGAATAGTACAGCCCTCTTTACTAGTTACTGTATCCCACCTGGAGCATTAACTCCGAGTGGGATACCACTCCAGGCTATTACAGGAAGCTTGGTGTCCCCGGTACTGATGATTCCATGTCTGGAGACACCGGACCAGAGTTCACCAGGTGCAGACCTGAACCCGGTGAAACCCCGGAGGCGGTGCTTCCCTGGTGTATACCGACCCTGTCCCCCAAATCCCCTTCACTGACCCCCACTGGACATGAGCCAGGTGGTAAATGTCCGCTGATTTTGCCCCGAATTGTGAAAAAGCATCCATAAGAGACTAGGGAATTCTTCTGATTTTGGGGACCAACCCCTTAATGGCCTAATTTTGGTGCACAGAAACAAAGTGGAATCGGAAATTCAACTATGCATAGCTGGACTGGTCATTCTGGCTGGTCCGGCTATGCATTTTTCCTGCGGCTGGCATTTTCCTTGTGGACCAGAGGGCAGGGTCGGATTGGGATCACAATTTGGCCCAGACACTGACGGAAAAAGTAGCCCATATTCACGGGGCGTTGCCCACATTCGCGGGCATGCAATTCATGAAACACACAAGGAATGTAAGTGGAAGGATATTGTTCTTGGGAAGGACACAAGGCCAAGGTGACAATGTGCTACAAGCTGAGCAACTGAAAAACAGCGAGGCCCCTTTCTATTACAAAATTATTCCCCATCCCTCCAGCGCAGGAGCAACTGAAAAACAGCGAGGCCCCTTTCTATTACAAAATTATTCCCCAGCTCTCCAGCGCAGGAGCACCTGAAAAAAACAGCGAGGCCCCTTTCTCCTAAAAAAATATTCCCCAGCCCTCCAGGGCAGGAGCACCTGAAAATCAGCGAGGTCCCTTTCTATTACTAAATTATTCCCCAGCACTCCAGCGCAGTAGCACCTGAAAAACAGTGAGGTCCCTTTCTATTACAAAACTATTCCCCAGCCCTCAAGCGCAGGAGCACCTGAAAAACAACGAGGCCACTTTCTCTTAAAAAACTATTCCCCAGTCCTACAGCACAGGAGCATCTGAAAAACACCGAGTCTCATTTCTATTACAAAACTATTCCCCAGCCCTCCAGCGCAGGAGCACCTGAAACACAGCAAGGCCCCTTTCTCCTCAAAAACTATTCCCCAGTCCTACAGCGCAGGAGCACCTGAAAAACAGCAAGGCCCCTTTCTCCTAAAATATTACTCCCCAGCCCTCCAGGGCAGGAGCACCTGAAAAACAGCGAGGCCTCTTTCTATTACCAAATGATTCCCCAGCCCTCAAGCGCAGGAGCACCTGAAAAACAGCGAGTCCCCTTTCTATTACAAAATTATTTCCCAGCCCTCCAGGGCAGGAGCATCTGAAAAACAGCGATGCCCCAGCTATTGTTAATTTACTCAGCCCTCTCCAGCTCTTCACTGCCTGGGGCAATGGCCTGGCAGGAGAGGGGATAAAGCAAAAAACACAGCTGCTGGGCCATCCATGGGTGTTGGGGGGAGGCTAAGATGAAGATGGTGCCAGTTCCCAACATTAACTGGTCCCCACAGCGAGACCCATTCTTCCTCGCCCACTATGCCCTGAAGAAGAAGGGCTGTGGGCGAGGTGTTAATAAAAACACTGTTTAAGGGCTGCGTGGGCCCCTGGGGGGCCGAGGTGAAACTGGATCAATGGCCTGAGCAACACCTAGCCCCCTGGGAGGCCGATTCTGGCACACAATCACCCCTCTTCAGCCCACCCTCAGCATGATTGCTTGGCAGGGCAGGGTGTCAAGGAGAGGCCACAGCTGATTATCGCTGAAGGGCCGCACAGCGAGGCTGCTTTCCTCTCCCTGTCCAGTTCTCTGTGGACTGGGAAAGGGGAAAGAAATGTCCCATAGAGGGCACTGAGACACCGCCCCTTTGGCCCATGCCGGAGTGCCCGCAGTACCAATCCGTCTCTGCCAGAGGGCTACTTTCAGAACAGAATGTGCTACTATGACCCAACCATGCCCCGCTTCCACATGCTAGCTGTATCCACCTGCAGTGTGGGGCTGCTTGAATTATTTTTGTTAGGGCTGATATTAGTTTCCAGTCCCAAAACTGGACGAGTGTGGTGAAACTATCATTAAAGTCATGAACGTCACATATATGTGCCAGTGTGCAGAGCTTTGCACAGAACGTCTTGCAGGTTGCAGACAAAAACACTTTGCAGCTTCACCCTCCTCTCCTGGCCCCTACATATCACCAGGGGGTTGAACATTATATTCATTATAGTTGGGATTAGCAGATGACTCCATGCCACCAGCGATCCCGCCCTGGACAGCTATCTCTGAATCTGATGCATTGTGGGAGTGGTGTTTCCGAGTCACAACAATTGGTCTAATCACCAGAGTGCAATAGCGCAATGGCTTGTAGTTAAGAGCACAGGATGTGAGCATTGTGTGTACATTGACATGGAGTCATCTGCAAACAGCAGAGACATCCTTTTAAGACTCCAAAGTGTCGATAATTTTTCTAAAGTGAATTATAAGATTTGCACTATAGTTGTTCAGTTGGGTTTCTATTACCTGTGTTGTGCTTTGAGTTGAAGGAAATACGTTTGTAAGATGTTTTAATCGAGAATTGTAATTCATATGTTTATCTTTATGTACTGTGAGGACTTTTCTCTGGGTTCATTGTTACGTAGTGGTTACTGGGCTGTATCTGTGGAGGATACTGTCATTTATTACCTGTTTTCCATGCTCCTATGTACACTGAATGTCAAAGTTTGTCCCTCTGTACACTTGGTTGTCCATGGGTATATACGTTGCGTAGTCAAGGCTTTCGGTAGGAGGTGGGAGAGATCGTAAAACTCAGATGCTGAATAAAACGATGTCCTGCCAGAGCAGACCATTATAGAAATACATAGTGAGAAATACGGGCATTTAGAAGAAAAGCAACACATAAAAGCAGTCAGTGATACCTCCTTTTGATTCAAGATATAACCCTCCATAGTTTTGTAGCGCTATATTGGAGGGGAGCGTGGGACCTGTGTACAGTGCCATTGTATCAGAGGCTGCCTGTGAGTCCTGGCAATCTTCCCAACCTGATTGAGTCTCGGTTTTTTCTTTCACTGTCGCTGTGTTTCTCAATTAACTAAGATGCCAGGCAGAATGTTACAGATGTATCCAGTAAGCTCTGATGTGCCTGCAAAAATCTTCCAAAACAAAAAGATAGTTTGAAACATCCAATGTGGCTGGCCATTGTCAACATCCAATATGGCTGGCTGTTGTCAACATTCAGTATGGCTGGCCGTTGTCAACATCCAATATGGCTGGCTGTTGTCAACATTCAGTATGGCTGGCCGTTGTCAACATTCAGTATGGCTGGCCGTTGTCAACATTCAGTATGGCTGGCCGTTGTCAACATTCAGTATGGCTGGCCGTTGTCAACATTCAGTATGGCTGGCCGTTGTCAACATTCAGTATGGCTGGCCGTTGTCAACATCCAATATGGCTGGCTGTTGTCAACATTCAGTATGGCTGGCCGTTGTCAACATTCAGTATGGCTGGCCGTTGTCAACATTCAGTATGGCTGGCCGTTGTCAATATTCAGTAGGGCTGGCCGCTGTCAACATCCAATATGGCTGGCTGTTGTCAACATTCAGTATGGCTGGCCGTTGTCAACATTCAGTATGGCTGGCCGTTGTCAACATTCAGTATGGCTGGCCGTTGTCAACATTCAGTATGGCTGGCCGTTGTCAATTTCCAGTATGGCTGGCCATTGTCAACATCCAATATGGCTGGCTGTTGTCAACATTCAGTATGGCTGGCCGTTGTCAACATTCAGTATGGCTGGCCGTTGTCAACATCCAGTATGGCTGGCCGTTGTCAACATTCAATATGGCTGGCCGTTGTCAACATCCAATATGGCTGGCTGTTGTCAACATTCAGTATGGCTGGCCGTTGTCAACATTCAGTATGGCTGGCCGTTGTCAACATTCAGTATGGCTGGCCGTTGTCAACATTCAGTATGGCTGGCCGTTGTCAACATTCAGTATGGCTGGCCGCTGTCAACATCCAATATGGCTGGCTGTTGTCAACATTCAGTATGGCTGGCTGTTGTCAACATTCAGTATGGCTGGCCGTTGTCAACATTCAGTATGGCTGGCCGTTGTCAACATTCAGTATGGCTGGCCGTTGTCAACATCCAGTATGGATGGCCGTTGTCAACATTCAGTATGGCTGGCCGTTGTCAACATTCAGTATGGCTGGCCATTGTCAACATCCAATATGGCTGGCTGTTGTCAACATTCAGTATGGCTGGCCGTTGTCAACATTCAGTATGGCTGGCCGTTGTCAACATTCAGTATGGCTGGCCGTTGTCAATATTCAGTATGGCTGGCCGCTGTCAACATCCAATATGGCTGGCTGTTGTCAACATTCAGTATGGCTGGCCGTTGTCAACATTCAGTATGGCTGGCCGTTGTCAACATTCAGTATGGCTGGCCGTTGTCAACATTCAGTATGGCTGGCCGTTGTCAACATTCAGTATGGCTGGCCGTTGTCAACATTCAGTATGGCTGGCCGTTGTCAATATTCAGTATGGCTGGCCGCTGTCAACATCCAATATGGCTGGCCGCTGTCAACATCCAATATGGCTGGCTGTTGTCAACATTCAGTATGGCTGGCCGTTGTCAACATTCAGTATGGCTGGCCGTTGTCAACATTCAGTATGGCTGGCCGTTGTCAACATTCAGTATGGCTGGCCGTTGTCAACATTCAGTATGGCTGGCCGTTGTCAACATTCAGTATGGCTGGCCGCTGTCAACATCCAATATGGCTGGCTGTTGTCAACATTCAGTATGGCTGGCCGTTGTCAACATTCAGTATGGCTGGCCGTTGTCAACATTCAGTATGGCTGGCCGTTGTCAACATCCAGTATGGATGGCAGTTGTCAACATTCAGTATGGATGGCCGTTGTCAACATTCAGTATGGCTGGCCATTGTCAACATCCAATATGGCTGGCTGTTGTCAACATTCAGTTTGGCTGGCCGTTGTCAACATTCAGTATGGCTGGCCGTTGTCAACATTCAGTATGGCTGGCCGTTGTCAATATTCAGTATGGCTGGCCGCTGTCAACATCCAATATGGCTGGCTGTTGTCAACATTCAGTATGGCTGGCCGTTGTCAACATTCAGTATGGCTGGCCGTTGTCAATATTCAGTATGGCTGGCCGCTGTCAACATCCAATATGGCTGGCTGTTGTCAACATTCAGTATGGCTGGCCGTTGTCAACATTCAGTATGGCTGGCCGTTGTCAACATTCAGTATGGCTGGCCGTTGTCAACATTCAGTATGGCTGGCTGTTGTCAACATTCAGTATGGATACAGTTGTCAACATTCAGTATGGCTGGCCGTTGTCAACATTCAGTATGGCTGGCCGTTGTCAACATTCAGTATGGCTGGCCGTTGTCAACATTCAGTATGGCTGGCCGTTGTCAACATTCAGTATGGCTGGCCGTTGTCAACATTCAGTATGGCTGGCCGTTGTCAACATTCAGTATGGCTGGCCGTTGTCAACATTCAGTATGGCTGGCCGTTGTCAACATTCAGTATGGCTGGCCGTTGTCAACATTCAGTATGGCTGGCCGTTGTCAACATTCAGTATGGCTGGCCGTTTTCAACATTCAGTATGGCTGGCAGTTGTCAACATTCAGTATGGCCGTCTCTTGTCAATATTTTTGGACTGTGAGAGAATCCAGGGGACCTGGAGCTGCTGATAGACCTACTAGTAACTGATTATGGGTCGGAACTCTGCCGCATAATTAGACAACAATATTCCTGAATCAGGGCCAGTGGTCATAGCCAGTGGCACAAAGGCGTACCATTAAAGACTGGGAAATAGAAGGGTGCTGGTTTCTGCAAAATAGGTCAGTAGCATAAGGCGGTGCATATTTGCAGCTGAGGCAGTCCTTCCTGAGTCCAGGCACCTCCTCGACCATCAGATGCAGCAAATGTATTGGTTTCCGTAAAGACCAGCTGGAGCAAACATTGGTGACTCCAAGCCAGGTTCTGCCCTTTGGTCATCCCTCACGCAGACCCCCAATGCTATGCAGCATGGCTAAAGAATTAAAAAAAATACTTTTGACGCGAACAACCACACCATTTTGTAAGCGCACTCACTATGCATCCACGTACCTACAAAATGATGTGGGAGATTTTTTATTTATAATCTTGATTACCAGTCTGAGTTGGAACTAAAAAGAAACAAGCATTGGCATAGCCAATAGGTCTCGCCTTTGGGACCTTATAAGTGTTTAGCCATGCAACAGTTGATGTTGTTGCACCAAGGATATTGTGCTGCATAACTAAATACTTATAAGGTCCCAAAGGAGAGACCTATTGGCCAAGCTAATGCTTGTTCTTTCTTTCTGTGTTTCTGGATTGCTGCCTTCCTCCAGGTTTTGTAATGTCTTGATCACTTTTGTAAGGAGCTGTGGTTTTAGCTGTACACCAATTTAGCATTGGTTTTACTCCTGAACTGTTCCATGTTGGCCTGCTTCTTTCTGGAGTTGTAAGTTTCAGAAGTGGACACACATTCACCAGGTAATGCCTTACCTGAGATATTCACTCACTAACCGCACCTACGGATTCGGTTCAGTCAAAAGTTTCCTATACATTGTAATATACATTTTGTTTTAACGTTGGCCCATTCACATTATTTAGAGCAGCGATCTCTAACCTTTTCTACCTTAAAAGCTACTTTAATTCAATAAAAATCATCCAGAGCTGCTAACACAAATTACAGTAGTACAATAGTGACCTTTTCAAACAAGATTCCATTAGTGGCCTTTGCATGCAGGATTACTGGTAGTGACCACCTCGGGACATCGGGCAAGGTTGTCCACAATGTCAAAATAGCTTTCAGTTTCAATTTTGAATTGCTCTACCTGTCATTTTAGTCTTGTATGTAATGCCCCTGGACCTAACAAAGACCATCAGAAAAAATACACCAACCAACATGATTTGGCATTTTAATATTGGCCGTGTGTGTATGTGTGTATTATATTTTTTGTTGTTGCAAACATTAGCTTATCAGTTCTGAAAATACTCGCATATTACTTTTAAATAAAGATTTGTCAATTTTGGAAACATCTAATTTAACCAAATAAAAGCTATTCCTTTACTAGGTTTGGATATACATATGGTAAGCTAACAGTAGCTCCTGAGCTATTAGTTGAAGAACCCTGATTTAAGGACTTCTTAGATATCATAATCCTTTTACCTGCCTAGTTACCATGAAGCCAGAACTGCTATCCAATTCTCTGTGCCTCTGGATTTCTGCGCTATAGATGTCTATAAACTACGTTGAACCTAAGCAGTTTGACTTTTTGCTACTTACTGTTTGCCTAGGATTGTCAGACTGCTTTTGCCTGCTTGTGCTCTGCGGTGTAAGCAGTGCAGCGGAGAGCAGTGTTGAATGTCCAGAGTAGTGCTAGACCCATATATCCAATTCAGGCTTTCAAGCTTGCTCTCAAGTAGCACAGCCTACTAAAAGTGAAGCAGCGCTAAAGCAAATCCAGCTGGAATATTGCTGCTTTCTTCTGTCTGTGATTGGTGCGGAACTTCTTTTTAAAGCTCTGCAGTGCCTGCTACGATGCTGGAGAGCGCAGCTTTCGGGAGCTGGTGGTGTACTCCTTGAAGGCCATTCCTGGCCTTAGAAGTTACTCGATGTGTTGAAGCGCCCCAGTTCCTGAAAGGGTTATGGCATTGAAGTGGTTTGCTTTTGCTGTTCCTCTTTTGTTGATTGGTTCTATGTAAAGCAAACAGATGGAGAATGTGTACTTGAATTCATGGGCACGCCGTAAATAAGACAGCAGAAAACTCGAACTTTTTACATAAGACCTGTGGTGATTAATGATTGGTCATGACAAACTGATGTACTGCTGAAATTATTGCTGGCATTACAAGCGACCCTCCCTTTTGTCATGAAACATATTGGACTAAAGATTATGCCTTTGATCGCACGATTTTATGCAGTCACAAGTTAAACATATTTGCTTTTCAGGAAACCTGGTTTACTGGACTAGTTAGGCTTTGCTTTCTTGATTTTAAGCATTTTCAGTCGGATATAGAGAGGTCGACTGGAACTGGATTATTAATTGCCATGTCAACCTCTCTGACCATGTCTAGTTGGCAAGTTATTTTTAACAGCTCGGTGTTCCTGGCAGTTCGGATTTCTTTCACAGTTGATTAAGAGTATGGTAACATAATATCTGAACTTGTAGTGAATACTGCTTCTTTCTCTTCAGTTGCGAAAAACAAAACCGTACAGGTGCAATTCATCGGGTAGAATTGCCATTAAGACTTTTGCATCTAGAGTTATTTTGAGCAGCAGCTTCAATGCCAATGTGCAGGCTCCATTTATAATTAGTCTACTGATTGAGCAATATAAAGAGGAGTGCATTGCACCCTAGCCATTATTTTGAAATCCAAAATTCGATTTTAGTGACCATGTAGCATTTTTTGTAATGTTGTCTTCAACTTTCTGGAATTGTTTCTAGCTGCACAGTTGGCAATGTGCTGGGGTGAGCGTTCTTTGCCATTAAGGTATATGTTCATTAAGTGAAATTGCCTTGAGTTTAGTGTCGGATTTCTGTAAACCTGATTGTCTGAAGAGGGACCAGTATGTCCAGTGCGCATTAGTGTTATATAAATTAATAAGAACGCAAGTGGAGGTAAGTAATATGTCTTAGAACATTTGTTATTGCCACGGACAGGTAGGAGCCTGGAAATATCGGTTACATTACCTAGTCATGTGTTCTATTCAGCAAGCTCCAGGAATCTCCTTGGTGTGATATTGCAATATATAGCTAGAATGATATGTCCCCTTTAATGATTAGAACACTGAGAATGGAATGTTTTCCTTATGTGTGCAGGATTCAGAGGTGAGTTTGTGTTAGTTGAAGGGCAGCGATTTGGAAAAATAAAGAACATTCCAATTCAAAATCTGTGGTGTAATATGGAATCAGGATGTTAGTTTGTGGATGAGGGCCAGAGGAACAGAGGAGTCTGCCTGTTGTCATGAGTCTTGGGCTGACAGAAAACCAGTAGATTATCTGCATTGCCACGAATAAAGAAAGAAAGGTGAGCGCTGTCAGTGAAGTGGCACTGGCGTTCACTCTTATTCAAGAAGCGCTCGAAATGGAGATAAAGGGTCATTCAAATTAATAAAGAAAACTTATAATTAAAATAATATACATACATATATACTCACATACAAGTTGGTAAGGAAGGAAAATAATTAAAAGAAATGTTACAAGGAAGTGAAACTACAGCGACAGAAATAACTGAAATGGATCAAATACATTTAATGGAAGAGGAAACAAGACGTCAAAGTGAAAGCAGGGCTGCGCGCGACGGCAAACAGGCGAGCGGCAAAATTAATCAGGGTCCAGATGGCGCCTCGGGCGCGCTGAAAGCTGGCAGCTGCGCGCGCTTGTGCGCGTAACAGCAAGCTGGTGGGCGGCTGCCTCTGAGTAGCACTTACAAAACCCGCTTACTAAATGTCTCGCTTGAGACAGCGCATGCGCTGGCTCAGGCGAGAGCTAAAAAAATGGCAGAGAGGTGTGCAGAAGAAATATAGGAAACGTGGGTGCGTGGGAACGCAATACAGGGGTAGGAAAACAACATGGGAGGAACAGAGAAGTGCACAGCAAGACCTACCAACACGGCAGCACCACAGAATCACATGTGGAGACAGAGCAAGACTGGGATGGAAGAGCGCAGAAGCACACAGTGAGACAAAGCAACACAGAGAAAGTAACATGGGGGACAGAAACAGCACTGGGGGGTAGAGAAGCACACACAAAGATAGAGTAATATGGAGACTAGGGGGTAGGGATGAAGTACAGAAGCACCCGGTGAGGCACAGCAATATGAAGACTGAGGGGGCAGAGAAGCACATGGTGAGAGAACAGCACGGAGCCTGGGGGCCATAGAAGCACACGGTAAGACAGAGCATAGCAGTTACAGGGAGGGAGAGTAGCACACAAAGGAGACAGCTGGAAAACACACACATTCTGATAGAGTACTTAACTAAAAAGAACAAGCATTTTCAATGCAATAGGTCTCACATTTGCGAGAGTTTAAGCTATTGGCATTGTAAATGACTGCGTTTTATTTGTATATTGTGATATTTAGTACTGAAATAAAAGGCATTGTCATGTACAATGCCAATAGCTCAAACTCTTGTAAATGCGAGACCTGTTCAAAGAAGCGCCCCCCATTGTCCCGGGCTGCTTGGCGCTGTGAATGTTGTAGGAAAGCATGTTGTGCCTGCAGTAGGAGAAACTATTTAAAGAAGATAGTGCTTACAGACTAAAAAAGATTCACCGTGTAACAACTGAAGTAAAAGAGCCAGTCCTCATGGGAAGTTACGAATGAAGACAAGGCGGTACTAAGGCGGGACCAGCAACCCTATTAATGACTCAGTTTCGAGTATTTACGAACGACAATGACACAAGCCAATGACAAATAAAGGTGGAGAGTGGGCAGGGCTTCTATTCCATACTCCAATACAGCATGGCTCACAGAACAACACATGCGCTGCCTAGGCTCGACCTAAAAAAGTAGCACCCAAGAAAAAATGTAACAACAAAGTAGTGTGTCCATTCTCCAAGGAAGGGGGACAAACTTATGATGGGGAAGTAAAGCCCTCACAAGCCATCAAATAAGAAGCAGGCAAGTGAGAGTGACAAGAAGGCAAACCAATGGAAAGACTTCACAGTGGTTGGGCTGTAAGCCCCCGGTAAGCTAGCAAAATGTCTTACAACCATCGATCAAAATGTATTAATAAAAAGGGTATGAGAACTGTGATCATAAGTGCAATGGAGTCAGGGTCAGTAAACGTGTGGGGTCAAAAGTGTGGCTAAAAAGTACATACTATGTAACTCTTTTTTCGGTCTTTTAACTTCAGGTAACTGCGCATAAAATAACACACACCTTACCTGAAAAATAATTGCAAGTTACACACAGTATACCCTAGCCTAGAGGGGCACAAAAAAGAAATTATGTTTAAGATGAAGTGCGTTCAAAATATAGATGTTAGTAATTTGCAATCAGACTATACCTAGTGCAAACATTTTTAATAATGTCCTTTAAAAGCACATGCTCCACAGCTCAGCTCTACTATCTTTACAATACCGCTAAAAAAAGAACACATCTTTGTCAGCAAATAAAGCCAAATAAAGCCAATATCGGCTTCCAAGCAGCCTTTATATTTGCAGATTAACCAGTTGCGAACATTTACATTCCTTTGAAGCAGCAGGCATCTTGACACCAAGGCTTTTATGTTGTTTAGCTGTCTGCCCCTCCCTTCCTTTTTAACTACAGCATCTCAGCTGTGGAATTCACCTTCAAAGGACTGTTGTCTTATGGGAACTCTTTTTGTTAAATTAAAAAGAATGGGCCCGTCGTGCCCCTCAGAAATGCTCATGCGCCGTCTTAGGCGAGACCTAGAAATGCAAAGAGCAGTGAGTGGACTTGTCGTTTATCAAGCGCATGGCGGGAAAAACGGGGGACAGGCTGTGAAAAGGCCAGAATGAGCAACTCCTTGGCTGGACTGTCTCGGCTAAATTGGCGTTTGGCGGATATTTACAGTTGTACCATACTCTAATTTCTGTGGTGGACAACACGGAAGCAGGCTGGTCTATACTGGGAGGGGCGCTAGCTGGCTGATTGCACTGCCCGACAGCCACATCAGGACACGTGCAGTTTGAAAGGAAGGAGGGTTAAAGGGGGTGTGTTTTTAGGTCTCGGCTAGCGAAGGCTGCGCTTGCGCAGTCTCGCGTGGCTAGATTTAATGTTTTTCAGTAGTGGAGCTTGAACCCGCCCTCTTCTCCATTGGCTGGCTTCCTAAACGGAGGCCAGCCATTGGAGGAGAGGGGCGTCTGTCCATTTAAGCCCCTTCTTTTTCGGATTTGGGGGCGTGTTTTTTAGTTTCTTTCTCTCCTCTGGAATGTAAACATTCCAGCCAATGGGAAGAGGAGAGAAAGAAAAACACGCCCGAATCCGAAAATGACGCTGCGTTTCTCCAAGGCATTTCTGCTTGACCTCGGAGAAAGATGGTGGTGTTCATAGCGTCATCCCCGTCCACCATGGTACCCCGTACACGGCCCGGCTGGTGCTCGTCCCCCCATCTCCGCGTCGGGATTAAGAGATTTGGCCCAGAATCACATGATGGTGAGCCGACGCCGAGACTCGAATCTGGAGTCCCAGTAGTATTTTTGAAACCCTGTAAAGTATACTTTTATAACAGTACCGAAAGATTTTTCTGTAGTCACTGAAGCTTGTAGGGTTTAGAAGATGATGATTAAAATTTAGAGTTCAGTAATAACACAAAATAGGTCTGCCGCTGCATATCACCCTGCACTGTAGTCCCCATTGTTTACAAATGGCCTCCACGCTTCTCTGGAGGCTTCGCAGATCGGGCGCCATGGGCGTGATCCCCCCCTCCCCCCCACTTGTGCGAAAGGCCAGCCTTTGCCCGCACAAGTGGATTTCACACCTCCTTCCCGCACTGCACAGCTCTTCCGAGTTACGGTCCAATCCTGGTGAGGCATTTGTTTGTCCAAACTCTTGACAACTGCCGGTAGGTAGGCCCCGTCAGTTAACGCAGAAGGCCTCCCTCAGAGGTGAAGTGCACCCCCGCGAGTGACAAGGTGCGGTACCCGGGGTGGCGGCGGCGGGACCCCCCTCAGTGCCGTGGGGAGAGGGGAGCCTGGCAGGCCAGGGGGTGACAGGACCTCCAGCCTGAGAGCCCTGGACCCAACTCCTCACACTCTTAACCCCCCCCCCCTCCCCCTCCCTCCCCTCCCAGGGTCCACTGAAGAGCCTCCACCTGACAACACCTGATCTCGCCGTCATTCTGCGACTTTCTGGAGAGTCCCCCCCCATCCCCGAGAGGTCACACATTACCGTCACCTCCGTTAAGAGAGCGCCTCCACCCAGCGGACCACCGCAGAGGGCCTTCCTGGAGAAGAGAGACGAGATTGGTCTCTTACCGTGGGTACACCCCCACTGCCCCCAACAGGGGAGAGGGGGTAGAATTAGAGAGCAGCCCCACTTCTGACAGGTGATGCAGGCCCTCACCTTCAACCCTTCCTTGTTCCTTCCCTGCACCCCAGGTACAGAGGCCCCCCACCCCCAAGTGTCTTTCAAGGACCAGGAAAAACATTTCCTTCGCGTGACACACCCATAATCCAAATAAAGACATGCCAGGTACCTCAATGAAATAGTACAAATAATTCCAGGCTGAAATAAAACCTCCCCGTGAGGGTCTTCTCTGGGTTCAGCCCCACCACGGTGGAGTCGTAGGGCTGACACCTGTCTGGCGAGCATGAACCCCTCTGAGCCCCTGGAGTCCTGCAGGTCGGCGTGTGCGGACAGTATGCCTCAGTATTCACCATCCTAACCATATTTCAAATATTCGGGCTATCGCTGGTGGGCTCTGACCAGTTGGAAGCAAAGGAAACACTTCACTTTTAGATCCAATGCTTCAAGAATATATCTGCTTCTCGGGCCACGCAGATTACTTTTAGCACGGGTGCTCACCAAGTCAACTACTATAAACCCTTCTTGAAATGTCCTTGTTTAAAATACCTTAACCGTACATATGATAACTCCTGCTCCTCCTGAATTTCATTACATAATGTAATTACACTGGTTATAAAACTGTATTTGATTTTCTGCTCACTCCTCTAAAGTTATTTGCAAAGGTGCTTGATGTGGGGGAAAAAAACTCCCTGAAAATCGCAGATAAAAGTAAGAAAAGGGTAAACTCTGCTGTGCATTATTGTTTACGCTATGGTAAACCCTGCCTCCTAACTTATACCCCATTGAGTCTGTAACAACTAAATATTGATATTGATTGAATTCCAAAATGCCTTTAGTTACTAAGAGGTGCTAAGAATCGTTTGACTTCTTGTTTACACCGGTTTTAAAAATTCGAAAATGAATTACTTCGTATAGTTTTAATAAGTTTGTTTTCTCTTAAAATTGATTTATTTTCTCGCTCCTTAACCTTTGTTTTTGTTGTGTGTGTGTGTGTGTGTGTGTGTATATTACTTTGTGTGGGTGGCTCTGTGTGTGTGGGTGGCTTTCTGGGTGCAAATGCAATAGGTCTCTCATTTGAGAGTGATTAAGCAATTGACATTGTAAATAATAATGCCGTTTCTTTAAATGTTTTAAAAACAAAAACATAAACAAAAATAATGTCATGAGCAATGCCAATAGCTCTAACTTTAACAATGCCGAGACCATTGCATTGTAAATGCTTGTTACTGAATGGGGCCATGGGAACAACGTATTTTGGAACTCTTTGCATCCTGTGGGATGTGGGTGTGAAGTGCTGCCGTCTCTAGGTGCCTCACAGCCTTTTCGCTGCACTTCATTGACGTGTTGTTCACACTGCGTTGGCACGCGCTGCTTTACCAAGGTGTAAATTACCAATGCATGGACATTTTTTTGCACCTCTGCCAATTGCAGTGTCAGCGATTGTCAGTGGACACCACCTGCCTTTGGCTGGTGGCAACCTTTAAAGATATAACCGTGATTTTCAAGCCCTTTTCTGGACTCGTAAACAGTTTATTTTTGCATGCAGAGTTTTACGCCCACATTCTATGTTAATTAATGCACTTTACCTATATACATGCAAGACCCGAGATATCTTTGCAAGTTATTTTTCTCATTCTCTGATTGTACACTCGCCCGTTGAGCTCTTAGCGCGCATCGATAAAAGATCACGTATGTTTGCAGAGGGCAAGTCGTTTGTGTGTCGTCCTGGTTTTCTTTAAGTGTGCTGGCATTAAAGAGGAGTCATGCCCGGAGGAGGGAAGATGCCAGTGCATGGATATCATCTGGCCATAAATCTCAGCAGGCCAAAAGCGCCTTGCGTTACTGGCATTATGTCTGCCTGGAGGGTTCCTAGAGAGCCAACATGATGGATACCCGGGAAAGTGGATTCACACAAAGCGACAAACTTAGAATGAGCACCAGGAATGTATATTGGTAGTGTATAGATAGGTTTTAATAAATGGAATGTTTGGGTATGATTAATAGCTGCCAATGCGCTCATATCCTGTGTGGCACCTGACCTATCTTAGTCTTCACTGTTAAATCAGAACTACAATTCCCAGTATGCAAAATGGCTGTGGCTCAAAAGCTATGTCTGTAGATGCCTTACGTGATATGGGTCCACAGACAATGACATTTAATGACTTTCTGTCAAAGAAAAAGTTAATCGAAGCACTGGGGCTTACTCTCTCTGCTGCCAGATTCCTGTCCTCTCATTGCCACCACAGGGATCCTGCCCACAATTTGACAGCTTGTCAGTCTCGTTCCACGCCTTGTCACATTTGCCATCCAGAGTGCATCTAATGGCCTCTGCTGACAAGGAGCAGCAGTATTAAACATGTTGAGTTGGCACCCTAGGGTCGCCTCAGAAACGCTCCCTAACGGCAAAAGCAGCTCATCATAGGGTCTAATATGGATCATACCTCGCCTTGCATTCCAGGGAGCTCGATGTAAATGCCAAGGTCAGACCAGAGAATGCCTCGGGCATGCCCCTTTCCCTTCAATAGATGCGTGGTTGGCTATTCACTAATCTAGACCACTCTCAAGTTCTCTGACAATCCCCAGAGTCCAGAGTTGTGGCTCCCGGAGTCCCAACAGCTACTGCTGGGTAATGAATGAACGAATGAATGAATGAGTACTTATAAAGCGCATGGCTACCAAAGGCCTCCCAGCGCTAACGACAAAACCAAGTACCGAGCAGAAGGAGCATCAGGGGAACAGCAGAGTCTTCAGAGATTTACGAAAGGAAAGGTCAGTAGTCTCAAGCCGAACATGATCTGGAAGTTGATTCCAACTTTTCGATGATATAATGGAAAACATCCTACCACCACTCCATGCTCGATTAACTCTCGGGACTGTTGCAAGACGTTTCTTTCCCGAGCGTAGTGTTCTAGTTGGGAGGTAGGGGATGATGATAGTCCTGAGAATCGGAGGTGCCATGGAGGACAATACCTTGTGAGCAATGCACAGGGCCTTGAACTGAATTCTCTCTGCCACTGGCAGCCAGTGCAGAGAGATAAGCAAGGGGTTTGCCGATGCCCGATCAGGGGCCTGCATGAGGGAGCGTGCAGCACAATTTTGCACCATTTGAAGCTTTTTAATGGTAGCGCACGAGGAACCTAGATAGAGCACATTGGCGTAGTCGAGCCGTGACAGAATCAAGGCCTGCACCAGCAATTTCCCTGCACTAAAAGGGAGCAAGGGTAGGATTTTTCTAATCATTTTAAGGATCCCAAAGCAGGTAGCAGCTACCTTACGTGCCTTAAACTCTAGTTTGTGATCGAACCACACCCCAAGGATTTTTATATGTTCTTTGGGTGTGGGCATAGTTCCTAGACATTTAGGCCAGAAAACACAAGGGTTGATGTTAATGGGTTTTCCCAAAAACATCAGTTCAGTTTTTGCAGCATTTAATTTTAAAAAGGAGGTATCCATCCAAGCGGACACTTTCTCTAGACAATTTTCCAGGCAAAACTGCTTATCATTAATCTGATTAAGGGACACAATTAACTGTGTATCATCTGCGTATGAAACGATCTTGACCTCAAAAGGCTTGACCACTTCTGCCAAGGGTCGCATATACACATTGAAAAGCGTGGGGCTCAGGGAAGATCCCTGAGGAACCCCACAGCGCACCGGAATTCTTTCCGAGATAAAGTTGTCCTCAAAGACTTGAAAAGACCTATCTCTAAGGAATGACTCCAGCCATTTAAGTAGGGCTCCTGCAACCCTGATCTCCCTAAGTCTTTCAATCCAGAGTAGGTGATTGACTGTGTCGAAGGCCGCGCTAAGATAGAGTAGTACAATAGCTGCGGACCCACCGACTTCTAAAGTTTTCCTGGATTCCTCAAGCACTACTAGCAAGGCCGTTTCAGTACCCTGCTGTGGCCGGAAACCAGTTTGAGAGGGGTGCAGGCGATCGTTCTCCTACAAAAAGGCGGAGAGAATCGAATTAACATATCTTTCGCAAATTTTTGCAAACCCCGGCAGCAATGAAATTGGCCGATAGTTAGCAAAAATTTCCGGATCCAGGGTATGTTTCTTTAAGAGGGCTCTGACCATAGCCCGTTTCCATGGAGATGGGACAATCCCAGTGGAGAGTGAAAGGTTAATGAGGTCAAGAATAACTGAGCTAATAGAATCAAAAACCTGGTTTATGAAAACCGGAGTTATCACATCACTGGGAGAGCCAGATTTCAACTGATAAGAATAAGCTTTTAAGGATTCCAGGTCCATGGGGGGAATGGTCTCAATGCCTGGGACTGGAGATTTGGCTGAGCTATCTGGAAAGGAGGTATCCATCAGTCCTGACGTAGGAAAGAAGGTAGAATAGATATCATCGATTTTTTTAAAAAAAGAAACGCGCCAACTTATTACACCTCCCTAGGGGTCGTCTGAAGGAAGAGAAGGCTCGGGTGGCTTAAGAAGGTGTTTCTCAATTTAAAAATTTCCCAAGGGGAATTGGAGGCAAAAAAGATCTTTTTTCCATAATATTCTGCTTGTGCCAACCTATTTTCAGCCTTATAGATATTGATGGCTTCTCTGTACTTCGATTTCTCGAATACCGAGAAGTCCTTTCTCCACCTTCTTTCCAAGCGCTTACAAATATGTTTCTGCTCCCTAAGTTTGGAGTTGTACCATTCTGAACGATGACTATCTTTTTTGTTGGTCATCAGTTTTTTCGGGATTAGTGAATCTAATGACATTTCCAGCCATCGAGTCACTTTATTATTGGCTAGTTCCGGGTCGTTACTTAGAATAGGTCTAGATTTTTCCAGGATCGATGCCCACCCGTTAATGTCCAATTTGGGCCAGTTTCTATTCCACCTTTTGGTCTTACCCCATGGTTGCACACCATCCTGATGTCTGATGTGTCCAGGCAAAGGGTATCAAAAAATGATCAGACCACGGTAGGGGGATATGCCTTCCTACTGTCAGACTATTACTATTAGAGAAGAGTGGGTCAAGAAGGTGACCTTTCTGGTGAGTGGGGCTAGAGACTTTAAGTTTCAGAGCTAACACACCTAGGCTGTCAATAACGGCTTCAGCATCCATAGCAGATTCCTTATCAAAATGGAGGTTAAGATACCCTAAAACGGAAAAATTGGAAAAAGAGCTGACCAATCTAGCAATGTTATCCGGGAGGTCCCTAATAAAATGGCCTCTGTGTCCTGGGAGACGATAGATAAGGACACCAGTAAAGGTACACGTGGGGGAGAAGCCAAGGGAAAATAAACAGCTTTCACAGTCAGTAATATTATTAACAGACATGCAGCAGTTACATTTTTCTTTATAAATGATGGCTAAACCCCCACCCCTAATGAGTTCCCGGTCTAGTCTTTGAATAAGATAGCCAGCAGGAAGAGCTTGTACTACCGCTGGGTCAGAAGTGTCAGTGAGCCAAGTTTCGGTGAGCAGCAGAACGTCACGATCTAGCTCATCCAGCAGTAAGTACAGTTCAGTGGTGTGCTTGGGTAGAGAACGACAGTTCAGGAAATGAGTGGACGCGAAGCGATTGTGGGCTGTATCTGTAAGCAAGTAGCTGGCCACAGGTGTAAGAGAGCTTACCTTTGGGCAATGGATCAGGGGTCCTGGCCCCGGCTGGTCGCAGACGGGCTTGCCTTAGGCGTGCCTTCGGCGCTCCAGCGGCGCGGCCGCGTCGTACGCCCCTTAAAAGGAGTGGTGGGCGTGGTTGGCGTCGCAACTAGACTGCTCGCTAACGAAGAAAAGCCCGTTTATGTGTCCCCCCGGAGCATTGAACACAGCTCCTTCCGGAATTTTAGTGCAAGCAGCAAAGTAATGTGCAAATAAGCAAACATTTCAGTAGATAAAACAACTTGATTCAATTCTTCCCAATTCCTCACAAAGAGCCCACAAGTAAAATAAATTCACATAGAGTCTTTAAAAGCAAAAACAGTTCGTAGCAATAAGCCGCTGAGCCTCACCGATCCGCTAATGAACGGTAAAAGGCTTGTCTAATGAGGTGGCAGCTCTTGGCATGTCCCTATTTCTACCATCCTTAGTTTCTTGTGATCTGGAACTTCGCTCTTCAGCTCTAGGCCGACAGTGACAGCAGCATCAGGACCATGAAGTGCTTGACTGAGGAGGCTCAGAGAAGCTTGACTGTTTAACTGTGCTCAGGTCACTCTTCTCAGCACAGCAGTAGAGGTTTGTTCATCCTCCTGTTTAACACACATAGTTTCTTCCCTCTCATGCTGTCCAACCACTGACAACAATCCAGTCTACCTAACAGTAGCTATTTACCCTCCGTTTTTAATTTGTGAAAAAAAGTGAGTGTAGGACCCCAAAGTAGTTTTTAAGATGCTGTAGTTAGGCAAGACCTAAAAAGATATCAATGGTGGCCCATTACAGAGTGGCTCACTGCCACCTTGTTTTCTTTGACTAAAAGTACAGCACTGCTTTAAACATGATGTCGGTCTCTTACCCGTAGATGCATGCATAATAAATGCTCAGCTTGGCCGGAGCCTGGACCCCGTCTGAAATCGATTCAGGGCTCCGCAGTTCGAAGACCTCTTGATTAAGCACTTTCCCTTTCTTCTGGCAGGTTTATAAAGGTTAGAGCTCGTTTGGAACACTAACGTGGCTACTGTTCCAGGAGAACCAAGGTTGTCTCTTAGGCTTCACCCAGTGCCTCTGCTCAGCAGAATATCTATGCTTCCAAAAATGTGAGAATGAAAGTCAAAAATTTCTCCAGACACGTATCCTTAACTAGTTGAAGTCCAGCTTTATTTTCCACCATTCATTCCATTTGCTAGGATCTGACTGCTTATAAATTGCATTGTCTGCTCTGCCTACTGTTTGAAAAACTTAAAACAGGATGCTGGCTAATTATCTATTGCTTCAGTGTACTGCGTAGCACCAACATACCTCTTTACAGATGCTTCAGAGCACTCTGTGACATTGAAAACAAGCATTGGCATAGCCAATAAGTCTCGCTTTTGGGACCTTATAAGTGTTTAGCCATGCAACACTTGATGTTGTTGCACCAAGGATACTGTGCTGCATAACTAAATACTTATAAGGTCACAAAAGCGAGACCTATTGGCCATGCCAATGCATAAGGATTCTGTTGCTGGGTGCCTGACTGCTCTTGCCAGGATAGGCGGGCCATGACAACACTACGAATAATACCTTTTTTCAGATTTTAATCATGTTCCCCCCCTCACCCCCCCCCAAAAAAGTGTTACCCGAATTTTAAATAAAAGTGTCTCCATGTGGCTGGCCCCGTGCTGTGGGATCGACGTATAGTTTCTTCCTCTCCCAATGGTTAATTTGGACAAAGCTGGGTGAAACTGACAGGAAGTGGTGATTGATGGTGAATTAAAGGTTTTAGAGAAGACCTGTGTACGTCATGAGGACAGCCTATCGCAATTGTCCAGAGCTAGGAATAGAATGGCTGATGAACTATGACACACAATAAGGACACAGGATGTATCAGGGACTCGGGATAGAATGCAGAGAGGAGAAGGCTTGGTTTCACTGGCAGCCATTCTAAGTGTCCTGAAACAAGTTCAATCCAAATAAGAAAGTTGTTCTATGTAAACAAAATATTTTACTAACTTGAAACAGAACAACAGCCAGATAGGAGATCCTGAAGGAACATTTTCTAACTTGAAGAGATAAGTGTTTATAAAAATATTGCTAAAGGAGCATATTTGTCTAAAATTACAGGTTTAGTCTGTATAGATCCTTTAGACAAGAAAGATTATGCAGTCCGACTAACTTTATTGTATAGGAGATGCTGTGCAATGTTTAACTTCACTAACATAGAAGATCACAGATATTTCGCTACAGCACTTGTAGAACAACATAAGGCATGCTTTTTGAGCTGAATCACAAACATGCAACCATCACTGCAGTAGAGACGCATATAGTTTGATATCATTTAGCGAGAAAAATGATATATATGGATTTAGCGGTCAAGGCTGCTAATCAGGTTAACATGACACTTGTGAAAATTTTTAAATGTGTTGCATTCACATGAAACATCCACGTGCAGTCCAAATGGAAAACGTTCCCAATAACTCCTCGTGTTATACAGAAAGCAACGGCACACACGTTTGTACAAAATGTAGATATATATTTTCCCAGACGTATTCACATATAGTTCGGGTTTCATATATGACTAATGGTTTTATGAAACTGGAATACATTCCCAGCATATTATTTGTAAGGGGCATATGTACGAAACCAAATTTTAGTCGCAAACGCTGCGAATCGCAAAAAACAGCGTTTGCGACTAAATATTCGCAATTTCCTATGTATGACACACATTCCTAGTGCAAATTAAGAAATCGCTAAATTAGTGATTTCTTAGGCTGCGAAACTCCAAAATTGCGATTATGCTTGCGATTTCTTAAATTGCGATATTCTCAATTTGCGAAATTCGCAAAAAGGATATCGCAAATTAAGAAATCGCAAGCAAATGTATGAAAAACTCGCTAATTGCGAAATAACGAAATTCGCAAAATAAGAAATCGCAACTAACACCAAGTGCATGCAGGTGGTAAACAGGTGCAAGGTACTTAAACCACCCCACAATGCAACAGAACAAACCACAATGGCAGCACTGTTTGTGATAGCCAGGAGGCTGCGTATTTGGGCTCTTGCACAGAGGAGAATGAGACAGGGACGTATATTCAGGCTGCGCATCACTCTGTTCCAGCACACTGAAGAGGACATCCATGACAAGTACTGGCTGCACCCACAGACCATATTGGACCTGATTGAGGAGCTGAAACCCTACTTGGAACACCCTACAAGCAGGACACAAACAATTCCCACACATGTGCAGGTCCTGTGCTCCCTGCACCTCCTGGCGTCAGGGTGTTTTCAACGGGTCATAGAGGAGGTTGGTGGGGTGTCACAGAGTGCACTTTCGCGCTTCTTTCATGCCTTTCAATATGCAATGCTCACATCACATACACTTCCCCACCACCCAACAGGGATTACAGCAAACAAAACTTGACTTCTACCAGATTGCACGTTTCCCCCACGTCATTGGCTGCATCGATGGGACCCATGTTGCCATCACACCCCCATCAGCAACTGAATATGTCTACAGAAACCGTAAATGCTACCATTCCCTCAATATACAGATTGTGTGCAACGCAAAGTATATCATCAATGACATCGTACCCAAATACCCTGGCAGTACACATGACTCTTTCATCTTTAGACACAGTGGAATACACAGACGTCTGAGTGCTGGAGAGTTTGGGGAGGGATACCTGCTAGGTAAATACATGGCACACATCCATACATCCACTACATCACTGGAGGGTGGGGACATTGACTTACCTATTGTGTCTATCCCTGCAGGTGACAGTGCCTATGCAGTGCGGGACTTCATCCTGACTCCGTATCTGGACCCAGCTAATGCAAGTGAGAGGAGATACAACAGGGCACACAGATCTACACGCTGCGTCATTGAGCGTACGTTTGGAATCCTTAAGAGCCGGTTCCGGTGCATGCATAAAAGTGGAGGCGCACTGCAATACAGCCCTGAGACCTGCTGTAAAATCGTGGCAAGCTGTGCAATGCTCCATAACATGGCTATGAGGAAAGGCACCAGAATTGATGTGACCGATACAGACACATCGGATGACGATTGCCCTGCTCCCCCTGGCAGACCAGCGTCAGGAGTCGGGGCAGCAGCTGGACGCCAGAGACGGACTGAGATCATACAAAACTACTTCTAGGTGAGCAATGATGACATGAGACAAAAAATCTTTCTAATGTGTGCTGTGTTTATTCACACTTCACAATCATTAAATGTGTAGCTGTACCCAGCACATGTTATGCACACAGTGCAGGTACGGCACAAGTAACTGTGCAATCTGCATAGTTGGGTTACTTCACCTTTTTTTGTTTCATTGTCACTGTACAGTTCCCCTCCTTCGGTGACGCATTGGTGGTGTTTGGCGTCCAGGCTGAGTGCCCTCCATGGTGTTCCTGGGGCCTGCACCCTGTCTCGAACTGCGCCGTCTTTCTCCAGGCAATGTAGGAGTGATGCTGCTCCTACTGGAGGTTTCTTCACTCTCGCCAGAGGCCATGAGAGCGCTGCCACCTGAGTTGGCCGTCTGCAGCTGCTCCACTGCACTGGTGACCTGTGCTAGCCCCCTGGCTTTGTCCTGACAGCAGTGCGCCATTTCCACCTGCATTGTGACGCTTCTGCGCGTCAGAGTGCTGGTGGTGGTGCAGAGGCGGTTCACGGCCTTGGTAAATGTGTGAAGGCGTGCATTGGCACGTCGGGCAGCCCTCTCACTGGCGGCTTGGTTGTGCCTCAGAGTGTCACACAGGTCACGGATGGCACCTGCCATGGCCATGATGCCCTCCCCCATGTTTTGCTGATCTTTGTGAATACGGCATAGCTGCCTATTTATTGACCTCAACGATTTACTTTGCAGGCGCTGTTGCTGCAGCATGCTGTGTTCCAGCCCAGAAAATACGGTTTCCTCCGCTTCAGTGGCAGTGCTGATCCTGGGCCTTGACCTGCGTGTATCCTGTGGTGGAATGCTTGGCCTTGGTGTGTCCTGACTGGGCATGTGTGACACACCCTGACTCCCCTCTCTTCTGTCACTGTCCTCCCCTGTGGCCGGGATGTCATCCTCAAATGGAGGCAGTGGGGGCACATGTGTGCGCTTCCTGCGCAGGATTGGTATGTGCTCCGTATCATCACTGGAGTCCTCAGGATGTGCAGGCTCCTCTCCCTCTGCACTGTCATCACGTGCCCTGGATTGTGCTGTGGATGTAAAGGGGACTACATGAGCTTGTGTCTTTGTCTGCAATTTGCACTCAATAAAGTTTCTACAGTTTGTATCGGCTAACTTCTGACACTGTATCATTCACTTATCCCCAACCCACATGTTGCATTAGATTTCCTATGTCTCATGGACACACTGTCAGACATATTACTACAAGTTCCATGATGCATTGCTGGGTGTGCTGTAAGACTTGGACTGGAATAACATTTTGTGAGGATATTTAGCGCATTTGGGGAAGTGTGCATGGGATGGGGATCAGTGCAGATTGATTTTACATGCATCTTACCTTGGCTGCTGGATGCAGAGTCGGAGCTGTCAATGTCAGCCACACCACCGACGCTCTCAGGCAGGAGAGTGGACTCCACAAGCTCCTCGTGGGGTGTTGGCTGTGCTGGTGTGGATGGTCCTCCCCCGGTCTGGTTTGCATCCTTTAGTCTGGCTGCCACCCTCTCCTTCGACCTCTGGCGCAAATCATACCATCGCTTGCGCAATTCCTCGATGGTGCGATTGGTCACTCCCACAGCATTCACCTTCTGTTGAATGTCCAGCCAGATTTTGCGTTTCCTTGCTTCTGGGACCCGCAGTGCCTTTTTACCGAAAAGGAGCTCATGGCTGCATGCCATCTCCTCTATGAGGACCTCCTGCTCCTTGTCAGAAAACTTGTGTTTTCTCTTCCTCTTCTCTGCATCCTTGCCCTCATGTTGCTTGTTGGACTCCATTGGTGTTTGTTCTCTCCTGGGATGCCTCCTCACACTCTCCAAACAGCCTCTGGGTGTGGCTCAGGTAAGCAGGTGCAGGAAATCACTCCCACTTCCTGTTTGTGATGTCATCAGGCTGCACCTGTAATGCAGATTCCCGTTTTCGCGATTTCTTAATTTGCGAATTTCGCAATTAAGGAATCGCAAATGATGTTTGAGACTTTTTTGCGATTATTAAGAAATCACAAAAAATGTGCGATTTTTTTTTTTTTACATCCCGATTTGCGAATCTCAAACTGCAAATCGCAAAATATCGCAATTTGAGATTCGCAAAACGGGAGTTTCATACATATGCCCCTAAGTGAAGTAAAATGTAAAATTGCAAGGCAAATTCAGGAAATATCAGAAGTTTTGAAGTTTCCAACTCACAGATAAGGCAGATGCTCTGGCGTCAAAATAAGAGGTGTTGTTAAGATTTTAGAAGCCTTTCCAGATAAGCTTGAAATGTATGTTCTGGACCCCTGGACGGTTGCTTGAACCGTTAAGCAAAGTTTTAGATGATGGGCCTTTTATTCAGCAGAAACGAAACTGTTTTTCCCTTAGTCAAATAAATAATCTATTCTGACGTTTTTTTCAAACCGTAATAGAACGAAAACCTTACTTGGAACTTGTTAATATGGGAGAAATGGCACCCGATGCATACCTAATGCAGGAATTAGCATGACACTTTTATATTAGATAATGACTTTTTTTGTGAAGAATTCAACTTCTTTATTTATGCTGATGAGGTCAGAAGTCTGGTAAGAAGTACAGGCACTGGAAAGGGGACAAGGCATGATAAGGATGGCGTTCGTTTAACACCGCTTTAGAAAGGGCCATCATTCATTCAACCACAAGGATTATTAGACCAGGAGATGCAATACATTATTACATTAGAGGAGACTGCTTTACATAAAGCACGAGAAGATTTGTTAACAAGTAATTAAGTGCCCCCTTATCGAGTGCTCTCCATTTCCATGCTCCGGGCAGGCCCCATGTTTGCACTCTTGTGGGGCCGCAGTGTATCCTATTATTATGCAGGCAGCACCCCCTCGGTTGTAAAGCCGTTGACCGTTCAATCAGCAGAGTTAGCTGCTGATAATCAAAAGTTCCCAACCTCGGGCCCCGAGGCCAGGTTAGAGCCAGTCAGAGAGGAGCCAGAGCTCGGGAAGCACGGGGACCAATCGATCAGCTGAGTAATCCTTATTACTGATTGGCCTTTACAACACATCGTCTACCCTCTTATTTTAAACCCGGACAATGTACTGATATCGGTAAATATAGGGAGATGGTTTATTAAGAGTAGTTTCTTACCTGATAGCAAAGCCATTTGTTCTGCCAGCTTTTCAGTTTGAGCAGGTCCTTGCTGCCATGAAGAGGCTGGAATGCGCACTGAGAGCTCCAGCTTTTCTCTCCTGCTTCACGCCCTGATTGGTGAAAGCAGTGAAGTACGGGAGCCGTTCAAGAGATTTAAGGTACAGCCAGTAAAAGTCAGCAGGTGCGCTAAATTAAACAAGCATTGTTAGCATTGTGCTGTTCGAAACATGAAGGGCGGTGTCGGAGTTTACTGCACAGTGCTACAATGCCTGTTTATTTTAGCAAAAAGGCTAAAATTACAAGTGAAAGGCCGCTGGCGAGGGAACACTGGACACCCGTTTACCACCATGGAAACCATGATGGAGAAGGTGAAAAATGGGTGTGCGCGCGTGTATGGGTGTACCATGTGTGGGGGGGTGCAACGCAGGGGGCAGGATTACAAACGCCACGAGAGAGGGGAGCAATAGGAGGGCAGGGAATGCGCTAAGGAAATGGCCTCGCGGCAAAAAGTTAACAAGTGGGAGGGGTGGGGGGAGTGCACGCGTGCGCGCTAAGCTTCAAAAGGAATTTTTAAAATAGCACGCCTCGGGCGCTAAAAGCTGGCGGCTGCGCGCGTGCACGCACTCGTGCACGCAAGCTCTAGGCCACTGGTAGCATTTTCTGAAGCCCTTACTAAAAGTCTCGCCAGAGCAGCGCATGCACTGGCTCAGGCGAGACCTAAAAAATAATAGCACTGGTCAGAAAAATGAGGGATCAGCAAAACTTAGTTAGTTCTTCTAAATGCGGCCCCTCTGGTCGACCAAATTGTGTTGTTTTCTATCCTATTTTCTCTTAGTATATTATGTCCATTATGTGCAAAATAAGGACCATTGGTTTACAACCTGATCTGTATTTTACCTACACAGCTGGTCAGCTTATGCCAGCAAAAGGCGGCATTTCCCTCTTTAAAATATAGAATTAAAACAGGAAATAGAAAATAATCAGTTCAAAAACATCCAAGTCCTAAATAGAAATAGGAAGCTACTCCAAAACATCATTAAAGGAAACAGAATTGCATCTGTGCAAAAGAATACAAAGTTTTTAACATATATTTATATCTTGCAGTTGTTTAGAATCTGAAAACTGAAAAAATATGGCGGCCAATATTTTTCAGAGTGAAAGGAGGAAGCGCTAGCCAGGAAGCAGGCTACTTGCCAGCACGTCTTGTGTAATACGTGCATTTCCCTAGTTGTGCCAGCTAACTTCTAATTTTCCCCCGTGATTTGTTTCCGTCTCTGCCAGCCCCTGGTGACAGCTTAGGCCAGGGTAGAGACAGGCAGCCCACTCACCCACCCACCTCACCTTCACAACACGGCAAGAGGGTGTTGTACAACACCTACTCCCCAGATACCACGAGACGACCAACCCTCCAATTACCGTCCCAATTAAGAAACCGGATGCCTTCACACCTGCCTGTTCCTTGACAACTTCACAAACCAACCATCACTAACCTCTTCCCCACAGGAACTCGCAATAGAGTCTTTGATGGGGGATTACTCTCCCCTCAGAGTAGGGAGCAAACGAAGGACCGCTTTTAGTGGAAATCTGATTAAAATGCAGCTGAGCCGCTTTTGTGCAGGCCCCCTGCTGGATAATTCATCTCCATTCAGGATTTCTATTCCCCTGGCATCTATGCGCACCCTTGTAAGCAGTCTTGTGACCTCGCCCAGAGTTAAAAGATCCCCCCCACTCACCCGCCACCTTCCCCTCATCTCTAATTGCTGTTTGCAGCTGGGATTGTTGCCTCACCTTACTTGTCTCCCTCTCCCTCTTAACCCCACCTCCTTTCAATCAAAAGTAAGCAACTTGTCATAATGATTACCTTTGAGGCGTTCAAGAGGCACCCCCTGCTGCCAAGTTGAGAGACATCCCTTCTGGTCAGCTGATTTTCTTATGTCATTAGTAGAGTAACTGATTGTAAGAAATTGGATTATTAATCGGGGAGGGTGACTGCCTTCCTCAAGGAATAATCACAACCTTGTGTAGCAAAGGCACAGATCACACCGTAATTTAGAGCAATGTGTAAAGTTCATGTAAAACAATAGAAGTGCAAAACCAAATTAGAAAAATAGAGTACAATGTAATTTAAAAAATGGCACTAAAATGACAAAAATTCCAACTAGGGGAACAGGAGATATGAATTTTTAAAGATTCAAGTAGAAATAGTGCCAAAAAGTCAAATAGTCAATGGTCGTGGTAGACCAGGACCTAGGTGCAATTTCAGGCTGACCGCGATTGAACGTGAGTCAGATGCACCTGTCCGGTTTGTGGTGGTAAAGATTTTACCTACTGACTTAAGTCCTTTAAGTCCCAATCCACCACAAAAGTACATTTCTAAAGCCCCCTAGCACCTATGGGGAGGTACTTACAGACTCATGGGTTGTCAGGCAGAGGCCAGTAGGGTCCAGTCTAGATCCAGTTGCTACTGGTCAGCTGGGCAGTTGCATGAAAACCCTGTTGTAACTTGTTGCCTCCCTGTAGCTACACAACATTCCAGCCAGCTGACCCTTGAAGTCCATGGTACGAGATGGAGCAGGTTCAGTACTTCAGGGCTCCGGCCAGACCACAGACAGCCGTTCTAGTCCTCATCTGTTCTTCATCAGGTGCAGCAGAGTTCTGATGTGGGTGCCTTGAGATGCCACATTTATGCCTGGCATGGGCTAGTGGGTAGGAATGACTCCTGGGGACACCATAACCAATGGGGTAAACGTTCTCAAGGCCAACCCTACCCACTTTGGGCATTTTCAAGATAGCAAAGGTCTTTGGCCACACTAAACTTGCACTCTCAGGGCTGATGGAGGGTGCGGAGGGTGTACTATGTTAATCCTAGTGTCCTTACACATTTACCACAAAAATGTAGTTTGAAGTAACCCCCAATAAACCCAGAGACAGAAGTCTGGTAGAACAACAGTAGGGGTTTTCAGCTTCCAGATAGTGGATAAACAAGAATTGTCTTGGCATCCTTATTCCTTTTTTTCAAATTTGCCTCGCGTGTTATATGTAAAGCTCAGAGACCGAAGGCAGGTTGGACAAAAGCAGGGTTTTCCAGCTACCGGACAGTGTATATACAAGGACTGTCTTGGCATCCTGTTCTCTATTTTTAAAGTGCACCCCCAATGTTACATTTAAACCCAGCATACCTGTCAAGCAGGATCTGACACTCCATCAGGATTTGACAATATATTATCAAAGAGGATGCCCCCATCCCCCACCATGAACCTGTGAGGTTCAGAAGAGTAATCTCTTCCCGTTTACGTCAGCTTATTGTTTGATCCAGGGAGGCATTTCACACCTTTCCAAATGCTAATTGCTAGCTTGGAGAAGTTGGAGAGCAAATGCAAATTAGGCTCGAGGCACTTCAGGCAGGGAAAAGGTAAATTTTTTAAAGTTACTTTCCCTTAATATTTATTAACTCCACTAATAAATTAGATTTTTTGATAACTATTAAAAACAGTTTTTTAATTATTTTTCCAGCTAGTCCCATTTCTGAGAAACAGTATTAGGCTTTTTTATCTGTACTCTGGTTTTGTGCATAGGACAGCCAGGCCTGCTAAAATAAAAATATATTTTTGGTGCTAGTCACTGTAAGGACATTTTACATTTCTAAGTGTCCTACTTTTAAATACCATGCACCCTGCCTTGTGGGCTACAATGCCTATATAGTGGTGATGTATTACTATGTGAAATAAAGGTTTTAAACTTTTAAAAGAGTATATTTTGACAGGTTGAATTGCAATTTTTACACTGATACAGTCAGGCTACTCTGGTAGGCCTGGTACTATGTTTTACACTGTCTCAATCAATCAATCAGGGAATTGTAAGCACGCTACTCACCCGTGAGGGTCTCAAGGCGCTGAGGGGGGAGTCCGCAGATCTGTTAAGCCGAAGAGCCAGGTCTTGAGGGTCTTCCTGAAGGTGTTCAGGGAGGGGGCGCGTCTGATGTCTGCCGGTAGCTCGTTCCAGGTCTTGGCTGCAATGTGAGAGAAGGATTCTCCGCCTGCTCTGGCTCTGTGGATGTGCGGGGTTTCAGCCAGTGCGAGGATGGAAGATCGGAGGTTTCTTTTGGGTACATGGAAGTTGATTCTGTCGTTGAGGTATTTGGGTTGGTTGTTGTGTAGGCATTTATAGGCGTGAGTGAGGATTTTGAAAGTGACTCTTTTCTCCACGGGGAGCCAGTGGAGACTTTCTAGGTGTTGACTGATGTGTTCGTGTCGGGGGATGCCGAGGACGAGTCTGGCGGCGGTGTTCTGTATTGTCTGGAGTTTGCCGAGTAGGGACTTGTTGATGCCGGCGCAGAGTGTGTTTCCATAGGCCAGTCTGCTGCTGATGAGTGCGTGGGTGACTGGCTTCCTTGAATCAGGGGGGATCCACTTGAAGGTTTAGTGGAGGATGCGGAGGGTGTTGAAGCAGCTGGAGGTGACGGTGTTGAACATCTTGCATTCCTTTCTGGAAGTTGAGTTTGGCAGTGGTGGGGTCTTTGGTGAGGGAGAGGATGAGCTGGGTGTCGGTGTCGTGGGCGTAGGGTACGATGTTGAGGCTGTGTTGTCGGACGATGGCTACGAGGGGGGCCATGTAGATGTTGAAGAGGGTGGGGCTCATGGATGAATCCTGTGGGACTCCGCCGGTGATTTTCGTGGGGTCGGAGAGGAAGGGTGGGAGTCTGATCCTTTGGCTTCTTCTGGTGAGGAATGATCGGATCCAGTCCAGGGCTGTTCCTTGTATGCCTGCATCGTGTAGTCTGGCGACTAGTGTGCGGTGGGAGACGGTGTCGAAGGTCGCTGATAGGTCGAGTAGGATGAGGGCTGCAGAGTGGCCTTGGTCCAGGAGGGTGCGCATGTCATCTGTGGCGGCGAGTAGGGCGGTCTCTGTGCTGTGGTTGCTTCGGAATCCGGATTGGAACGGGTCGAGGACGACATTCTCTTCAATGAATCGTGTCAGTTTCCTGTTGACTGTTTTCTCAGCAACTTTGGCTGTGAAGGGGAGGAGCGAGATGGGCCGATAGTTCTTGCAGTCGGTGTGGTCAGCTGTGGGCTTCTTGAGCAGAGGTCTGACTTCTGCGCGCTTCCAGTCATCTGGGAAGGTGCCTGTTTTGAAGGTGGTGTTGATGGTGCATTGTAGTTCAGGTGCGATGGCAGCTGTGGCTCTGTGGTAGATGTGGGGGGTCAGGGGGGCCCCCGAGTGGATGCTTTACATGGTCATGGTCTTCGGCCGTGATCGGTGTCCAGATGGAGATGGTGGGCTGGCTGGTGTTTCTGGGGGTTGGGGGGCCGTCTGTGGCGCCTGGTGGATGGTCGATGAAGTTGTTGTAGAGGTTTTTGATCTTGAGGTGGAAATAGGTTCCAAGCTTGTCGCAGAGGTCTTGGGATGGGGTAATGTCTGAGGCTTTGCTGCGTGGGTTGGTGAATTCTTGAATGACACGGAAAACTTCCTTGGAGTTGGTGGAGTTGGCCAGGATATTGTTGTGGATGAAGTTCCTCTTGGTGGCTCTGATCTGGTTGTGGTAGTCTGTCATGGCGTCCTTGTAGGTGGTGTGGTTTTCGGTTGTCTTGGTGATTCTCCAGTTCTTCTCCAGGCGTCTGCTGGTCCGTCTGGCTTCTTGGAGAGCGGTGGTGAACCAGGCGGCTTTCCTGGGGCGTTGTCTGTCGAGGTTGCGTAGCGGGCGAGCTGGTCTTGCCAGTCGGAGATCCAGGTGTGGAGTTCTCTGGGTGTATCATTTGCTTCGGGTGCCCAGGTGTGGTTGTCTCGGGTGAGAGTGGAGTTAAGTTGCTCGCCTGTAACCTTGCTCCAATTCCTTCGTGTTGGGCGTGGGGCTGGTTTGGGTGCCTTGGGTTTGTTGATGGCGAAGTGTACGCAGTGGTGGTCGGTCCATGGCGGCTGCGCTGTGTGGCTGAATTGGATGCTGTTTCCTGCAGCGAAGATGGGGTCGAGGGTGTGTCCTGCTCTGTGGGTTGGTGTGTTGACGAGTTGTTTAAGAACAATACTGGCAAGGTTGTCACGAAGGATAGTGGAGTTGGGGTCGCTGGGGTTGTCGAGGCAGAAGTTCAGGTCTCCAATGAGTATGTAGTTTGTTGAGGCGATGGCGTGGGGTGCGATGAAGTCGGTGATGGTGGTGGCGAAGGGTGTTCGGGGGCTGGGGGTCCATAGACGAGGGTTCCTTGGAGTGTGGCTTTAGGGGTGGTCTGGATCTGGAAGTGCAGGTGTTCGGCGGAGGGAAAGTTTTCGCTGGAGGTGGTGAGACAGAGGGTACTCTTGTGGGCGATGGCGAGGCCCCTTCCTGGGTGGTTGGGGCTGTCTTTCTTCTGGATCTTGTATCTGTCTGGGATGGTGGTGCTGATGTCAGGAGCGGAGGATGCGTTGGTCCAGGTCTCTGTGAAGAAGGCAATGTCGGGCGATAGAGAGTCGAATAGGTTCCAGATTTCCATGGCGTGTTTGTGTACGGAGCGAATGTTGAGGAGGATGCATTTTAGGGTGTCGCCGGTGCTGGCGTTGGCGGTGTTGGAGGCCGGGGTGGCGGTGAGGGTCTGGCGGCAGTGGAGGCAGGAGAACTGGCCATGGGTCGTGTTCAGCGAGGCCTGTTGGCATTCTCTAAGTCTTCCAGGGTTGAGTGCGAGGAGGATGGTGGTGTCGTAGCGATGGGTTACCCAGGGTTCCTGGCGCTGGTCACGGTCGGGTCACAGACGGGCGCAGAAGGGCTTGCCTTTGGCGAGCCTGCTGCGCTCGTCCGCTGCGCGACCGCGCAGCAGCCACCATTAAGTAGGGGAGGTGGGAGGGAGGAGAGGCTGGGAGGCTGGAGCGGGGGAATTCCGGGGGGAATTCCAGGGGGAGAATTCCGGGGGGGAGGGGCCGCTGGGGCAGCAGCGGCAAAAGGTGAAAGGAACAGGCAGGCACGAGAAAATAAAAACAGTGGTGGAATTAGAGCAAGACACAGAAGGGCACAATAACAGTGGCACAACAGGGAAAAATTAATGAAAAAAACATCTGAGAGAGGTTATGGTGGTTGGAGGCAGTCTGGTCCCAGTTTGAGCGGGCAGCAGGCGCAGGAGTGGACAGCAACCTCAAACCTCCCAAGGAGGAGGTCTGGAGGCAAGAGACGGCACAGCAGAGCTGCGGGGAGAGAGTGGACCTAGACCAAGGGTCGGAGGTCTTACTACACTGTCTCTGTAGTGGATGGCATTATAGGTGCTACAGTCCACCGGTAACCTTTAACTTACAGGCCCCGAGTAAATTTTTGCCATATACTAGAGACTTATAGATAATTTAAGCTAATACAATTAGGAAAATGCCTATTCAACCATGTTTACAGGGGAACACAGGCACCTTACTACTGGTTAGCGGGGATATAGTGCACAAAGTTCAAAAGCCAGCAAAAGTATAGGGTGCAGCATAAGGCCAGGGTGACCAACTAGAAAAGGGGGTTTGCTACACTGATCTTGACTGTGCTTCCACGCAGCCAGGGCGAGCTCCAGGTGTCTGAAGTTGCCACCTCACAAAGTTCTCTTTTTTCTCATTCTTTGCAGTGTTGGATTGAAAATGAGTGTTAGCAAAACTATAGGAACCAGAAGTCAATGAAAATTATTCTGTTTTATTGTGTAGGCCTTTGTCTATGCTGACATGTTGCTGTGGTGTCATCTTACCATATGATGTAATAGTGTTCTATTTCTGCGTATTTCATGGCTTGACATCAACATTTGTGCTGGTGGTTGCTGGTGGTAGGCACTAGCACTCATTTTTAAGGACTGGGATGTATTTTCCATCATCGGGTTTTGACCTAGAGCAAGAGGGAGAAAATAGAAAAGTAAGAAAGATGGCGCAAGAAAAAGGTAGGAGAAAGCATAATTAAAAAACCTGAAACCGATAGATAAAGAAACATAAAGTGTAGGGTGATAGAAGGTAAGAGGTGGAACCATGACTAGGCAGTCTCGGTGGTCGCCAAACCCAGCATTCAGCAATACTGGAGGCTGGCCCCTAAGAAAAACCTGGACACTTGCACTAATGTGTTTTATAACAAATTAAAGTACTGGGCAGAGGTAGTTATCACCAGAGCTGCTGGTGTGGTTGTAATTTCCTACTTCATCTACATGTCTATATGAAAAAAAAATGCTTTTTATATAGTGCTTCTTAACACAATTCTGCTGTTTCTAAGAGCTGTAAATAGGTTTTACTACGTGACAGCAGCATTAACAAATATGCATTGCAGGGTTGACTGCTCTCACCTACCAAGCGGCAACTTGAGATCAATGGCAATTATTTGGAAACTTCAAGGTGAATTTTCCAGTTGTACTAATCACATTCAGCGTCATGGCAGATGGTTTTGTCTCACTTATTTTCTCATCGGAGCATTGCCATTTTCTCTGCCAGCCACCCTGAAGATTCTACTACATGCCAGATATTTATCTGTATTCTGGTGGCACGCAGAGGTATAACTAAGGTGACCACCTGGCATGGAAGCAAATTCTGTGCAGTGACTGTAAAAATTCAGGAAAAAGGATCCAACGGTAAGGACATACATTCAGGACAAAAGTTTAATTTTATGGACACATCTGAGGAGGTCAAGCAATAATAAAAAGGAAAATAAATAGACAGCAAGTACAAGTCAAACTATTTTTAGGATGTTCTTTGTTTTGTGAGACAGGTAACAGAATTGATCTATCATTCACGGGCCAAGGCTAGAGTCTGGTACGGTTGACAAAGCTGCCAGCTGGACCCTGTTGAATGGAGCATTAGCTCTCCATCTCCGTAGAGCTCCATCAAAGCAAAGGTGGGCCCTAACCGGTCGCTTCGAAAGTGAAAAATCAAATCCGAGCTCTGTTGCAGTTTAGTGATGACCAGTCTGTGCAGTGGGACAGGGAGATGTGAGGTTCTACACTCAGTGTAGTGCAGCAGTGAGTATCACTCCTCCATCCGGTAAAAAAGATACTCTAGTGAATGCTGAACTGAGAGATGCCCTCCCTGTATTGTTGAGGGTGGATTGCTAGACAAAATGGTTTACTCTTTGCAGTGCTCTAGTGAGTGTATGTATTACTTTATGTACCGCTGGGATGTTTAAAATGTGAAACTAAAAGTCCCAGAATTCAAGTACATGCTGTTTGCTTAATGAAGTGTTAGTTGTAGGCAGTGCTTTTTTTGAGCTGGTGGTTGCAGGTGGGGCCCATTGGCACTCATTGAAGGACGAGCACTTATGTTTCCTCATGAGACCCAGCGCAAGAAAGAGAAAAACATGAAAAGGGGTAAAGAAGGAGAAGGAGAAATATGAAAAAACAGTGACAAAGGGAGAAAGCAGCGAAGAAGATGAACTTGCAAGAATGAGGTAATGGGGCAAGGAGTGTATGGTGGTGGATGAAAGAAAAATTGGATGGACTCAAGACTACGCAGCCTTGGTATTCAGTAGCCCTGACATTTGGCAGTGTCGGCAGCAGGCTTCTGAGAAGTTTTCGGGCACTGGCATTTATTATTGTATTGTACAAATTAGGCCCTGGTGGTAGGTATCACACATGAGTGGGGTCTTTTGAGCCACTTTTAGGGCATGGTTGGTCACCGTGACACCTTTTCAGTATATGGGCACATTATTGCTAATTCGGGATTAAGGTTTAGAATGTCAATGTGCGGTAAAAAAAGGTGTTATCTTCCCTCAATGTAAGGTAGGCTTGTTTGGGACCATCACTGTTACTGATGTACACAATATTTATACCTTTTCTTCATGGGTCCAATCCGGGGTACAAAATAGAATTTTGGAAGTTTAAGGAAAACCAGGAAAATCACCTCCCAGCATAGGTTAGAGACCTTGCAGATGCACTTCAGGGAGCTTATTACAGTAAATAGAAATGGTATTTTCTTAAACTAATGTTATTGTTTGCACATGAGCATTTTGTTCTACTCATGATAAAGTGTTACTCAAAGTGGCACACATCAATCAATCAATCATTTGTAAAGCGCACTAAATACCCGCGAGGGTCTCAAGGCGCTGGGGGGGGGGGGCGCTACTGATCGAATAGCCAGGTCTTGAGCATCCTCCTGAAGGTCAGCAGGTCTTGGGTCTGTCGTAGGCTCAGTGGGAGGGTGTTCCATGTCTTGGCGGCGAGGTGGGAGAAGGATCTCCCGCCTGTGGTTGTTCTTCAGATGCGCGGGACGGTGGCGAGTGAGAAGTCGGCGGAGCGTAGCTGGCGGTTGGGGATGTAGAAGGAGAGCCGTCTGTTGAGGTAGGCTGGGCCGGTCTTGTGGAGTGCCTTGTGTGCGTGGATAAGGAGCTTGAAGGATATCCTCTTGATGACGGGGAGCCAGTGCAGGTCTCTCAGGTGGGGGGTGATGTGGCCGTGGCGTGGTACGTCGAGGATCAGTCGTGCCGAGGCGTTTTGGATGCGTTGTAGCCGTTTGATGAGCTTGGTCAGGGCTCCCGCGTAGAGGGCGTTTCCGTAGTCGAGTCTGCTGCTGACGAGGGCCTGGGTGACTGTCTTTCTTGTATCTGTCGGGATCCATCTGTAGATCTTGCGGAGCATGCGGAGGGTGTTGAAGCAGGAGAAGGAGACGGCATTGACCTGCTTGGTCATTGAGAGCATTGAGACAAGGATGATTCCCAGGTTGTGTGCGTGGTCGGTGGGTGTCGGGTGGCTCCCAGTGCCGTCGGCCACCAGGAGTCATCCCAGGCTGAAGGGTTGGAGCCGAGGATGAGGACCTCCGTCTTATCCGAGTTCAGCTTCAGACGGCTGGTCTTCATCCAGTCAGCGACGGCCTTCATTCCTTCGTGAAGGTTGGCTTTGGCGGTGATGGGGTCCTTGGTGAGGGAGAGGATCAGTTGAGTGTCGTCGGCGTAGGAGATTATGTTGAGGTCGTGCTGTCGGGCGACGTGTGCGAGCGGGGCCATGTAAATGTTGAACAGTGCTAAGGGAGGATCCCTGGGGTACGCCGCAGATGATCTCGGAGGCTTCGGACCGGAATGGGGGGAGGCGGACGCTCTGGGTTCTGCCGCAGAGGAAGGAGAGGAAGGAGGTGGTCCATTCCAGCGCCTTGTCTCGGATCCCTGCGGCGTGGAGGTGTGCGCGTAGTGTGCAGTGGCAGACGGTGTCGAAGGCAGCGGAACCGTGACTGGGAAGGGTCCAGGATTCTGTTTTCTTCGTGGTATCGGGTTAGCTGTCTGTTGACGATTTTCTCGATGACCTTGGCCGGGAAGGGGAGCAGAGAGGTGGGCCGGAAGTTCTTAAGGTCTCTTGGGTCAGCCTTGGGTTTTTTCAGTATGGCGTTGATCTCGGCATGTTTCCAGCTCTCTGGGAAGGTCGTGGTCTCGAGGGAGAGATTGATGACGTTGCGCAGGTGGGGTGCGATGGAGCTGCTTGCTTTGCTGAAGATGTGGTGCGGGAAGGGATCTGACGGAGAGCCGGAGTGGATTGTGCTCATGGTCTTGATGGTGTCATCGATGCTCACGTTGGCCCAGGCTAGCAGAGGGTCGTGGTCGATGGTGTGCGGAGGGTCTGTTGTGTTGCTGTCGGTTGGGTCTGTCTGGGTGTTAAAGCTGTCGTGGATGTCTGCTATCTTGCGGTGGAAGAAGTTGGCGAGGGAGTCGCACAGGGCTTGTGACGGCGGGATGTCGTTGGTGTTGGAGGTGGGGTTGGAGAGTTCCTTCACGATGTTGAAGAGCTCCTTGCTATTGTGTGCGTTGTTGTCGAGGCGGTCTTTGAATGAGGTTCTCTTGGCGGCCCTGATGAGGTGGTGGTGGTTGCGGATGGCGTCCTTGTGTGCTGCACGGTTGTCCGGAGTTTGTTCGCTGTGCCATTTCTTCTCTAGTTTCCTGCAGACTTGCTTGGAGGCTAGGAGTTCTGGGGTGAACCAGCTGGCCCTCTTGCTGGTTTCTTCAGCGGGCGAGGGCGTTGGCGCAGTCTTCGATCCAGTGTCTAAGGCTGTGGGCAGCGTCGTCGGTGTTGGAGGGCACATAAGACATTGAAACGTCAAACACATTAGAAAAGTAAAAACTTGGCAGCTATGCTATGCTGAGCCTATACTTATTTTTTTATAAATATTTTTATTGTCATTTTCTAGACCAAACATAATATAAATAACGTTGGTTACAGTCATCCAGCCTTCGAAGTGATTAGTCATTATACAAAACAATGGATCTTCGTAAATCTTAAATATCCTTTTGCGGCGTAGGCATGCAGTGACTGCAAATTGAAAACAATTCCTTGGAACCACTCCCTCCCCTAGGTCACCGGGGTTGCATCGAGACCATAGTACCTCCTCCATTTGCCCCATACCTGTCGAATGTTTTTGGGGCAGCCCCCTGCCTTCTAGGTTACTCTTTAGGCCGCCATATACATATCCATCCCTGCCTTCCATTCTCGCAGCAGTGGTATATCTACAGCTCCGCATTTCCTCGCCACGTCTCTTTTAGCTACTACCAGTGCTAGTGCAAGGAAGATCAATTGAGGTCTGCCTAGATCGACATCATATGAAATACCCAATAGTATAAGTCTTGGGTCTAGGGGTATTGTGGTGTCTAGTATTTTGCCTAGTTCCCTCATTATCTTTTCCCAATAGGCCTGTATCCATACGCATTCCCAGATGATATGGTAAAAGTCGCCTTCTCTATGTCCACATCTCTGGCATCTAGGGTCCTCTGCTCGCCCCATTCTATGCAGTCAAACTGGGTCATAGTATATTCTATGCAGTATTTTATATTGTATGAGGTGAAGTCGTGATTTGATCGACACCTCCTTGGGGTACATTAGAGCTGCCTCCCAGTCTACATTTTTTAGCACGCCCAGGTTACCTTCCCAAGTCGACCGCAGCTAGCCCAGTCTATCTGGGGCGTTGTTAATAAGGGTCTCTTGTATGTTAATGAGACGGCTTTAGTCGTGATAAATTCCTGGAGCCGTCTCCCCTCTAATGGAGCATATTCTGGCAGCGGGGAGTCGTCTCTTTTTTCTGCTAGCCAGGTGTGCCTAAGCTGTGCGTATTTCAGGAACTGAGATGGGTGTAACGAGTATTCAGCAAAGCTTTTCAATGTACCATTTTAAATATCACCTAACTTGGAGATACCTATAGCATCCCAGCCTCCGAAGCCCTTCAATTGATGCAGTTCCTTAAGCCAAGTGCAGTGCCACAAGGTCGGTTTATGTTCCCACCCAACTGCTTACGTGGCCCTTCCCCAGGAGTCTACAGTGACCTGAGTGGCCGGGAAGAGCTTCCCCTTGCCTCTGCCACCAGATAAATAGTGCACAAATGTTTGCCCGCTCATGGTTTCCCTCTCTAGACTGTACCTAGGTTGTGCCCCTGGTGCGTGTATCCACTCGTTGATTGGGGTTAGGTGCTCCGCCCAATAATAAGCTTCTATATCGGGCAGTGAGATTCCCCCGTTGTTTTGAATGCGCTGTAGAGTATGGAGCGCAACCCTGGGCTGTTTCCCTAACTATAAAAAAGAATGTACTTCTGCCGCTATCTCCCGGAAACGTGCTTGCGGTAGGGGAAAGTATCTGTTCTGTAGGGCGCATAAAAAGTGTGGCAGTGTGATTATCTTAAACATGGATGCTCTGCCCAATATTGTGAGTGGGAGAAGTTTCCATCGTTGTATGTCCTCCTTAAAGTTGTGGATATGCGTTTGATGTTGATCAGTGATTTATGCCAGTTGATCGTGTATTCCGTGTTTTGTCCATAATAATCTATAGTGTGGAACAAGTTGGGTATCGGTGTGTCTGGATGTGTAATATATAGAAGTATGTCGTCTGCATACGAGGAGATCTTCTCAACCATATCTTCTTCTGGGGTAATTAGAAATCCCTGTATCCTCGGGTGTTAGTGCACCAAGCAGGCTAGAATCTCTATCGTAAGGGCGAATAGTAGTGGGGATAGCGGGCATCCCTGTCTCGTACCACGCCTTATGGGGAAATCCTCTGATGTCCTTCCATTTACCCGGACTCTCGCCCTGGGGTCTTTGTACATAAATCCCACCCATTTCCTGAAACTAGGGCCTAGGCCAAATTTAACCAGGGTGGCCTCTAGAAAGGGCCAGTGGACTGCATTGAATGCTTTTTCTGCGTCCAAAGATAACAGCAGATGTGGAGTGTCACGGTCCTTAACCTCCATCATCCAATTGTGTGTCCTTCCCAGGTTCAGCCTGGTCGCCCAGCCAGGTTGGAAACCTGATTGGTCCTGGTGTACCAGGGTCGTGATCACTTGGCGCAGTCTGGTGACAAAAAAAGTTGACAATATCTTTACCTCTGTATTACGCAAGGAGATCGAGCGGTAGGAATCGCATTTATCCTTAGGTTTCCCTGGCTTGTGGATAGGTATAATTGTAGCCATTCGTTAGTCTAACGGAAGAACCCCGTCTTCACCTGCTTCTTTAAAAAGAGTTAGGAGGTGCGGACCAAGAAGATCCATGCATTTTTCATAGAGTCCGCTGGTATGCCATTTGGGCCTGGTGTCCTACCGGGGCATAACTGGATTATAGCTGCTTTGATTTCTTCAAATGTGATTTCAGATTCAACCCCCTTCCTGTCTGTGTCGTCCAGTTTGGGGGTATCTACCTCTTGTAAATCAGCCTCTATGTATTGGTAGGTCCGTAGGTGGCGGGCCTTATAGAAGTCCGCGTATTAAGATGCAAAGCTCCGCAGGATCTGCTCGTCTCTGTCTTGCGGTATTCCTAGTGGGTTCACGAGACAGTCTACCCATCAGGCCTCTATTTCCTTGCGACTAAGCCATGCCAGGAGCTTTCCAGATTTATCACCTACATTATAAAGTTTGTGCAAAGTCGCTTGGGCCTGTGCTTTAGCCGCCTGGGTTGCTAAATCTTTACACTGGTGTTGAGTATCACTCAATTGCCTCAAGAGCTGGGGATCTGGGTGCACTATGTTTCGATCTTCAAGGGTTAAAATCTGGGCCTCCAGACGTGTCCGCTCTTCTTTGTCTTTTTTCTTATCCCATGCTATGCAATTCTGGGCTCTATCACGTAGTACAGTTTTATAAGCTCCCATAGTACAACCCCAGATTGCACCAACCCCATATTTTCTGCGAAGAAAACAGTAGTGTCAGCTCTAATGCCTTTCATTATTGATTCATTGTATAGGTCCCACGCATTTAAGCGCCAGCATATGTTTCGGTCTCGCTGTCTGTCACCTATCCGCACTTACATCGGGGATTGATCCAATAGGCCCCTGGCCAAATATTGTGCTTCATATATGTCCCGTATTTCACATTTCGGTAGGAACACATAGTCTAGTCGGGAGTAAACCTTGTGTGCGCCTGAATAGTAGGAATAGTGTCGCACTTCCGGATGCAGGTGTCTCCAGATATCCACCAACCCTAGAGTCTCAGTGTGGAGTGTTAACATTGAGGTATCGAGTGCCTGGGAATGGTCTCCCGGCCGGTCTATGGAGGTGTGCATTACTTCATTAAAGTCCCCCCACTATAATGTGCAGTTAGCCCAGCATCTCCAGCAATATCTTCGTCAATTTGTTTAGTGTGCGTGCTTGGAGTTTTGGTGGTGCGTAGATTGATACAAAAGTCACAGTTCTTCTGCCCCATCGTCCGGTCACTCCGGCATATGTACCCTGGGGGTCTAGCCATGTTCGGTGTATACAAAAGGGAGAAGACTTTTTAATGAGGATCGTCACTCCTCTGGAGCCGGAGGTGTACCCCGCGTGTGCCAGAACCATATGGGCTTCCGCGCCAGAAACCCACATTTGGTACCCCTGAGGTGAGTTTCTTGTAACATTTCCACATCAGGGTGTCTGCGTTTGATAAAGGACGACACTAGCCCTCTATTCATTTTATCCCGAGGCCATTCACATTTCATGTCATTATAGTAAAGGGAGTATTTTCAGAACCTAACATTTGTGTCTAGTACCAATACGCTGTGCAAGGCTGTCGCCGCAAGAAGTTGGAACCTGACCAGATATCTGTATCTGGATATGTTTTGCATGTGAAACCACTGGCTAAGCTGGGACTGATACCTGAGCAACAACAAATTTGTAACCAACTTGACCCCCCCCCACTTTGCTCCCCACCTCCCCTCTTCCCCTCTTCCCCCCCCCCCCCCCCCCCCCCCCCCCCAGAGGGGAAGGGAGGGACGTGGCCAGGAGGGGAAGGAAAGGCAGGGATACTGTGAGAAGTTGGCCTGGCATATGCTGGTCACTAGTTATAGTGGCCACCTTGCACCAGTACAATTCGACTCTTATGGTAGATAGGTTTAAGACAACCTTTTAAAGAAAGCTATCCTAGTGGTAGCTGTGGAGAGCAGCCTTCAGGCTAAGTCTCAGAGGAATGTAAAGCAGCTTGGTTTACCTTATAATTTCTTGAATTACCAAATGAAAGGACACCACACCGGTATATAGATCAAATATATATGTATTTATTTCTAGACACACTCTACTAATCTCTTTATGAGATTAGAAACCAAGTACACATTCAAATTTCAACGGTTCACAATAAATTAAGCACAAATATGGCTGGAGCCCTAGGGGCGTACCAGACCATATACTAAGAAAGTGGTATAAGGATGTCGACTTGCAAAATAACAAGGCCTAGGGTCTGGGGAATCGCTGGGGCCTCACTACTGCAGTGTTAGCAGGTAAGTAACAGGCCCACGGGAGATGCGTGCAGTGTATGAACACAGCCGCGGGTTCCCTATTGATTATAATGGTGCAAGTCGCGGTTAGATTTTTAAAGTTCTAGGGTACTTTGAGGAAGACTACAAGCAAGCCACTTACAAGGTAAGTACGTCGAGGGCCAACACACACTTGGGCACCGTAGTGCACGAGTTACCTCACCCAGGGAAGCCGGGTGCATAGGTGTCTTGTGGTGTCGGGTCGCGTCGCTGTTTTCTATGGAGACCAAAGAAGACTTGCTGCTTGCGTCGACTGAAGAAGTGTCCGGTGGAATCCAAGCCTGGATTCAAGATGGAGAAGACCTGAAAATTGAAGGGACAGTGTTCAAAGTCACTTGCAAGTGACCGTTGGCCAGGAAGATGGATGACCACGGATGTCGGGTGATTTCAGGTCGTCGATGGTGTTTTGACTCTTCGCTCACGAGGTCCAGGAGAGTTCGACGATGACCAGCGGCTGGATTTGGAGTGTCCCACGACGTCTGCAGCTGATGGCGGTGTCGGCAACCGGATTGGAGCAAACAAGCCTTGGCAACTCCAAGTCTCGTGTAGACTGAAGTCGATGGTGCAGACCAGCAAGGTCTGAGGAACTCACCCAGCAAGGGTAAGTGAGGGCAGGCCTGGAGCAACCAGGGGAGCCCTTTGAGTCGATGAGAAAGTCTTCGGGGGACCCACTAGCCAACGGGCAAGTGATCGCAATGACGTCTGCTCAGGAAATGCTTTACAGGAGCCCACGGTCACTCGGGACGGGGTAGGCTGCTGATTTTTGGTGCAAGACCTGCTGTAGGCTTGGGCCACAAATGGTTGAATGCACAAGTTCGTAGAACTTTGTTTAGGGTTTGCACTCGACAATAGTGCACGGTCCCCGGGTATTGCTGTTCCTCATCACTCGTGGGGTCCACTCGCCACAGCTTCGCTTGGGACTCACAATGGCCGTCGAGAAGTCAGGAAATCCACTTCCGGGGCAACAGGGACTTCGAAAACCGGCAGGAGCGGGAACGTTTGAAACCATTGATTAAGGTTTTTGGTGCCTGCCAAGCAGGAGAGTCACTCCTTGACTCCAAGGGAGATTCCTCTGTCTTCCAAAGGTAGTGGAACGTCGAAGGGCCAGGATTCTTCTTTGTAGAGCGTCGTCCAGGGTTATCTGATTTGTAAAGGCAATGCTTGCTATCTTATAGTGAAGATAGGGGAGGGACTAACTCTATGACCACTCCTCTAGTAGGGTCAGGGGAGGGGGTGGTTACACCCACTTCCCTTTGTCCAGTTTCGTGCCAGAGCAGGGGCAGGTAGCCCCTGAACCGGTTTGAGCTGGCATATGCACAGAGGAGCTTACTGCTCCCCCAGTGCATGACTTCAAAGCACTCTAGGAGTGCACCCACCCAGCTCCAATACACTAAATCCTGTCTGGAAGGTGGTGACACCTTCCTGTGACAGGATGCCTTTTGTTGGGCCTCCTCTACTGCGAGTTTCAGTCAGCAGCAGGAGGACAGCCCAGTGTCTGTGCTGGTGGCATCCATTTTGTGATGCCAGGGCTCTATAGGATTTCTGTCGTTTAGTACAGTGGGTACATATCATCCCCTCTAGAAGGGTGGGATCATACTCCCACACCAGTTACTGGTGTGGGGGTATGATTCCAAGTTGTTTGACACCAAACACGACATGTTTTGATGCAGTCACTCCAAAGTTAGCATTTACCGCAAGGTTATAACGCACTTAAGAGTATATGGTTTAACCACATCCACAAACAGCCACAGGAAATAGACCCGGCCAACTGCAGAGGGGCCCTGCTCAGGCAGAGGCACCCCCTCACATAGTAAACCAAGCACCCTGCCCTCAGGATTGATAGGGCCTGCCATAGGGGTGGCTGATAGGTTTATATGTGTGTGTATGGTGAGATATAGGAACCTCTACCTCTGTGAGGAGTGCGAACACTACCTCACACAGGCTGCAGTAGCAGGCCTATGGTGTCAGATTGAGTCTGCTTCCCAGGGGTGGCATAATACATGCTTCAGCCCCTGGTGGGCCTGTGAAGTACCAATGCCCTAGGTACCTAAGGTACCATATACTAGGGGCTCATAAGGTACCACTGTATCCAATCACTAGTGCATCTAATATGCACACCAAGTCGTTTAGAGAGAACTGAGAGACTGGGGCCCTGATTAGCAGGGACCCAGCCAGACTATAGCCAGAAACCAGTGTATACATCAGAAAAAACATGGGGGCAACATAAGTGCAGATCCTACTCTCCTACACAACACCCCCCCCCCCCCCCCCACAAACGCAGGGACATTAAACTAACCTTGACCAGTTGAGTCTTCATGTTCTAAGTGGAAATACCTTGAGAGTCCATCTGCATTGGCATGTTGGGTCCCAGGTCTATGTTCCACTGTATAGTCCATCCCCTGTAGGGAAATGGACCACCTGAGCAGTTTAGGATTTTCACCTTTCATCTGTTTGAGCCATTGGAGGGGCTTGTGGTCAGTCTGAACTATGAAGTGAGTGCCAAACAAGTATGGCCTCAGCTTCTTCAGGGCCCACACCACAGCAAAGGCCTCCCTCTCTATAGCTGACCAACGTTTCACTCTAGGGGTCAGCGTTCTGCAAATGAAAGCTACTGGCTGGTCTTGACCTTCATCATTAAGTTGAGACAGTACAGCTCCCACACCCAGCTGTGAAGCATCTGTTTGAACAATGAACTTCTTTTGGTAATCTGGACTCTGTAAGATGGGGCAGTGCACATTGCCTGCTTGAGGTCATCAAATGCCTCTTGACAGCTAGCTGTCCACTGAACCTTTTTTGGCATTTTCTTAGAGGTCAGATCATTTAAGGGGGTCACTATAGATCCATATCCCTTAACAAACCTCTTATAATACCCAGTCAGGCCTAAAAAGGCTCTGACCTGTGTCTGGGTTGTTGGAGCTACCCATTCCATTATGGTTTGGATTTTGCTCTGCAATGGTTGAACCTGGCCTCCACCCACAAGGTGGCCCAGGTACACAACCTGACTCTGCCCTATCTGGCACTTAGTGGCCTTGATAGCGAGGCCTGCTTTTTGCAGAGCCTCCAAAACATTTCTGAGGTGGACCAGGTGATCCTGCCAGGTAGAACTAAAGACAGCAATATCATCAAGATAAGCTGAGCAATAAGTTTCCATACCAGTCAGAACTTTATTCACCAACCTCTGAAAAGTGGAAGGTGCATTTTTCAAACCAAAGGGCATTACCACAAAGTGATAGTGCCCACCAGGGTTGAAAATGCTGTTTTGGCTTTAGCATCATCAGCTAAATTGATTTGCCAGTAGCCAGCTGTTAGGTCAAATGTACTAAGATACTTGGCTGAAGCCAAAGTGTCTATAAGTACATCTGCCTTGGGAATTGGATAGGCATCAGTGTTGGTGACTGCATTGAGGCCCCTGTACTCAACACAAAACCTCATTTCTTTCTTACCACCCCTGGGTATGAGGTTTTGGCACAAGGACTACTGGACTAGCCCAAGGGCTATCTGAGGGCTCAATAACACCTAGTTCCAACATTTTCTGGACTTCAGTCCTGATACAGTCCCTGACATGGTCAGGTTGCCTGTAGATTTTACTCTTTACAGGCAGACTGTCTCCAGTGTCCACCTCATGGGTGCACCAGGAAGTCTGACTTGGGGTCAGGCTAAACATATGTCTAAACTGTTTTAGCACTTGTCTACATTCAGTTTGTTGATGCTCAGTGAGGCTGCTCGCCAAAGCAACACCATCAACTGACCCATAATCAAGGTTCTGTGAGAGCAGGTCAGGGAGAGGGTCACTCTCCTCCTCCTGGTCCTCATCAGTTGCCATGAGCAAGCCCATGTCAGCCCTGTCCACATATGGTTTAAGTCTGTTGACATGGAGCGCCCTAAGGGGGCTCCTGGGAGTTCCAAGATCCACCAAGTAGGTGACTTCTCCCTTTTTCTCAACAATTGTATGGGGGCCACTCCATTTGTCCTGGAGAGCTTCTGGGGCCACAGGCTCCAACACCCACACTTTCTGGCCTGGCTGGTAAACAGTCAAGACAGCCTTTTGGTCATGCCAAGCTTTTTGTAATTCTTGGCTAGCCTCAAGGTTTTTGCCTTCTTCATGTACTCTGCCATCCGGGAGCAGAGACCAAGTACATAGTCCATCACATCCTGTTTGGGCGGTTTGAGAGGTAACTCCCATCCCTCCTTCACCAGACATAAGGGTCCTTTTACAGGGTGCCCAAACAGAAGTTCAAAAGGGCTGTAGCCAACCCCCTTCTGTGGAACCTCCCTGTATGCAAACAGAAGGCAGGGAAGTAAAAGGTCCCATTTTCGCCTAAGCTTTTCTGGGAGGCCTTTAATCATTCCCTTTAGGGTTTTGTTGAATCTCTCAATTAACCCATTGCATTGTGGGTGATCGGGAGTAGTGAATTTGTAATTGACACCACACTCCTTCCACATTGCTTTGTAATTGACACCACACTCCTTCCACATTGCTTTTAGATATCCTGACATAAAGTTTGTACCTCTGTCAGATATGACCTACTTAGGGAAACCCACTCTGGAGAAAACTCCAATGAGGGCCCTTGCTACCACAGGGGCTGTGGTAGTCCTTAGGGGTATAGCTTATGGATACCTGGTGGCATGATCCACTACCACCAGTATAAATCTGTGCCCAGATGCAGTTGGAGGGTCAAGGGGACCAATAATGTCAATCCCTACACTTTCAAAGGGAACCCCCACCACAGGTAGTGGTGTCAGGGGGGCCTTTGTTGTGCCACCTGACTTGCCACTGGCTTGGCAAGTGACACAGGAGCGACAAAACTCCTTGGTGTCCTCAGACATGTGTGGCCAATGAAAATGAGGGACAAGCCTGTCCCAGGTCTTGTTTTGGCCCAAGTGTCCTGCCAATGGGATGTCATGTGCTAGGGTCAAGAGGAACCCCCTAACCTTCTGAGGTATTACCAACCTCCTGGTGGCTCCAGGGGTAGGATCTCTAGCCTCAGAATATAGGAGCCCCTCATCCTAATAAACTTTATGGGACCCACTAGCACTCCCAGCAGCCTCAGCAGCAGCTTGCTGTCTGAGGGGTTCAAGAGAAGGGCAGCACTGTTGCTCCTTACTCAGATCTTCCCTGGAAGGTCCCCCTGCCCCCAAGAACTCAACCTGATCAGGCTCAAGTCCCTCTGGGGCAGTTCCTTCTTCAGGATCTGCTTCTCCTCCCTCAGGAGGGGAATCCGAGATCTGAGACAGAGGGGAAGGCACAGCCTTTACCCTACTGCTCCTCCTCTTGGGTAGCATCTGGTCCATAGTTTCAGGATCCAGAGCAGGTTCAGCTTTATGCATTGTGGCCTGTGACCTGGTCACAGCAAACACCTCTGCAGGTATGCCCAACATCTCAGCATGAGTCCATAATTCTACTTCAGACCAGGCTGAAGTCTCCAGATCATTGCCCAACAAACATTCGACAGGGAGGTCTGCACTGACTACTACCTTTTTGAGGCCGGTTACCCCTCCCCAGGAGAAGTTCACAACTGCAAGACTATGGTTGGTCCTGACATTGCTTGCATTGGTCACCTGGTACATTTCACCCAGGATGATCTGTGCTGGGTCCACTAGATCCTCTGCCACCATGGTGACACTAGCAACTGTGTCCCTGAATGCCAAAGCCTGTTTGCCATTTATGATAGGCTGCTGTTTGTACTTGCCCAGATTACTGGGGCTCACTAGGAAGGACATATCAAGGTCTCCCTCACAAACTAGCAATGCCTGTATTTGTACTCTGACTAGGCCAGAGTCCACATCAGAACCCAGGGTCAACCCTACTACACCCTTATTCTGGTTACCACCTCCACCAATGACTGCACTAGGGGGAACAGCTGCCTTAGGGGCTGGAGTGGTGGTGGTGTGGTCTTGGACTTGGTACAATCAGAAGTCCAGTGCCCTTTCTGTTTACAGAATTTGCACCAGGGCTTCTTTTGGCCTTTTCCCTTTGTAGACTGTGAATCCCCACCAGTTGCAGATTGTTGGGGCCCTTGTGAAGACTTCTGGTCTTTTGACTTATCCCCACCTTTATCTGAGCCTTTAGGATCTTGCTTCTTGGTGTCACACCCTTGGTTCTGGGTTTTCTGCCTCACCCTGGTTCTGACCCATTTGTCTGCCTTCTTTCCCAATTCTTGGGGAGAGGTCAGATCAGAGTCCACCAGGTACTGATGCAACAACTGGTTTGGGCAATTATTAAGGATCTGTTCTCTCATTATAAGATTATACAATCCCTTAAAATCAGTAACTCTACTACCAACCAGCCAACCTTCTAGAGCCTTGGTTGCACAATCAACAAAGTCAGTCCAATCCTGAGTCTATGCTTTCTGGGTATCTCTGAACTTCAACCTGTATTGTTCAGTGGTTAAGCCAAACCCATCTATTAATGCACTCTTCAGGGCTTCATAGTCATCAGCATCTTCTTCTCTAACAGTGAGGAGCTTATCTCTACCTTTATTTGAAAAGGAGAGCCACAAGATTGCTGCCCACTGTTTCTGGGGGACCTGTTGACCTTTATAGGCCCTCTCCATAGCAGTTATCCATTTGTGGATATCATCCCCACTCTGGTAGGGAGGAACAACCTTGGACAGGTTCCTATGGTCTGGAATGTAATCTCCGCCTCTAGGGACACTGTTGCTGCCACCAGGGGTATCTAACCCCTCTTTTCTAGAAGCTCTCTGGAGCTCAAAGGCTTCTCTATCTAAGGCCAATTGCTTGGTTCTGAGGGCAAGCCTAGCTTCCTCATACTGGAGCATCTTGTACCTTCTTTCAGAGGAAGTCTCTCTAGGAGTATGAGTTCCTCTGTGTGAGAAGTTGGCCTGGTATATGATGCTCACTAGTTAAAGTGATCACCTTGTACCATGCCAAGCAACCCTTATGGTGTGGTTGTAAGTCAACCTTTTCGGACTAGCTGCCCTAGTGGTAGCGTAGGCTAATCAGTCTTTGAGGCTAAACTCGTGAAGCGTGCTAAGCCAGCTGTTTTACCAAATGCAACCCCCTTTTATACCAATGAAAGGACACCACACAGATATATATTCAAAATATATATGTATTTATTTCTCAAAGTAACCCCTAGTCTCTTTATGAGCACAGGAGCACAAATCGTCAAACAAGATTATCACAGAATACACAGAAGTTGCACGTTATATGGATAGGCCCTGGTGGCCACTCAAACCATATACTAAAATAGTGGTATAAGTATCACAAACAGAAAAGGGAAAAGGCCTAGGGCCTCTAGAATCGCTGGGCCTACAAGGAGCTAACGTCAGTTAGTGACCAGGAGGTCCACGGGTGGCGTGTGCAGAGCAAATAGTCACACGCGTGCTCCCATAGGTTTCAATGGGTGCGTAAAAAGTACAAAGTTACTGCAAAGAGGATCTTCCGGATGGACTAGGAACTCAAGATTTGGAACACAGGCACTAGAGATGTAATACTACACTTGGGCACAGGTGTGCCAGCTTTACCTCACCCACAGGAAGCGGGTGCATAGGCCTCGAAGTGCGTCGGGTTTCTTCTATCTGTTCCGTGGAGCTTGAAGACAAAGATGCTGCAGGCGGTCGGTCCGGGAGAGATGCAGTGGATCCAAGAGTGGATCGGAGATGTTGAAGACCTGTAAGCAGAGGGGACAGTGTTCACAGTCACTAGCCAGTGACCAGCGTGGCACCAGGTGGGTACCAGGCAATGTCGGGTGCAAACAGGAAGAAAGGTGTAGCTTGTCTCTGCAGCCACGTGGTCCCTGGAGGTCGACGACGTCCAGGAGTCGAGTCACGAGCTGTCCCACGCAGGCTCTCGCTGTCGGCGGTGTCGGCGACTTGATCGAAGCAAACAAGCCTTGGAAAAAGCAATTGTTGTAGGAAAAGGAAATAAGCTGATGGTTCTGACCAGCAAGGTCAGAAGGACTGCTCCCTTGGAGGAGAGCAAGGGCCAGTCTGGAGCAACCAGACCAGCGGTGTATTTCTTGAAGTTCGTCGCCAAGATGGCTACTAGCCAGCGGGCCAGCAACCGGTTAGGCGCGTCGAGTGGCAAAATGCAGAAGGGCCCCACGCAGATCGTGGAGATGCTGGAGGGCTCACCTTTGGTGCCGATGCTGCTCGGGTGTTGGGCTTCTCAGATCCCAAAGCACAACTTGGAGGGAGCCTCGGTTGTTGCACTTGTCAGCTTGTCGTAGTCGTTCCAAGATGGCTGGCTCCACGTGTCTCGGTGCCTCCACGGGTCTCCTCTTTTCAGGGACTGTGGATCGGGCGGTGAGAGGTCTGGAGGTCCAGGTCTTGTCAGTCTCTGGGCTCGGGCTCCGGCGGGAGGCGGCGGCAAAGCAGACGTTGATTCGCTGGATGGTGCTTGCGTTAGCAAGGTGGTCACTCCCTGACCACAGGGGAGATTGGCTTCAGTCCTCTGTGCAGCAGAGCGTCGAAGTTCCCGTCTTCTTCTTAGTATTAAGTTGATTCCAGGATGTCTGAAGTCTTAGGACACAGCTCCTACCTTTAAGCGGATTCTAGGGGCCGGACTACCTGCTAGGTCCCTCCCTATGGGTGGGACCAGGAAGGGGGGTGGTTACACCCCCAATCCTTTGTCCAGCTCGCCCCAGGCCCGGGACTGGTGTGCCCCAGGACCGGTTTGAACTGGCATATGCACCGAGGCTCCTTGTGAGCCACAGGCATGTCTGGTTTCTTTCAAGCCCTACCTGACCAATACACAAAATCCTGTCTGGGGTGGTGCACGCACCTCCCCTGGCAGGAAACCCTTTGTCCACACCTCCCAAGCTGGAAGGACTCCCAGCAGCAGGAGGGCAGACTTGTGTCTGTGGTGGCAGCATCCATTTTGTGGAGCTGAGGCTATGTCTGATTTTACCCGGGTTTCAGGCACTGTACATGTCGTGTCCCTCTAGAAGGGTGGAATGCTAACCCCGTCGCCAGAATTGGCGAGGGGTTAGTATTCCAATTCGTATGACACCTTACTCGACATGTTTTGATAAAGCCAAACCAAAGATAGCATTTAACCGCGAGGTTCATAATGCACTTAAGAGTATATGGTATGACGATATCTGGAAACAGTAGAAGGAAGTTGTTCCGACCACTGCAGACAGGCTCAGCTCATGCCAGAGCACCATCTCACATGGAACCAAGCACTCTGCCTTCAGGATTGTTAAGGCCTGCCATAGGAGTGACTTATAGGTTACCAGGTGTCACATTTAAGGTTAGGTATAGGTATACTACACCTAAGTAAGAGGTGATTACACCAACTTACCCCAGCTGAGTGATCAGCCAGTTGTGTCAGATTGTTAGGCCAAGCCTGGGGTGGCATAATACATGCTTCAGCCCCTGGCAGGCCTTGGGTACACCAATGCCCTGGGTACCTAGTGTGCACTGGTACAGGGGCTGACAGGGTGATCCACTTCCAATTGGTTATGCACCTAGGGTGCATAGTTTTAATTTAGTAGAGAGAACAGCAGGCTGGGGGTCTGATTGGCAGGCCCACAGCCTCAATATGTCAAAAACCAGTGAAGCAAAAAGCAAAAATTTGGGGTGACCATAGGATAGCAGACCCTACTCTCCTACACAACCCCCCCCCCAAACGCTGGGACATTAAACTAGCCTTGACCAGTCTCGTCTTCATGTCCTAAGTGGAAGTACCTGGAGAGACCATCTGCATTCCCATGGTCAGTACCTGGCCGGTGCTCCACTGTAAAGTCCATCCCCTGTAGGGAAATGGACCACCTAAGCAGTTTGGGGTTTTCACCCTTCATCTGATTTAGCCACAAGAGGGGCTTATGGTCGGTCTGAATCTTGAAGTGAGTGCCAAACAAGTATGGCCTCAGCTTCTTCAGGGCCCACACCACAGCAAAGGCCTCCCTCTCAATAGCTGACCAATTCTTCTCTCTGGGGGTCAACCTTCTGCTAATAAAAGCAATGGGTTGGTCTTGACCATCTACATTAAGTTGTGACAGCACAGCTCCCACACCCAACTCAGAAGCATCTGTTTGGACAATCAACTCCTTGGAGTAGTCAGGACTTTTCAGGATAGGTGCAGAGCACATGGCCTCCTTCAGGTCATCAAATGCCTTTTGACAGCTTACTGTCCACTAAACCTTTTTGGGCATCTTCTTGGATGTCAGATCATTAAGAGGAGTCACAATGGACCCATAGTTCTTAACAAACTTCCTGTAGTACCCAGTCAAGCCCAAGAAAGCTCGAACTTGAGTCTGGGTGGTTGGAGGGGACCAGTCCTTGATGGATTGTATCTTACTCTCCAGTGGTTGAACTTGGCCTCCACCTACAAGGTGGCCCAAATACACAACCTTACTCTGCCCTATCTGGCACTTAGTAGCCTTGATAGTGAGGCCTGCCCTCTGCAGGGCCTCAAGAGCCTTCTTCAGGTGGATCAGGTGATCCTCCCAGGTGGAGCTAAAGACAGCAATGTCATCAAGATATGCTGCACAAAAGTCATCCAACCCAGTGAGGACTTGGTTCACCAACCGTTGGAAGGTGGCAGGTGCATTCTTTAGACCAAAGGGCATCACCACAAACTGATAATGCCCACCTGGGGTTGAGAATGCTGTTTTGGCCTTAGACTCCTCAGCTAATCTGATTTGCCAATAGCCAGCTGTTAAGTCAAATGTGCTCAAAAACTTTGCAGAAGCTAGTTTGTCTATGAGCTCATCTGCCCTTGGAATAGGGTGTGCATCTGTCCTGGTGACAGCATTGAGACCCCTGTAGTCCACACAGAACCTCATCTCTCTCTTGCCATCTTTGGTGTGAGGTTTGGGGACCAGAACCACTGGGCTAGCCCAGGGGCTCTCTGAAGGTTCAATGACACCTAATTCCAGCATTTTATGTACCTCAGCCTTTATACAGTCCCTGACGTGGTCAGGTTGTCTGTAAAGCTTGTTCTTTACAGGCAGACTGTCACCAGTGTCCACCACATGGGTACACCAGTCAGTTTGACTAGGTATCAAGGAAAACATATGTGAAAATGATTGTAGAACCTGTCTACATTCAGTCTGCTGATGGGCAGTGAGGTTGCCTCCAAGGGTCACTCCTTCAACTGAGCCATATTCAGGGTTCTGAGACAACAGGTCTGGGAGAGGGTCACTCTCTTCCTCCTGTCCCTCATCTGTAGCCATGAGCAAGCCCATGTCTGCCCTGTCAACATATGCTTTGAGCCTGTTAACATGGAGTACCCTGTGGGGACTCCTGGGAGTTCCTAGGTCGACCAAGTAGGTGACCTCTCCCTTCTTTTCCAGGATTGTATGGGGTCCAGACCATTTGTCTTGGAGTGCTGCTGGGGCCACTGGCTCCAACACCCATACCTTCTGTCCTGGCTGATACTCAACCAAGACAGCCTTTTGGTCATGCCAAGCTTTCTGTAAGGCCTGGCTTGCCTCAAGGTTTTTGGATGCCTTCTCCATATACTCAGCCATCCTGGAGCGGAGACCAAGTACATAGTCCACTATGTCTAGCTTAAGCTTTTTGAGAGGTAACTCCCATCCTTCCTTCACCAAACACAGTGGGCCTCTCACAGGGTGCCCAAACAACAATTCAAAGGGGCTGTAGCCAACTCCTTTTTGTGGGACCTCTCTGTAAGCAAACAGAAGGCAGGGTAGAAGGATGTCCCATCTTCGCCTGAGCTTTTCAGGTAATCCTTTGATCATACCCTTTAGGGTCTTGTTGAATCTCTCAACAAGCCCATTGCATTGTGGGTGATAAGGGGTGGTGAACTTGTAGTTGACACCACATTCCTTCCACATAGCTGTCAAGTATCCTGACATAAAGTTGGTACCTCTGTCAGATACTACCTCCTTAGGAAACCCCACTCTGGAGAATACTCCCAGCAGGGCCCTGGCCACAACAGGTGCTGTAGTGGTCCTAAGGGGAATTGCCTCTGGATACCTGGTGGCATGATCCACTACCACCAGTATAAATCTGTGCCCAGATGCAGTGGGAGGATCCATGGGACCCACTATATCTATTCCCACTCTTTCAAAGGGAACCCCCACCACAGGTAGTGGTATCAGGGGGGCCTTTGTTGTGCCACCTGATTTGCCACTGGCTTGGCAGGTAACACAGGAGCGACAAAACTCCTTTGTATCTTCATTCATATGAGGCCAGTGAAAGTGAGGGACAAGTCTGTCCCAGGTCTTATTCTGGCCTAGGTGTCCTGCTAAGGGAATATCATGGGCCAAGGTAAGAAGGAAGCCCCTAAATTGCAGAGGTATAACCAACCTCCTGGTTGCACCAGGCTTGGGGTCTCTAGCCTCTGAATAAAAAAGCCCTTCATCCCAATACACTTTATGGGTACCTTGAGCATTCCCAGCAGCCTCAGCAGCAGCCAGCTGTCTGAGGGGTTCAAGAGAGGGACAGGATAACTGAGCCTGCCTCAAGTCAGCCCTTGAAGGTCCCCCTGTCCCCAGAAACTCAACCTGATCAGGTTCAAGCTCTTCAGGCACAGTTCCTTCAGGGTCCTCTAGATCAGCTTCCTGGGAAGGCTGATCATCACTCTGAGGCAGGGGGGAAGGCACAGCCTTGACCCTCCTGTTCTTCTTCTTGGTAGGTGCTTGGTCCATTGTTCCAGGATCCAAGACCTGAGGTTCAGTGAGGCACTTTTTGGCCTGTGACCTGGTCACAGCAAGGACATGTGATGATATACCTAACATCTCTGCATGAGTCCTGTACTCCACTTCTGACCATAGAGAACTCTCTAGGTCATTGCCCAACAAACATTCAACTGGGAGGTCTGCACTAACCACAACCCTTTTGAGGCCAGTTACCCCTCCCCATGAGAAGTTAACAACTGCCACACTGTGTGAAGTAGTGGCATTGCTGGCATTGGTCACCAGGTAGTTTTCACCTGGTATGTACTGTCCAGGGTCCACAAAGCCTGGTGTCACCATAGTGACACTGGCACATGTGTCCCTGTAGGCTTGAGCCACTTTGTCATTAATTAAAGGAGTCTGTCTGTACTTGCCCAGGTTACTGGGGCACACAGTCAGGGACAAATCAATGTCCCCATCACAGATCAAGACTGCCTGTGTCAGGGTTCTGTCTAAGTCAGAATCTCCTTCAGTTCCCATAGTGATTCCCACTACACCCTTTGTCTGGGGACCAACACTGCTAACAGTAGTACTGGGAGCAGGTGCCTTAGGGGCAACAGTGTTGGGGGCTCCACCCTTTTTGCAATCACTAGTCCAGTGAGTTGTATTTTTGCAATGATTGCACCAGGGTTTCTTTTGACCTTCTTTCTTCTTTTTGGACTGTTGTTGGGACCCACCCTCCTTAGCAGTAGTTTGGGGCCCTGTTGAAGACTTCTGGTCTTTAGATTTCTGATCTCCACCCTTTTGGTCTGTTTTCTTCTGATCACCCCCTTGGCCCTGGTTCTGGTTCTTTTGCTTAACCCTGGTTCTGACCCATTTGTCTGCCTTCTTTCCCAATTCTTGGGGAGAGGTCAGATCAGAGTCAACCAAGTGTTGATGCAGTTGCTGGTTTTGACAGTTGTTTAAAATCTGTTCTCTCATCATCAAATTATACAATCCTGTAAAATCAGATACCTTACTTCCCAGCAACCAACCCTCCAAAGCCTTAGTGGCACATTCAACATATTCAGACCAGTCCTGAGTCTGTGTCTTTTGGGTGTCTCTGAACATTAACCTGTACTGTTCAGTGGTTAAGCCTAACCCATCTACCAGAACACTCTTCAGGACTCTGTAGTTTCTGACATCCTCTTCTCTAACAGTGAGGAGTCTGTCTCTGCCTCTTCCTTCAAAGGAGAGCCAGAGGATTGCTGCCCACTGATCTTCCGGAACCTGCTGTACTTTGCAGGCTCTCTCAAGAGCAGTTATCCATTTGTGGATGTCATCCCCACTTTTGTAGGGGGGCACAACCTTAGACAGGTTCCTATTATCAAAGACCCTATCTTTGTCCTTAGGGACAATGCTGCCACCAGTGGGTATAGACCCACTCTCTCTAGGTTGCCTAGCCTTGTTCAGTTTTTCTTCCATCAGGGCTACTTCTAGCTCCTGCTTCCTGATCCTCAGCTGGGCTTCCTGCATTCTGGCCTCATGTTCCCTCCTCTGAGGGGTGGTCAGTCTCCTTCTGGAGTGACCTTGAGAGCCTCTAGAGCCATGGGAAGCATTGGAGTCACCTGAGCGATTCCTTTGCCTTCCAAGCCCTGTGTTAAGTCCACTGGGGAGATCCAATGGGGTGAACCCACTGTCAGTCCCCAATAGCCTTAGTTTAGCTGGGCCAAGTATAACACTTGGCACTGGGCTAGTTCTCCCTTCATCCCCACTCACATCTGTATCCCCATCACTTTCTTCCTCTGTGGTAGGCATCCCATCTAAGGGGTGACTATTGGAAGGGGGTAAGTCTGTGGCATCTTCAGAAGGGGGGCCTCCTGTTCCTGTCCCTAAGGGGGCTAACTGGGAAGCTTTCTTGAGTTCTCTCTGATTCTCATCATTCTGTAAGAGTTCTCTGAGCTCAGCAGAGTTAGGGTTCTTGGGCTGTTTAAGGCCTCTAAGAGTTGCCAAATGCCTCAGCTCATTCTGATTAAGGGTAGCAAAGCTGGATGGTGCCCTCTGGGGGTCACTCTCAACAGAGATGGGTACAGTGGACCCCTCTGCCCCGGCCATTGCTCTTAAGTGTGGGTGGATGTGTTGCAATCTACCTACACTTGGGTTTACCTACTAAACCTATCTAGTAGTTGTAGTCAGGGTGTGCTACTCCCTTTGCTCTACAACAACTAAGTTCAGTAGAACTTATGTATATCTAATCTTGTTTTATATGTACCTACAGGTACCTATGTGATCTTTCAATTGGTAACCAAGAGATTACAATGGTAAAACACAGCAAGCTCAAATCCAACCGCTGCTCACCAATGTGAGAAGTTGGCCTGGTATATGATGCTCACTAGTTAAAGTGATCACCTTGTACCATGCCAAGCAACCCTTATGGTGTGGTTGTAAGTCAACCTTTTCGGACTAGCTGCCCTAGTGGTAGCGTAGGCTAAGCAGTCTTTGAGGCTAAACTCGTGAAGCGTGCTAAGCCAGCTGTTTTACCAAATGCAACCCCCTTTTATACCAATGAAAGGACACCACACAGATATATATTCAAAATATATATGTATTTATTTCTCAAAGTAACCCCTAGTCTCTTTATGAGCACAGGAGCACAAATCGTCAAACAAGATTATCACAGAATACACAGAAGTTGCACGTTATATGGATAGGCCCTGGTGGCCACTCAAACCATATACTAAAATAGTGGTATAAGTATCACAAACAGAAAAGGGAAAAGGCCTAGGGCCTCTAGAATCGCTGGGCCTACAAGGAGCTAACGTCAGTTAGTGACCAGGAGGTCCACGGGTGGCGTGTGCAGAGCAAATAGTCACACGCGTGCTCCCATAGGTTTCAATGGGTGCGTAAAAAGTACAAAGTTACTGCAAAGAGGATCTTCCGGATGGACTAGGAACTCAAGATTTGGAACACAGGCACTAGAGATGTAATACTACACTTGGGCACAGGTGTGCCAGCTTTACCTCACCCACAGGAAGCGGGTGCATAGGCCTCGAAGTGCGTCGGGTTTCTTCTATCTGTTCCGTGGAGCTTGAAGACAAAGATGCTGCAGGCGGTCGGTCCGGGAGAGATGCAGTGGATCCAAGAGTGGATCGGAGATGTTGAAGACCTGTAAGCAGAGGGGACAGTGTTCACAGTCACTAGCCAGTGACCAGCGTGGCACCAGGTGGGTACCAGGCAATGTCGGGTGCAAACAGGAAGAAAGGTGTAGCTTGTCTCTGCAGCCACGTGGTCCCTGGAGGTCGACGACGTCCAGGAGTCGAGTCACGAGCTGTCCCACGCAGGCTCTCGCTGTCGGCGGTGTCGGCGACTTGATCGAAGCAAACAAGCCTTGGAAAAAGCAATTGTTGTAGGAAAAGGAAATAAGCTGATGGTTCTGACCAGCAAGGTCAGAAGGACTGCTCCCTTGGAGGAGAGCAAGGGCCAGTCTGGAGCAACCAGACCAGCGGTGTATTTCTTGAAGTTCGTCGCCAAGATGGCTACTAGCCAGCGGGCCAGCAACCGGTTAGGCGCGTCGAGTGGCAAAATGCAGAAGGGCCCCACGCAGATCGTGGAGATGCTGGAGGGCTCACCTTTGGTGCCGATGCTGCTCGGGTGTTGGGCTTCTCAGATCCCAAAGCACAACTTGGAGGGAGCCTCGGTTGTTGCACTTGTCAGCTTGTCGTAGTCGTTCTAAGATGGCTGGCTCCACGTGTCTCGGTGCCTCCACGGGTCTCCTCTTTTCAGGGACTGTGGATCGGGCGGTGAGAGGTCTGGAGGTCCAGGTCTTGTCAGTCTCTGGGCTCGGGCTCCGGCGGGAGGCGGCGGCAAAGCAGACGTTGATTCGCTGGATGGTGCTTGCGTTAGCAAGGTGGTCACTCCCTGACCACAGGGGAGATTGGCTTCAGTCCTCTGTGCAGCAGAGCGTCGAAGTTCCCGTCTTCTTCTTAGTATTAAGTTGATTCCAGGATGTCTGAAGTCTTAGGACACAGCTCCTACCTTTAAGCGGATTCTAGGGGCCGGACTACCTGCTAGGTCCCTCCCTATGGGTGGGACCAGGAAGGGGGGTGGTTACACCCCCAATCCTTTGTCCAGCTCGCCCCAGGCCCGGGACTGGTGTGCCCCAGGACCGGTTTGAACTGGCATATGCACCGAGGCTCCTTGTGAGCCACAGGCATGTCTGGTTTCTTTCAAGCCCTACCTGACCAATACACAAAATCCTGTCTGGGGTGGTGCACGCACCTCCCCTGGCAGGAAACCCTTTGTCCACACCTCCCAAGCTGGAAGGACTCCCAGCAGCAGGAGGGCAGACTTGTGTCTGTGGTGGCAGCATCCATTTTGTGGAGCTGAGGCTATGTCTGATTTTACCCGGGTTTCAGGCACTGTACATGTCGTGTCCCTCTAGAAGGGTGGAATGCTAACCCCGTCGCCAGAATTGGCGAGGGGTTAGTATTCCAATTCGTATGACACCTTACTCGACATGTTTTGATAAAGCCAAACCAAAGATAGCATTTAACCGCGAGGTTCATAATGCACTTAAGAGTATATGGTATGACGATATCTGGAAACAGTAGAAGGAAGTTGTTCCGACCACTGCAGACAGGCTCAGCTCATGCCAGAGCACCATCTCACATGGAACCAAGCACTCTGCCTTCAGGATTGTTAAGGCCTGCCATAGGAGTGACTTATAGGTTACCAGGTGTCCCATTTAAGGTTAGGTATAGGTATACTACACCTAAGTAAGAGGTGATTACACCAACTTACCCCAGCTGAGTGATCAGCCAGTTGTGTCAGATTGTTAGGCCAAGCCTGGGGTGGCATAATACATGCTTCAGCCCCTGGCAGGCCTTGGGTACACCAATGCCCTGGGTACCTAGTGTGCACTGGTACAGGGGCTGACAGGGTGATCCACTTCCAATTGGTTATGCACCTAGGGTGCATAGTTTTAATTTAGTAGAGAGAACAGCAGGCTGGGGGTCTGATTGGCAGGCCCACAGCCTCAATATGTCAAAAACCAGTGAAGCAAAAAGCAAAAATTTGGGGTGACCATAGGATAGCAGACCCTACTCTCCTACACTCTGATGGACAGAATCGCTGTTAGAGTGATGTGAATGGTCAGATTCCCTTGATGGGGACCTAGGCCTCTCTTCCACTCTATCAGCCCTCTTAGGGAGGATTCATCTGTCCTGTTCAGACCTTTCTGGGTCTGGCCCTTCAATCACAGACTCCAGGTCATCTTGATTTTCATCATCAGACCCAGAGACTATGGCTGACCCACCCCCTGATCCAGATCCACCAGCTTTTAGAGCCAGTCTAAGATCATCTGCTACTAACAGATCTATCAGGTGTTGTGTGGAGGGACTCTGTCCTTGCTTTAGGTGTCTTGCAACACACATGGCCTTCAAGTCATAGTAGGTCATGTCCTTGTACTGAGGCTGGGTGGACCCACAGGCTCCACCTTTTAAGGACATTCTAGTGTTGTGCAGTGTTGTACTACCTACACTAGTTTGTGGCCTACTGAACCTAACTTGAGCTGTAGCAAGGGTGTGCTTATCCTTCACAAACAGCTCTAAGTTCAGTAGAACTTATTGATACTAAGCTTGACTTTGTATGTACCTTGAGTACCTTAAGTGGTTTTCAGTTAGTAATTCAAATTGAGATTTTCTGGTAAAACAATGGCAAGCTGGAATCCCACACGCTGCCCACCAATGTGAGAAGTTGGCCTGGCATATGCTGGTCACTAGTTATAGTGGCCACCTTGCACCAGTCCAATTCGACTCTTATGGTAGACAACCATTTAAAGAAAGCTATCCTAGTGGTAGCTGTGGAAAGCAGCCTTCTGGCTAAGTCTCAGAGGAATGTAAAACAGCTTGTTTTACCTTATAATCTCTTGAATTACCAAATGAAAGGACACCGCACAGGTATATAGATCAAATATATATGTATTTATTACTAGACACACTCTACTAATCTCTTTATGAGATTAGAAACCAAGTACACATTCAAATGTCAACGGTTCACAATAAATTAAGCATAAATATGGCTGGAGCCCTAGGGGCGTACCAGACCATATACTAAGAAAGTGGTATAAGGATGTCGACTTGCAAAATAACAAGGCCTAGGGCCTGGGGAATCGCTGGGGCCTCACTACTGCAGTGTTAGCAGGTAAGTAACAGGCCCACGGGAGACGCGTGCAGTGTGTGAACACAGCCGCGGGTTCCCTATTGATTATAATGGTGCAAGTCGCTGTTAGATTTTTAAAGTTCTAGGATACTTCGAGGAAGACTACAAGCAAGCCACTTACAAGGTAAGTACTTTGAGGGCCAGCACACACTTGTGCACCGGAGTGCACGAGTTACCTCACCCGGGTGCATAGGTGTCTTGTGGTGTCGGGTCGCGTCGCTGTTTTCTATGGAGACCAAAGAAGACTTGCTGCTTGCGTCGACTGAAGAAGTGTCCGGTGGAATCCAAGCCTGGATTCAAGATGGAAAAGACCTGAAAATTGAAGGGACAGTGTTCAAAGTCACTTGCCAGTGACCGGTGGCCAGGAAGATGGATGACCACGGATGTCGGGTGATTTCAGGTCGTCGATGGTGTTTTGACTCTTCGCTCACGAGGTCCAGGAGAGATCGATGATGACTAGCGGCTGGATTTGGAGTGTCCCACGACGTCTACAGCTGATGGCGGTGTCGGCAACCGGATTGGAGCAAACAAGCCTTGGCAACTCCAAGTCTCGTGTAGACTGAAGAAAATCGATGGTGCAGACCAGCAAGGTCTGAGGAACTCACCCAGCAAGGGTAAGTGAGGGCAGGCCTGGAGCAACCAGGGGAGCCCTTTGAGTCGATGAGAAAGTCTTCGGGGGACCCACTAGCCAACGGGCAAGTGATCGCAAAGACACCTCCTTAGGAAATGCTTTACAGGAGCCCACGGTCACTCGAGACGGGGTAGGCTGCTGATTTTTGATGCAAGACCTGCTGGAGGCATGGGCCGCAAATGGTCCAAAGCACAAGTTTGTAGAACGTTGTTTAGGGTTTGCACTGAACAATAGTGCACGATCCCCGGGTATTGCTGTTCCTCGTCACTCGTGGGGTCCACTCGCCACAGCTTCGCTGGGGACTCAAAATGGCCGTCGAGAAGTCAGGAATTCAATTTCCAGGGCAGCAGGGACTTCGAACTCCGGCAGGAGCGGGAAAGTTTGCAACCGTTGATTAAGGTTTTTGGTGCCTGCCAAGCAGGGGAGTCACTCCTTGACTCCAAGGGAGATTCTTCTGGCTTCCAAAGGTAGTGGAACGTCGAAGGGCCAGGATTCTTCTTTGTAGAGCGTCGTCCAGGGTTATCTGATTTGTAAAGGCAATGCTTGCTATCTTATAGTGAAGATAGGGGAGGGACTAGCTCTATGACCACTCCTCTAGGAGGGTCAGGGGAGGGGGTGGTTACACCCACTTCCCTTTGTCCAGTTTCGCGCCAGAGCAGGGGCAGGTAGCCCCTGAACTGGTTTGAGCTGGCATATGCACAGAGGAGCCTACTGCTCCCCCAGTGCAGGACTTCAAAGCACTCTAGGAGTGCACCCACTCAGCTCCAATACAATAAATCCTGTCTGGAAGGTGGTGACACCTCCCTGTGACAGGATGCCTTTTGTTGGGCCTCCTCTACTGCGAGTTTCAGTCAGCAGCAGGAGGGCAGCCCAGTGTCTGTGCTGGTGGCATCCATTTTGTGATGCCAGGGCTCTATAGGATTTCTGTCGTTTAGTACAGTGGGTACATATCATCCCCTCTAGAAGGGTGGGATCATACTCCCACACCAGTTACTGGTGTGGGGGTATGATTCCAAGTTGTTTGACACCAAACACGACATGTTTTGATGCAGTCATTCCAAAGTTAGCATTTACCGCAAGGTTATAATGCACTTAAAGAGTATATGGTTTAACCGTATCCACAAACAGCCACAGGGAATAGACCCTGTCAGCTGCAGAGGGGCCCTGCTCAGGCAGAGGCACCCCCTCACATAGTAAACCAAGCACCCTGCCCTCAGGATTGATGGGGCCTGCCATAGGGGTGGCTGATAGGTTTATATGTGTGTGTATGGTGAGATATAGGAACCTATACCTCTGTGAGGAGTGCTAACACTACCTCACACAGGCTGCAGTAGCAGACCTGTGGTGTCAGATTGAGTCTGCTTCCCAGGAGTGGCATAATACATGCTTCAGCCCCTGGTAGGCCTGTGAATTACCAATGCCCTAGGTACCTAAGGTACCATATACTAGGGCCTCATAAGGTACCACAGTATCCAATCACTAATGCATCTAATATGCACACCAAGTCGTTTAGAGAGAACAGAGAGGCTGGGGCCCTGATTAGCAGGGACCCAGCCAGACTATAGACAGAAACCAGTGTATACATCAGAAAAAAAGTGGGGGCAGCATAAGTGCAGATCCTACTCTCCTACAGATACTGCAATCAGTGTTTCAGGCCTGAAGTGGCCTATCACCAGCTCTTGGTTTCGGAATGTCTGTCTCTATGCAGAGCCAACAGGGTGCTGTCATTGGGGGCGTGAGTGTGTTCATGTCTGGAGCCCCAGGCCGGAAAGTTGCGGTAGGCCCTTATAATCCTTGGTCATGAATTAGAGTCAGGCACTTCATCCTGCGTGGCTGGTTTCCCTATCTCGTAGTCTTGTTCCATGTCAACTATCTCGTTCAACAAGGGATGTTGCATCATTTCAACGTCTTCTCCACCAGAGTGCTTTCTCTAGTGTCTGTTTTGGTGCCAGGGTCGGTCCGCCCACAGAGGTGGGGCTTGCGTGAGTCTACAGTTCTCTGGGAGTCCTGTGATCGAGGAATTCTTCTTCGTAGGCGTCCTGTGCCTTTCGACGTAGAGGGTGTCGCCCCCTGTACTCGGAGCCGTCGGTGAGTTTGGATCTTGACGGTTTTCTGGTGGCCAGTTGTTCTCTGAGTCGTTTCATTCCTGTTTTGGGTTTTCTGCTGGGGTTCTCCTAGTTGTCTTATAATGGGGCGCTCTTCTAGCCAGTGCCAGGCCTCTTCAGGCGTCTGGAAGAATTGGGGGTTTTCCCATAAAGATGATCTTGAACTTCCCCCGGGAATAACAACATGTATGGTATATTTAGAGTTCTGAGTTTGGCTTTGACGGTGTCGAAGGTGCGACTCAGCTTCTGGACCTCCCTGCTATAGTCTGGAAAAATCATTATATACACATTTTCATGATGAATGTCCCCCAATTTCCTGGCTTCTCTAAGAATCAAGTCTCTGCCTAAAAAGTTCAGGAATTTTGCTATAATGGCTCTTGGTGGTGCACCCGGTGGTGGTCTTGCAGTTAGAGCTCTATGTGCATGCCCAATGACAAAGCACGTAGAGAATTTGTCTACGGGGAAGGTCTGTTTGAGCCACGTATATAGGAAGTCCTTCAACGCCCTCCCTTAAACCCACAAAGCGGAGGTTGTTACCTCGCGCTGTTTTCTGCATCATCGACGCGCAATTAAAGGTCTTTATTCGAGGCCTGTAATTCCACCATTCCCTTACAGAGATTTTGGATCTGGTCCTCTGTTTCTCCTATTCTTGTCTCTGACTCTGTAACCCTGGCAGCCAGGTTACGGAGATCCTGTCTCAAGAGTGTTACTTCTGATCCTACACCCTCTATTTTCTCCTCCAGTGCCAACCTGGAGGCCTGGATGGCCTGTAGCAGGTTGTCCATATCCGTACAGAGTTGTGGTTGTTCCTCTGGGGTGGGGTGACCACTTTAGTATAGTGATCCAGTTTCCCCTGTCTGGAAGGTTTGGCGTCTTTGTCCTTGCCCATTGTGTTACTGCAGTGGCAGAGAATGGTAGTCTGTGCCTTCCCTGTCCCGGGGGAGCCCGTTGCTCTCACTACTGCCACCGGTACTAATATCGTGGGCTCTGGACAGGCCAGCTGTCGGAAGTGGGTGTGCGTTGTAGGCTTCTGGGCGCTCGTACCCCTCCAAGTCAGCCGGGAGGGAGGGGCCTCACCGGAGGGCGTCACTCCAAGTTGCTGTTCCTGCAGCTGGTGTATCAATAATGGCCTGGGTCCAGCCCTCTGCTGCCCACGCCTCGCACAGCACTACAGGGCCCCCCAATATGTCTTGGAGGGGAAGAGGATGAGAATACCCCCAAAACCAGGATGGTGCACTTTATGGGGCCCCCCTCGGCCTCTGGGGTGTTCCAGGCGGTGTTATAGAGTCGCGATAGTGGCGCGCAGGAGGTCCCTGTATGGAGGAACTGTGGATTCCAGATACTCTGTGGGGGTCCCTAGGGGCAGTCTCACCACCACGTCGTAGTTGACCCGCACGTGCCCCCCCCCGCACTGTTCAGGGTGGTCCTCCCCCTCTCAGCAGGTCACAGGCCCACCTACTCCACCATTAGTAGCCCTAAGAATTGTTTCAAACCCGCTGCCCGCCCCCCCCTCCCTCGCAGGCTGCCCAGGTTGCCTTACCGCTGCGTGGGGTGTTATGCGGCGCTCTGTGTCTCTCCGGTCGGGCCTCGCAGGATCCCTCAGGCTTGTGGGCCCACATGGCAGCTATCAGCCGGTGCGCACTTCGGGACCCAGCAAGGGGTGTCCCAGTGCCCGTCTTCAGCGTACAGGAGTCAATCAGGGGGCGGTTCCCTCCGCGCACACAGAGCACCGGCTGCCAGCAGCACCCACCTCTCGCTTCCTCCTCTGGTCAGAGTTTACCTCTTCATTGTCGCTGTGCCCCTAGGGGCGCGGCGTCGGTGTTGAGCACTGCTGTGGCTCGGTTGAGGGGAGCTGCCACAACGAGGGTACTGCCACGGTGTCAAGATGAGGCTGGCGTGGCCGCTCACAAGCTCGGCGCCATGTTGATCAGCGCGCTGCAGGCCCATGTTGCTCCGTAGCCGCCACTTTCAGGATAATACCGTTATGTTTTCACACCCCGCAGTGCAGTTCAGGGTGCCGGTGTTGGTTGAGCCTACAAGCATTCGATCCGGTCTTCTAAACCGCCGGATTTATGCACAGATTCTTGCTATCGGACTGAGCTCTACGAAAACACGTCCTAGTCGGCCATGCCGCTAGCCACGCCCGAGGGGCTATACTTTCAGTACTTGAATTAGCACTGACTTACAGCCTTTCTTGAATTCCTGAGGGGCTTGGTGTGCCTTGAGCTTGGCTAGTCTGGGCCTTGCTAAAACCGACATCCATGTCTTCAGCCCTCAGTGGGCTGTAAAGATGCCCACTGTGGCAGGGGCACCAGCAGAAACTGCACATTGGGCCCCACTGGCCCACTTATATCTGTCTATCTCGGACTTTCTGGGCCCTTACCTATCAAATGCCTACTTACATGAATCTTAAGAATTGGTAATAGGGTCTTTTAATGCATATTTTGGTGGTGTGTGGAATCCTGAAGTGATTTGTAATGGAAATTGTGCTGACTCGCTTAGATGTGTGCTACGAGGGAGCAGTGACTTGTTGACTTCTGAGCTGTGTACTGGTACCCTATCTAAAATTCACAATGGCATATATGCCGAAAAGTGCTTCAACACCTCACAGGTATAGCAAGCACTATATAAAAGCAAACCCTTGTATCTTCTATCCCTCCACTATCCTTTTTCAATCCAATAACTGACTAAAATGTGCACCTCTCAAATTAATTTCATATTTCCCTATACTAATTCACCACTAATTCTTTTTAGGTTCTGGAATAGATTGCTACTGTGAGAAATTGGCCTGGCATATGCTGGTCACTAGTTATAGTGGCCACCTTGCACCAGTCCAATTCGACTCTTGGTAGATAGGTTTAAAGACAACCTTTTAAAGAAAGCTATCCTAGTGATAGCTGTGGAGAGCAGACTTCAGGCTAAGTCTCTGAGGAATGTAAAGCAGCTTGTTTTACCTTATAATCCCTTGAATTACCAAATGAAAAGACACCACACAGGTATATATATCAAATATATATGTATTTATTTCTAAATATACTCTACTAATCTCTTTATGAGATTAGAGCCAGGTAAACATTCAAAAGATCAACAGTTCTCAATAAATTAAGCACAAATATGGCTGTAGCCCTAGGGGCGTACCAGACCATATACTAAAATAATGGGTTAACAAACTCGACTTGCAAAATGAAGAGGCCTAGGGCCTTGGGAATCGCTGGGGCTTCACTTCTGCAGTGTTAGCAGGTAAGTAATCAGCCCACAGGAGACGCGTGCAGTGTCTAAACACACACGCGGATTTTCAATGCGTTTCAATGGCAAATGTCGCGGTTTGTATTTTACAGTTCTAGGGCACTTCGCAAAAGTCAACAGGCAAGCAACTTACAGGGTAAGTATTTCGAGGGCCAACACACACTTGGGCACCGGAGTGCACGAGTTACCTCACCCAGGGAAGCCGGGTGCATAGGTGTCCTTTGGTGTCGGGTCGCGATGCTGTTTTCAATGGAGATCCTTGAAGACTTGCTGCTTGTGACGACTGGAGAGGTGTCCGTTCGAATCCGACGATGGATTGGAGTTGCAGAAGACCTAGAAATTGAGGGGACAGAGTTCAGAGTCACTTGCCAGTGACCGGTGGCCAGCAAGATGGATGACCACAGCTGTCGCGTCTCTTCAGGTCGATGATGGTGTTTTGTCTCTTCGCTCACGAGGACCAGGAGGGATCGAAGATGACCAGCAGCTGGCTTCGGAGGTTCCCACGACGTCTGCAGCTGATGACGGCGTCGGCACCCGGATTGGAGCCAACAAGCCTTGGCAACTGCAAGTCTCGTGTAGAGTGAAGATTGGCAATGGTGCAGACCAGCAAGGTCTGATGGACTTACCCAGTGAGGGTAAGTGAGGGCAGGCCCAGAGCAACCAGGCGAGCCCTTGAAGTCGATATGGAAGTCTTCAGGTGAGTAACTAGCCAACGGGCAAGCAACCGCGAACACGCCTTTGCAGGAAAAGTTTAACAACAGCCCACGGTCACTCGGGACGGGGTAGGCCGCTGAATTTCGGTACTAGACCTGCTAGGTACTTGGACAACAAGTGGTCCAAAGCACAACTTCGTTGGACGTAGATTAGGGCTTGCACTCGAAATCAGTGCACGGTTCCCTCGTATTGCTGTTCCTCGTCACTCTTGGGGTCCAGATGCCACAGCTTCGCTGGGGACTCAAAATGGCCGTCGAGTGGTCAGGAAATCCGCTTCAGGGGACGCAGGGACTTCGGGCTCCGGCGGGAGCGGTAAAGTTTGCAACCGTTGTTGAAGAGTTTTGGTGCCTGCCAAGCAGGGGAGTCACTCCTTGACTCCAAGGGAGATTCTTCAGTCTTCCAGAGATAGTGGAACGTCGAAGGGCCAGGATTCTTTTTAGTAGAGCGTCGTCCAGGTGTAATCTAAGTTGCATTGGCAAGCTTTGGTATCTTATAGTAAAAAGATGGGAGGGACTAGCTCTATGACCACTCCTCTAGGAGGGTCAGGGTAGTGGGTGGTTACACCCACTTCCCTTTGTCCAGTTTCGCGCCAGAGCAGGGGCAGGTAGCCCCTGAACCGGTTTGAGCTGGCATATGCACAGAGGATCCTACTGCTCCCCCAGTGCAGGACTTCAAAGCACTCTAAGAGTGCACCCACCCAGCTCCAATACACTAAATCCTGTCTGGGAGGTGGTGACACCTCCCTGTGACAGGAAACCCTTTGTTGGGCTCCCTCCACTGCGAGTTTCGGTCAGCAGCAGGAGGGCAGCCCGGTGTCTGTGCTGGTGGCATCCATTTTGTGATGCCAGGGCTCTAGATGATTTCTACCGTGTAGTACAGTGGGTACATGTCGTCCCCTCTAGAAGGGTGGGATCCTACTCCCACACCAGTTACTGGTGTGGGGGTAGGATTCCAAGTTGTTTGACACCAAACACGACATGTTTTGATGCAGTCATTCCAAAGTTAGCATTTACCACAAGGTTATAATGCACTTAAGAGTATATGGTTTAACCGCATCCACAAACAGCAGCAGAGAATAGACTCTGCCAGCTGCAGAGGGGTCCTGCTCAGGCAGAAGCACCCCCTCACATAGTAAACCAAGCACCCTGCCCTTGGGATTGATAGGGCCTACCATAGGGGTGACTGATAGGTTTATATGTGTGTGTATGGTGAGATATAGGAACCTATACCTCAGTGAGGAGTGCTAACACTACCTCACACAGGCTGCAGTAGCAGGCCTGTGGTGTCAGATTGTGAATGCTTCCCAGGGGTGGCATAATGCATGCTGCAGCCCCTGGTAGGCCTGTGAAGTACCAATGCCCTAGGTACCTAAGGTACCATATACTAGGGGCTCATAAGGCACCACAGTATCCAATCAGTAGTGCCTCTAATATGCACACCAATCATTTAAGGGAGTAAGCAGATAGGCTGGGGTCCTGGATAGCAGGATCCCAGCCAGACTAGTCAAAAACCATTCAAACACCAGGAAAAAAATGGGGGCAACCATATAGTCAGATTCCACCTTCCTACAGCTACATCCCCAAAAAGCGCTTCAACACCTCATCAGGGGTAGTAAGCGCTTTGTAAATGCAAACTCTTCCCCCTTCTATCTTTCCACTATGCCTCCACTATTTTCTTTCAATAGAAATAACAAACGTGCATGTCCACCGCTCGAATTACTTTCATATTTCCCTATACTAATTCACCACTAATCCTTTTTGGGTTCCAGAGAAGCGTGCTACTCGCCGAAAAAGCGGTTTGACACCTCGTCAGGGGTAGTAAGCGCTATATAAATGCAATTTCAATTACACAATAGAATCACTGAGTGCTTTAGCTGCAGAATTTGTATCTTACGGGGAAGTTAAAGGTCATTGTTACTCGACAATAGTGATTATGTGGTTATCATTCACATTTCTCAATTATACCACCTCCTCAACAAATCTGGGGGAGGGCAAGGACCTCCTTTCAAATGGCAGCCTGATGCTACTCGATGCAATGGCCTTTTGCTTCAGAATGTTACAGCTGAGACCACCTTAAAGAAATTGAGCTCTGGAGGTGTGCTACATACCCTCACTTGTATATATGGTTCAAAGGGCCATCCAGTGAATGATGTCACATGAGATCTGAAAGCTCAAACTGGTGACGTCATCAAACAAAGCAGCATGTACAATGCCTATCCTGCTAATTGTTGGTGATGCAGCCATGTTTTTGTTCCCTCTGCACTGGATGTTTCCTTTAAAAGACAATAATCATCATCATTTGGTCTTTATTTCGACGTTATTTCAGCCATAAAAGATTTACAAGTTAAAACAGACATTGCAACACATAATATAAAATTGTCAATTCATAATATACAATAAAATTCCATAAAAACAGAAATATACAGTCACCCCTGGCTACTATTCGCAATTATGAACCATCTCTTTGACCACATGGCTATCAGAAACTTCGATAGTGCAAAGACGATATGCCCTGAGGTGTCGGTCTTAAGAATTCTCATAGCAACCCAGCATTTGTCAAAGCCCAAGTTCTTACATAAGGGTACTAACCAATACTTCCTAGCTTTACTGTAAGCAGGACAAAAAAAGAGTATGTGGAGTTCATCCTCTTGATCGGCACCGCATCCTGGGCAACATTCATTCAAAGAGGAGGGCCATTTGCTTGTAAAGGCCCTTAATGGTAGTGTACCATACCTCCATTGAATATAGAGCTTCCTTGCTGCTACTGGATAGATAACATTCAGGAAGTCCTCGAACACATAGGCAGTCTTGTTATTTAAAAATAGTTTTGACAAAGTGCCGACTCGAGAATCATGCAGCCATATGTTGCGTTTATAAACCCTGAAGGACTTCTTAAGGGATTTACCTGAAACCTCCCTGCACGCCTGTTCTGGTTCATACCACAGGGCAGGTAGTCCCATTTTCTCCAGTTCCTGTTTCACAAATACAAGCCAGGGAATTTTTGCTGCTTTACTATGGCTCAGTACGTCCTTCAATGCAAGCCTGTAATTTAAGAGTTCTGGCGTTATCCAGAGCCTCCGCCAGAACCTGAGAGGTTTTAGGGCTAGCTCATCCTGGATAGGACTTAGTCCTAGATCTAACCTTAATGGTAGGAGGGGTGTACTTTGGGGGAGGGCCAATAGCTGTCTCTTAAATTTATTCTCCACGTTTAGTATTTCGAGCCTGCAGGAGTGCCCCCAGAGTTCCCCCCCATAGAGGGCCACTGCCCTTGCCTTGACTTTATAAATCTCAAGTGCGGGACTCACTGGCTTGAATGTCGATGCATTTGACATCTTAAGTATGCCCCCGTTAGTTGAGACAGTTTGAGTTGGGACTTAACCTGTTGGGGGCCTCACAAAAGATTTTCATTTATCGTGACCCCTAAGTATTGAAAGGTCTGTACCCTCTCCAGTCTAACTGAGCCCAGGACAGGTGTTGGGCGGGTGGATGCCGGGGGATTAAAAATCATAAATTTAGTTTTTTCTGCATTGATTTCTAGGCCACGGCATCGGCAAAAATCTATAAACCCATTCAGTACGTGTTGTATCCCCATAGGGGACTTGGAAAGCAGGAGGGTGTCATTGGCAAACATTATCGCAGGCACCCTCCTGCCTGCCAGTCTGGGTGCGTCATTATTGGGGACTGCGTCCAGGTGTGATATAACACCGTTCACATAGAGGCAGAACAGGGTTGGTGCCAAAACACACCCCTGCCTAACCCCCCTGCAAACTGGAAACCTGGAAGACAGTACCCCATTTCTCCCACATCTGACCTGTGCAAAGTTCTGTACATGCAACCTCATCAATACCCCCAATATTGCATGTGGGACTCCCATGTCCAAAAGCACCGCCCACAATTTCCCCCTAGGAACCATATCAAACGCGGACCGGAGGTCCACAAACACCATGTAGAGGCTGCCACCCTCTGCTGTGACCGTCCTCCAGTATAACAGAATTAAACGGAAGATCTGGTCCATGGTGGATGTGTTCCTCCTAAATCCGGCCTGAAATGGGCTAAGAATATCGTGCTTGTCCATCCACTCCTGTAAACGATCTAGGATTAGTCGAGAGAAGATTTTTTGGGGGACGTCGATGAGGCTGATGGGCCTGTAGTTAGCTGGGAGCAGAGGAGAGCCCTTCTTGAAAATCGGGATAATCTCTGCTCCCAACCAAGTACCCGGCACCTCCATGCCTCCCAGGATTGCATTAAATAGGGTACAGAGGTAAGGAGCCCAAATCCTTGGCTGATCCCTAAAAAGGTCGCCAGGGAGTTTATCTAAACCGGGAGCTTTTCCCGTAGCCAATTTCCCTATGGCAATATAGACCTCCTCTGGTGTATATTCCAGTTCATCAAACTCAGCAACTGGCAGTGTGTATAACTGTATGCTGTCTAGGCCAGTAGCTGCTGCAAAAGGTCTTAAAATGGAGTTCCCAAACCCCTGCCTCAATATTGGGTTCAATCGCAGATCTGGGCTCACCTGACCCCGTGCTGACTATTGCCCAGAATCTACGCGCATCTTTCATGTCTAGGGAGGAGGAGAGATTTAACCATCTTTCCATGTCCCACTCTTTCTTCGCATGATTCATTGTTTCTTTATATAGTAACCTTAAAGAGTGGATTTTTGGTTTATCTCTCCCATCTTTTACAGCCTCCATGAGCTTCGTTTTTACCTTCCTGCAAGAAACATTATACCAGGAAGATACAGGAACCCTACTCCTCCTGCTAAGGCTAAGCGGGTTAAAAAATTTCAAAAGACAGTCTACCAAATCCTGATGCACGGTCAACATGTTTCCAAGGGAATCTAGTGCCAAGGGCTGAGCCACTATATCACTGGCCTTCGTGAGGAATGGTAAAATTGCGCTATATATTTAGGTAGTGCATCTTGGGAAGCCACCAATTTCCCTCACTTGACCCTACGTCTATTATTGGTGGTTATCAACCCATCTACCATATCTGGGGCAACTTCATTCTCATTCGCCCTTGGGCGTGGGAAGTCCATCCTCAGACTCAATGCATTATGGTCGCTGTCTGGCCTTGATATCACCTCAAAGTCAACAACCTTCGACCATAGGCGTGTCTCCACCATAATGTAATCCAATCGTGATTCTTGATCTCTCTTGTTAAAGGTGCACTTTGAGGGGATATCAGAGGGCATCCGACCATTGCAAGCCCTGATTGAGTTGCTTAGTGTTAGGGTCGTAATCTGCATGGCCAGTGGGGACCAAGACTTTGCATAGGGAGACTGGCATGGCGGGATTCCCCAATATTCGTCCTTCCCCGTCAACGCTCCCTCATTCAGCCCTCGCAGCGGCTCAAAGTGACAGTTTAAGTCACCAGCCACCATATATTGTATATCATTACTGAGGGAGTAAAGAAAAATGAACAGCTCCCCAATGGTACTAGACTCTTTGGCCACACTTATCGGGCGGGAGTAAACGTTCACGATTGCGAATTCATAGGAGGTTGGCCATGTCAGGAGGACACACAGGATGTCATCAGAGTTGGTCGGGATAAACTCACCCTTGCAGCCTAGATGTAACCCAACCCAGGTTGTAAAGCCCCCAGATGGTCGCCCCTTACCTCCCCAGCGGGCAGCAATGTTAAAGGCCGCAAAGCCTACTCTGCATTGGTCCTCCCTAGCCCAAGTCTCCTGGAATAAGCATATATCATTACTATCCACAAAAGAGCCCCACTCCGGACAAGCTAGTTTATTTGGGAGACCCGCCACATTCCATGACAAAATAAGCATATGCTTCGTATTAGCAAGATTTTGACGTGCTATAACTACAGGAGTGTTGTCACTCCCCATAGGGATATCGGCACCGGTGATTTCTAATGGTAGTGATGGTTTCTGATCCTGTGGTGTCCTCCCTATATCAAGCATACCACTACTCATACTGCTCCCTTGTGGGGGATGATGGGCTCTTTGTAATACTGTCACTGAGAGGCTTCCCATTAGAACCTTAGTAGCCTCAGTATTATCATCCCGACTTTAGGTTTTACCTAGAGATTCCAGCCTGGTTACGTTCAGTCAATCAACCTGTTCCAGGCCACTATACCTGTTGTGGCATGGGATATGGCTCTGGGCTGGCAAATTGTAGCCGTACCTATCCTTCCCGCCCCTCCCCCCTCGCTGGTATGATACAAGAGACCAGCCATCATCCAGATTTCTCAAATGTTCCCTGTGGTAGAAAAACCAACGGGGGCGAGCTACGATTTTTGTACCTGGGCTGGATACACTCCAGTTACAGATATATGCTGCGGTCTGTGAGTCCCTAAAGTTGACCAGTACACAATCGCCAGTTGAAGTTTTTGGAGTATGACCCACCAATCACCACCCTTCGAACCATTGATATTTCACTAGTGATATGAGGGGGGAGTGTCCTATACATATTGAGCCAATGGATGGTTTTATTTTTTAAAGAACTATATGTCTCATCGTTCAAATCACTTAGTTCAGGGACCCCAGTTAGAACAGCCAAGTATGGACTCACCTCTGGTGGTAGGTCAATTCTAGGCCTATTTCTAGGTTCCTCTGTCCTATTTCTAGGTTCCTCTGTCGTGCCCCCATCCGTCAGGACCCACCCATCATGTCTAACCGTATCAGTGTGGGCCACTCCTGTACTGTTGGGGACTAAATACTGATCTACCCTGGGTCCCTCTACCGAATTGATTTGCAATGGATTTTGGACTGCGACATTACACTCCCGGGATGTACTATAATTGCCATCTATCGGGTAAGTCACAGAAATAACTGGTTTGTCATGCATCTCGACCCCTCTAGTTATATTAATTGAATTTCGATCACCCCGGTCTGGTGTTTTATTAGCAATACTATTAAAGATACCCAATGTAACATGCTCAAACTTAGAGAGTTGACTCTCAATCCGGGCAAGTCTCTCTTCCAGCGGACGGAGTGAAACACTCAGAAGTGCAGTGATTTTCATACATATAGAATCCTCCCCTGATGATGATAGTATGTCCGTAGATGCAACCGGACCTTGCGCAATGCCGCCCCCCAGAACTTACTCGTTGTAGGGGTAAATCAGGCATGGCACACCCCCGAATCCCTCATCATCCTTGAAGCTAATTTGCTGTGTGTTATTACTGCAGCATTTAGATGGTTTGGCTTTCCTGGCTCCTGCAGTAGGGTGCTTCTTTTTCGATATCGCACCCGTATCTTTCCCCCGGAGCTGGCGGGTAATAGGTCTCTCCATAGTCTTGGGCGGCGTGGAATCACCCGAAGTCACAGGGAAACCATGAGGTGAAGACTCAACCAAATGCTGTACTGGAGATTGGTTATGCGTAGACAATTTGGGATTCTCAGGATTTTCAGTGTTCAAGCCCCTAATGGCGTTTGGTGTACGGGCATTTGCATAATGGCCCATTGAAGACCTTTTGGCCATAGCAAGATCCTGTGAAACTCTGCGTTCCATCAGGACAATGCCCTGGTCAATCACGGAATTAGCTCTCAGTATGAAGTTGTCCAGGGTACCCGTTAGATTACCATTAGGAGCTTTATTCCTACTCTCCTTCGCAGCCATAATTCGGGAAAAAAAAAAATCTAAAAAGAGTTTCTACGAGGAGAACTGGAAGGAGTTCTGGATCAGTTTAAACAAAGTACTTACGGGACATTTTTGAAAAAGGAGCAATTTCCAAAGATGGCAGTCCGGCCCCCTCCGGGCTCAAACGGGCTACAGGGGACCTTGGCTACACAGTAAACCTTCGCAGTTAAATATGTACGGGCAGGGGGCGGGAAGAGGTACACAGCTGCACAAAGTTACGGGGCTGCTGGTCCTCGCAGTCCCGTCCCAACACTCCTCCCTTAGTACAAGGTCCAAGGTCCAGAGCCGCAAGTACCTCTCATATATCCGGGGCTCCACTCACTCCACTCACTGTGTACAGAATTCCTTTGGTCACTCACTCCAGCGCTTCAATGACAGCCGCCCCATCCACGACCCACACGGTCCACACAAACCTAGGTCGCAGCGTCGAACAGCCCCCACATCGATCGCCCTCGGCCGACTGGCCCTCCACTCGCTCTTCACGCTACTCGGGGCCGGCGCAGTGCTCAGCGCAGTGCGGGGAGCGTTTCCTGGGCGTTTCCTGGCATCTCCTGCTTCCCCGGGAATAGCTGGAGGCACGCTCCGAGCACCGAGCCTTGCCCTGCGCCTCACGGTCCGGGCGTCGGGTGGCAGGGTGTCAGGTGCCAACTTCAGCTTGGCTCAGTTCAAGGCTCAATTGAAGGGGGGAGTCAAGGCAAAAGAGGCAATCAGCGGGGAGGGCGGTTTAGAGCGGCTGGAGCGTTTCTTTCAGCGTCTCAGCGTCTCCCGCTCCGCTCCCACTCTGCTTCCCTGGTAGCCGCTGGCTCTGGTTCATCCGAAAACCTGGACTGGATTCCTCGGCAGACTTTGATTTTGACTCTAACATTAGGCAGTGGCAGGTAAGTGTTGTTAGTGCTGTCAATGCTGTTAATGCTTGTTGATGCTGGATTATTGCTGGATTATGGCATTGAAGAGGACGTGATTGTGCACTGTGCCCAAGGTAAGCCCAAGGTGTAGGATTGTTTTCCAACCGGGTGGCTTGGAAGCAGGACCAGGAAGCAGATGGAGGGGAGGTAAGCGGGGCTCACGAGTGCACACCGGTTCACAGGCTAGGCGCAGCCGCTGCCGTTTGCTTGATCTGATGGAACCCATCTGCCTTTCAAGGCTCACCTTAGCTCCCCCGTCGGTGCTGCCTCTGTTGCGGTGGCTGAAAGTGCGGCAACACGATGGAACACGATGTGCCGTTATGGGGAGAAATCACCAAAGAAAACCACACTCTTCCGGCAACCGCACTTGGCACCGGGCTGTCCGTGGCTGCTCGTGGCTTCCAGGAGTTATGTGGAGACCCTTGCTGTTTGGAGGACAGCGGGCGGCTGGGGCGACAAGCCAGGAGCCGGCGGTCCAGTGTCTTTCGGCGTCTTCCTCCTTGCTCTACTGCCGACTGTGAGGCGGGGCGGAGGCAGAGTTCAGCGTGAAACCACGGACTGGAGTTCCCAATCAATACCACCAGCGACTCCAAAGACAATAATGTTGCTACACATTTAATAAAAATATCGGCCATATACATTATGCATATGATATGAGGAACTGAAATCTCTTGGTTCACTCAGAGCAATGTCACTAGGATATAAGGAAATCTATTTCTGGCAACAGATGCTAGGACAAAAGTGAAACAGAAATGTTCAATAAATATTCACATTTCAACGTAGTCTTTTGCTGTATTTTGATTGACATTTGAATCGTCAGTTACATGCCGAATGTATGGTTAATTTGGCTTCAAATGTTCTCTCGCTCTTGTAGCCAGGCCAGAGGATTCGCTCATCTTGCACAGAACTTTGCAGGCTTGCCCCTCAAAAATAGGCCGCTAGCTAGCTGGAGAGCACAGAGCCGGCCGGGCGGCTGGCACCGTTGGACTGAGGGAGTCTTCGGTGCACCCTGACCTCACTGCTGCTCCGGAGCACGAGGGACTGCGCACTGCTGCTTCTCTCAACAAGTTCTCATCTAGACATCTGGATAGATTTTATGAAGCTCGCTCAGGGGAGTAGCTTGTTCAGTAGAATAGGGGCGAGGGGGGGGGGGGGAAGGAGGCGGAAGGTGAGCTTCAGATTTTATGGCAATCAGGCTGGCAATATAATGTTCAAATACGTAATATGACATGCAGGGTGCATGACAGGGGCCATTTTGTTAAATAACAGATATTTTTGAAGACTTTCAAGCAGAGTGAGAGTGTGCATTTTGTCTGTATGTATTTAAACATTTCTTCTGAAATCCGACTGACATCTCACAATACCCGACTGAAAGCTCTTGCCTCCAACTATTTATCAGAAAATGCATTTATCAGGGAGGAGCTACACCCCAAACACCCCCCCCCCCTTCCCAGAGCTACGCCCCTGAGGTCGCAGCCCCGTGTCGTGCAGACCATCAAAACACTCATGACACGCCAGGTGTCTCGTGACGCTGCTCTCTTTCTAAGGGCTCCAAAGGGGCTTAGCTAATTGTAACTAAATGCAGATTTAAAATTAAGGACAAACGCCATCTGTAATACACTCAATTACGGACAACGTAAAGCCTCCCACAATAACGGACTCTCCGTAAAAATAACGGACAACTGGTTACCTTAGGTATAACTTAGAACGCGAGCACTCTGGCCATGCTTGGCCATGGACCTCATGTCACCCGCCTACACAATCGCTGAGCCAAGTTGTGGCGATGAGTGGCTGCAGATGTATTACAACAAACAGTTCAGGTGACCATTTGTAAGCATGATAAATGTTAATCAAATTCAATAAAATATTGTGATGGATCATGTATTAATAATATGGATTACAAATATGGATTATTATTATTATTAATAACCATCATCCTCCATTCAGAATACTTGCTCTGGGCGTTTTAGATTAATCTTTTTGGTAGACCCCCTACAGATTTTAGGCTCCGCTCTCTAAACATCATCCTGTCCCTGTGTGTCGGCCTCCAGGCAGGTGTGGGCTGAGAGTGCTGTCTCCGCTTTGGGAGGTGACCTGTCCTTTTGTTTTCCAGGTACACCTGCCCTTTGCCATTCCAAAGCCTTCTGTGTTCTTGTACCCCCTCCCTCAAGCCAATTGGCAACTGGATACTTTCTATTCTGAAGCGTCTGATTGCTCTTTACCCTATAGTGTGAGTTTGTGCACCCATTAAATAATGGGGTTCACCGGTCCCCGCTGTATTCCAAAAGTCTGTAACATCACAGTTTTCTTTAATTACAGATAGCTGCCATTGTCAAGACAGCCTTTTATCCTCTGAGAGTGCTCTGGCGTTGGAGACTATGTATGGTCAGGATCTTGAGTCAGCAACATACACTCTCATGTCTACACCCTTAAACTTTGGAGCTATTCCACATGCGGCACTTTGTCTGGATTTGACTGCTGTGGCTAATGCAGAACACAGCTGCTAGTGAGCGGAAGGGAACTTTTGCTTCCATCACACCACCCTAAGTCTACAGAGGCACAGGCCCCACATTGACCCCTTTTGGTGTTGGTAGTGAAATGCAAGCAGTTATTGTCTACTTGGATATGGACCTTACTCGTCGCATACTCATCTAATGCTCAGTATCATCCTCAGAAGTATAGAGACAAACCTAGTCCAAAGTCAGCCCAGTTACGTAGCCCAGAATGACGGCTGATGGCCATATAGGACCAGGATTAGAATGGAGCTTCCAAATCCAAACCCTAGTATGAACCATCCTAAAGCCTGCAACCCCCAGTCTCGTCAGCCACCAACAATACACGCTTAAGAGACCTTAAGAAGACAGCTGCTGATTACACGTATTAATTGGTTCACGTTTAAATGTAAGGTTAATGTTAGCGCTACTGTTAGGGTCATTGTTTGGGGCAGGCTAATTGTCAGGATTAATGCTACTGTTACGGTTACCATTAGGATTAAAGTTTGGGCTAATGCTAACTCGACGGTTTCAGTTTGGTTAAAGTTTATTGTAAGTATTCTTGCTAGCATTATTGTTTAGCATTAAGGTTAGAGTTAGCATTAGGGTTATGATTAAAGATAAAATTACAGTTAGGTTTAGAGTAATTGTAAGGGGCACCATGGGTGGATACTGTTAGTGTTAGAGTTGTGGTTAGTATTATTGTTGATAATAATTACTTTTAGGGTTAGAATTAGTGTTAACATTAGTGTTCTAGTTTGTGGTTAAGATTATAGTTTTGTGCTAAGGTTACTTTTATGGTTAGGGCTATATGTAGGGCTAGTTTCCGGTAATCAGTAGGAGCCTAGGAGATTCTTGATTCTGGTTATTGACAGGATTATGATTGGAGCTGTGGCTAGTGTTACGGTGTGTAAAAGGCTTATGTTTAGGGTTGCAGGAGTTGGATGCCCTTGCGATTTGGGTTTCTCTTTGGTTTTCTGTGATATTAAACAGTTTAGTATTGCAACATTTTCTCTATACAACTATTTGATCCAAAACATATACATTCTGTGCCCTAGGATACTGTCACAAATTCACACACTCGAATGTGAAGACTTATTTTAAAAACACGTGCACAGATTGTTCGTTAAATCCGTCGTTTCGACCTTTTGCCCTCAAATGAAGCATTTTCCATTCCCTCTGAAAGGAGATTACCTAATCTCGCTGATATGTACCTCCGCGGGCTGACTGATCTAAAATGAGGCTTGGCAGTGGGCAGAGGTCAACAGTCACCTGCGACTGCAGTTTCTGTTGTTGCATTGACTGGTGCTTCTGATGCTCACAGACATAACAAACCAATAGCAACTGTTGATGGGTCTCAAAAGTGCATTGTCTTTATTTTTGTTTTCTTTATAGCTAATAAACATTAATAAATATCACATGACGTTTTTGTATAGCAGTCTGCACTAACTCACGGATGTGGTAAAAAAAAAAAAAAACACAAAACAAAACACAGAAAAGACAGTAATCCAGGGAGAATTTTTTTTTAAAATGAAGAACGTTAAGAATAATTGGTGCTAATTAGTAGTGGCAGCCAACGTTATCAAACAACAAGATTGTGAATGGCAAAGAAGTACCCTGTCTGCCAAACTCTAAATCGAGCCCTTAGTGGTAATTCACAAACATTTCCATTAGTAAATCTGGACGTGCGTAACAAGCATTAGCACAATCATTTTTCTTATTTTTATGGAAAGATGATGATCCTACAAATGCATAAATTATGACAGCCATTTATTTAGTAATATTAATAATATGTTCACCCTTCTGAATTGCCCATAAATTATGCATTCGTTTACAAAGAGGAAAGCGACCTCACTCCTGCAAAAACCTGGGTAAATTTAATCCACTGTTTGGCTCTGCCTGCATGCCAGCTGTGGTCACATTATGCAGACTGAGGGTAGAAGAGGCATTCTCTGCTGAGGGTGAAATGAGGGCACAGAATGTTAACCTGCAAGAAGACTTTGACCAGATAGCAGTTAACTAAAATGGGTGAAGAGGGTCCTCAGGCGCTCATACAAATTTACAACAATAAATCTAATAAGGAACAGTTACACGTATTCTGCGGTGCATTCAAAGAGGGAGAACCTCCACCCGAATTCCCCTATTTTTCAATCAAAGATTGAACAAAACGTTTTACAATTCCTGTAGCACATGCAACTTATAATGACAAAGCAGTACAATAATATGAAGGAACAAAAAGATTCTGTTTCTTTGGGCTTGTTCGGTCCTTTATTACACAAGATCTTCCATTCCCTTACGCCAACGCATTTCGTCGTCTTTGGGCATGTACCCTACGACTTCCTCTGGGCTGGAAGTAATACAGACAATCTTGTTGTAGCATACCAATACATGTGCAATTTACATGTTAAAAGCCCATACATAACCTTTGTGCGTCAAGGGACTAGTCAAAACAAAGAAATTGTGCATATGTTCCATGCTGGAGTAGAAAACGTAAGCAAAGTATATACAAATTAATGAAATCCAGAATTTTTAATAATTATTTTCTACATAAACATCCGATTCCACAGACTCACCTTAGTGTAAGTGAGTCAGCACAAAACCATAAAAATAGCCAATGTGCAATTAATTGTTAATAAACCACAGGTGCATTACATGCTCCATTGCAACACGAATGCATTGAAAATGAAATGAATGGATTAATGTATTATTCCAGAATCATCACTGCAAAGATTAGATTGACATAAAAAGCCTAGATTAGCTTAAAGTACTCAAGGCATGAGGTATCAGTCATTCAGTACGTCATATTATAATCACAAATCGCCATACTCTCAAGGTAGGGCTTACCTCTCTTTTAAATCTTGATTTCAAGTAAGGGTTCTCTTGTTAAAGTAACTCAAAGTCTTTTGTAAAACATTTTTTTTATTGAATGAAATCCCAATCGCGTCCCTGTAAGGGAACGCAAGATATTCTTATAACCTATTTCATGCAATCCTTTGATATCACAATATTAGTAATAGTGCTTACCCGTAGGTATCACGAAATATCCAAAATTCAAGCCGTCAATTTCCGAATTCAATCTCCACATCGATAAAGTGCACTCTATACAGTGCAGTATGGGACATAAAAACAATATCCATATCACTAATTGAACAAATCAATCATATCCCTTGTATCACAATAACAAGGTATTCTACACTTATCGCTAGTTTAGTAGACCAGCAAATCCAGGTCAAAGTGTGTCAAGGCTAAGAACCGGAACGGAAACTCTATTTCCGCTAATTACACCAGGTCCCTGCAGTACGGGGTACCCTGTAAAGAAATAAAGGAACGTGCGGCCGAGTATCAATACTGGCTTCAAAAAGACCTCGAAATTCTAATATAAATAAAAATAGCAACGCTACACATACCTATTGTCCAAGTATCATCGTTCCACACCCTGATAAGGTGAAGACGGACTCCTCGTCCCTTCCAGGATTAACAAAACATTCACAGAAAGCAAAAAGGTGACTACACTACCGATAACACCAGCGCCATATTAGAATGGGCAAAGTATGGTGAGTCAACCATTATAATGTCGACAAACAAACGTATATCATTGCCCCTATTAAAATTATGTCGATTATGTGCATCAATCAATTTCTATAAATCAGAACTATAGGGTATTTGACAATTTCAAGCACTTATAGTCGATTCAATATACCGCATTTATACCCCACAAACGAAATAAAAGTACAATTGAGGAGCGGTCTCACGAGTAATTTGAAAAAGTTATTATTTTCACCCCCAACGTTACACAAACCTATTACCAATGGTCCTTATTCGCCACATATCGAATAAGGCGAAAGCACTATGCAAGTCCTTATAGAAATTCAATCAAAACAAAAAAAATAATAAAGTAAACAGAAACCTTGACCTATTAATACATCTAAAACTAATAAGTCGGATTGTGATACTATGCAAAATTCATCAATCAAATACTTCACTAATCACTTTCATTAAAGTGCAGTCTCTTCCTACTCATGCCATAACCTAAGATATTCTCACAATACCTCATGCCTATTTTATCAAGTGTACAGATGGCAAGCTATGTCATTACAGTTTAGACAATGTAAATGGATATATCCATGCCTTAAAAGCTACAGCCTTTAGTCACCGAGAAAATACTGCTATTCCTGATCATAATTGAGCCCCTCCTCCACGGCTCGCAAACGCATGATCCACCGCGCCTCATGCCTCCGTAATTTCAGCTCTCTATTGCCACCACGTGGATCTGGTTTTATATGCTCTATGCCATAGAACATAAATGTTTTATTAGGACCTTGTGCAGTACAATTATAAACATGGTCAGCAATAGGGTATCTTAAATCGTTGTGCTTTTTCGCTCGCATATGTTCTCCAACACGATCTTTTAATGGCCTTATAGTGCTCCCCACATAGATTGTAGCACACTTGCATATAATAATATAAAAAACATATTTTGTGCCACAATTAATATTAGTCAATATGGTGTAAACCTTTCCCGCACTGTCTTTGAATTGCTTAGTCTTTTGGTCAGCAAATCTGCACATCCCACAATGACCACATTTGAAAAAACCTTTAGAAAGCTGGGCTAACCATGGTTCCAACTCAGTTTTAACAGGATAACTAGGACTCAATAAAGTGCCCAATGTTCTACCCCTTCTGAATGTAATCTGGGGTTTGTCTTTTAAGAATTTCTGCAAAGTTCCATCTGCCTTCAGGATGTGCCAGTGTTTATTCAAACTTCTGCGTAATGTAGTACTGATATGAGTATAGTCCGTAATCAATCTGATCTGCGCAGTGGACTGATTATATGTGCCTAGGTCTCAAAGTAGTGATCCTTTTGATCTTCATGGCCCTTTCCTTTGCCGCCCTAATATCACGGTTAGGGTAACCTCTCTGAAAAAAGAACTTCTCCATATCCTTTATACAGGTGAAAAAATGTACATCATCACTACAATTGCGTCTGGCTCTAACCATCTCTCTGTAGGGGATGGCCTTAATCTGATGGCGGGGGTGTGCACTTTTAGCATGTAATAATGAATTACAGGCAGTAGGTTTCCAATACATCTTACTCTGAATTAATCCATCCTTAATATACAATTCCACATCCAGAAATACCACACTCATTGTGCTCGAATGGGTGGTGAATCTGATATTCATATCATTGATATTTAAATATTCAATAAAATCTTTGGGTGTTTGCTCTGTGCCAGTCCAAATCATAAGACAGTCATCAATGAACCGCCCCAGTAGAGGATGTGTTCATTCCAACAACTGCCTGCTGCGCCCCAAATCATTATCTCTTCCAACCAGCCCATAAAAATGTTCGCAAACGCTGGTGAAAATTTAGAACCCATAGCGACACCTTGGATTTGTCTAAACCATTGATCATTGAACAGGAAAAAGTTATTTGGGAGTATATGTTCAGCCATAGCCAGTATCATGTGTGTGTGTTCCCAATGACATGCCGGTCTTTTAGACAAAAAGTGATACAATGCCTTAAGTCCCAGTTCATTCAGTAAGCTAGTTTATAATGACACAACGTCAAGAGTTACCAAGATCATACCTGGGTCCCTTGTAATATCTCCCAGTAGATTCAGAATATGTGTAGTGTCCTTTATATACGAGGGTAGATTTACTACTATTGGTTGCAAAAATATATCTACAAATTGTGATATACATTCTGTCGGTCCCCCAATTCCTGATACAATGGGCCTCCCTGGTGGAAATGGGAGGTCTTTATGAATTTTTGGCTGTGTGTATAAACACGGAAATCATGGATCAATTTTCAGTACAAAAATTCATCATCGTCTAGCAGACAACTATCATGCCATTTTTTAAGATGTCCATTGATGGTAGCCATTAAGGAGAATATAGGATTATGAGCAACCTTCTCATAGCACTGGGTGTTGTTCAATTGTGAGTAGATTTCATTATCGTAATCAATAGTATTCATTACCACTAAGTTCCCCCCTTTATCTGCTTTTCTGATAGTCAAGTCTGAATTTACCATTAGTAGCTTAAGAGCCTGTCTCTCCTGTGGGGTAAGGTTAACTCTAAAGGGACTCATTAGAGGTCCACTTTTCCCTCTACTATTGTCCAAATCTTCAATAACCAGTTTATGAAAAATGTCCACATTGTTTCCGCCAGTAAGGTTAGGAGACCAACAAGACTTAGTCTTAAGCCCACTTGATATTGATTGGTTTGGTCTAATATCCAAGTCTTCCAATACCTTCCCAATTGTCACAGGGTCTTCTTGCTGCTCAGTGATAGAAAGTAAATTGACAGTATCTTGTATATAGGAAGTCGTAGGGTACATGCCCAAAGACGACGAAACGCGTTGGCGTAAGGGAATGGAAGATCTTGTGTAATAAAGGCCCGAACAAGCCCAAAGAAAAAGAATCTTTTTGTTCCTTCATATTATTGTACTGCTTTGTTATTAAAAGTTGCATGTGCTTCAGGAATTGTAAAACGTTTTGACCAAACAGCAACGTGAAGCTGGGATTGCGATGAGGAAAGGTTGCACAATGTTTTTGATTCGAGGACAGAAAATTCAGGCGAAACATCAGGCTTGAAAATAAACAGAGGGTGTGAAGAAATCATTAATTCAGAGTTGTTTCTTGACACTTGAAGCTAAATTGAAATTTTGGCACAACCTCTCTGAGTATGGTAAATATAAATGTCCCCTTTTAAACATATAGGACTGGAAAATAAACTCCAGCTGTCAACTTTGTTACGCAATACATTGCCTGAACTATTTTTGTTTTTCCTTTGGAAAAAGCTCCCAACGAGGAGTTTTATGCTACCATGTATACGATGAATGACTTTATGTTTATGATGAAGAGCTTCCTATATACTGTATCATAAGAAGTTGGTCCGGGATAAGCCCACTTTCAAGTTACATGCAACATATGTGAATTGTAAGGCTGGGCTAATTCCTGGAAAGCTGTCGTGACATGTCATGACACTTTATTAGGGAATACATAAGATATTTGCCACATAGGCTACCACAAAAAATCAAAGAGCAGTCACCAGTGCCCTGTATACTAACAGGTGCTGCTAACCTGAGAAGCTGAGTCCTGGCTACGGGCACATTGTCTTCTTACTAATTTGGAAAGGGTATGAATTTCAGCCGGCGATAGGGTCAGGCAAATGATTATAACACCAATCCATTTAATAATTTGAACTTTTGGGATTTTCAGCCTGAAAGAGTAAGTACTCCTTAGTTATTTACTCACTCTTTTCAGACCCTGCAAACTATCAGTATTTTGGGAATAGAACGTGAGGCTTGGTTGTAGGTACTCTTTGTTTTTACTAATCTCAAACAATCCAGAATTTGGACCCAGGATAGGACCCGCATTGTGGGTTTATAGGACGTCGAATATTACCATTCTGAGTCAGTTGAGATTTCAATACGGTGTTCAGTGTTTCATAAGTGTGAGTCGGATGGATGAGATGAGAGCTGCATTATTGTTTTTTTAAGATCTATCTTTTGTTATTTATTGTTAGTATTTTTCCGAATGATCTCATTTATAAATAGACCTAAAAAGAAAGAAACCCCAACCAATCAACAAAAAGTATACAGCACAGTTACCCATTCCTCCCACTCACAGGTCATGCAGTCAAATTCACAGCTTCATTACAGTTCCCCTCCCATGGCTCACAAAAATCCTCCTATTGTTTAGACGGGTCAATTGGATCCATGTTGCATTCCTTTTGAATCTCTCTTTAAAAGTTTATTATAGTTTAAAAATACAGGCAAAAGCACATTTAGATAAAAAGAAATATCCGACATCAGATACAGCCAGTAAATTCTGCATTAGAGTCAGAAATCTGTATGTTTACATTTCATGACATTTAAACGGGCACCGTGGCATATTTTGGCTTTACAATTCACGCATTCAATTCCCACCTTTTCAGTCAGCCAAAGGATTTACCTTGCAAATGCATGTAATCTTCCTCAAATTAAGGAGAAGAGCTATATTTGATGTCTGACAGCCTCATTTGTAAGTGTTGTAAATAATAATTGGTGTTATTATTACCCTATTAATTGGGTATCTACCAGCCTCCTTTTGATGGAAAGCCAAGCACGTCCATACAGGATTCCCAGATGTCAGGGGCGAGTGTTAACCCACTGCGCCATCTTGCCAGTTCAGACCCGGAGCTGTTTCTGTTTACGCGAAGCCTGTGAAACATCTTCTATTTTGCTGTACACAGGGGGTTGTGTCCGGCTGCTGTTTTCCTTAAAGACACACCTTTGGATTATCCTCCAGTCTAGCTGTACAGAGAACAAACCTACTCCTGCTGCTCTGACAGGACAGCACCTCCTCCCCTCTCCGCCCTCTCCATTCCCCTGACTCCCTACATGTTTAACTTGTTGGGAACCATCAGCTTCTTCCAGTCTTTTTTTGTACCAGGGAGGTGCCATCTAATCAGATAGTTATCCAGCTCAATATTAACCCCTTCAGGTAACCTGGACCAGCAGCAGTGTGAGTAGTGACACTTCACCGTCAGTCCCTCTTGCTTTATCTCAGCCGCTATACAACATCTCTGTGTCATTCCTGCCGCTTTCTCTTCTCTAAAAGTGCACACACGGCTGGCAGTCTAGTCGTGCTACTGGCGGTAAAGTCTGAGGAGATGTGGCCACCGAGAGCCTCGCCCCCCGAGGAAGAAATATCACAATCTTCGTCTCGCCACTTCCCATCAGCGAGTGTTCAGCCGGGATTTCGTGCTGGACCTTGAGGTCGTCAGGCGACTGATCATAGCTGATGAGAAGGCGTCACTGTCCAGCTCCGCTGACTGATGCACCGGAGAGAAGGCGTCACTGCCCAGCTCCGCTGACTGATGTGCCAGAGAGAATGTGTCACTGACCAGCTCCACTGACTGATGCGCCGGTGAGAAGGCTTCACTAACCAGCTCCGCTGACTGATGCGCCGTAGAGAAGGCGTCACTGCCCAGCTCCGCTGACTGATGCGCCGGAGGGAAGGCGTCACTGTCCAGCTCCGCTGACTGATGCGCCGGCGAGAAGGCTTCACTGCCCAGCTCCGCTGACTGATGCGCCGGCGAGAAGGCTTCACTGCCCTGCTCCGCTGACTGATGCGCCGGAGAGAAGGCATCACTGCCCAGCTCCGCTGACTGATGCGCCGTAGAGAAGGCTTCACTAACCAGCTCCGCTGACTGATGCGCCGGAGGGAAGGCGTCACTAACCAGCTCCGCTGACTGATGCGCCGTAGAGAAGGCGTCACTGCCCAGCTCCGCTGACTGATGCGCCGGAGGGAAGGCGTCACTGTCCAGCTCCGCTGACTGATGCGCCGGCGAGAAGGCTTCACTGCCCAGCTCCGCTGACTGATGCGCCGTAGAGAAGGCGTCACTGCCCAGCTCCGCTGACTGATGCACCGGAGAGAAGGCGTCACTGCCCTGCTCCGCTGACTGATGTGCCAGAGAGAATGTGTCACTGACCAGCTCCACTGACTGATGCGCCGGTGAGAAGGCTTCACTAACCAGCTCCGCTGACTGATGCGCCGGAGGGAAGGCGTCACTAACCAGCTCCGCTGACTGATGCGCCGTAGAGAAGGCGTCACTGCCCAGCTCCGCTGACTGATGCGCCGGAGGGAAGGCGTCACTGTCCAGCTCCGCTGACTGATGCGCCGGCGAGAAGGCTTCACTGCCCAGCTCCGCTGACTGATGCACCGGAGAGAAGGCGTCACTGCCCTGCTCCGCTGACTGATGTGCCAGAGAGAATGTGTCACTGACCAGCTCCACTGACTGATGCGCCGGTGAGAAGGCTTCACTAACCAGCTCCGCTGACTGATGCGCCGTAGAGAAGGCGTCACTGCCCAGCTCCGCTGACTGATGCGCCGTAGAGAAGGCGTCACTGCCCAGCTCCGCTGACTGATGCGCCGGAGGGAAGGCGTCACTGTCCAGCTCCGCTGACTGATGCGCCGGCGAGAAGGCTTCACTGCCCAGCTCCGCTGACTGATGTGCCGGAGAGAAGGCGTCACTGCCCAGCTCCGCTGACTGATGCGCCGGCGAGAAGGCTTCACTGCCCTGCTCCGCTGACTGATGCGCCGTAGAGAAGGCGTCACTGCCCAGCTCCGCTGACTGATGCGCCGGAGGGAAGGCGTCACTGTCCAGCTCCGCTGACTGATGCGCCGGCGAGAAGGCTTCACTGCCCAGCTCCGCTGACTGATGTGCCGGAGAGAAGGCGTCACTGCCCAGCTCCGCTGACTGATGCGCCTTAGAAAAGGCATCACTGCTCAGCTCCGCTGACTGATGCGCTGGAGAGTAGGCGTCACTGCCCAGCTCCGCTAACTGATGCACTGGAGAGAAGGCATCACTGTCCAGCTCCACTGACTGATGCGCCGGAGAGAAGGCGTCACTGTCCAGCTCCGCTGACTGATGCGCCGGAGGGAAGGCGTCACTGTCCAGCTCCGCTGACTGATGCGCCATAGGAGGGAAGGCATCACTGTCCAGCTCCGCTGACTGATGCGCCGGAGAAAAGGCGTCACTGCTCAGCTCTGCTGACTGATGCGCGGTAGAAAAGGCGTCACTCCCCAGCTCCGCTGACTGATGTGCCGGCGAGAAGGCGTAACTGTCCAGCTCCGCTGACTGATGTGTCGTAGAAAAGGCGTCACTGCTCAGCTCCGCTGGCTGATGCACGGTAATAAAAGGCTTCACTCCCCAGCTCTGCTGACTGAGGCGCTGGAGAGTAGGCGTCACTGCCCAGCTCTGCTAACTGATGCACTGGAGAGAAGGCGTCACTGTCCAGCTCCACTGACTGATGCGCCGGAGAGAAGGCGTAACTGTCTAGCTCCGCTGACTGATGCGCCGGAGGGAAGGCGTCACTGTCTAGCTCCGCTGACTGATGCGCCGGAGGGAAGGCGTCACTGTCCAGCTCCGCTGACTGATGCGCTGGAGAGAAGGCCTCACTGCCCAGCTCCGCTAACTGATGCACTGGAGAGAAGGCGTCACTGTCCAGCTCCACTGACTGATGCGGTACAAAAGGGGGTGGTGACAAAAGGGGGTGGTGATGGATCGAGCATCAGAACCAATCAAACACTCACACCCAGTCAACAGATCTGGGTTTGATCCATCACCGTTCTTCAGCCCACTCTGCCACCCCAATTCAGACATGGCCATATGCAAATCAGTCTGACCCTGTGCCTCATGGGAACAGTCCAGCCCGAACTACCAAGCCATGTCTTCCCTGGACCGGAAACAAGCTTCCTAGGACCGGTTTCTGGCATTTCAGCCGTCTTCAGCCAGACTTGCTTGAATCCTGTGGCAAAGTGAGCAAGGGACTCACGTCTGAGCATACCCTGCCAACTTATGGCGAACAAAGCGGTACAAAAGGGGGTGGTGATGGACGGAGCATCAGAACCAATCAAACACTCACACCCAGTCAACAGATCTGGGTTTGATCCATCACCGTTCTTCAGCCCACTCTGCCACCCCAGTTCAGACATGGCCATATGCAAATCAGTCTGACCCTGTGCCTCATGGGAACAGTCCAGCCCGAACTACCAAGCCATGTCTTCCCTGGACCGGAAACAAGCTTCCTAGGACCGGTTTCTGGCATTTCAGCCGTCTTCAGCCAGGCTTGCTTGAATCCTATGGCAAAGTGAGCAAGGGACTCACGTCTGAGCATACCCTGCCAACTTATGGCGAACAAAGCGGTACAAAAGGGGGTGGTGATGGACGGAGCATCAGAACCAATCAAACACTCACACCCAGTCAACAGATCTGGGTTTGATCCATCACCGTTCTTCAGCCCACTCTGCCACCCCAGTTCAGACATGGCCATATGCAAATCAGTCTGACCCTGTGCCTCATGGGAACAGTCCAGCCCGAACTACCATGCCATGTCTTCCCTGGACCGGAAACAAGCTTCCAAGGACCGGTTTCTGGCATTTCAGCCGCCTTCAGCCAGGCTTGCTTGAATCCTGTGGCAAAGTGAGCAAGGGACTCACGTCTGAGCTTTCCCTGCCAACTTATGGCGAACAAAGCGGTACAAAAGGGGGTGGTGATGGACGGAGCATCAGAACCAATCAAACACTCACACCCAGTCAACAGATGTGGGTTTGATCCATCACCGTTCTTCAGCCCACTCTGCCACCCCAATTCAGACATGGCCATATGCAAATCAGTCTGACCCTGTGCCATGATGCGCCGGAGAAAAGGCGTCACTGTCCAGCTCCGCTGACTGATGCACCGGCGAGAAGGCGTCACTGTCCAGTTCCACTGTCCTCGCTGTGAGGTTCCACACACAAAGGATGTGTAAACACGGCTCTTGTGATGTACACAACACCTGAAGGCGGTAAGGAGCTGGGCGTGACTAATATTACGTTTATGGTACTTTCCGTACCTGTACATCACTGTCATTACAGGCAGGCCAGGGGCCCCGCGCACTCGCAGTGTCCCAGGCCAGGGTCACCACGCACTCGCAGTGTCCCAGGCCAGGGGCCCCGCGCACTCGCAGTGTCCCAGGCCAGGGGCCCCGCACACTCAGTGTCTGATGCCAGGGTCCCCACGCATTAACAGTGTCCCAGGCAAGAGGCCCCATGCCCTCACAGTGTCCCTACATCTGTGCAGTCTCCTCAGAGGACAAGGAACCACATACCTGCTGTGACGGAGCATCACTGTCACTACAGGCCAGGGGCCCCACGCACTCATGGTATCCCTACATCTGTGCGGTCACCCCACAGGACAAGGGACCACACACCGGCTGTGTCTGAGCATCACTGTCACTACAGGCCAGGCTGCATGAAAGAGGGGGGGGGGGGAGTAAGGGCATTGGAGGCCACCGCCCCCAAAACACGTGCTGCCCGGGGCCACTGCCAGTAGATTACTGCTTTTGTCAGTGAGATGCTTTTATTACTTGCAGTTTATAATTTAAAATCCTAATGTAGAAAAGTGAGCTATCAACTGTCATCAAATAAGTGCATGGAAATGCATGAAAACTACAAGGTATAGATAAGAGCGTTATGATTTTTCCTTGTCTTTCATTAGCCTAATGTTGCAAAATTGGTTCATTTGAGTAGAAGTCAATTCTTATTATTAAAGAGAACTCCCAACCATGGTGTTACATTTTAAATTCTAAGTGTGCTTTTCCAGACCAAGCACTTTTAAACTATGGGCCTTATTTACAAGCCCATTGCACCGCTGGTGTGTGACTTTTATTGACGCACCAGCAGCGCAATGGGCCTCCCCATATTTACAAGGGCATGTAAGGTTATCTTGTGTGACTTTTCATGGTCTTGTAAATATGTTTCCCTTTCACGCATAACTCTGCGTGAAAGTGGTGTTCCATGGGTGTTGCTGTGGGTGTTCCCATGCAGCATCCATGGACCTTGACGCATTCCCAGATTTACAACATTTTATAAACCTGGGGATGCATCAGAATCCTAAGGAGCCGCAACGAGGGATACCTTCCTGCAGAAAATAGCGCAGGCACCCTTGTAAAATGACGCAAAGGTGTCTGCGCCGGTGCATGGCTGCTGTTGGTGCGCCGGTGCGGGGGAGAAGTACAGCAACGTGCTGTATCTTGTAGATACAGCACATTCCTGCCCTTTTTCTATTGCTGCATGGCAGCACGGCAGAAAGACTTGCTGCGCTGCAGTGCGTCGAAATATTGTAAGTGAGGCCCTACACTGCCTAGCAATATGGATGGCATGTGGCTCCTACACCTTATAGTCCTATGTCTTATGTAACATTTCCTATACACTGATTTACACACATATGATTGATTGTCTCTGTGTAATGTGTGTGATTTAAAGTGCTTTGTCACCATACATTGGTTTGAGTGGCGCTATAAAAGGAATTTAATCCATCTGTGAGAGAGTGGTTATGGAGACTTGAGGGGCACTGTTAAAGGCTGGTAGTGGGAGAATCCGTGGTGGAGCTGGTCATTGGGGAGTGCCACCAAACACAGTTGCACCAGGCTCCACCAGCGCTAAAACCGGCCCTGACTAGCGGGAGGAGCTGAGAGATGTTTGTGTTCAGAGGTCAGTCATAATTCTAATAACAGACAGCCCCCTGAGCTCTGAACACAATCAGAGTTCATCTTGTTCACAAGCGGCAGCGAGGGCGCCAAATTTCTTTCTGCCCAGGGCGCTATCCTGGTAAAGGCCGACTCTGCCTAGGCTGGCGGCTACAAATGGACAGGGAGGACCCTACAGTCAGAACACTGTGGGGACATTCATCTCCACATGAGAGACTAACTAGTCACTTAGCAAACCTCTGATTACCGCCCCCGGATGTTTCTCACAGTTTGGGAGTTTGTCAATGTGATGCGCTTTCCCTGATTTTAGAGGCAGGGGGCTCTTGATTGCTAATACCCTATAGCCACAGGGCACAGTGATGGGTTGAAAGATGGAGTGGGAACAGAGGGCCCATATATATCAGGGATTGTAACACTCTAAGTGAAAATAGAGGCAGATTATTTCATTTTGGTTGCTTCTTTATTTGGAATTTCTTGTGACTCATGGCTGCAGTTTCCAGAAATCTACGATGAAAAATAGCCTGAATTATTGTTCACCCTTTAAATCCCTGTTCTAGCATCTTAAAGGAATAGTCACAGCACCGGCTCCGAAGCCAATGCAAAAAGAAAAGATTAATGCTAAATGCACGCCCTTCATTGAAACATTCATTAGTCAGGCAACGTAACAAGCCCTGCTGAAGTCAACGCACTGCTGTTTCAGAGAGCTGGGGGTGCAGATTTAACGTTGGGTTTTGCTTTTGATGAAGAAACAAGCTGTGAGTCTGCTGTCAGTGGGTTTGTTTGCATTCCTTTTGTTTCAAATATTGTTGTAACGGCAGGTGTGCACAGGTCCCTCCCTGGCCAGGCATTTTCTGGCCGGAAGTGCAGACGTACTATACAAGGCACATGCTCCAAAGGGTGTGGCTCTGCCTCTGCCCCGCCATGTCAAAATCTTCACCCACCAGGCTGCTGTCACGCACCAGCTGTCCTTGGACTTTGTGTGCTGGTGAGATAGCTCAGATGACTGCGTCCCAACTGCGGCGTCCTGCAGGTAACCTGCATCTAAATCCGGGAAGGACAACAGAGCTCCACTTTTAGAGTGCGAAGAGTATGGGACCATTGAATTGTGTAAAAAGAGCGCACTCTATCTCAGTAGCTAGAAATATGTCGTACGTAGCAGCTGTGTCTTATCAAAGCATGCAAGGAAGTAGCCAGAAAATTAAAATGCCCCCCACTTTGAACAAAAGCTCTGATGGAACCAAGAAAGCGAAGCCAGTGAGCACGACCCTTCCTATAAGACCTCCCTTGTGTCTTCAATGTGAACATCTATCCATGCTTCTATTCACCCTTCCATCCATCCGACAACAGATATCCACAATTTCACCTTTACATTCCGTCCTCCATTCATTCTTTCATCCATCATTCAGTCCTTTACCATTCCCTTCCATCCACCCACCAACCCTTTCATGCATCCACCCTTTTGCCCGTCATTTCACCCATCCATCCTTTCACCCATCCACGCATCCTTTCATTCACCTACCCTTGCATCCTTTCATTCACCCACCCATGCATCCTTTCAACCACCCATGCATTTTTCACCCATGCATCCCTTCGCCCATTCACCCACCCACACATCTTTTCACCCAACTACACATCATTTCATCCGCCAATGCATCCTTTCACCCATCCTTTCACTTCCCCACTCACCCCTTAACCCATCCACCCTTTCACTCATCCTTTCATCTATCTACTCTTTCACCCATCCTTTAACCCATCCACCCTTCCACCCATTCTTTCATGCATATATTCTTTAGCCCATCCTTTCACTCGTCCGTGCATCCTTTCACCCATCCATTTCACACATTCACCCTTTAAACCACACATGCATTCTTTTACCCATCCTTTCTCCAAGTCACAAATCCTTTCACCCATCCGTTTCACCTGTCTTTTCACTCACTGCACATCCTTTCACCCGTTTACGCTTTCCCCATGCTTTCGCTCACACATTTATCCTTTCACCCATTTTTTCTTCCACCCATCCTTTCTTCCACCCACATATCCTTTCATCCACCCATCATTTCACCCAATCATGCATCCTTTCACTCATCCTTCCTTTTTAAAAAAAAAAATAGTTTTTATTCGTCAATATACACATAAATTGCAGGCCCCTGAAATCCCCAGAGGTACCTGCCGAAGTATTACAAACATAATATCGTAGACGTTTTACATTAAAGAAATAAGTGAAGAGGCGCTTCATATGAAAAACAAACCCCCGAACCCCCCCGCCCCCACCAACTCCCGGATCCCCCCCCGACCGCACCAAACCATGACCAACAAGCAACATCCTGCATGAGCATAGACTAAACAGTTCTGACACCGGGCCCAAACTAAGCCCTCCCTCCCCAGGGGAACTAAAGGGACCTCTCTTCCCGCTCCTCCGGGACTGGCTCCAGGGAGATACCTCTGTAATCTGCCCAACGCTTCCATATCTTATATTGTTTACGTGGACACCCCCTAGCTGCAAATATGGGGAACTCCAAACCCATGCTAAAGTCCAGACCCCTCTTCCACACATTCAGAGAGGGAGCCACCAGAGCCTTCCATGCCCGGGCGACATCCCTCTTAGCCAGCGTGAGGCCCAACAGTAGCAGGTGCCTCTTGTATATGTTTCCTCCAATATCAGCCATGACGTGCAGGAGTGTCAGCTTAGGGTCCGCTGGAAGATCCCAGCCCAGCACCTCAGATAGGCAGAACAGCACCCCTCTCCAGAAATGGGATAATGAAACACAGAGCCACACCGTGTGAATGAAGGAACCCTCCTCCCGCCCACATCGGAGACACTCCGGAGATGCGATCAGCCCCGCCCGCCACAGCCTCCTACGAGTAAAATAAGCCCTGTGCAAGTATTTAAATTGAAAAAGGCATAGTCGAATGGCTATGGCTGCCCCCCGAGGCGAGGCCAGTGCCTCCATCCAGTCCGTCTCATCAAGGGGACCAACATCACCCTCCCATTTCCCCCTTAGATACTGGAGCGAGGGGGAGCTGTGAATGACGAGCGTTTGGTATATCTTGGAAATTTTCCGTTCTTGGAGGTCCCCCATGAAGAGCTTCGCTTCCACGGGGCTAAACTCAGCTATGGAATCCAATCCCGCTAGGCTGGGGGAGAGTGCATTGGGGAATTGGAGGTATCTATAAAACTGTGTCTGGGGCATGCTGAATTCTTGTTGTAGATCTAGAAAGGACGTCAAAGTGTACCCCCGTACCACATCGCCTATGGTGGAGATGCCTATCCGATTTCACCCCTCAAACCCGGACAGGGCCGCCATCTGTGGTAATCGCCCATTGTGCCACAGGGGGGTTTCCCGCGTGAGTGTGTTCCACCACCCAATTCGTGACTCATCCTTCCTTTTAAGCTTCCATGCTTCTTTCTCTTTCCTATCAACCCATGTTTCTTTGGTTAATTAGGAGCTTTTGCCTGCAGAGTTGCAGACAGAGAAGACCTACAAAAAATCTACCCCGCTGTAGCTGGTAAAGCAGGGGGTTCACAACGCCCCTGGCAGCATTATCAAAGTATCAAGCTCCTGCCCCCATGGGCCTTATATTCCTGCGTTTTTCCATCTGCCCTTTTCATCCTGTTCACTTTAGTATCATTTGAAAGGCGCATTGTGAGGACAGGCATTGGATAGTGAGAAGAAACGGCTAACCAGTGTATTGCTCTGCCCCAGTGGGAGGTCCTTTCCCCTTCTGTATCTTGTATGCAATGGAATAGAACCTTTGTAGACGCTCACTGTTGTCTGTAAGGTCTCGAAGAGACAGGGGCACTAGGACCACGAGGAAAGTCACTGATCCATTGAGCACTGGATGTCACTTCCTGTGTGGTGTACAGGAGGAACAGGAAGTTGTGACTGTTTAGGCCAGGGACAGCATAGATGAGCCTGGGTGGAGATTAGCTGTCCCAGCAGAAGAACGACTGTATCAGAACAGGCAGATTGTATCAGATTCTCACAAAATAGTTTGCATCCAAAACCTGTGTTGGGTGGGACTTCCTTGAAGTAGTGATCTCACTATCACCTGCCTAGATCCCACCCCTACCACTCTTATTGGGTCTCAAGACGCTGCTTTATTTCCCCGCATCACCTTTCTTCGCAGATATTCCTTAAATACTTGCATCCCTGCACACGCTCCCTATCCACGTGGCATTACCTGCAAAGCCCTGTACTCTGCAGCTCCAATCTGGTCACATATCCTACCCGATCCTGCCCACTTACTGCCTTCATCTCCTCCTCTCATCTTCTCACCTCACCACATTTCGTTTGTCTTCAGTGCCCAATACCCCAAAATCATGTCCCACGCTTAAGACATTTGTACATCCGATCTACTTGGCAGTTGTGGACTGACCATTAACCTAGTAGAAGAATCAACCAATGACCCAGTCAGTTACATCAACCTAGGGTCTGGTGACTCAGTGGACTGATGCACACACTGCAGGGTTAATTGTTGGACCCATGGCCACAGGTTTGAATCCCAGGCGTTCCACTCAGCCTTTCTTCCTCCCGTGATTGCCAAAATGAGCTTCATTGAGTTGGATAACAATAGTCACCTGTTAATCAGCGCCAGGCTGCTCTGAGTGTACATGTACTTTACAAATACACATGCTGGGTACCTGGGCTTTACATGTACTTTACAAATACACATGCTGGGTACCTGGGCTTTACATGTACTTTACAAATACACATGCTGGGTTCCTAGGCTTTACATGTACTTTACAAATACACATGCTGGGTATCAGGGCTTTACATGTGCTTTACAAATAAACATGCTGAGTATCTGGGCTTTACATGTGCTTTACAAATAAACATGCTGAGTATCTGGGCTTTATATGTGCTTTACAAATAAACATGCTGAGTATCTGGGCTTTACATGTGCTTTACAAATACACATGCTGGGTACCTGGGTTTTACATGTGCTTTACAAATACACGTTGGTTACCAGGGCTTTACATGTGCTTTACAAATACACATGCTGGGTACCTGGGCTTTACATGTACTTTACAAATACACATGCTGGGTCCCAGGGCTTTACATGTGCTTTACAAATTGTCGTACTTTGCAATTTGGGACCGCGTAGGAGGCAGGGCCCTACCCCTGTCTATCTCGGTAATAGTGAACCGCGAATGGTTAATGCGGTATGTACAAGTGCTTTTTGTAACGTTTTAGCTATGAATGCACTGTGTATACTCTATTTTACATCACTGCGTGGGTTACATTTTGTATCGGTGGCCATCTTATGGTTGCCCTCACATAGGCTATATAGCATGAAGCGAAAACGGGCCTTTTAGAGCACATGTGGCTTTCTTTGACTTTTCTGTGACCTGGGCAGCTTGGCTCCACTGCCCCAGGTCAAACTGGTCTCACGAGTTCCCCGTCCTCTGGCCACCTGTGATTAGCATCAGGGCTTGACACACCATAAAGTCTTTTCATCCTACACAAGCCTCCAGCTAATCTCTTTCACACCTGACTGTTCCTGCTTTATGGCTTGTTTCCCAAAACAGGAGATGCTCATGTTTATTGGGGCCTATCGATATCTGATGTGGGATCTGAGCTTTGCTGTGTAAATAATTGCGGGCTGGCTTAACTGGAATGTGGGATGGTCATCATGACTCTGCCTTTTCGTTTGAAATGTATACATGTAATGGCCATATCATAAACTAAAGAATGTATGCCTGAGGCAGGAAATTCTGTATTTAAGGAGAAGCCCGTTTCTGTGATTTTCAGCAGTCTCCTGAGAACATACACGCTGTTGTACTTCTAGGATACCTGTAATTGGTCTGCAGCCAATAAACTGATCTTTGACTTCACCCAGAAGACTCTGTGTTTCTGTAGGTCTGAAACAGGAAGAACCCCGAAGTCATAGGGTGTGTTCCCCTGCACCGCTGGGCTTAAAATACCCAGTACTTCAGTTGGCGCCCAACTCAGCGCGATTTCAGCGGTACCGGTCCAAGCCAGAGGTTCGTGAGGAGCTTCGTGTGGAAAGTCTGGAGGAAGGCCACCACTTCATCGACCCCTGCATGTCGACGTGGTCCGAAAGTCTTTTCTGCGAGGTTCTCCGCGTCCCGACGGCTACGAAGGACTGCTGCCCTGATTAATCGCCCTGTTTTGGACCCTTGACGATTTTGGTAGAGCGAAACAATCGAGAGAGTCTTCTGGTGACGCCATCGATCATCAATATTCAGTTAAGTATAAGTGGAGCGTCTCCCAGTTTGAATTTGGTATCCTTCGGGATCATTTCGATTTGGTGTTTGCAAGTCCCAAAGCCAGAGGACTCGTGTATTCACGAGACTATCGTATTCGATAATCCTTTGACGTTTGAAACTAGACTAGTGAGCGAAGATGCCTGGTTCTAGTGTATTTTGTAGATTGTTTTGTTTGGGTTGTGGAAGGGATTTCCAGTTAGAGGATTCATGTCCGGTTCCTCCAATTGGAACTCCAACTTATGAGCTTTATGTAAAACATGGCGTGGGCCCCATTGCATATAATGAAATATGGATCCGATACACCAGAAAGGACGGTGTTTTAAAATGGCCCCAAAATGGTAGTTTCGATACAGATATCTTAGATAATTTGGAAGTTAAATTGTTTAAAAAGAAAGCCCGGCCGGCGATGTTTGATTCTTTCCGCCTATGGCGAAAGGAAGCCAAACAGAAGGAAATTAAGCTAGCGAAAAGAAATAAGAGAGAGGGAGGTATGTCAGTGATGCAAGCAGCTGTGCAATTTAAAGATAATGAGGAGGAACAAATGAAGGAACAGTTACATAGACAGCGCAAACTAGGGATTGATAAATGTTACCCTGTTTTGTCACCCCTTGTGCAAGATGAGACAAAAGAGAATGAGAAAGATTCCCTAATGTCCCATTTGTTAAGTTCGCCACCCCCATATGCGCAAAATGCCACCGCACCTCCACAGCTTGTAAATGCGCAGCCTCTAGTAAATATGCCGTAAGCCTTCCCGCAGCTGCCAGCTCCTCCTCAGCTGGCTCCTATCCCTGCAGTGCAGCCCTCTCAAGGGCCGCCAGTTTTGCTACCTGTTAGCCCCGCGCTTTCTGCGACTTTGCCTAGCACGCCAGCGGCCTCCTCTGGCGCTCCTTCTTGCACTACCCCGGTACCTGTATCTGAATCTGTTTTTCTTCCCTCTGTCTATCCCCCTGTTTTCGCCTCAACTTCTCCTTCAGCACGACAACGACTGGCTAATGTAGTTACTAGTTTAATGTCGCCTCTCTTTGGATCATCTAGTGCGACTCCTGGCTTACAGCGTAAGCAATTGCGCAGTCAGCTACCTGGTCCCGAAGAGAAAGAGGTGTTAGATCATCTGGCGCGTAGGTGGATTGGTTTCCCTTCACTCTATGATGTGGAATCAGTTGTTAACGTTTTTCACCAATGGGATGCCCCAAAACAGAGGTATGTCTTTGATAAAATGTGTGATTTCCTCTGTGAGGAATTGGAGGATAAGGGTGCAAACCCAAACCCACAGGAATTGTGTTGAGTGCGATTTGATTTCGAAACAGGTGTAATTGTGGGCCCCAAGGTAGATAAAGCAGTTGCGACTTTACTGTCCCTCAGAAATGGCGATTGTCAGCAATCATTGTTTGACCAAGATTTCCCTGTAGGGAGAAAGGGAAAAGCGCGACAATACCCTATGAGAGAAGTCCCTCCGGTATGGAAGGAAGCTGTTGCGGCTGATGCCGCTCATGGTATTGCTGCTATGCCAGCACATTTTCAGCGTGTTTGGGTACATGTTCCATGGAAGCGATCTGAGGTGTTAGCACTTAAACAGACATTGCCTGATCCCCGTAAAAACCCTGCAGGATATTATAAGGAGTTGTCGCAAACTGCAGAATCTTGTGTAATGAATTTGGCCGACATAGATATGCTGTTTGGGAATGTGGTTCCACAGCCTTTATGGGGATCCATTCGTAATATAGATCACGCTGTAGAATTGGGTGACACATGGGCTAATATCGTTGCTGCAGACGCTAGACAAGTTGGTGGCGCAAAACCTGAGCCTTTAGTGGCAGAACTCCCTGGTCGAATTATTACCTACATGAAAACTATAATGCCTGCGATGCGCGTAAATTGGGACAAACTAGCCGCATGCAAGCAGAAGAAAGATGAGACAGTGTCTGATTTCTTCACCAGGTTTGAAGAAACGTTTATCGACCACAGTGGCCAAGACATGAGCACTGAAGGTGGCCAACGGTTATTTGTTGATAAATTTGTGCAGAATCTACTTCCCGAGTTGTGTAAAAAATTAAAAACTCAGAAAGTTCTTGGGCTGTTTCCTCTTCAGCGCAAATACTGGCTACCGCACAGTATTATGAAAATAGAGACAAAGATGAGAAGGATAGAACAGATAAGAAGGCGAAAGAACTAAAGACAAAGGTCCTCTTGCAGCAGGCCTATCCGCCACGTGGAGGACAGAATAATTATAGGCAAACCCCAGGTATCTATCAGCAACCCCAACAATTTCAGAATAGTCAGCAAATGAATGGGTATTATCAACCACGAATCCCTGTAGGTCCCAACCAATGTTCATATTGCAAAGAGGAAGGTCATTTTAAATATAGTTGCCCTAAATTAATGCAGCGTAACAGTAATGCGTATGGCGCAAGAGGTAGAGGTGGTCAACAAGCTCCTAGAGGTAGAGGGCGTGGAAATGTTCTCCAGAACGCGCGTCCTCTTCCGCCTCAAAATACCATAAATAGCTTTGATCAGCAAGCCAACGCGACTGGTAATACAGCTCAGTATTACAATAATGATTATTATGCAGAAGACGACAATGTAGAAGATGATGATTACTAGGACAGCCGTAGACAGAGAGAGGGAGTTGTTTCAGTGCCAGTGGATCAGAGCGGACCTTATGTTAAAGTAACTACAGCAAATGTAACGGAGCCCTTTCTGCTGGATACTGGTGCTGCAAAGAGTTCAATGATGCATTCAAAACTCCCTGGCGCGCCTTTGTCTGGCGAAATGAATGTCTCAGTAGGTGTTTCTGGCGCCCCAGTTAGGAACCCGATTTCTAGTCCTATGTTACTTTCTGTTGGACCTTGTGAGCTAAAAGCACCCCTCATTCTAACGACAGGTTGTGGTGAAAATTTGCTAGGCTTAGATTTGCTAAAAAGATTACATGCAACACTATATTGTTCTCCCTCAGGAGTACAACTTACATTAGGCAAGAAAGTGATTTCTCCAATGTATTTGTCTAAAAATGCAATGCCACCTGAATTGTCATCCCTTCCGGATGCCCTTTGGGCCACTGGTCCCAATGATGTGGGTCTTTTGGAAATACCGCCATATGTGGTCACTTTAAAGGCCAATGTCAGATTTCCACGCATTCCCCAGTATAAGATCTCCAATGAAGGTCAGAAAGCGTTGTTAGAAATTGTCAGCGATTTGATCAAGAAGGGTGTAATTGAAGAGACAAGAGGCAACGTTTGCAATAGTCCTGTTTTGCCTGTCTTAAAATGAACGGACCCTTCACAGCCACCTGTTTACAGATTTGTGATTGATCTTAGAGAGGTTAATAAGATTGTTGTACCACAGTTTCCAGTTGTCCCTGATATAACTGCTTTGTTAACCATGATTCCAGCCTCGGCTGCATGGTTCTCAGTGATCGATCTAAAGAATGCTTTCTTTAGCATCCCAATTGCAGAGGAGAGCAGAGACGTTTTTGGCTTTAGTTTAGGAGGTCGCAGTTTCCGCTTTAAACGCGCTCCCCAGGGCTACTGTGAAAGTCCATCAATATACAGCCAAGCTTTGAAAGCGCAGCTTGATGCACTTGTTTTACCCAGTGGCGCTATCCTCATTCAGTACGTCGACGATTTACTGATCGCCGCGGATACTGAAAAGATTTGCAAAGAAGCTACATTGTCATTGTTGCGTCATTTGTCTGCCTTCCATCACAAAGTGTCTCTCTCAAAATTGCAATATTGTCGACAAGAAGTGACCGACCTAGGTCATCTCTTATCGAAGGAGGGAAGAAAACTGACCCCAGAAAGAATTCAAGCCATTGCACAGTTGAGTGTGCCAAGAACACAGAGAGAAGTGCGTGCTTTCTTGGGCCTTACTTCATACTGTAGGCATTGGATTCCTAATTTTTCCTTGTTGGCAAAACCTTTGTTAGCATTAACATGCAAAGACACACCGAATCCTATTCCATGGTCTGAAGAGTGTCAGAAAAGTTTTTTGGACTTGCGTAATGCGTTATGTTCAGCTCCTGTGTTGGGTACCCCTGACTACAGCAAGCCTTTTACATTGTATGTTCATGAGAAAGATGGTTGCGCATTATCAGTGTTAACACAGCCTTTTTGCGACAGACCGCGTCCATGCGCGTATTTTTCGTCAACCTTGGACCCGGTAGCGAGGGCACTGCCAAGTTGTCTGAGAGCCACAGCCGCCGCATCTATGTCTATTCGACAGTCTGCTTGATTAGTAATGGATAACACATTGATTGTTATGGTTCCGCATGCTGTGGACACATTGTTAAACAGGACCAAGACACAACACTTAACTAGTGCACGATTATCTGGTTATGAGCTGACACTGTTAGCAAACCATATACACATAAAGAGATGCAACACATTGAATCCAGCTACGCTATTACCAATTCCAGCAGACCTGGATGAGATTGAGCAACATGATTGTCTATTCAGAACAGAAGAAGAAACGAAAGGGAGAGTAGATCTTAAAGATACTCCCCTAACTGAGTGTGATGGTACTTTATGGGTGGATGGTTCGTGTTTCAAGCTTCCGAATGGTGATACGACTGCTGCATATGCTATTATGACTTTGCACACGATTGTTGAAACTGCGCGTGTGCCACAGAATTCGGCTCAAGCAGCAGAATTGATTGCCCTTACGAGAGCATGCGTGTTGTCTGAAGGAATGAAAGTGAACATATATACAGACAGCCAGTACGCCTTTGGCGTGGCTCATAATTTTGGGCGATTGTGGAAAGAACGTGGGTTCCTGACTTCGCATGGAGCTAAGATTCAGAATGGCAAGTTGGTGAATGATCTCCTTGAGTCACTGACCCTACCGTTGCAAGTTGCGATTATGAAATGCAGTGCGCACAAGAAAATCACTGATGATGTTGGTCGTGGTAATGCGTTTGCTCATGAAGTCGCGAAAGAAACAGCAAAAGATGTAAAGACTCGAATGTATGTTGCAGGCCCTGCCAGATGGGTTGGTGATGTTGGAATGTGTGAAAACACAATAGAAAGTGTAAAGTCCCTTCAAGCTGAAGCCACAGAGAAAGAATTGAGCAAGTGGAGAGAAAGTATGGGTAAGTTGGATGAGAATGGTTGTTGGATTGATATGTCAGAACATAGGCGATGGTTGTTACCTGATGCATATGTGCTTCCAGTGGTTACTATGGCACATGGAATGGCACACATCAGTACGAAAGGAATCTGTAAGTTGTTGGCTCCAGTATGGCAGAATGCTGGAATTCCTAAGTGTGCAGAGAACGTGGTCAAGAATTGTATGGTATGCTTGAAGTACAACCCTGGTAGGGGAACCCCAACTCCAGCTGGTCATTTTGCGCCTCCATCATATCCATTTGAAGTTTTGCAGCTAGATTTTATTCACATGGAAAGGTGCAACAACCTGAAATATGTATTGGTGGTTGTTTGCGCTTTTTCAAAATGGATTGAGGCCTATCCCCTAAAGGATAACACTGCTCTATCCACAGCCAAAGCCCTTGTGAAAGAATTTTTCCCTAGGTTTGGAATGCCAAGAATGGTGTGGAGTGATAATGGAAGTGAGTTTGTGGGTAAAGTGATGAAGAATGTGTGTGAGGGACTAGGTATACAGCAGAAATTTCACGCTGCAAATCACCCCCAATCAGCTGGATTAGTAGAGCGCTACAACGGCGCTCTAAAACTTAAGTTGGCCAAAATCCAAGCGAGCTCAGGTCTTAAATGGCCTGACACTCTGCCTCTAGCACTCCTGTCCACTAGAATGACCGTGCACTCACGAGTGGGACTTAGTCCTTATGAGGTTGTTTTTGGCCGCCCGGCCAATGTATGGGGTGTGCCAAGACCGACGAAATTCAGTGAAATCGAACACCCAGTACTGCTTGATTACTTGTATGATTTGACGGTTAAACTGCGTGTTTTACACCAACAGGTGCATGATACTCTCCCCCCGGCTTCTGAAGCTCCTGGACACCCTATCGAACCTGGCACGTGGGTCCTTTTGAAAAACTTTCAGCGGAAAACCAACGATGAGCCCCGCTGGATTGGCCCTCACCTCGTACTACTGTCTACAAGATCAGCAGTTCGAGTAAAGGGGAAAAGGAACTGGATCCACGGCGCCCCCGTGAAGAGGATCCCTTTGCCTCTGCCGTATGACCAGTGGGTCCAGGAGGGTATCGCAGACTCTGAAACAGACACTGTACCTCGTTTTGTGCCGTTCAGTGATGCACGCATAAAAGGCACAACTTCAGCGCAGGAAAGTGGCGATATTTTGCAAGAAGCTGTGCCACCGTCAATTCGATTGGACACTACCGAGCCTGAACTCTTGTTTCAAGATCAAACAGTACCTGGCCGTCTCCACTACAATCTGAGACCAAGGCCCATGGACAAATAAATATTATTTTTCTTTTACCTTTTTATTTTTTGATAACCAGAGCTCTCCCATCTGAAGGACTTTCTTGATTTTTGTTTTTCGAACCACCATCCGGGTTCAGCCGCAGGGTCGCGGTGCCAAGACTTTGGGGTACAGGCCGAAGACGTTAGGTCGACGGTTCTGGTTGGTCTAGGGCGTTCCCTGGACTGACAGGCGTACCCCTTAGCAGAAGAAACTCACCCGCCGCGAGCGGCACAATTAGAGGATGGAGTTTTTTAAGATGGAGAGACTCGCTGAGGAAATGAACTTTAAAGCTAGAATATGTAGAATAACGAAAAGCAAACGTTTTGTGTTTTTATGTCTGTTTATATTATGTAGTATGATAATGTTTACTGTACGATTTGTATTCTTCTCCTCTCAAGAGCCCATTGCCCCCACTGTACAGCCTATACCTCCTCCTACTATCTCCTCACACTCTTTTCACCCTCTGCCTGAACATGAACAAGTTAGACGATCAGAGTTTGTGAATATCTCGTTTATTCAGCTCCTGCACAAGCACCAACTAGTCATTTGTTTTTTAAATTTATTTTTTTATTGAGAGTTCAAGTATGGCAATACAATATTAATAAACACAAATAGAATTCAATTAATACAGTATGAGAATGAAAATATTAAGAACCGTGTAGATTGTCATTGTAGTAATAAAATTATAATTATAAAGTGCAAGGTCGTATAAAAACTAAGAGACAGTTAAAAAATCATTGAAATGCAGCGAAATTGAATATTTGTCATTTAAATACAATAAGCGTCTTCACAATTTATGAAGTGCAACGTGCGAAATCCGGACAGTTGTAGTGGACTAATAGACAACAGTATAAATCTGATTAAATTAAAAATCAAACACACTCCAATATTTATCATATTTTTTGAGAGCCCCTAATCTGAGAGCATATTTTCTTTCCCTACCCTGGATTAAAAGTAGCTTTGACTTCCATGCCTGAAAGGAAGGAACAAGATCTGTTTTCCAGGACTGTAGAATGAGGGATTTAGCTATTAAAGAAGCTATAAAGAGGGACTCATCATGTTGAGTGTGGATAGGAGAACAACCTAGAAGGGGAATTAAATCATCAAATACAATATTAGTTTTGAGAACAATTGAGAGATATTTTTCTATTTCCTTCCATAAAGCCTGGATTTTTGGACACTCCCAAACAATGTGTTTCCAAGAGCCTTTTCCATCACAACGGAAGCATTTATCTGCTACTTGCGGGAAGATTTTGTGTAAAAAGGACGGAGTTCTATATAGTAACCATTTGTTGTAAAATTGCATTCGTTTAAAGCTTGCACCACGAAAGATGGTTTTATTGAATTTATTTATTTTGTCCCATACCGGTCGATTAAATATAATATCTTCACTCTTCTCCCATCTTTCAATAATCTTGCTATAAATGTCATGGTCCTTACTTTCTTTTAATATTTTTATCCAGATACTCACTTCCTTTTGTATTTTATTATTAAGAATAGTCGAGATATTTTCTTTATTGAATAAGTTTCCTATATTGAGTTCTCTGAGTTTTGGATTTATTCTTATAAAGGACCAGTTAAGTATTAAGTGCGAATGGATTAACTGACTGTGAATTTCGTTCCAAGATTTCCATCTGTTTCCCAGCAGGAAGTCTTCAATTTTCTCGAAACCATTCTCCTTCCAAAGAGTTAATATATTTTGTTCCATACAACTAGCATCTCTCAAACTGAAGTTTTTTAGATTCGTCCTATTACTCAAAACCGATAAGTCATAAAATTTAAAAAACTGAGTTTTCACCTTAAAAATCCACTGAATGGTTTTATATCGAACTTTTTTTGGATCTTTCGTGATTCTGACCGGATCATAGATTTTCAATTCCAGCAACATTTTTTTCATGAAGAAATTATCTGTCTCTTGGGAGTCTAGGAGCAGAAACCTGTGGCTATAATGTGCAAAAGACGCAAAATAATACTCTTTGATATTTGGGAGGGACAACCCTCCTTGGGTAGATGATAAATATAAAGTGCTCAGTGCTAGTCTGGGTGACTTTTTTGCCCATAAGAAAGAAGAGATCAAGGTTTCTATTTTCTTAAAATAAGAGGCCTGGATTGCACAGGGAATTGCGCTAAAAAGGAAATTGAAAAGGGGTAGGACCGACATTCGAATTAGCGATGCTCGCCCCATTAGAGACAGGGGTAATAAATTCCATCGATCTAAAAGAGAGCCCACTTTTTTTAATAGAGGTAAAAAATTGAGAGAGAGAAAAATCATCTGGGTTATCTGATATAAATAATCCGAGATATCTCTTTGGATCCGTATTATATATCTGTCTAAATTCTGAAGCTAAAGTGTCTATAGTGCAGTTAAGTAGAATAATTTCCGTTTTGTTTACATTAATTTTATAACCCCCAAGCCTTTGAAAATCGGCGAAAATGTTTAAAATCTTCAATTGACTTGAGGGTTTAGAGTCTATGAAAAGGGCAATGTCGTCCGCATATAATTTTATGTTTGTCATTCCTAATATTGGGGCAGTATCAGCTTTAATATTCCTAATGTCGATCGCTAGAGGTTCAATAAATAACGCAAATAAAATTGGCGACAAGGGGCATCCTTGTCGCGTGCCTCTAGTGACCTCACAGGACCCAATGTTAGTGTTATTGATAATAATTTGTGCCCTAGAATTCATATACAATTGACGTAAAAGAGAAATAAAAACATTCGGGAAATTAAAACTGCGTAGAATTGCAAACATGCAATCCCAAGACACTAGATCGAAGGCTTTCTCCGCATCTAAAAACCAGATTTGAGCCTCTACCTTGTTAATTTTAAAATAATCTAGTGCCTCCAGTAAAAATGTGGTATTGGAATGAAGATGCCTGCCTGCAATAAAACCGCACTGATCGTGTGCTACCAGAGATCCTACTATTTTATTTAATCGATTTGCTAAAAGTTTTGTAAAAATTTTATAATCGGTATTCAGAAGGCTAATCGGTCTATATGAGTTTATATTTTCCTTATCTTTTCCTTTTTTTTAAATACTGACCACCACTGCTGTATGGAAGGAGTCCGGCGGGGGGCTCCCTTGAAGTAAGCTATTCATTAATTTCAAAAGTTCCTTGCGTAATGCTCCCCTAAATTTTTTATAAAATTCAATGGGAAGGCCTCACCGTTGGCCTTGCCATTGGGGAAGGCCTCTATCACTGCATCTAATTCTAATAGTGAAAAATCCTGTGTAAGGTTAATCATACCCTCAGCATCTATTTTAGGTATTTCAAGTGGCTGTAGGAATTCCGTGATAGAGTCAGATGTAGCGCCCTCAGATGCTTGATATATCCCCTCATAATGATTTAAAAATAGCTTACCGATGGAAGCGGTGGTCTTAACTCGTATTTTAGTGATAGGATCTATTAACTGATCTATTCTATTACGCACCTGCTTTTCTTTAGATTGCCAGGCCAACAGCTTTCCTGTATATTCACTCTCCTCGTAAATCTTTTGTGTTTGTGAATTACTATTTATCTCACCTAAATCATAATAGAAATCCTTCATCCTGCGCTTCGCCTCATACAATTTATGTCCAGAGATCGTAGATCTGACCCTGTAGTGGTCTAAAGTAGCCTGCGAGAGTTCAGTTTGAAGTTTGGATTTCTCCTCCCTTCTTGCCTTAAGCTTGGGAATTTCTTTAGATGTGATTATTCCACGTAAAGTGGCTTTAAATGCATCCCATATTGTGTTTGATGGGGCAGTACCATTATTCTGTGTAAAAAATTGCTCTATCTTTTCATTGATTTCCATGCACCATTGTTGGTCAAGAAGGTTGATTTTATTAAAAAACCATCTACTTATAGTTCTTGGTTCACAATTACCCAACTTGACCTCCATGCAGAGAGCTGCATGGTCTGAAAAAGCGTTAGGTAAATAGGCGTATTTATAAAATTCTAAAGCATAGGATGACAGAAAAAAATCCAGCCGTGACGCAGAATTGTATTTTGCAGAATGGCACGTATACTCGCGCTTGGTAGGATTTGAGATACGCCAAAAATCAGTAACATCTAGATCAGTTTTGCAACTTTGGACAGCTAAGGCAACTTGAGGTTTATTCTGTCGGCAGTCTTTCTTGGAAGAATCCAACCGGGGATTTTGTAATAAATTAAAATCACCCCCCCCAAATTATCAATCCAGGAAGACCGGTTAATGCCTGTTTGACCTGTAAAATAGCTTGAGGGTCGTCCAAAATTGGTGCATAGATTGTGGCAAAGATAACATAAACGTTGTTTAATTTACCGTATGCAACTGCCCACCTCCCTCTAGGGTCTATAGAGGACCCTTCGAGGATAAAACCTACATGTCTTCCTATTAATATGGAAACTCCTCTCTGGGCCATCCCGGCAGGAGCAGATATGTTATAGCCCGCCCAGTTTTTGAAGGGTTTAGCTGAATCTGCCTGATCTTTATAATGGGTTTCTTGAAGATAGATAACATCTGGTAAAAGATTTTTCAACCAACACTCAATGGCGTTCCTTTTACGAGCGTTATTTAGGCCATTAACATTTAAAGAAATAAATTTTACCATATTATTTAACGTTCAAGGTAATAAACGTAGCCCTCAGCTAACATGCAGGTGTGCAAATGTGCAAATTAGCAAATGTGCAAAATGTACAGGCAGCAGCAACATCATATATAGCTGATAAATAGTATATAAATATATAATTATACAGTAGAAGGCAAAACATGCAAAGTCTAAATTTCAATGTGCAAATATGCAAATAAGCAGCAAAAATATAAAATGGTGTTGACCTAAAGAAGCGACACAACGTGGGATTCAATATGGAGAGCATGGTCAACACAGGATCAGCACATTGTAAAATCTGACCGTATATAATAACGTCGTAAAGACCACAAAAAACAAAAAAAATGCCATTAACTGTGCAAATATGCAGGTAAGCAGCAAAAATAGTACAATAGCAGCACGGGGTTAAAATTTTTAAACCCCCCCCTAGTGCAAAGTAGGCAAATATACTTATGAAGACTTGTCATCCTAACATAATCCACATATACGAAAGTAACGAGTGCAAAATATTGTTTGTGCAAAAGATGAATAAACATAGAGTAACCTTACTCATACCATATTCAATAAAGTGTAAAAAAAACATGTCGCCTTTGAACTCTCTTTTCCCCCCCTTGCTACACCCCCCTTCACCACCCTTCCCTCCCCCCCTGAGAGGACGGAAACCCCAGTGTCCCACTTCCGCCCTTCTCTTTGATGAACGGTCAAGTTTATTGCATTGATGAACGGCTGACGTGGTCCCACCCACCCATGCTGCCGCTGTGCTTCCTGTTTCCGTAGTCTGTGAGCACGCCCCCATGGACACGGCGCTGCCGCTTCGCTCGGATGACGGACGACGGATGCCGAGCTGAGTTAACCGGAGTTCAGGGTGTCTAAGCTGCGGTTCTGTGCTATCGACGGCAGAGATAGCAGTCTCTCCGCCACGCCAGTGACTGCCTCTCTGCTCGGATCCAAACGGAGCAAACGGAATAACTAAAGCTTTGTGAGTGCCTTGTGAGTGCCTTTCGTGGAGCGGAGCCGAGCTATTGGCTGGTTGCGAGGTAAGGCGCACTGGGCGTTTACCCAGTCCGCGCTCGCTGTGTTTGTACCCTTCTGAGACTTTATCCTGACGTGCTGTCAGTGAAGCTGGCCACAAGTAGCGATCACCGGCGGGTAACGGCGTTTGGCGAATAACCTGCGGCCAATAGAAGCTGTTGTTTTACCTGTGGGGAGAAGAGAGGTGCACCGGATCTCGCGCTCATTCTATCACATCATGCTTTTCTTCTACCTTTTCCTAGCTCTGTCCGGATAGGAGCTGGGAGCGCTGGGAGGTTTGCGCATTATCTTCCGCTGCTATTCCACCACCACCAGGAGCGTCTGCATATTTAATTACTGTTGACGCCTGTAAAAGGGCGAACTACCGGGGGTCAAGGGACATTTTCTGCCAGCCCTTAGATCACCCCGCTGAGGCAAGGCATACTGGGCATACTGGGCATACTGGGTCGTGCTGGTGCTGCAAAAACTGAGGGGGGAAATTTATTATTTTTCTTCCGGAGTTCAGTTTAGCTATAGTTCAGCTATAGCCCGTGCTCAGCATTTTAATTGATCTGCTCATGAGGCAAGGTGCCGGGCCCTACTTTGCTGAATTTTGTCAAATGCATTCCTGAGGGCGACTGATCAGAGGTGATAGAACTTAATCTCCCACGAATTCTAGCAGCAGACCGATTCATATTACAAGTCTCAAAAAAAAAAAAAAAAAAAAGGTTTCAGATGGCGGCAAGAGTGAGGGGCAAACAGACCAAGCCAGAGTTGGGAAAGGACGTTAAGTCAATCGGTCCTCCATCAACTATAAAAGGAGGGAGAAAAAGTAAAAGGAAAAATCAACAAAAGGAAGCCTTAAAACAGAAGGTGCTGGATTCTACCGATTCTACCGATTTATACAAGAAAAATAAGTATAATGCGTTAAGGAATCAGGCCGAGGATGATGACAATGAGGAAAATGATCAAGAGGATGGCGAAGAAGAAGTAGAAGCAGAGAGCCTAACCTTGTCTGAGCTATCTGCAGAACTGAGCTTGCTTGTTGTCGATGACAAAGAAGGGGAAGGTCTGAAAGATAAGGGAATAAGGATGGACCAGGGAGATAAAAGTGCGGAGGAAACGGTTAAAATGGTCTCAAGGGCCTCATTTGCTATTACGTCCTCCACTACCTGCCATGAGAGCCACGAGAATCTCTCTACCCCGAAACAATACCCTCTTTTTTTAAAACCCTTTCTCCAGCAGGGTCAGTCTTCAAGCACTCCTACACTTGGGGGGTTAAAGCAGGGGGTTGGCACGTCAGAGCATAATGCTCTTAACACTGGAGGTCAAGTATGCAGTCCCACTGTGCAGAAGATACCGACAAGGATAGACGAGGCTGCATTACTCACTCCAATGATTTCTTCTGCCACACTCTCCAATACTTCCCCTTCCCTCCACCCTCTTCTGCCACCAGCTTTAAGTTCAAGCCCAGGTTCAAGCGGCAAGCAAACCATGACAGTTCCAAGTCAAATTCCAAGTCAAGCTCCAAGTCTGGAAGCCTCCCCGGAGGACAACTTGCTCACTCTTCCGAGTACTACAAAAGCAAATACGATAGAGGATATCCTGGTTACCATTCTTCAGGAATTAAGAGATTTTAAATCCTCTCAGGCTCAGGAAATCTCACTTCTACATAGCAGGCTTACGAAGATGGAGGAGTGCTTCGGCAATATCCCTTTAAGGGTCTCTGAAGCCGAAGTTCGGATATCTTCTCTAGAAGACTCCTTAACCATAATTCAGAAAAATCTTGTAGAGGCTAATAGAGAGAAATCGCACTTAGAGGAAAAACTACAGGACCTCGAGAACTATAATAGGAGATCCAATTTACGACTTGTAGGTATACCAGAGGGCCTTGAAGATAAAGATGTAGCCAGGTGGTCAGACTCTCTATTGAAAAAAGCTATTCCTGATCTACAAGGTGACCTGACTATTACAAGGGCGCACAGAGTCCCTGCACATAAACCGAATAAATTGAAATACCCCCGTACAATTTTGCCTAATTTTTCAGACTTTAGGGTAAAAGAGAAAATTTTAAATACCGCTTTTTCTAAAAGAACTTTCAGCGTGGAGGGGGTGAATAATTTCCGAATTTTTGGCGATATGTCGGTAGCTTCTGCCCACAGACGCAGGGACTTTGTGAAATTAATTGACTCCTTTAAGAGCAAGGGAGCCCAAGCAATGATAGTGCAGCAATCGAAACTCAAGGTCTTGGCTAAAGGAAAGTTTGTTATATTTTCGGCCCTTCATGAAGCTCAGACATTCCTTGACGGACTCGAGGGGTAATTAAATTAAATGCTGAGTATTGCTTTAGTTATTATTACCTTAGGGCGTCCACGGGTGGAAACAGGAAGCACACAGGATGCAACGAGATGGCATCCATAAAGAAGCACCAACTAGTCATGAATACAACAAATTGTTGGGTGTGCGGTTTAATGCCACATACCATTAACAAGGGTATTCCCTATCTAGTGCTGCCGTTTAGTTACAATGGATCGTCATGGGCGTTCCAGACCATGTTTCTCTTTGCCCTAGATGCCTACTCCCCGCGACAACCGCGTTCCATCAGACCTAGCACCAATAACAAAGCTTTAATGAAAGGAGTTGCCGATATGAGCAGAGATATCGATGCATACTCATCCATTCCCAAAGAAGAGCTGAGAGCTTATGTAGGGTGGAACGCAACGGGGTATAGTATTAGTCTAGGTGAAAGACAGCGGAAAATCTCATCCCCAATCTGGGTCGTACCCCACATAGGTCGGTTCTGTTTGCAAGGTAATGGTCAGAATCCTAGAGCTCAACTGGGAAGAAGTGACTGTACTGAAACGTACACTTTTCCGTCACAGTTTTCCCCTGCGTTTTTGGCTGCCAAGGGTACATATTTTATCTGCAATGACCGAGCATATACATGGTTGCCCCCTGATTTCTCGGGCACCTGTTATATTGCAAATCTGCTACCGCCAACATTTACTGCCGCCTCTGACTATCACAAGACCAGAGTTGTGAGAGGCGTGATTAGTAAGGAGGATACTGCCGGTCAGGAAGCGGGAGATTTCTTTTTGGGATTCCTGCCGTTTTGGGGACCTATGGTTAATAATAGGAACCTGAGACAACTGACTCGTGTGGTTGAATCCACTGTTAATGTTACGGCTGGTGCCCTTGGTAATTTGACAGCTGAGCTCCAAGCGGATCGCCTCATGACTTTGCAGAACCGCATGGTTCTAGACGTCATACTTGCAGACCGTGGTGGGGTATGTAAGGTTATCCAATCCAGTTGTTGCATTTTCATACCAGACAACGCTCCAACAGTTTATCAAGCCATCTCCAAACTGCATAAAATATCTGAGTCCATACACGTGGATAAAGGAGATTGGTCACTGGTGGGGTGGTTCTGGGAACTGATATCTGCCTGGGGTTGGAAAGTTCTGATGGTCATTGGAATGATCTTAGCCATCCTTTTCCTGTTCTGTCTGTGCATACAGTGTGCTCCTGCGATATGTGGCCTCTGTGCTACATTATGTGTAAGGAAACCTGTATCGAGGGACGATCTAAGTAATAGGATGATGCTACAGCAACATCTCCATGACTTCGTGAATATTGACCTAGACTCGGATTGAAATGAGTATAGTTATTGCCTATGTAAGGGCAAAAGGAGGGTCTGTCGTACTTTGCAATTTGGGACCGCGTAGGAGGCAGGGCCCTACCCCTGTCTATCTCGGTAATAGTGAACCGCGAATGGTTAATGAGGTATGTACAAGTGCTTTTTGTAACGTTTTAGCTATGAATGCACTGTGTATACGCTATTTTACATCACTGCGTGGGTTCCATTTTGTATCGGTGGCCATCTTATGGTTGCCCTCACATAGGCTATATAGCATGAAGCGAAAACGGGCCTTTTAGAGCACATGTGGCTTTCTTTGACTTTTCTGTGACCTGGGCAGCTTGGCTCCGCTGCCCCAGGTCAAACTGGTCTCACGAGTTCCCCGTCCTCTGGCCACCTGTGATTAGCATCAGGGCTTGACACACCATAAAGTCTTTTCATCCTACACAAGCCTCCAGCTAATCTCTTTCACACCTGACTGTTCCTGCTTTATGGCTTGTTTCCCAAAACAGGAGATGCTCATGTTTATTGGGGCCTATCGATATCTGATGTGGGATCTGAGCTTTGCTGTGTAAATAATTGCGGGCTGGCTTAACTGGAATGTGGGATGGTCATCATGACTCTGCCTTTTCGTTTGAAATGTATACATGTAATGGCCATATCATAAACTAAAGAATGTATGCCTGAGGCAGGAAATTCTGTATTTAAGGAGAAGCCCGTTTCTGTGATTTTCAGCAGTCTCCTGAGAACATACACACTGTTGTACTTCTAGGATACCTGTAATTGGTCTGCAGCCAATAAACTGATCTTTGACTTCACCCAGAAGACTCTGTTTCTGTAGGTCTGAAACAGGAAGAACCCCGAAGTCATAGGGTGTGTTCCCCTGCACCGCTGGGCTTAAAATACCCAGTACTTCAAAATAAACATGCTGAGTATCTGGGCTTTACATGTGCTTTACAAATAAACATGCTGAGTATCTGGGCTTTACATGTGCTTTACAAATACACATGCTGGGTACCTGGGTTTTACATGTGCTTTACAAATACACGTTGGTTACCAGGGCTTTACATGTGCTTTACAAATACACATGCTGGGTACCTGGGCTTTACATGTGCTTTACAAATACACATGCTGGGTACCTGGGCTTTACATGTGCTTTACAAATACACGTTGGTCACCAGGGCTTTGCATGTGCTTTACAAATACACATGCTGGGTACCTGGGCTTTACATGTGCTTTACAAATACACATCCTGGGTACCTGGGCTTTACATGTGCTTTACAAATACACATGCTGGGTACCTGAGCTTTACATGTACTTTACAAATACACATGCTGGGTACCTGGGCTTTACATGTACTTTACAAATACACATGTTGGGTACCAGGGCTTTACATGTGCTTTACAAATAAACATGCTGAGTATGTGGGCTTTACATGTGCTTTACAAATAAACATGCTGAGTATCTGGTCTTTACATGTGCTTTACAAATACACATGCTGGGTACCTGGGTTTTACATGTGCTTTACAAATACACATGCTGGGTACCTGGGCTTTACATGTACTTTACAAATACACATGCTGGGTACCAGGGCTTTACATGTGCTTTACAAATAAACATGCTGAGTATCTGGGCTTTACATGTGCTTTACAAATAAGCATGCAGAGTATCTGGGCTTTACATGTGCTTTACAAATACACATGCTGGGTACCTGGGTTTTACATGTGCTTTACAAATACACGTTGGTTACCAGGGCTTTACATGTGCTTTACCAATACACATGCTGGGTACCTGGGCTTTACATGTGCTTTACAAATGCACATGCTGGGTACCTGGGCTTTACATGTGCTTTACAAATACACGTTGGTTACCAGGGCTTTGCATGTGCTTTACAAATACACGTGCTGGGTACCTGGGCTTTACATGTACTTTACAAATACACATGCTGGGTACCTGGGCTTTACATGTACTTTACAAATACACATGCTGGGTACCTGGGCTTTACATGTGCTTTACAAATACACATGCTGGGTACCTGGGCTTTACATGTGCTTTACAAATAAACATGCTGAGTATCTGGGCTTTACATGTGCTTTACAAATACACATGCTGGGTACCTGGGTTTTACATGTGCTTTACAAATACACGTTGGTTACCAGGGCTTTACATGTCCTTTACCAATACACATGCTGGGTACCTGGGCTTTACATGTGCTTTACAAATACACATGCTGGGTGCCTGGGCTTTACATGTGCTTTACAAATACACGTTGGTTACCAGGGCTTTGCATGTGCTTTACAAATACACGTGCTGGGTACCTGGGCTTTACATGTGCTTTACAAATGCACATGCTGGGTACCTGGGCTTTACATGTGCTTTACAAATACACGTTGGTTACCAGGGCTTTGCATGTGCTTTACAAATACACGTGCTGGGTACCTGGGCTTTACATGTACTTTACAAATACACATGCTGGGTACCTGGGCTTTACATGTACTTTACAAATACACATGCTGGGTACCTGGGCTTTACATGTGCTTTACAAATACACATGCTGGGTACCTGGGCTTTACATGTGCTTTAAAAATAAACATGCTGAGTATCTGGGCTTTACATGTGCTTTACAAATAAGCATGCAGAGTATCTGGGCTTTACATGTGCTTTACAAATACACATGCTGGGTACCTGGGTTTTACATGTGCTTTACAAATACACATTGGTTACCAGGGCTTTACATGTGCTTTACCAATACACATGCTGGGTACCTGGGCTTTACATGTGCTTTACAAATACACATGCTGGGTGCCTGGGCTTTACATGTGCTTTACAAATACACGTTGGTTACCAGGGCTTTGCATGTGCTTTACAAATACATGTGCTGGGTACCTGGGCTTTACATGTGCTTTACAAATGCACATGCTGGGTACCTGGGCTTTACATGTGCTTTACAAATACACGTTGGTTACCAGGGCTTTGCATGTGCTTTACAAATACACGTGCTGGGTACCTGGGCTTTACATGTACTTTACAAATACACATGCTGGGTACCTGGGCTTTACATGTACTTTACAAATACACATGCTGGGTACCTGGGCTTTACATGTGCTTTACAAATACACATGCTGGGTACCTGGGCTTTACATGTGCTTTACAAATACACGTTGGGTACCTGGGCTTTACATGTACTTTACAAATACACATGCTGGGTACCTGGGCTTTACATGTACTTTACAAATACACATGCTGGGTACCTGGGTTTTACATGTACTTTACAAATACACATGCTGGGTACCAGGGCTTTACATGTGCTTTACAAATAAACATGCTGAGTATCTGGGCTTTACATGTGCTTTACAAATAAACATGCTGAGTATCTGGGCTTTACATGTGCTTTACAAATACACGTTGGTTACCAGGGCTTTACATGTGCTTTACAAATACACATGCTGGGTACCTGGGCTTTACATGTGCTTTACAAATACACGTTGGTTACCAGGGCTTTGCATGTGCTTTACAAATACACATGCTGGGCACCTGGGCTTTACATGTGCTTTAGAAATACACATGCTGGGTACCTGGGCTTTACATGTACTTTACAAATACACATGCTGGGTACCTGGGCTTTACATGTGCTTTACAAATAAACATGCTGAGTATCTGGGCTTTACATGTGCTTTACAAATAAACATGCTGAGTATCTGGGCTTTACATGTGCTTTACAAATAAACATGCTGAGTATCTGGGCTTTACATGTGCTTTACAAATACACATGCTGGGTACCTGGGCTTTACATGTGCTTTACAAATACACATGCTGGGTACCTGGGCTTTACATGTACTTTACAAATACACATGCTGGGTACCTGGGCTTTACATGTACTTTACAGATACACATGTTGGGTACCAGGGCTTTACATGTGCTTTACAAATAAACATGCTGAGTATCTGGGCTTTACATGTGCTTTACAAATAAACATGCTGAGTATCTGGGCTTTACATGTGCTTTACAAATACACATGCTGGGTACCTGGGTTTTACATGTGCTTTACAAATACACATGCTGGGTACCTGGGCTTTACATGTGCTTTACAAATACACGTTGGTTACCAGGGCTTTGCATGTGCTTTACAAATACACGTGCTGGGTACCTGGGCTTTACATGTACTTTACAAATACACATGCTGGGTACCTGGACTTTACATGTACTTTACAAATACACATGCTGGGTACCAGGGCTTTACATATGCTTTACAAATACACATGCTGGGTACCTGGGCTTTACATGTGCTTTACAAATACACGTTGGTTACCAGGGCTTTGCATGTGCTTTACAAATACACATGCTGGGTACCTGGGCTTTACATGTGCTTTACAAATACACATGCTGGGTACCTGGGCTTTACATGTGCTGTACAAATACACATGCTGGGTACCTGGGCTTTACATGTGCTCTACAAATACACGTTGGTTACCAGGGCTTTTACATGTGCTTTACAAATACACATGCTGGGTACCTGGGCTTTACATGTGCTTTACAAATACACGTTGGTTACCAGAGCTTTACATGTGCTTTACAAATAGACATGCTGGGTACCAGGGCTTTACATGTGCTTTACAAATACACGTTGGTTACCAGGGCTTTGCATGTGCTTTACAAATACACATGCTGGGTACCTGGACTTTACATGTGCTTTACAAATACACATGCTGGGTACCTGGGCTTTACATGTGCTTTACAAATACATATGCTGGGTACCTGGGCTTTACATGTGCTTTACAAATACACGTTGGTTACCAGGGCTTTACATGTGCTTTACAAATACACATGCTGGGTACCAGGGCTTTACATGTGCTTTACAAATAAACATGCTGAGTACCTGGGCTTTACATGTGCTTTACAAGTACACATGCTGGGTACCTGGGCTTTACATGTGCTTTACAAATACACATGCTGGGTACCTGGGCTTTACATGTACTTTACAAATACACATGCTGGGTACCTGGGCTTTACATGTACTTTACAGATACACATGGGCTGCCCCCTTTACGGTTTAGGGTTGTATAACTGCTCCCCATCGAGTGATGATTTATCTCAGCACATATTACTTCATTTACATGACAGAAGATTACAGTATTTCTAGAATGCAGCTGTGCCTGATACCTACCTGCGGTTGCACCTCCCTCCTGCAGACACCGATGGATGTAAACAAGGGACAGGCTCATGATTGCACGTGTGGCAGAGGATATTGTATGGTATGAATATGAAATCAGACAGCAGCCACATCCTGCCTGGGCTGCTGATGGTATCTCATTCTTTATCTGCAATGTAATCACCACAGTGTGAACTCCTTAATCAGATCCTCTGGTTCTTCCCGACGTAACTTTCTCTCCTTTCCTGGGCTGTCACTACTTACTGGTGTTTTGGGTAGCCCTGTGACGCCCGTCGCTGGGGTAGCTATGCGCTGTACAAATCCGCTAATAATAATAATAATAATCCTGTCCCATGCTCAGACCAGCCTGGAATTCCATGAAGTCAGATGTGTCAAACCATTTTAACCCCCTCCCCGATGCAGAGGAAAACACGGGCATGTAGGAAAGCACCAGCAAAGAGAGTGGCGACCAACAAGCCAAAAAAACAGGGCTCCTTTCAACAAGGAAGGGGGGTTTTACCGGAGTTGTCCAAAGAAATATCAGGGACTAACGATAATACAGAGGGGGTCTCTCTGCATGCAGCCACCATAGGACATTTGGTCTCAATTTTTGAGACCAAATTAGAGTCTATAATTAGTCCTTTGATGGCAAAATTAGATATAATCTCGGCAGAAGTAGACAATTTAAAGGGCCTCATGACCTCTTATGAAAAACGACATTCTCCCCCCGCGCTTACCCCCGTTTCTGCTGGTTCAGCCTACACCCACCATAAGCCCACAGAGGGCGCCATGGAACCTACTTTGCATTTGTTTGGTACACACAATACGGGAGCTCCACAGGGACTGGGGGACAGTATTCAGTTGAGTCGATCCACAGATGCATCATCCACTGCAATATCAGTTTTGGCTCCACCCACAATAGCCACCTCAGCAGGAAAAGTAACTTCTGCACATACATGCTCAAGTAAAAATCAAAAGCATGTAGCCAGGGGAGATGCTGATCATATTAAACATAGGAAAAATCATATTGTTAACCTTCCACCACAGTGTGCCCCTTATACAGTAGTATTGATTAATGTCCCGGAGGCAGACTCTAGTATGCCTAACTCTAGCCAGGAATCTCATGATTCTTTAAAAAATAAATCACTTGCCTGGCTTAACAAAAATTGTGGATTTCCGCTGGCATTTTCACAAGACATCTTATCTACCCGTCGAGTAAGCTGGATAGGAGAAGGCAGGAAAACTACTATAGGGGATTGTATCCTTATTAACTTTAAACACCCACAACACGTGGCAACTGTCCTCTTAAGAGCCGCCTCCCTACCCAACCAAGTTAACTTGGTTTCTGCTAGACCTTTAGGATACTTTTACAGCTATTTAGATGGCCCACAATCGTTAAGGTCCCAACAGATCGAGCAGTATGAACCCGGTTTAATCAGGGGTGGGGCTAGTTATTCTCCCTTTTTGCCACCAAGAGCCCCGCAGCATTATAATAGAGGGTATACACAGTTTAATGAGGAATTCGGTAGGCAAAGGGACTACACCATTCCCCTTTTCAACCGTTACTCTGCCCTGTCCTCATTGGAGGAAAATGACTGACTGTCCAATATTTCTATGACCACGAATGAGAAATCAGTTAGTGGTATCTGCTCTGATATTGTAGTGACTGTTCCCCCCTCACCTTTGCCTGAACTTAACAAGGCAGAAGCTGCTCCGGAGAACAAGGGAATCAATAAGACACAGAATTGTCGTACCATTGCAGATCCTTCTTTAAATTTTGACCTTCCCCTGGTAGACCCAGCAAATGATCACACAAGGGCTAAGCGTGATCTTGATCTTGATACAGGTTACCGCGTTGTCACGTGGAATATTGCTGGTCTGAAGAGGAAGTTAGACTCCCCCTGGTGGAAGGATTTTATTAATATTGGGTACGATATAATATGTCTTCAGGAGACGTGGTGTGAGGAACCTATCTTTATTGAGGGTTATTTAGCATACAGCTTGAATGCAGTGAGTTCAATTGCAGGAAGAGCTAAAGGTGGTCTCTTGCTTTTAATATCTACTAAACTAAAAACCTGCAAAGTTAAAAGTTGTGTTTCTGTGGATGTCCATTCCCAGGTGCTACGTCTAGAGTTTGACAAAGGGAAAGATTTGTTGTTGATAAATTTTTATAATAATGTATTTACTGCCGATAGAGGTAATATCCTGATTGAGCTTGAAAAAGAAATTGAGAGGACTCAGGCAGTCACAGGCCACCAATCTATAGTTCTTTGGCTGGGTGACTTTAATATAAGTCCCTGTCTTCATGCCTCGAGTAATTCATGTGGCTTCACAAGGGAAAGTGGTAACATGGAGGGAAATGATGGTTTACACTTCCCACATTGTACTTATGGCACTATCCTTAACATGATGTTAGCAAAATTTGATTTGGATATGTTAAGTTGCACGAAGAATAGTAACAACGTTACCTGTCCAACATTTACCGGAAGAGGAGCTAACTCATACATTGACCACATTTTATTGTCCAACGATTGTGCATACTCCAACTTGTGTGTTAACGAGCAAATTCTAAGTGATCATAACAGTATCTCTGTATCACTGCACTGTTGGGGTCCCAAAAACATGGATGCTAACAATAGGATTAATTTTATCGAGGCTGTAAGACCCAATGGGTTCAGGATTAAATGGTCCAAGGTCGTTCCACATGAATTGTTGGAGGAGGTTTTAAGAAAGTGTACCTTGGAGATAACCTATTGTATTAGCGACGAGGTACATTCGCAAGTTATATTGAACCACCTACGTACTATTAGTGCAACAATTGATAACTTACTCACAAAGCCGCATAAGGGGAAAAGAGTAATTAACATTGGTTGGTTCGATAAAAGTTGTACGCATGCTCTTCATGCCCTAAAGCAGGCGATGAGCATTAAACCACGCGATTGTACAGCAATTAAATCTTGTCGTTTTGCCTATAAAACATCGCTTGCTAAAAGGAAAAAAGCTCTCCAAGAGGAGGCTTGGTATAAACTCAGCTGTGCGGCTGAAACAAACGATAGCAAGTTATACTGGCAGACCATAAACAGTCCCTTCTTAAAAGATGACTCAGTGCCTGAAATAACCTCTCACGTCGACTGTCAATCATGGATGCACCACTTTTTAAATATTTTTAATCCGGATAGGTTAATTTTAGATTCCCATATGGACAATGAGTTTACTTGGCCTAGATTGCCTTTAGATATTGGTCTTGATGAGGTTTATGAAGGCCTACGTAATAGTAAGGGCGGAAAGGCACCTGGCCCGGATGGAGTCCCGCTGGATTTGTATAAATCTGAATTAGATCTGTGGGCACCGATCCTGACCAGGTTTTTTAATGCAATAACGGAGGGCCAGATGCCAACTTCCTGGGGCCAGTCAATAATTATTCCTCTTTTCAAGAAGGGATCAAGGTCCGAGGCAAGCAATTATCGTCCCATTTCTCTATTAGACGCCTCGATAAAAATATTGAGTAGAATAATCTTAAAGAGACTTGAGACATGGGCAGAAGATAACACGATAATTTCAAAGGCGCAATACGGATTTAGGAAAGGCCTGGGGACGCAGGAACAGTGTATTAATTTAGATCTTTTAATACACAAATACACTGTTGCAAAGGAGGGGAATCTCTTCCTTTGTTTCGCAGACCTAAGTAGCGCCTTTGATCTTGTAGACCACAACATCCTTTGGGACACATTGTTAGATCTCGGAGCTCCCAAAGAGTGTGTTTTCTTTCTGGCTCGGTTATATTCTGGCCTTTCATGTAAAGTACGCTTTGGTCCTATGGGAGAATGCACACCTTTTTTTAAAGTTGCAAGAGGGATTCGTCAAGGGTGCGTTTTGGCCCCGTTTTTATTTTCTTTATTTATAAATGAAATTGATTCAATTTTAAGCAAATTACCCTCAGACGCCCCCTTGATCAACGGTAGCGTTACCCCTATTTTATTATACGCAGATGACGCAGTTCTCATCTCACGCACACAGAATGGTTTGCAACGCCTCATAGATAGATTTGTGCTATTTACCAAAGAGAGGAAATTGATCATTAATAAAAGTAAGACTTTTGTTATGACCTGTGGAAAGAGGGCGAAATCCAATTCCTCCTTCTTTATTGATAAAGTAAAGATTCAACCGGTTAATAGTTTTTGTTATTTAGGGATAACATTCGCAGGCAACGGGAAATGGACGAATGAAGACGAGAACGTAAGGTTAAAGATGAATAGAAACACCAATAGTATTTTCAGATTTGTAGCTAAGCTGGGACAAAGGAGTGTGAAAGACATGCTAGCTATTTACAAAGCTAGGTGTATTTCATCTGCTTTGTATGGGGCAGGAGTTTGGGGCCATCATTCTGTTAATGGCTTACAGAATGATGAAAATAAGTTTTTGAAGAAGCTGTTAAGCGCCCCGTCCTCGGCTCCCAACATTTTAACTCATATGGAGGCTGGTATTGACTTCATTGCGGATTTAGCCGCATTACGCCCATTACTTCTTTGGCGCTCTATCTGGTCCAAACCTGAGACTGTATTCACACAAACAATCATCAAGGATTGCTTGAAACTTGATAATCTATCTCGTATTCCCTGGCTGAGTTATATTTATCACTGGTTTAATCTTTTGTTTGAATGTAACATCCGTCTGAACCCCGAAGCTGCTGTACTGATACCAAAGAAAGACATTAAATCCAAGTTCCTAGCATTCAAGAAGTTGGCTAGAGAAAATCAGTCTAAAAATCTAACAACAGTTGCTTCTTACCTTGACTTGAATTTAAGGTCAGGTTTTCAAACCTATCTTGCCACCGTGACTTATAACTCACACAGATTTGTCCTAACCCGTTTAAGGCTTGGAATTGTACACCATCTAGTCTCCTTCCCAGATATTAAGATCAAATCTAATATGCTGTGTCCCTGTGATAATATGTCAAAACAAAGCTGCTGTCACTTTTTATTGTTTTGTAAATTTTATTGTCATTTTAGGAAATTTTACTTAAAACCTATCCTTTTAAAAAATAATATACGTTCCACTAAATCAGCAATGAAGTTCCTAATAACCCTAGAAAGCCCTGATACCTGTTTTTTTGTGGCATCCTATGTGCTGAAATGCATGAATATTAGGAAGTCTATAGTCTGCACCGATTAATTTTATTTAGTCATGTACCTTGTATATAGGGACACCGCCCAGATTTTGATATGAAATTGTAACTTGAAGCGAAATTTTTGATGAATTATGTATTGTGGGACTGTTACCATATTTAGCACTTTTGTATATTTGCACTTATTGGATAACTTTCATGGAATCTACATTTTATTTCATTCATAATGTGGATTCTTTGTTGGAAGATTATTAAGTCTAAGGAAAGAACTATGCACTTTAATAATGTGTAAATATGGTCTTTTGTTTTTGTTATTGTGTATAAGACATTTTGTCTTATATGTATTTTTAAATGTTTGTTCTGCTTATATGGTTGTATTTTACATACCGAATAAAGCTTTTGAACTGAACTGAGATGTGTCAGTGGGCGGACGCCTCTCTAGGGCTAGGATCACTCGGGCAAGATAGCTCTGCCGAATAACATGACTACCTCGTCTTGATTCTACCTCGTTCCTCTTTCTTCCACCACCCTACACTTGATAACTCTGTATCACTCTTTATGACTCTTTCATCCATGCTGTCTCTCTTTGGCACTGTTTACCCATCTTCTTCTGCCTAATTTGTTCTTTGTCTGCCTTCCCCTTTCTTTCTCTTGGTCAAAGTGTGATGATGAAAAATAAATCTGAGTTCCCAAAATGCCCAGCACCTTTAAACACCGGCACAAATTGAACACGGCACGTGTCAGGCTATGTCGAAAGTCCAAGGGCATTTCTGATATCGGTTCAGCTGGTTAAGAGCCAGCCACAACTGGCGTCTTCCACTGATTCCAGCATTCCTTTTAGCACTGATAGTATTAATGCTCCTTTAACCCTTGCTAGTATGAATTAGCGTGCCAGCTGTTGGCATAGCGACGACTGCTTTTAAATGCGGAAGACTTCTGCCGCGAACCTTTGGATGAGACGAGCTACTCTCTTCACAGAAGCTATGGAACATCCACCAGTGCCTAGACTTTTATTGCCCACCCCTAGGTGTCATCGGAAGCGCTGACACCTGTTGGCCAATCACCAGAGCCAGCGTCTTCCTCATGAAACACAAAAAGCAAGAAGCACGCCTGGGGCTGCGCTCGTGCTGTGTGGCATACTAGTTCGGCAGTGCCGCTGGTTGCAGGTGGTGGGCATTGGCAGCCATTTTTAAGAGCTGAACTTATTTTCACATGACCACATGCAGTAGGCGCGAACATTTTCATGTAGTGGTGGCGTATTTCGGGTGTGTCTGTAGTAACTGGGAGAGCGCTTTTGCTCATTGGGTTTCTCTTTATTGCCTTACCTGGAGCTGATCTAAAAGTGAACATTTGTAAAGCATAGCAGGCTGAGGGTTTATGCAGGCCTGGTGAATGCTGCGCTCTGCGGCGCCATTGTTGTTTGTGATCTGCCCCATGCTGATTAGACGGTGGGCAGACTGCGCCAATTGGAATGCTGGGACTGTGTGTGTTCCCGGTGGAGGCCGGTGCCGAGAGGACAAAGAGCCGCCAGGCCCTGCCAGAAACCTTTCACGGGCACCGAGTATAAGTAATTCCCTCCCTCCTGTTGGGAGTCTCCTTTTGTGAGATTTCATGAGGGCTCTTCCTAAGTTAATATGACAGCCTCCTCCCCTGGGTTTTTATACAAATTCCCTTGTTAGAGAAGTGACTCCGGGTGTGAGGCGGATGCTGAGACGTCTAGATTCTAAGGTCCAACTTAAGGGCAGGAGTGGTAGTAGTGATGCTGACAAGTTTACAGGCAGAGGACATACCTGATTGTGTGATTGACAGCAGGCATGGGACACTGTAGCTGTCGCCTTCATTTCAGCATTTCATTTCAGCAATTTAGTAGAGCACACAGGGATGGTTTGGAGGTTAAATGCCAAAGAAGTCATGGACGTCCCCTAATTTTCAAAGGGGACGTTCAGTGAGTGATGTCACGATATAGCTGAAAACCCCAGCAGACGTCAGCAAACAAGGAACACTCTGGAACGCTTATTGGGTTGACGATCGGGCGGGCAGAAGGGAGCTGCTTGTTTTCCCTACACTGGATGGCCCATTAAAGTCATGTTGGTATTGTAGGTTGTTCTTCATTACATTAGTGTGCAGAGATCCTGATGAAAACCATGTAGCACTTCGCTCAGAGGCTTGCCTATGCAATAGCCTCAGTGATGATTTTGGATTAGTGAAAAGCGCTGCCACGCTGCAGTTTGAGCACTGCACCAGTGCAGAATAGCAATAATGTAACCTAATGTGTGACTGTGTAAAGCAGGTGATCATTCCTTGGGACATCTTGGCAATGAATGGCATATTTTTATTGTTGCCCAACTCATTGACACTCATTTTATCACCTTAGTGGGATGAAAGGCTGAGTAGAACCCCTGGGATTCGAACCTGTGATCTTGAGTTCACACACAGATTCCTGGAGTAGGTGCATTCGTCCACTGAGCCTCCAGACTCACATGTTACCACTGTATGGGTAATGTGTTCACTTTATTAATATCAGTTTAACTTGTAACTACAACAATCACTCACTGAGATGTGACTTGCCTCTGCATGACAAAAAGCCTGCCACTGTGTGGGAACACTTGTGTTAGTGGTTTTAACTTTTGATCCATTTCAGCTAGAAATATTTTTGTTAAAGTCTGCAAAGTATGAAGTAGATGAGGAAATATGTAGGACAGGTTGCACATCCATAATTATGCGGAGAACACAACGGCTGTAGAATCAAATAATTTTAGTGGCTCTGCCTGAGTCTTGCTTAAAAAATAAGAAAAACTTGCTATTTATTTATTTATATTTCCTCGTAGTACTGATACAAGTATGATAGCATGCTCACAACCAAATATATTTGTAGGGTTACATTATTTGTGTGAGCTTACGTGCATTCTAAGGACTTCACCCCAGAGTATAATAATAATGCTAAAATGGAAGAATTTCCAATAACACCCCCAATTTAAATTGGTCAGAAAAGTGTGAAATATTTACTTGGTTTGATAATTACCACCCACTAGGAAATGAAGCAAAGCTTGCAGACTCCGTATTTAACCCACCAACAGGGCCAGCAGCCTTAGAGAGGAATTTAAAATGATTTCACACCAGGGTTTGTCATAGGTAGATCAAGAGAGTTCTCAGTCGCTTAACCTCACAGAATAGGAAAGGGTCAAATGCCCTCTGCTGTTTATTGCCCAGCTCCAGGCAACCAGAAGAAAAGAACAACACACTTGCAGGATGTGGCATAATGCATGCAGGCACCAAGACATCAAGGTGTTGAGTATGGATACTTTGTTCCTCATGGTCTACTTGCTGTCAAAAGCAAATAGTTTGATTTTATTTTCAAGCAAGTAACTCCCTCTTAGATGTACTTGAAGGGGACATTAGTTTTGATACGACATTCCCCCGTGATATCACATTATCAAATGGAACTGGTATTGTATGGCTCACACTTCATGCCTGTCTATGTGGACTATGTAAATGTTGTAATGACTAAATCAAGAGTCAATGCTTCAAACAACCAAAACAAAAGAAGTAGTCAAACACGCCTGAAAATATCAATACAACGAAGAGGCGAAAGACAGAGATGAATGGCCAGGAAATTTAAATCGGGTAAGATTGGTCCTCTAGCCAACGGAGAACTCTGAGCCATCATCGAGATGACAGGAAATGCCTTCGGCATTGCTTTTGGATATTACCCACGGATATAATTCTTGTGCTGATTAAACCTCTCTCTGCCATAATTACAGCCCACGCGGCATTGGTAGCGCTGAGTAATGGGATCAGAGCAGTCAACCACCAGGCTAGTATATGTGCTGAGCGCATGAGTGGCACGGTCCTGTACTGTGCTTGTTTATTTATTGTTATTTTGACAGGGACTGACAATAGAAATATTACTCGTGGTGGTAAGGAGACACTGCACTCTCTCCTGCAGCTTCTGTTGTTGGTTAGTCACCTTTGCCAATTTTCCAAGCAGTGCACGTTCCCCAAGTCGGCGCTCTAGAAGCTTTGGCCATGGTAGACCTGTGGCCCAGTGTCTGGAGGGCGTTCAAGTAGAATCAAGAGACAGCCAAATATGATGTTTGGATTTGTGAACCAAAATATCAGTCCAGATCCATGAAATATTTCTAAGTTCCATCCGTTGCCTGAAGCACATTACCACAGGTGTCACTTTCATGACTTTTCCTTCTTAAATTTGGCTTGTGGTTTTTTGAGGATCTTCGAAAGGATTCGAGGACAACTAGTGACCATTTGAATTTACATTGCGGGACAAGCACAAACTTGGTAGCGCCTGAGATTTCAGTCTGGCTTGTCCGACTGCCCTACCAAAGGTAATTTCCTTTGATTAGCAATATTAGCGATATTACTACAAACTCACTTTGAAATTAGAGGCAGCAGAAACATTTTGCAAAAACCTGGGCATGAAATACAAAATATAGACACCTAAAGTCTCAAGACAATAATTTCGACCTATATTTAATTCCTAAATAGGCTGGATTCATTTATCGTTCTCATTTATTGTACTGTCTGCAGTTCTGCTCTATTTGTTGGCAAGATTTTTTAAGTGGAATCAGGCCTAAACCAACATTTTTGTAGGTATACATCTAAAAACAAAAAAAAAACATCTGGTGTCTCACAGTGTACACAAAGTGTCATCCATGTCCATGGATGCAAAAGTAAATTTGGAACTGTTGTGTCAAAACAATCACCATTCACAACTGTAGAATATGTATGTTTTACCCTTTCTTTGAAGACTTTTTCCCCAGATCGTACACTCCACGCCATATGGAATGCGTCATGGAAATCTGTCCGGTGGGGCACACAGGGTAACATTACCAATCGTTTCCCTGTATCCAAAGGGGTTCGCCAAGGGTGTGTTATGGATCCAACATTATTATCACTATTCATCAATGGGGTCGTTAATTATTTTACCACCTTCCCGACCGATGTGCTCACTCTTGCAGGCATAAAAACACCTATACTCATGTTTGCAGATGACACACTCGTCATCTCGAGAACACAGAGTGGCCTGCAACGGGCGTTAGCAAGGTTCAAAGAGTTTTGTGAGGCCCGTGGTCTTGTGATTAACACAAGCACAACTAAATTAATGCTTCTCCATAAAAATCGGGCCATCAAGGGGAGGGTATCCCTAAATAATGAATATCTTGACCAAACTGATGTTTTTAATTATTTAGGAATCACGCTCGGAAATAAACTTAATTGGAAATCCCAGATTGAAACCATGGCCTTAAAACATAGCCAACTAGCAGGTGTACTGCTGAAGGAACATATGTCCTCACTAACTAAGCCTATGAATCCAGTTTTGAAGATCTACAACACCAAAGTCTTAGCTTTGGTATTATATGGTGCTGAACTCTGGGACTATGAAAATTTGACTCCACTAGTTATAGCTCAACACAAATTTTTGAGAGGCGCCACTGGACTACCAAAGCACTCCACTTAAGCCTCTATATTACGACCTGGGCTGCAATTGATTGAATGAGATAGCCAGGTTTCGCCCAATAGCTTTTTGGCGAAGATTATGGACCACTACTGAGCTATCACATTATGCTGCTGCCTTTAAAGATGTCTGGAAAGCCGATACCTCTTGCAAAATTATATGGTTGCAAAAGGTGAAAAACACATTGGTAAACATGGGAGTGCGACATCTATGGGATGATCCAGAGGATCAACAGTTTGTTGTGTGTAGATTTAGATTGCGTATATAGGTTTCCCGATTTATGAATGAATGAATTATGCCCTTATATAGGTTCAATTCATATTGCCCTTATTTAGGCATAGAAAATCCAGCCCTTATTTAGGCATTGTCCACGCTAACCAAATACAGGCATGGTCTCCTACATCCGTCAATCCACGTCACAACGAGTTCTTGGAAAACCAGACTCTTAAGCCTTTAGGAATTTCCCTTGCTTGCTTGGATATTGATTTCTCCAAGAAGTCATTTATTATGCATGAACATCTATTCCTTAGGGGTTCATTCATGATGTTCCAATGCCCGACTTTTACATCAATACAGGCATTCCTAAACACCTTCAAGGTATAAATATACCTGCACTTGCCCTGGCAAACCACAGTTCCAGTACAGTCCAGTTTGACTGCCTACTTGCGGTTCGCCACGACAAGTTAGGAAGGAGATCGAGTTCCCGTCTGATGCACTGACCAGACGCTGTCATCCTCCTTGCAGAGAATCCAGCTCCAGTGTTTCTGACTCCCCTTGCGGGGTGTTAGATATCGAGTCCCGGAAAGAGATTCCAACCTCACACATTCTAAGGTATGGAGCAGACTAGAACTTAGAGAAACTTTTGGCAACTCTTGGCAAAACTAAAACTATAGCTAGCTATACTTTAGAAAACAGCACCTACTTCTTACCTTATACTACACTTAGTTTAGGTACACAGGGGTAGAACTATTTAGAAGCATCAGATGAGTATTCACATTTTAGCCTGTGTTATTTATGTATGTATTTTATGAATATGTGTCATAGCTACAAAACCATGCTATTGCAGTATTTTTTTATCTTACTGCTAACCCTGTACGTATTGTACTTCGCATCCTGTCTTACGATTATAGCAGTTCATATCTCTTGCATGAGAAATAAGACTGTTCAATAAACCCCTTTTTATTGAAACGCCAGTCTCTCTATTTCTGTGCAACCCTGTAGAAACGAAGCATGTACGATTGACTGAGTGAAACTGTTATCTATTGTTTCCACGTTTCTGAGATTGTTCCGACTCTAAGGGAAACAAAGTTGTCATGTTTATCCGGTTGTCAGAAACTAATCCATTCTTGTATATTCGAGAAGTTTCTAGTGACCTCTGAGTTAGCTGGCACACACAAGTAATTAAGTTTAATGTACTCAATAGAGACATACTGACCTCAGTCCTATGTCAAAACTATAGTGTATATTATTCCAATGCGCAGAGCCTATCAGGGATATAGGAACTACACTACATGGTGCCCAACGGTTTGGTAAGGCACTAATTTAACGCTAGATACTGAAGTAACTGAGTCGTGCTTTTCTCAGAGACCCCTACTCATAATACTCCATAAGACGTCTGGAGTGGGTAGGGATAAAATCCGCCATAGCTGAGTAGGACAAAAATCCTATGTATTAGCTGTTTGGTTTATTCAAAGTTGAAGGATACTGTGTTCCAAAATATTGTGCACCTTATCTTTGTTCCCTTGAAACGTGCTCTGAAACTTTCATTAAACAATGACCGAAAACGGCACAAACACGATACTGGTGGAGCTGTACCCGACGAAGTCAAGCCAGCTTTTGATTATACAGGTTTTGATGAAACCGATGAAAATGCGAAAATCATCGCTCCAAATTTAAGGAGAGCCATCACTCTAAAACTTATAAAACATGGCCTAACACCAAGTGGTGGTAGGGCAGTTTTTGTGATAGAGGCACATGAATCTCACCACACAGAGGTATTCTATTCATGGATAGTATTCCCAGAATCAAATCTAGTAACTAAAACGTTTCACTTCTACAAAGAAGATGAACCACCTGAGGAATATATTCCTTTCGAGGATATTGAAATTCCACTCACATACCAGGAGCATGATCTCTGGTTTAAAGGCACCCTAAAATATTACAATCACATTACCAGGCTCGGTCCACTAGGTAGACCAGGAGCAACCTGGCCGATTTTAGCCAGCTACACACCTCATCCTGACATTGAAGAAATGACAGATGTAGAATTACTTGCTCAACTCAAAGAGTTGATCAAAATTTATAGACAATTGGTTCAATATGTCATGAGGACTTTCACAGTCCAACCAACAATAGCAATTCCAAGACAAACCTCTCACCAGGGGAATGTGCTAAAAATCACTCCACAGACTTTACACGCAGTCATGGGTAAAATGCCCACAAAACGTGAACAAATTCCATTCTGGATAGCTAAAAAATTACTCAAATCGAAGCGGTATTTCCTAATACCAGCCCTTATGAGAAACACAGAATTCTAACAATCTGTTTACCAATGGGGATCACACCACATCTGGAAGACTGCACCACTTGGGGCACAGTCTTTGCTGCAATCTACACAAAAACACATGGTGTTCTGTCTATGGCAGTAATACCTGATGTCCTGAAACAGATTCAAAACGAATACGGGGCAGAGCCTGTTCTGAATTTAGGTATGAAGTTACTTGAAAATTTCTACCAGGTCACAACAATAATATTATCTAATATTAAAGGAGAAGAAGCATCAGTGGCAATCCACCAGAAATTAAGGGAATTTGATGTAACAGAACAACCACTAGAACTTGTCAGGTGGCGAGAACCGGCAACGCGCTGCTCGCGCACCACAAACGCCCCTCCCAACAGATGGCCTCTATGGGAACTCCATTTCCCAGACCGCCCGGCGGATCACACCCCACGTGACCGGAGCCGGGCGCGACAAGGGATAAAGCCGCTCCCGAACAACGAGCGGTGCCGATGATTCCTGCCAGCTCCGCATACCCTTATGCTGATGCCTTGCTCCGGTCCTGTATCCACGACCTTCCATCCAGGAACCCCGTACCCCAGCGGTGGGAACCTTGCCAACCGCCCCCGACGCTAGGAAGACTCCAGGGAGACCGCAGCCCGCAGCGGTCCATTCTCCAGCGGAAACCCCCAGCGCTCCTCTGCCCACGACGAGTTGGGTCCAGAGTAGAAGCGCAAAGGTGAAAACCTCGCCGGCTACCCCCGACGCTAGAAGGACGTCCAAGAGACCTCTGCCTTCAACACTCCAGACTCCCAGAAGTGACCTCCGGCGCTCCTCTGCCCACGGAGCCCCGGGTCCAGAGTAGCAGCGCGAACAGGTGCGCTCCTCTCCCCACGGAGTTCCGGGCTCAGAGTCGCAGCGCCCACTTCGTTCACAGCCCTTCGGAACTGTGAGTACAATTTATCTTTGCCTTCAGGGAGGCGTCTTCCGTTTGTTTCCTTTGTTGACCCTGATCCGCGCTCTGGAGCATTAAGCACTGAGTTGGAAGTGCTGACCTTTGCTCCCAGAGAGGTCGCGCTACCACGACCAGCTGAACCAGCCGCTAAGGCCAGCCCTGGACCTGAGACCGTTAGCCAGTGCTCTTGTTTAACTAGGCTACACGCCTTCTCAGGCTGGGGGGCCTTCCTCCACAAGGGCGGGAAGGTAGCAGGTGAGAAAACGACAAAGCGAGTGGTGGGGAGGTAAACGAGAGGGTCACAAGTAACGTGTTGTTGATGGTGTGCTTGTCTCATTCCAGGTCCCTCTCCCAGCTGCTCCTTCCCTTCCTTCCCTCGCCCACCTGTCTCCTTAGTCCGTGTGTATTACACGTTCTCCGGACTGGGGACGGATGGGAGGTGGACCCCATTAAAGCATCAGCGTCATCCTGAGGAGAGGATTCCCCGGCCGCCGTGACAGAATCATCGGCCCACGAATTAACGCTCCTCCCGATTGCGCTGACCTAGGGGATGGCCACCTTAGAGGATGTGCTGGCAGCCCTGGCCCTTGTCCAGGGAGAGCTGGCTGCGTCCCGTCAGGAAACTGCTGCACTACACTCCCGGATGGACCGGCTCCAAAGAAATCCCTTTGACGCCGGGCCCATCGGGCCTGCCCCAGCGCCCCAAGTAGTGGTTGAGATGCCCGCGCACGTTCCCCTGGCCCCTCCCGAGCGGTTCCATGGGGACATACAGAAGGTGCAGGTCTTCATGACACAATTCTATTACACTTCCACTGCAAACCCAAGCTGTTCACTACCAACCAGTCCAGGGTGGCGTTCCTCATTTCCTACCTGACCGGAGATGCGGCTCAATGGGCGGTCCCTATCGTTAGGAGGGACGACGCCCTGCTCTATGATTGGGATACGTTCCGCGAGGAGTTCGAGAAGACCTTCGATCGACGAGCCGACACCTTCTCCGCGGACCGTGATCTTCTCGACCTCAAACAAAGTAGTTCCGATTTCCTAGGGTATCTCAACAGTTTCCGGAGACTGGTGGCAGAAACGGACTGGCCAGAGTCGAAACAATCGGCTATCTTCTATCGGGGTTTGACGGAGGAACTGAAGGACGTCATTGCCCAAGTAGACCCTCAACCCCGTACTTGTGCCGCGATGGTGGAACTAGCCTCACGGTTGGAATACCGCCTCCGAGAGAGAAAAGGGGACCACAGGAGAAGGGACAGACCCCCTCCATCATCTGACCTGATGCGAGCACCAGAACACGGATCGGCCCGGCCCGAGCCCATGGACATAGGGGCGGTAAGAGCGTCCCTAACGCTGAGCGAGAGAGATTACCGCAGAAAGCAGGGCCTCTGCCTGTACTGTGGCAAAAAAGGCCACTATCTCCGAGAATGTCCCGTTCGACCCAAGGTCGGGAGGCCTCGTGCAGGGCAAGCCGCGGCAGTGACAGGAGATGGGGAGGCGGGAAATGCGCGGGCTTGAAGGACCACGAAGGGATGCCTTCAAGCTACCACTCCATCCCTTCTGTGGAGGCCGACGCGGAGGCAGAACCGGATCACTTCTTCCTTACGCTCCAAGTGGAGATAGACCACACCATTCGGTCCATACGAGCCATGATAGATTCCGGAGCCACAGGCTGCTTTTTGGACGGAGCAGAAGCCCAAAGGTTGGGGGTCACTCTTCTAACCAAACATACGCCTGAACTCGTCTACGCGGTAGACGGCAAGGAGTTGGACTCAGGGCCCATCCGCTACGTCACGCCGGCCCTCTGGATGACCATAGGCGAAACCCACGGCGAATGGCTGGCTTTGAACATTATCACCGCTCCCCGGTGTAAACTCATTTTGGGGCTACCCTGGTTGAGAAAACACGAACCAACCATAGAGTGGTCCGCGAATACCTTATCCTTTCGTTCCACCTTTTGCCGACAACATTGCACGGTGGCCGAGTCGTCGCCAACCCCTCCGTTGACCCCTCCGCAACGCATCGCCACGGCAGCGGAGAAAGAAGTGGTTCTTCCGGCCTGGTATAGACCCTACTCGGATGTCTTCGACAAACAGAAGGCCGAGAAGTTGCCACCCCATCGGGCCTACGACTGCCGCATCGTCCTGGAACCTGGAGCAGTCATCCCTTGTTGCCGAGTTTATGCTCTCACGGTCCCCGAAACAAGTCACCTCCGAGAGTACCTGGACACGTACCTCGCGTTGGGATTCATACGCCCCTCCCGGTCGCCCGCGGCCTCTCCACTCTTCTTCATCCCGAAAGCCAACGGCGAGTTGCGCTTCTGCATTGACTATCGCGCGCTCAACGCAGTAACGATCAAGAACCAGTACCCCTTGCCGTTGATCCCGGTGCTACTCGAACAGGTCCGGGAGGCGGCCTTGTACACCAAGCTGGACCTACGTGGGGCGTACCACCTAGTTCGGATGAGAGAGGGGGACGAATGGAAGATGGCCTTCAAGACGCGGTATGGGTTGTTCGAATACCTTGTTATGCCCTTCGGACTCTGCAACGCCCCGGCCGCCTTCCAGTTCTTCCTCAACGAGGCCTTGAGAGACTTCCTGGACAAATTCGTCATAGTATATATCGACGACATCCTTATCTTTTCGTCCAACTCGAAGGAACACGTCGTCCACGTGAGACAAGTCTTGCAAGCCCTACGGGAACATGGCTTGTACTGTAAGCTCACTAAGTGTGAGTTCCACGTGACTACGGTGGAATTCCTGGGCGTTCTTCTAACCCCCGCCGGCCAAGTCATGTCGGACCGTAAAGTGCAAGCCGTGGTGATGTGGCCTCCACCCCGAACCGTCAAAGACATTCAAAGTTTCCTCGGCTTCTCTAACTTCTACCGGCGGTTCATCCACCACTTCTCCCAATTGGTGGCACCACTCACACGATTGACCCGTAAAGGGGTTCCATTTTCCTGGGATCCCGAGGCACAGAAGGCGTTCGAACACCTCAAGACAGCCTTCACTACTGCCCCTGTTCTATGCCACGCGAGACCCGAGCTCCCGTTCATAGTAGAGGCAGACGCCTCTGACATCGCAGTAGGGGCGGTTCTATCCCAGAGACATCCCGACACCGGCCAGCTCCATCCCGTGGCCTACCTGTCCAGAAAACTGAACCCCGCCGAAAAGAACTACACCATCGCCGAGAAAGAGCTGCTGGCCATACGGGAAGCCTTCCTGGAATGGAGACACTGGCTGATGGGGGACCAACACCAAGTGACGGTCTACACCGACCACCGCAACCTCCAGTTTTTGAGGTCTGCCTGGCATCTCTCTCCCAGACAACAACGGTGGATGCTATTCTTTGCTGAGTACTACTTCCTCGTCACGTTCCGACCGGGAACACGGAACCAAAAGGCGGACGCCTTGTCCCGACAGGGGATGGCCGGTCTCCCCTCAGAGGACCCAGAACGCTCTATCGTAGCCCCCGATAACGTGGTGGGAAGAGTGGAAACAGAATCGTTCCTAGACGGAGTGAAACGAGGCATCAGAACGTTCGCTTGGTCGTCCTGGTTGCGAAGCCACTGGGTGTGGCGAATGCATCAAGGCCTCCCGATGAGTGGATCCCGGTTTCTGGTCCCCTCTCTCCGCCTCCTAAAACTCGTGTTCAACTGGTGTCACGAAGCCCCTAGCGCCGGTCATATGGGGGGCACCAAGACCCTGGAAAAGGTCCTGCGACAGTTCTGGTGGCCGTCGGTCCGGCCGGATGTCTTGCGCTGGGTCAAGAACTGCTCCATATGCGCACAGATGAAGACCGATCACAGCAAAAAACAAGGCCTCCTGCTTCCTCTATCAACCCCTACGAATCTGTGGGAAAAGATCTCCGTCGACTTTATAGTCGGACTACCAAAAGACCAAAACTGCACGGCTATCGTGGTCGTCATCGATTACCTCACCAAGATGGGGCATTTCATAGCGTGCAAGCAGGTACCCACGGCAGGTGCCTTGGCCAAACTCATGTTAAGAGACATCGTAAGGCTACACGGCCTGCCCCGGGAGATCGTGTCGGACAGAGGGTCCCAATTCACCGCCCGCTTTTGGAAGGTCTGGTGCACCGAGTTGGGCATTCAATCATCCCTGTCCACAAGCTTCCACCCCCAATCCGATGGACAAACAGAGCGCCTCAACCAAACCCTGAAGCAGTACCTCCGTTGCTATGTGGACAAAGCCTCTGAGGCCTGGGTGGACTGGCTATGGGTAGCTGAGATAGCATATAATAGCACCGTCCATGCATCCACGCAACACACTCCCTTCTACCTCTCTTCTGGGTTTCACCCTCGTTTCACCCCTTTTTTGCTCCCACGCTCTCGCGTCGCTCTGCCTGATCTCCAACACCGTCTTGCACAGATACGCTCAACCCTCACAGCTGCCCGCGAAAACCTTCGCCTTGCAAAAGAGAGGTACAAAACACAGGCGGATAAGCACCGTCGACCCAATCCCGTGTACCACAAGGGGGACAAAGTCTGGTTGTCCACAAGAAACCTCACCTTCAAGAAACCCAGTGTGTTCAACCCCAAGTTCATAGGTCCCTATTCGGTGGTCCGTCACGTTTACCCCGTGGCCGTGCAACTCCGCCTCCCGGCGCACATACGCATACACCCCGTGTTCCACGTCTCTTTGCTGAAACCCTCACATTGTCCTGTGAAGCGAGTCCCTTCCCCTGTATGGGTACAACAAGAGCGGGAATACGAGGTAGAGAGGGTACTTGATTCCAAGCTGGTGAGGGGCCGGGTGTGGTATCTCTTGGCATGGAAGGGGTATGGGCCGGAAGAACATTCTTGGGAACCGGCTGCAGCGATCCACGCTTCCCGCCTGGTGGCCGCTTTTCACCGCCGCTGCCCCGGCAAGCCCGGTGCTGCTCCCAGCGCTAGAGCCGGAGGGGAGAGGGGTGTACTGTCAGGTGGCGAGAACCGGCAACGCGCTGCTCACGCACCACAAACGCCCCTCTCAACAGACGGCCTCTATTGGAACTCCATTTCCCAGACCGCCCGGCGGATCACGCCCCACGTGACCGGCGCCGGGCGCGACAACGGATAAAGCCGCTCCCGAACAACGAGCGGTGCCGATGATTCCTGCCAGCTCCGCATACCCTTATGCTGACGCCTTGCTCCGGTCCTGTATCCACGACCTTCCATCCAGGAACCCCGTGCCCCAGCGGTGGGAACCTTGCCAACCGCCCCCGATGCTAGGAAGACTCCAGGGAGACCGCAGCCCGCAGCGGTCCATTCTCCAGCGGAAACCCCCAGCGCTCCTCTGCCCACGACGAGTTGGGTCCAGAGTAGAAGCGCGAAGGTGAAAACCTCGCCGGCTACCCCCGACGCTAGAAGGACGTCCAAGAGACCTCTGCCTTCAACACTCCAGACTCCCAGAAGTGACCTCCGGCGCTCCTCTGCCCACGGAGCCCCGGGTCCAGAGTCGCAGCGCGAACAGGAGCGCTCCTCTGCCCACGGAGTTCCGGGTTCAGAGTAGCAGCGCGAACAGGTGCGCTCCTCTCCCCACGGAGTTCCGGGCTCAGAGTCGCAGCGCCCACTTCGTTCACAGCCCTTCGGAACTGTGAGTACAATTTATCTTTGCCTTCAGGGAGGCGTCTTCCGTTTGTTTCCTTTGTTGACCCTGATCCGCGCTCTGGAGCATTAAGCACTAAGTTGGAAGTGCTGACCTTTGCTCCCAGAGAGGTCGCGCTACCACGACCTGCTGAACCAGTCGCTAAGGCCAGCCCTGGACCTGAGACCGTTAGCCAGTGCTCTTGTTTAACTAGGCTACACGCCTTCTCAGGCTGGGGGGCATTCCTCCACAAGGGCGGGAAGGTAGCAGGTGAGAAAACGACAAAGCGAGTGGTGGGGAGGTAAACGGGAGGGTCACAAGTAACGTGTTGTTGATGGTGTGCTTGTCTCATTCCAGGTCCCTCTCCCAGCTGCTCCTTCCCTTCCTTCCCTCGCCCACCTGTCTCCTTAGTCCGTGTGTATTACACGTTCTCCGGACTGGGGACGGATGGGAGGTGGACCCCATTAAAGCATCAGCGTCATCCTGAGGAGAGGATTCCCCGGCCGCCGTGACAGAACTAGCCAGATTAATTGAAAAATCCTATGAAGAATTAGGCAAAGACAGTTTGGGAGGGAAACCAGTCAAACCACAATTGTCTGAAAGTCCTGATAAGGTCTTTCCTAAAAATACTCCTACCTCTTCTAAAAAGAAGTGGGAAAATAACAAACAACATTCAAAAGAGAAAGATTCTCAATCCCGAGGTAGGTCTCCTCAAAAGGAGCCCTCTGAAAGGAGGTATAATCTCAGAAATAGGGATTATTTGAGAAACCCTGACAGGTATCAAGATACTGATACACGTTCCTCTCATACCTTTCAGATATCATCACAAACATCAGAAAGAAGAGGACGGTCAGAGAACAAAGAAGAACGCGTAAAATCCAAAGACGATCAACACGTGCAGAAAAACAAACCAAAACCTCAATTCTCCAAAAAGAAGGTAGCGCGTCTGAAGATCAGACATGCCGAGGATTCTGAGAACACAACTCAAGAACTGAGAATGGGCTCAGACAATGTTGGACAGCGCAGCAGAAGTTACAGTAGCTCGCCAGAACCTGAAGGGGCATCTGGAGACAGTGGACTTGAATGAGGACATTCAAGTTGAAACTGCAGATACCAGGGTTAGTTCTCCGCATAGGTTATATGAAATAACACTCCGGATGGAGGGAGACATACCAAGAAAAGTGAAAGCACTCTTTTGGGAGCGACTTTCAAAGGGTTATGATAAACTTCTAGCAGAACAAGACTGGCCACCAGAATTTGTCAGGGAGTGCCTACATGGCGAAGACATCATTATGCCAGCCTTCTCTAACGATGTTCCAGTACACTTAAAATATACGTATGCCAGGAAATGGTCAGTGGCCCAGGCCCCAGCATTATATAAGAATCATGTAGGATGGGATGAGGACTCACCTTACCACAAAATCCAATTAAAAAATCAACCAACTGCACAAAGGCAGTACCCGGTTAAGCAAGAAGCTAAAAACACAAGTCAGGGAGATCTTAGATCAACTTGAATACCAGGGGGTGATTGAAACATGCACCTCATCAATGAACAATCCTTTGTTTCCTGTCTCCAAACCAGACAATAGATATCGTCTAGTTTTGGATTACAGACACCTAAACTCTTGTTGTAAAACATTTGCAGTGCAAAATGCACACAGTACAGCATTAATGAATAACATTGTGCGTAAAAAGTACAAAACCACATTAGACATTTCAAATGGTTTCTTTTGTCAAAATATTGCACCTGAAAGTAGATATTTGACCGCTTTCTCAGTAATTGGGACCCAGCGTCAATTTTGTCGACTTCCACATGGGTTCAAAAACAGCCCGGGGTTATTCTCAGCAAGAGTAACAGAGTTACTACAAATTTATGATGACGAGGCATCGTCATATGTCGATGATATATATCTGACAGACGATGACCTGGACAGACACTTGAACACCATTATATTGGGCTTCGGCTCTGAGGGTTACAAATTCAACTTTAAAAAGTCCAGAATTGCCCATCTGTAAGAAAGTGGCTCTGTATATACTGCACCAAAGTAAGGTTCAGTGTGCACAGGGTCCACAGTCCCCAGAGGTTTGGCAGAGGCTAAAGATAGATATATCAATAAGTATCTCCCAGGAGGAAGAAAGAGGGTCTAAGGGAACAGTTTACCGACCAAACTACAGTTCAAATCCCCAATGCAATTAAATGAAACACAGCAGAACTGGTGGTCAAAAAAAGGGACTTACGCGAAAAAACAAGAACCACTGCCTGCCTACACAGATAGTCTACTTATTCTAAAACCTACATTCAAGTGTTAGGATGTAGACAGAAAGGAGGAAAATGTGAGAGAGGATTGATAGGATTTCCATCAACTGCCAAGAGAGGCCAGTGTCATCACGTGGTCATCCTTAAATCTTGCTACTACTCCTCTAAGCCTAGAGGCAAACTGGGTAGCAAAGATCAAAACTGGACAGCAAAGATAGAGCCAGATAGAGAAATCGACCAAGGTCGGCCATTCGATCAATCATTGGCATTTGTATAGCGCGCTACTCACCCGGAGGGTCTTAAGGCGCTGGGGGGGGGTGTGGGGGGGGAGACGTCACTGCTCGAACAGCCAGGTCTTGAGTTGCTTCCTGAATGCGAGATGGTCCTGGGTTGTCCGGAGGTGAATGGGGAGGGAGTTCCAAGTCTTTGCTGCCAGGTAGGAGAAGGATATTCCTCCGGCGGTGGCTCTTCGGATGCGAGGTACGCCGGCGAGGGCGAGGCTGGCGGAGCGGAGCTGGCGGGTGGGTTTGTGGAAGGTCAGGCGGTTGTTGAGGAGCTTGGGGCCCAGGTCGTGGAGGGCCTTGTGTGCGTGGGTGAGGAGTCTGAACGTGATCCTCTTGTTGACGGGGAGCCAGTGCAGGTCTCTCAGGTGTCCGGTGATGTGGCTGTGTCGGGGGATGTCCATGACGATTCGTGCTGAGGCGTTCTGGATCCGTTGGAGTTTCATCTGGAGTTTGGCGGTGGTGCCGGCGTAGAGGGCGTTCCCGTAGTCCAGCCGGCTGGTGACGAGGGCCTGGGTGACCGTCATCCTGGTCTCGGTGGGGATCCACCGGAAGATCTTTCGGAGCATGCGCACAGTGTTGAAGCATGAAGACGTGATAGCGTTGACTTGTCTGGTCATCGAGAGGGAGGAGTCCAGGATGAAGCCCAGGTTGCGTGCGTGGTCTGTTGGCTCGGGGGTGGTGCCCAGGGCAGGAGGCCACCAGGAGTCGTCCCAGGCGGAGGGTGATGATCCCAGGATGAAGACCTCTGTTTTTTCTGAGTTCAGTTTCAAGCGGCTGTTCTTCATCCATTCGGCGACGTCTTTCATCCCTTCGCGTAGGCTGGCTCTGGCGGTGTCCGGGTCGTTGGTGAGGGAGAGGATCAGCTGCGTGTCGTCGGCGTAGGTGATGATCTTGAGGTTATGTTGGCATGCGATGGCTGCGAGGGGGCTCATGTAGACGTTGAAGAGGGTGGGGCTGAGCGATGACCCCTGAGGAACGCCGCAGATGACATCGGTGGACGCTGACCGGAACGGGGGGAGGCGGACTCTCTGGGTTCTTCCGGCGAGGAACGAGATGATCCACTCCAGGGCCTTCTCCTGGATTCCGGTGTTGTTCAGGTGTTGTACCAGGGTGCGGTGGCAGACGGTGTCGAACGCCGCGGAGAGGTCCAGGAGGATGAGGGCCGCTGTTTCTCCGTTGTCCAGTAGGGATCTGATGTCGTCTGTGGCTGCGATGAGGGCGGTCTCCGTGCTGTGGTTGGCTCAGAAGCCGGACTGCGAGTGGTCGAGGGATCCGTTTGTCTCGAGGAAGGCGGCAAGCTGTCTGTTGACTGTCTTCTCGATGACTTTGGCAGGAAACGGGAGGAGCGAGATGGGGCGGAAGTTCTTGAGGTCGGTGGGGTCTGCTGATGGTTTCTTCAGTAGGGCGGTGATCTCGGCATGTTTCCAGCATTCTGGGAAGGTGGCGGTGTTGATGGAGGCGTTGATGATGTCGCGGAGGTGAGGTGCGATGATGCGGTCGGCCTTGTTGAAGATGTGGTGTGGACAGGGGTCCCTGGGGGATCCGGAGTGGATAGTGTTCATCATGCGGGTTGTGTCTTCGATACTGACCGGGGTCCAGGTGCGGAGGGTGGCGGTGGAGGGCATCGGTGCGGTGGTGGGGTTCGTGGTTGGTGGGCCGAAGCTGCTGTGTATGGTGGCGATCTTGTCGTGGAAGAAGGCGGCGAGTGAGTCGCAGAGGTCTTGCGAGGGAGTGATGTCGTTGTTTCCGGCGTCGGGGTTGGAGAGCTCTCGTGTGATGAAAATTATAACGCAGTGCAAATGTGTGAAGGTTAAAAAGGGAGTTGGGAGGGAGAAACAAAGACTTTAATGCACATCTCTCTGCCAATCCAGTTAAAAACGTGTAGCGGCAACTTTTAACAAATAGGTTGCGTCTCAAGTTGGTCGACTAGTTTCAGCCTGAAGGGATTTTATTCCCGGCTTTCTTCAGGACCAGAGGTTGTAATAGCTACTGCAATAATGTGACAAGTAAGAAAATGCAAAATTCGTAAAACAAGTTGTCAAACAGTACAACCTGGTATGGTGAGATCTCTGGACAAGCAGGGTGCACTTCACTCCTGTCAAAAAATGAAGAGATTCAAACATATATAATCTAAGTGTGTAGGCTAAGCCTTAATTCAAGTCTTCCTTATAAGTTGAATGTCTTTGATTGTCAATGTTGAGGTATCACATTGCATAGCCCAGACATGAAAGGTAGTAAACTCACCTGACTTGTGTGAGATTCTGACCTCACCTCACCCGGTAACCAACTCAGGTATAGGAGACCCCGCCCTAAAAAGAATTAATCATATAAGGCGTGTCAGTGAGAGATATACGAGTCACTTAATGTATCGTAAATCAAACTCAAAGTTGAATAGGTTTAAAAGTTTCAGGCCATCATTTCAGAACAAGAAGCAAAAACAGGTAAACACCAATAAGAGTAGGGAATGGGTTCAAAGTAAAATAATCACTGACAGGTGATTAATTGTTTGCCAAGTTTTAAGAAAATAACTCTAGCTCATCTTAAAAAACCCGGTCATTCAATGTTCAACACGGTGATAATGTTGACGGTGTAAATAATGACAAGAGTTGTAGCTATTCACAGCAAACGGTGACCTAGTTAAACACGCTCAGCATGTATCGTGTGGCGTGTAGACCGTAATAGGTGTTCAGAGACTATATACTATTAGGTAGGGGAAACTAAAGCAAAATGCAAGACTAACGGATAATCCCTCTGTTGGTCAGAAAAACAAACAAACAAACAACTCTAGCCCGTTGGTAGGGACATTTATCATTAAACGGGGTATCGAGCAAAAGCCAGGCCGATTGTGCTCGCCGCCTTCAAAATAGCGTTCTGACAAAGGCACTATAAAGTACTATAAAGTAGCACGAAGACCATGAAAAGAGTCGACAGATATAGCCGCTTACCTCTCCGTCGGTGTCTCGGTCTCTCCTAAGTTTGTGGGAGGTACAGAGATTCCGACTCGTGTGATTATAAAGCACGCCGACGTGTAGCGGAACTGAACGTGCTACGTGCCTAGCCAGACCTGAGCACTGACGCATAAAAACTACAAGGTGACATCACCAAAGTAGGAAGTGGTAGTTTTAATAACTAAGCCTTGGTCTCTCCTAAATTCAATGGGATGTAGCGAGGTCTTTAAACTAGATTTGTTTAAAGTCTCAAGGAAGTGATGAACTACTGCGCGTACTGTGTAACTAAAAGGGCCAAGAAAAAATAAAAAGTAAAAAAGTGAAAAAAAATCACAAAGAACTACAGAGTGACCTCATCGATACAGAACGTAATGTTATCTGATGAGAAATACAACTCCTCGTTGACGTACATTGAACCAACTTTATACACGCCTAGTATGTATTGAGCGTGTACAATCTTCCCCATAAGGATTGAAAATGAAGGAGGAGTTGGGATTGATACAAAGATGAAGGGTCTGGATACCAGACGTACACAGTTGGACATATCATTATGACCATCCCTCTCACGGTTAAATCGGTTCATATCCGAACCTGTGGGAGGGAAGGGACAGTTAGTGAGCATTAACGCTCATAGTTGCTAGATCTTCTTTGCATGTTACAGTAGCAAGACACAAAAAGTGATCTAAGAGGGCCTATTATAAGGATGTCCAGGGGATCGAATCATTTAGGCCCTTCTTATCACTCTGCAATTTAAAAACCCAACGTTGTTCTTTGTTGAATAGAAATTTCGCATTTGTCACTGTTATAAGATGTGAGAAATGAAGGACTAAGCAACAGAGCTATGGAACTCGTCTCTCTTGAAACCCAAAAACAGTTCGTCCTGATACACCTGTCTACAACGAAGTAACAAGTGATCATCTGATTCCAGCGAATTCAACAAATCCTGATGCAATTCCAACCATTGATAGAACTGCCTCTGGCTATTTCATGACTTTTTTTTATCTCCTGAAAAAGACTTATCTGGTTTCACCATAGATTGAACTATGGATTGTTTTGGGACTATTGTTCTTTCTACTATGGTTCGCTCTGGTAATAACTCTGGGTATGCTGATAAGTCGAAGATATATTCAAATGGACACAGCAAGTGAACTTACTTCTCCAGCCACACAAATTATCCCATCGTGAAGCAACAGACTTGTCAGCACTGAACATCACAGCCGTTCCTATACATGATGGTATAGTTTGGGACCAAACTGAATATGACATTTTTGGCCCGTCGGAGCTTTTGAAGATTCCACATTTATTTAAAGATTTCATTGAGTGACTTTATTACCTCTAGTACCTTTTCTGATTATTGGGACTTCGAGACTGTTAATAACATGATGTCTGATCTAGAGATGTCTACAGTATTCACAAATCATGAATATTTAGAGGGTTCATCAGACTATGAACAAATGTATTGTTATAACCACTATGGTCATCATTTCTTCCATAAATCTGCAACACCTAGAAATGTATTTATGTATAACCAATGGGAACATTGTCCTACACCTCCAAAGGGTAGTTCGAAAACATTTGCAATGAAATTTCCATATTTTTCAGGCTACAATTTTTCTAATCCAGAAACGTTTTACTTTAAAAATGTGAACAAAGACAGGAACGAAAAATATGTTAACCAATACGAAACAGATTTATTCTGCAGCCTTTATTACCCAACTGTCTAGACAGGGTTTCGACTTTTGGAAAGACAACATTGAGACAAAATCTGTCTGGGGTACAAAAGATTGGCAAGTACAGGGGGTAGAAGCTTTGTTTAGAGCCTGTATCATCCCTGAGCAAATTATGTTTTTGAATGACACTGTCCAGCAAACGTCTTGCCTTGGGTTTGCCAAGATCAAAGACATGAACACACCGACCATACCTATACCTGCAAGTAATAGCACTACACAGGGGGAGGTCGACATACATAATATTTTGCAATACAACAGATCAGATCCAGAATGGAAACAATGGTTGCTCTGGCCCACAGACACAAATAACTGTCAAGATCGATTCCTGAACAAAACACAGGGTTTCACTATCAATAGGCCAGACCCCCGCTATGTTAAAAGACAGCATCCAGGGGTAGTAACAACATACAGTGTAGGGAAACTTTGACTTGATTGGCTACAGAAAGCTACACTGAGGGATGTAAAACAACACTTAACTTTACTTCAAGAAGGCGCAGACCTTAGGGAATTCTTGCTAGGACCAAGAAAACCGCGTCAAAAACGTTTCATATATGCCGGTATCTACGCTGCTTATAATGAAGCATGGAAGGTTACCCAAGCTGAGACTGCAGAACGAATATGAGAAATTGATCGTATTAATTTAGAGAAAACTCTCTCTGTAGTAGACAATGGGTTAACAACTCTGTCGTCCAGAATATATTCATTGGACAGCATTGTGTCTTCTGTCTTAGACATCGTAGAACAAGACTTGGTCATGTTGCAACATGGTCAGACTCAGCTACGTTCTATCATGCTATTGGGCTGGAAGCTACAAAACTTGCATGCAGGCTATGTGCCTTGGCGTTTAATCAACACTACATCACTGTTTTCAGAATTCAATCTCACTGGTAAGCAGATCAAACTGGCACAAAGGGGAGCAGACTACACTGTGCTGAGCATTGAAAAACTGGAAAAATTACCATTCACCGTGGCAGAAAAACCAGCTACTGAATGGCTCATACATGGTAAAATTACTCTGCCTGTTACAACTTTCCATTTTCAGTATTGCCTAAAACATATACCAGTAGGCAAATATGAAAGGTTGGGTAAAGGATACATCAAGACATCCTGGGATTTACCTTACACACATAGATGGAATACGAAGGGAAAAGTAGCGGTTGCGAGATTTACATCGTAGCGCCGTAAGGATTTCCCAGATTGTCGCTTTTAAACTGTGGGCTCTGTCCTATTTTAATGCCACTGTGCTTTTAAACTGTTGATTCAGTTTTATTCAATTGCTGGACAATTCAGGGAGGTACGCTACTGCAGAGCGGGGGGTGATTGTTTTAATAACTACAGAAAATTGTTTGTGATCGGACTCACCTGTCTGTTCTTTGTGTGCAGTCTCCGCTTCCCCGGTCCAACGCCAGCTTCGTGCTGTTTGATTGGAGGGAAGCGGACACACCTTTTTCTCACGGCCAATCACCCACAAGACTGTGCACTTCCGGGTACAAAACCGGAACCAAGCCCCTCCTGCACCCAGCCAGCTATTTTAATTCATGCTGGGCCGGACTCCCAGCGGAATACGAAGGGAAGAGTAGCGGTTGCGAGATTTACATCGTAGCGCCGTAAGGATTTCCCAGATTGTCGCTTTTAAACTGTGGGCTCTGTCCTATTTTAATGCCACTGTGCTTTTAAACTGTTGATTCAGTTTTAATCAATTGCTGGACAATTCAGGGAGGTATACTACTGCAGAGCGGGGGGTGATTGTTTTAATAACGACAGAAAATTGTTTGTGATCGGACTCACCTGTCTGTTCTTTGTGTGCAGTCTCCGCTAATTCATGCTGGGCCGGACGCGCAGCGGACGCACGCCGCCGGCGCGGCGAGGGCAAGCCTGTCTGCGCCCGTCCGCTCCAAGACCGTGCCATGGACAGGGAATGCTGACCGAACACTGCCAAAGTGGGTATACAGTCCTGTGGAATTAAAATTGCTTAACTACAAGAGACACTGTAAGTGTCAAGTTGCCCCGGAAAAATTATGGCGAGCTTGCTCATGCTATAAGTGTAGATATGAGTTTCTCCCTCGCCCTACCACATTGATAAATAAGATAAGCCTACCTACCTTAACACACAAAGCCATGTTGCAAGGAGGCCTAATTAATGCGAGATCACTCAGCAAACACTGTCAAGATATTAGGGACCTAATACTTGATATGCAACTCGATTTTTTATTTATATCGGAATCATGGTTGAAAGAGTGGTGCAATCCGGATATAGCCACTGCACTTCCTCCTAGCTATAAAATTCATAGTAAGGACAGATCAGATGGCAGAGGAGGTGGCTTGGCCATCATTATTCGTGATTCACTGTCCTGCTCCACTCTGGATCTGGACTCCTTTAAGGGCGCAGAAAGCCTAGGCTTCTGTATCTCCCTCGATGCCTCACTGTCATTTTCAGGAGTCCTGATCTACCGACCACCAGGGCAAAGTACCACCTTCATAGACTCGCTGGGTGATTCCTTAAGCCAGCCACTTCTTAAATACGCAAATTTTACTATGCTTGGTGATTTCAATCTCCATTTGGAATCCAAAGGCTCTCCAGGAACGGACAATTTACTTCAAACTATAGAGCTTCTTACTCTAAAACAACTGGTTGAGCACCCTACCCACCAGGCGGTCCATACCCTAGATGGGATCTTTTCCAACTTTACTGCCCTTACGGTAAACCCCCGCATCCCGCTAATTTGGTCAGATCATTTTATGATTCCACTCACAATTGAGTTTTCACACAAAGGGCGCACAGATCTACCTTCCCCTGACTCTAACCCCAGACGTCAATGGATCAAACTAATGAATAATCCTAAGCTTATGCCCCACGCACAGGCATGCAGACCGGATCCTACAGGTAACCCTGAACAAGACTCGCGCTGTCTCCATACTTGGCTCTCAACCATATGCAATGACCTAGCGCCTCTAGAGAATTATAAAAAAAAAAAAAGGAAACCTAAAACTCAGAAGGCACCGTGGTTTACTCCCGATTTAGCAATAAAACAGTGTCAATGTTAGCAACAAGAACGTAAATGGAGAAAGTCGTACAACATCGACGACAGATTAGCCTATAAAGAAAACAGAAAACTTTATCATAACCACATCAAAATCGCTAAAAAAGTATATTACTCAAAGGTAATAATGGAGTCAAAACTTGACCAAAAAGCAATTTTTAAAATGATAAAATCCTTCACCAATCCTAAAGGACTACAGAAAGAGCTACCCCCCTCACAAACCCTGTGCAATGACATCTCCAATTACTTTGAAGACAAGATTCTCAAAATTAAAAAGAACTTTCCTTCTACCCCACTAACAAAGAGGCTAGTGACTCAGACCCTGGTCAGACTATCTATGGCATTACGACCTTTAAACCGGTATCATTGAAATCAACCTTCAAAGCCCTTATGACCTGTAAATCAGGATCCCCATTAGATGCCTGCCCCCCATGATCCTACACAAACTTATTGACATAATCAACCGGGTCATAAATCAAATTGTCAACTCCTCATTAAGTACAGGCACTGTTCCAGACGACTGGAAACTCGCACTGGTCAAACCTCTTAAAAAGAAGCAGAATGTGGACTCCTCGGTTCTCTCAAACCTACGGCCCATTTCACTGCTCCCGGCACTGGGCAAAATCACGGAGAAGTTTTTGCACAAAGAACTCTCTAGGTTCATCAAATCTAATAACACTCTTCATCCCCAACAATCTGGCTTCCGTCCCAGACACTCAACGGAGTCTGCCCTTCTAGAGGTTAAAAACTCTTGCTGACAAGGGAAAGAAAGCAGTACTGATCTTACTGGATCTATCCGCCGCGTTCGATACTATCTCACATGACATCCTTCTAACGAGACTCGAACGCGGCGGAGTTACAGGTACTGCTCTAGCGTGGATTAAATCATTCCTAACCAACTGCAGACAAACTGTCTCCCTAGGCCCCTTTTCTTTCAACAGAGAAAATCATAACTACAGGCGTCCCTCAGGGCTCCTCCTTAAGCCCTCTGTTGTTTAACATTTATATGGCCCCTCTTATCTTTCTTATAAACTCCTTCGGAATCGAGGTAACATCCTATGCTGATGATACCCAAATGATCGTCTCCCTGGACAAGAATAATACAAATGCCGAAGCGAACTTCAAAACTTGTTTATCACATGTCATACAGTGGATGAGGGATAATCATTTGCAATGTAACACCGACAAAACAGAAATTCTACCCATTGGTCCAAATGTTACCTTCATTCCGGATAGTTGGTGGCCAGAAGGAACCACCAACCACTAGTAGCTAAAACCTAGGTGTCCAATTTGATTCCGCTCTATCTTTTCTCCCTCACGCGTTAACCACGGCAGGTACCTGCTTTAGCTTAATAAGATTACTGAAGACATTTTTTGATCTCATCCCATTTGCGGTGAAGAAATCAGTAGCAGTAGCCTTGATCCTCTCGCGCTTGGATTATTGCAATAGCCTTCTAGCAGGTACCAATAAATCTACAATAAAAAGACTGCAAGTGGTCCAAAACGCTGCAGCTCGTCTTGTTTTGAGGCTCCCACGTAGAGCATCTGTCTCCACGGCGCTCAAAACCCTGCACTGGCTTCCAATCCATAAGAGAATCCTCTTTAAGATTCTCTTGATTACCCATAAAGCCACGCGCAGGTCAGGACCTAAGTACCTTTCAGCACGTTTCTCCCCTTACACCACCATCAGGACTCTCAGATCATCCACAGCCAATCTCCTAAAACCACCTAATTTCAAACTAACCACAAAGGGAGGCAAAACTGTCGCTTACCTGGGGTCTAAAGCCTGGAACGCACTTCCAATCAACCTAAGACTACAGGAATCTGAATCTCTTTTTAGGAAGGCATTAAAAACATGGATATATAATATCCCAGATGACCACTGCTTTGCGTTAATCTAATTTTATCTTACAGAAATTCCTATCCATCCATCCTTACTTCGATTCCTTAGCGCCAGGAGGCTCCTTCTGGAGTGACAGTTTGCGCTTTATAAATGCAGATTTACCTTACATTACATTACATGTTGGAGTGGGGAACATGAAGTGTTTCTTAGCGGTGAAAACTGTGAACATGCACCAAGCGGTTCTCTCCTTTGTCAGGGTATTGACTTACACGGGGCCTGTGATGGTTCCACTACAAACTTATCCTGTCACCTGCAAGGTTCACCGGCTGCAGTGATTAATCCAATTTTTGGCCAACTTTCTAATGGGAGTTACATTATGTTGAATGATCACAGCTGCTGTGACTTGTTGCCGGGTATTCTATATCTAGGTACGGTTACATCCAGGGTCACTTGCTGTATGCAAGTCTTGTTTCCACAAATAGACACAGTCAGGGAGTCGCCTTTATGGCCTTCACTGAACATCTCTTCTATACGAATTGATACTCCAAGCAGAATGAAAGCCATTCTTTTACAGAAAACAGTGCCACTGACCTCGGCCAAAGAAACCTATGATCTACAAGTCGCAAGGACTTCTGCCGAGATACATACCCTTTTGTGTACAAACTGCCCTTTACATTTCTCAGAAATGTTAGGTCGTATCTTAAACATGTCTGATACGAGCGGTATTTTACATGTATTTAAAAACGTATGTGCAGGACTGTTAGCACCTTTTCAAGCAGTCCTCGGCATATTTCCAAACTTTGTGCACTCTGTGTTAGCACTCGTTGCAGGGATCCTATTTTTGCTCCTACTGCTACGATATGGCATGCCAAATCACCAGCGACACCCAATTCACCATGGAGAGAGCTCTATTGGAGATGAAGTGTCGTGAGTGCATCGTCCAAAATTTGGGTTTACCTCGTCTACGAGAATTAAACACCACATGGTTTCTGTCATTCAGACCAATCTGGCAAGATTGCATCTTACCTGTTCTACGCTGCCTGCTCTGTGGTGAAGAATGCATGCTAGACATCGGTCTAACGCTCCCATCAGTCATGCCTACGGATATCGATACTCTGCTGGACCCGGTAACAGCCCATGCTCTGTGTTGTCCCCAGCGGCTACCAATCCTGATGACGGCATTCATTGAGATCTCACAGACGCAAATTGCTTCTGCTGAGGTACGAGAAGAAACATCAGGCATGCAGGTAACATTTGATTCGAACATTGCTGATGCAACCAATGCTGAAGGTGATAGTTCACATCTATATGCAGTTAATCTTCTAAACGAGGTATTCACCTACAACGGTAGACGACTTTTTGTCTACAGGATTAGAAGATTTCATGTTTTCTCCAGGCCCACACACTGACTTTTGATTCAGGCACACAGTGTTCCGAAGAGACTCTGAAGGGACTAACTTTGGAACTTTTTTCCTATGATTAATTTTTTTTCTCCAAATTTGTATTTTTTCATTTTTTGGCACAGTAATCTGCTTATAGTAGAACTATTCATAGAGAACAGATTTCTTTGAAAATTTTCCGGGGACATTATGCCACCTTGTCACATCAACAATTGATTTGTGTTAACCTGATATGAAATGGTTTTGGCCCCTTTTCTTCTGTATTAACGAGCCATTTCATCATGTGTATATACTTCTGGTTCATTCTTTTTAGCATTTCCAATGCACACATATGCTTAGAATGAAATATTGCTTTTAATATGTACAGCACCTTATGCATAGCAATGGTTTTGTAATGCATTTTTAGGACATATGTTTTTAGATATGTTTTAGCATGTTTTAGCTAATCATGCGATACTCTCTTTTAGATATGTTTAGTATGTTAGGGATTTAGTAATGTCGTTCATACAAAAGTGGAGTGGGTGTTGTGTGTAGATTTAGATTCCGTATATAGGTTTCCCGATTTATGCCCTTATATAGGTACAATTCATATTGCCCTTATTTAGGCATAGAAAATCCAGCCCTTATTTAGGCATTGTCCGTGCTAACCAGATACAGGCATGGTCTCCTACATCAGTCAATCCACGTCACAACAAGTTCTTGAAAAACCAGACTCTTAAGCCTTTAGGAATTTCCCTTGCTTGCTTGGATATTGATTTCTCCAAGAACTCATTTATTATGCATGAACATCTATTCCTTAGGGGTTCATTCATGACGTTCCGATGCCTGACTTTTACGTCAATACAGGCATTCCTAAACACCTTCAAGGTATAAATATACCTGCACTTGCCCTGGCAAACCGCGGTTCCGGTACGGTCCAGTTCGACTGCCTACTTGCGGTTCGCCACCACAAGTTCGGAAGGAGATCAAGTTCCCGCCTGATGCACTGACCAGACGCTGTCATCCTCCTCGCAGAGAAGCCAGCTCCAGTGTTTCTGACTCCCCTTGCGGGGTGTTAGATATCGAGTCCCGGAAAGAGATTCCAATCTCACACATTCTAAGGTATGGAGCAGACTAGAACTTAAAACTTTTGGCAACTCTTGGCACAACTAAAACTATAGCTAGCTATACTTTAGAAAACAGCACCTACTTCTTACCTCTTACTACACTTAGGTTAGGTAAACTGAGGTAGAACTATTTAGGAGCCTCAGATGAGTATTCACATTTTAGCCTGTGTTATTTATGTATGTATTTTATGAATATATGTCATAGCTACAAACCATGCTATTGCAGTGTTATTTTATCTTACTGCTAACCCTGTACGTATTGTACTTTGCATCCTGTCTTATGATTGTGGCAGTTCATATCTCTTGCATGAGAAATAAGACTGTTCAATAAACCCTTTTTTATTGAAACTCTCGTCTCTATTTCTGTGCAACTCTGTAGAAACGAAGCATGCACGATTGACTGAGTTAAACTGTTATCTATTGTTTCCACGGGTCTGAGATTGTTCCGACTCTAAGGGAAGCAAAGTTGTCATGTTTATGCGGTTGTCAGAAACTAATACCTTCTTGTATATTCGTTTAGTTTCTAGTGACCTCTGAGTTAGCTGGCACACACAAGTAATTAAGTTTAATGTACTCGATAGAAACATACTGACCTCAGTCCTATGTCAAAACTATAGTGTATATTATTCCAATGCGCAGAGCCTATCAGGCATATAGGAACTACAGTACAAGTTCCCCTCAAAAAAAGTAATGAAAGCACTCTACTGGTCCATGGTTGTAACGAATAGTATCCAAACCTACGGCAGTGCTATGATGACAGATAAATTCAGAGTTTAAGCCATGTCCTCTGTATGAACCCTTCTGGGATGTTAAAGCCAAGCCCAGTGACAGACGACTCTACTTTCAGTTCTGGGTGGGTTTACTACCAGTAAACACTTTCACGCGCAAATGGCACAACTTAAATGATAGTAAGTGCCATTTGTGTATAGAATTTGAGGCGACCTATTCACATATTGTATTTGTTTGCCCGGCCTATAAGGCACCCTAGAATAAATGGTTGAAACCTTTTTGCAGAAATATAGGTACTAGGTGCAGCAGCACTGCAATGAGAATATTGTTGACCAACACAAATTAATCATGTGCAATAGCAACTGCCAAATTTCTAGGCTGGATGTGGTCAATTTGCGAAAAAATGTTAAAGACCCCGGTGCCCTTCGACCCTAGTGATTAGTGAAACTAGTAAGTTGATGTTTAAAATGGTTAGGCAAATGTCATTGGTTGCTGACCAGTAATGTCTATAGTAAACCTCTGTCCGGTATAATCATGGTCATAGTTATAGAATTTTATTCCTACTCTAGTGCTGTACATAATGCTGTATATTTGACTGTTTCCTTGTACATTTTTTATGGCCATTGGGTGTCGCATATTTTCTTTTCTCCTCTTTATCTCCTTTTAACTGGTTTCTTTTATGTTATTTTTATGAAACAAGAATGTTAAAGTTTTTTATATTAATATTTTATATATGAGATACAATGATTTTATGGCTAGTTCTGAATCTTTTATTTATGTACAGCCTTGAAGCCCTCAAATCCTAATTGTAAGAAACTATGTATATATGCCATTTATTATGATCATAGTGTGTACGTACCCCCAATTGGAATGCACTGTGTATCGTTGTGAATAACTTTTGTGATCTTGGCGATCGAAATAAAGATTATGAACTGAACTGGAAACCTGTCATCTCTTGCAGCCCCTGGAAAAGTGGGGCAAGAGTTTGAAATAGCACGCAGTAGATGTGGACCCCGCTTTTGTGAATTCAGGACTTGCCCTTTGTGTCACCATTGAGCGCCACACGCTTCTCAAAGGTAGAAAATTATTCCACTGAGAGACACATGTGACAAAGGCAGGTAAATAATAATAAACAAGCATTGACATAGCCAATAGGTCTCGCTTTTGGGACCTTCTAAGTATTTTGTTATGCAGCACAATATCCTTGGTGCAACAACATTAACTTTTGCATGGTTAAACACTTATAAGGTCCCAAAGGTGAGACTTATTGGCTATGCCAATGCTTGTTGTGGTAACTACCAGTCGGTATGAATCAAATAAAAAACATTGACTGTGAAGTTTTTTAGAGGCTAACAGTCGAAATACACCATTGCTTAATAATCCAGATGTAAAGTTGCTAGTTGTTGCAGATTTTATATAGCGCAAACTCGACCCGAAGGTATTGGAGCGCTTTACATGAGCACCGGTTACGTTACATAGGGACACATTCAGGCACGGGGAGATTAAGTGATTTGCCTAGAATCACAGGATGTGGATGCGTCCTCGAGGCTCGAACCTTGGTTTCCAGCACCAAAGTAGGCAGTCTAGCCGACGGACCACATCCCCTCTCTGCTAGTTGAGGTGCAGCAGCCCAAAATACTGGATGAGCTAACAAGTACGACCCAAGTACTGACACAAACTGCATACTACGGCATAAGATTAAACATGAAAGGCCTGGGAAAATGACGATGCTTGTGAGGTCCAGACGCAGGTGTGAGCCATGAAACCTGATTGTGTGCTGCTTTAATTAAGAGCCAGTGTTCTTCGCTTCTCACAAAAGCCGCAGTTCCCTGGAAACCGGTAGAGCGAGCAGTACTGCTGTTTCCGCCTCTGTTTCGGCTTCTTATCTCCGGCTAACAACCTGGCTGAATGAGATCATGGCTTTATTAACAGGCATGTGTTCAGCACTGCTGGGAGCCGAGCCGGAGCCCAGACCGCACAAGCAGAGGGATACCAGAATGTTTTGTGAAGATGAAAAACATTTCAGTGGAAAGAAGTGGCGTAACAAAGGCCCCCGCAGTGCGGGGGGTGGGTGGGGGGGACATTGAGGGTGCATAACGGAGCAGACGAGATGGTATGCGACACAGCATACGGTCGACAACATTGTAGAGTCATGCCAACGATACAAAAACAGTGCCTCTTGCTTTTTGTGGTAGTTAATTTATTCCAATGCGAGTGCAGAAGGAATCATTATGGCAACATTTTGAAAATAGGTACCCCAAGATCTTGGCTCTAGTTTGTGCATGGATTGTATCTCTGTAGTTCATCTGTTTCACTGCGGTCTTTGGTGAGATTTTATCAGAGATTAAACTCTTAATTGCCGCGCAGTGCAATACATCTTAAAGGCACGTGACAGAAGATGTACCCGTTGATTTTAAAATCTTCAGTTTAGAAGGCAAATCAACACCTACACCCACATTCATACCTTTATTACGCCCAAGACATATTTTTAGCACATATTTGAATTTCATGTTATCGAAATGTGTAAAAGCGCAAGAAATGTAACAGTTGTGCAACTTCACAGATTTTTTTCCTTAAAGAATGGTCACTTGAGCATAAAATGTTTACCAAACTGTGGCCCAGAGGCAGCTACCCTCCAACCACTGCTGTTGCATGATGGCTATATCCCTGCATGCAGTTTTTACTAGAGACATTGCCAATTACATTTTGTGAAACAGTAATTTCAAAGAATTTCCATCAACGCTCCCCATATTAAAAAAAATATTTCACATTTTTCCTCACCCTTTAGGTTTATCTTCCATTCTGGTCACGAATAGTTGGTATGTGTTCTGGGACTTCGACCAACAATTCAAAATGTGGTTGCTGCATCACCCGCCGATGAAAATGTCTTTAAGTGCGACCAATTCTGAAGCTTTACGTTTTTGCGTGCCCGCCATGAATTAGGTGGTTAATATTTAGTGGAGAAGGGAACATTGAACAATGATCACCAGCCACCAGACCATTTTCAAATTGGAAGCTTACAAGAGAATTGTATACAAATTGTATGCCTTCTGAAACCACTGGAGACATCCATTTGAATCCAATGTAGATACAAAGTACAACAAGCATTGGCCGCGCGGCCGTGAAAGTGACGCGGCCGCAAAAGTGAAAGTGATCGCGATCGCGGGCTGTAAGGGTGCCCATGAGCAATGCACTTAATGACCCGTGACGGAGGAAAGCCAGATGGCGGCTGCGCGCGTATCTGCAAGCTTGAGGCCAGCAAAAGCGTGTGGTAGCACTTTTAAACCCACTTACTAAATGTGTCGCCAGTGCAGCGCATGCGCTGGCTCAGGCGAGACCTAAAAAGAGGCCGCTGTAATATCAATGCGCGGATGAGAATTGCTTTGCACTGCAAGGGCAAGAGTGCTAAGGTGACACCCATAAAGTGTAAAAATCAATAAGGTAGAAGCCAATTAAAACATGAAGTAAAACTAAGGTAGAACGCAGCCAGGCTGCTGAGTAAACACTTTGAACGTGCAGATGGACTCCTAAAGGTGCTGTGAAGACACAATTGTCGAGCAAACGCAAGGTAACTGTAAAGTGCCATTCTATATATTTTCATTAAAAAAATATATATATATATATATATATATATATATATTCACTGAAAAAAACATAGGTTTCACACACGTTATAGTTAGCTGGACATTTCACTCGAAAAAAACATTGAAATTTCCCCGTTATAGTTAGTTCAGCTAACTATAACTCACGCGCCCGCAATCCACTGCTGATGACGTCACATATTACATCACTCATGATATGGTCATTGACATCACTGATGGCATCACTGATGACATCTCAAATGACATCACTGATGACATCACTGATGACATCCAGTGACTGTGTGTTTCTGTAAAATTTAAATATGTTTTATATATTTATAGTGAAAGGCCTGTGGAAGAATGAGTGGCTGTACAAGTGTGTGAATGGATGATTTTCTACGTGCGTAATTGACTGGAAAAGTGAGTCATTAAATGTATCTTACTGCAGACTAGTGACTAAACTGTGTGAATGTCTTCATGTTTTAGTCTGTTGGTGTATAAGTGGCTGCATGGTTTTGTGAATAGCTATATGAGTGTCTATATGGATTATCGATTGGTTGTCTGAGTATCTGTATGGGTGCTTGAGTGTTTGTGTGGGTAGGCTGTGTGTGACTCTGTGCATAGATGTGTGAGTGGGTGATTCCATGGGTGCATGGTTTTAACAGTGCATCTGTGATGGACTGTATGGTTGAGTGAGTGTATGTATGGGTGTGTTAGGGATTGAATGTATATCTCAGTGGTACATTTGTGACTAACTACATTTGTGAAAGGCAGTATATATGCGTGTAAGAGTATATAAGTGGGTATATGTGAGAGTGTGTGATTGTGAGAGTGGCTGTATGGATGAGTGTTTGCTTGTATCAATGATTGTATAAGAGCGTAAGAATGTGGTACTATTTTTATGAGTAAGTGAACTTGTGTGTGTATAACTGCATAGGTGAGTAAATGGGAGTGTGATTAATTATTTGCAAGACTGACTAGGTGTGACAGTATCTCTATGGATGATTGGTGGTGTGTGAGTGTCTATATAGGTACATAAATGCATATGATAGTCTTGTACGGAGTGACTGTAAGTATGAGTGACTGTACATATGAATGAGTGGAGGTGTATGTAAACCTAAGAGTTAATAAGTGGGTATGTAGTTATTGGTATTGGAGTATCTATGGTTTTGAGAATGGACGTCTGAAATTTTGAGTTCGTGTATCATCGGTTAAATTAGGGTGTGAGAAGATGCAGTAATTTATCACATTGATGATGTCATCACTGATGTCATCAGTGATGTCATTTGAGATGTCATCAGTGATGTCATCAGTGATGTCACTGACCATGTCATGAGTGATGTAATATGTGACGTCATCAGCAGTGGATTGCGGGCGCGCGAGTTATAGTTAGCTGAACTAACTATAACGGGGGAATTTCAATGGATTTGTACGAGTGAAATGTCCAGCTAACTATAACATGTGTGAAACCTATGGTTTTTTCAGTGAATTTGCAAGGTTTTTTAAATGCTAATTCCTAACTATAACGTGTGTGAAACCTATGGTTTTTTCAGTGAATTTCAAAGGTTTTTTAAATGCTAACTCCTAACTTTAATGTGTGTGAAACCTATGTTTTTTTAAGTGAATTTGCAAGGTTTTTTAAATGCTAATTTATTAATGTTTTATTATATTTTTTAATTATTTATTTTACAATAAGCTACCTATGTATATAATTATAGATTTACTGTATCCTGCAATATGGAATGGCTCAGCTTTTTATTTTTTATTTTGGATATAGTTGAACAGCATAGTTAATATCTTCTATAAACCTCTAAACATATATAGGGTTTTTGACCGAGCGCACACCGTACGCGTACGGTACGCGTACGGTGCGCGCACGGTGCTGGCATGCGTACGTGCTCCGTGTGCGCATGCGTACGTGCTCCACGTGCGCATGCGTGCTTCGTGCGTGATGCGTACGCGCGTGCTCCATACGCGCCTGCGCGCGTGCTCCTTTCGCGCATGCGAGCGTGCTCCGTAAGCCCATGCGCGCGTGCTTCGTACGCGCATGCACGCGTGCTTGTACCGTGCGTGCTCCGTGCGCGCACCGTACGTGCTCCGTGCGCGCATGGCAAGTCATGTGATCAAGAAACAACACTTTTCATTGGTTTATAGTAGTTTCAGTTCCAGAAACTTCCAACACCACACCCACTCCCCTCATGATTACTTCTGATTTCCTGGGAGAAGGAGCTGAGCAGCTTTTCTAGTACTTCAGTACTTCAGAATGGCAGAGCAGCAGTCATCTTCTGGGAGTGAGCAGGAGATCCTTGTGAGATAGAGACAGAGGAAACAGAAAGACTCTTTTATATGGCAATTTTTTACATTTCCACTGGGGCAGAAGAAAGTGAATGCTCCCAAAGTCACCTGCACTCGTTGTGATCGTGTCTTATCAAGAGGAGATCCTAAAAAGAAATACTCTTTTAGTATCTTCACTATGATCAGGCACGTTAGAGATGTACATCCTGTGGCTTATGCTCGAGCTGCTAGAGAAAACCCTCCAGCAGCTCAGCCGAGCACATCCGCAGCAGCTCAGCCGAGCACATCATCGGCAGCTCAGCAGAGCACTTCATTTGCGGCGGCAGCTTCACCTTCTTCGGCTCCTCTGGATATACACCCTCTGTTTGAGAGGGTGCATATACGGTGCAATTCGTGTAATGCTCTTCTCTCTTATGCGGACAGCAGCATTCCGCTAATAGAGAGGAAGATACAGCAGCACACGTGCGGCACCCTATAATTTTTGCCATGTCTTTTTTTCCCTCTGTCCCTCAATTAACACAACGGCTCTTTTTAGAGCCACCTAACATCTAAACACTTAAATTTGTTTTTTAATTCTATTTTTTTTATGGTTTTTTTCCCACCGTGCGTGCACCCCGCGATTTAAAAAAAAATAAAAATGTTTTTTTTACCCTTCATGGTCCTTCAGGGACCCCCTGACAAAAGCTAGGGGGCCAGGAACTCTGTACCCTGCCCCCTTTTCACGTTCTCCACCTTTCTTTTAAATGGAAACACACATTTCTTTTTTTTGCATATTTCAACCGTTTCCAAATGATTTCTACCCCCAACATGACTTCTGCCTGCTAGCATAGCATTAGATCATGGAACACTGGTGTGAGCAGACGTCAGAAGTTCAGCACATAATGTTTCTAATCCAAAGAGCAAGATTGCTTAACTTTTCAAACCTAACAGCAAATCCAAAGTAATGTTCTGTGGTAACACATTTTTCTGGACCAATACAAAACATGCTTTTAAAAATTTAAACATACAGCCTAGTTTTTATTGTAAAATGGTCTGAAACAGCCAATGAGTTCATTAAAAAAAAAAAAAGTATATAAGCCTCCATTTTACAACTACCTTTCTTTTCATTTTGTCATTCTACTGAAAGACACCTTCAGAGTGCATCCAGGTCTCCTCCTCACTCCCTGAAATACACTGCTGTTCTACCATTTTCAATTAAAATTGATTGCTGCTCAGCTCCTTGTCCCAGGTAATAAGAAGAAATAGTGAGGGGAGTGGCTATGGTGTATGAAGATTCTGGAAGAGAAACTACTATGAACCAATGCTTCTGAATGCATCCAGATGTCCTCCTCACTCCCTGAAGTAGAGTGCTCTCCTGCCATTTACAACTAAAATTGATACCTGTTCTGCTCCTTGTCCCACGAAATAAGAAGAAATAGTGAGGGGATTGGCAAGGCATTTATAGAGTAGACGGTGTACATTTCACAGATGATACTTACTTATAGGTACCAAAAAACACTCAATTAACACAATGGCTCTTTTTAGAGCCACCCAACATCCAAATACTTAAACTTTATTTTTAATTCTATTTTTTATACGATTTTTTTGTCTCATCTCTATGCTTCCCCTGCGCAGGCGTACAAACTGCAGCCATGCGCCGGCGCAGGCTCCCTTGCATCATGGTTCAAGGATGCCTGCGTGGTGGGGAATTTGTTCTTATGCAGGAAGGGACACCTTCCTGCACAAAAACAATCAAAAGAGGCTTTTTCCTCTTTCAATGCGTGCTGTAGAATGGAGGACGCACTAAAAGAGGAAAAAACGAGGAGAAATAAAAACATTTCTCCTCGTTGTGCCTCGAAACACAACCTCTAGGGTGGCGTAGCATTCACACGCATCTCCAGAGTTACGATTTCTCGTAAACCTGGAGATGTGTCTAGTTCTTTGTGTGTTGCGTGGGAACACCCACAACAACACCCATGGAACGGCCCTTCAACGCACAGTGCTGCGTGTGAAGTGGCTGTATTTATGTGGAGAGGAAAAGTCACGCAGGGTGGCTTTTCCTCTCCTTGTAAATATGGAGGAGCTCCTTGCGCCACCAGTACGTTATGAAAAGTGACGTAGTGGTGGCGCAGGGGCCTTGTTAATCTTCCCCAGAGATGTTAAGCAAATTAAGGGTAAGACAGACAAAGGGAGAGAGACAGAAACAGAGACAGAGAGCAAGGAACTGAGAAGGAGTAAGGCAGTTAGAATGACTGAGACATGGAGACAGGGAGAGATACATGGTTGAAAAAGTAGTGATGGAGGCAGTAAACCTAGGGGAGTAGTATAGAAGGAGTGAGGGAGTTACGAAAGAGCAGTAAAGGAAGAAGAGAGAGAGAAGGGGAATGAGAAAAGCAGAGTGAGGAGAAGTGAAGAAAAGGGAGCATGAAAGTGAAGGGGTGAGAAATACAGATATTTCAAACTTATCTGACCAACAAAATAACTTAATTATAAATAAATGTTTTTTTTAATTACTAGAAAAAAAATTCTTTCTCGATCTGAAAAAAAAGAAAAAAACGAGTAATATTTAACAATACATTTTAGAGTACAGTACACATATTTTCATATTTAACAAAGTATTTTTTTACCTTTTTTTTGCTGTTTTCAGAATATATTGAATTTCACTGCAAATTGTGAAATCAATTGCATTCATCACTTAACAGCGGGCAAAAAAATTAACAATCTGAAAGATTGTTTAAAAAAAGCCCTGAATCTCTCCTCAGTAAAACATACCTTGATAGAAATGTAACATATATATTAAACTATTTGCAATAAATAACGTCTGTAAATCTTGTTGCTTAAGCTCATACACCAAAATAATATCTGTCAAAGAAGTCCACAATAGAAACAGTTACCTTTCCATGAGGCCAAATGGTAATTTTTAAATTCTTTTTTGGTGAAATATCTAATGGTAATCCTATAAAATCGAAATAATGGTTTCTTCAGATGCTGCAATTTGTATCTAAAATTTTGGTTTTAGAAAAATTAAGTAGGAATTTGGTAATTCTGCAGGCAAACGTTGCTTGAAAATCAATTGTGAATCATTACACAGTGTCCAGCCTTTTTCACATTTTAGATAAACCGTAATGACCAGAAGTTATAGAAGGTCCATCATGGAAAATTATTGCAACTGCAACAAAAGTTTTTCCTGATATTGATAATTGATTTCCTGTAAACTTCTTTATTAAAGTGTCCAATTTTGTTCCATCAGCTCTACAACGTTGCATCATTACAATTACATACTGTCCATATTTCTTTAAAAATAACGTTCAATCAATCAATCAATCAATCATGACATTTGTATAGCGCGCTACTCACCCGGAAGGGTCTCAAGGCGCTGGGGGAGAGGGGTCCGTTACTGCTCGAAAAGCCAGGTCTTGAGTTGCTTCCTGAAGGAGAGGTGGTCCTGGGTTAGCCGAAGGTGGATGGGGAGGGAGTTCCAAGTCTTGGCTGCCAGGTAGGAGAAGGATCTTCCTCCGGCGGTGGCTCTGCGGATGCGTGGGACGGCAGCGAGGGCGAGGCTGGTCGACCGTAGCTGGCGGGTGGGCGTGTAGAAGGTCAGGCGGCTGTTGAGGTACTTGGGGCCCAAGTCGTGGAGAGCCCTGTGTGCGTGGGTGAGGAGTCTGAACGTGATCCTCTTGCTGACGGGGAGCCAGTGCAGGTCTCTCAGGTGGTCGGTGATGTGGCTGTGTCGGGGGATGTCCAGGACGAGTCGTGCGGAGGCGTTCTGGATGCGTTGGAGTCTTTTCTGAAGTTTGGCTGTTGTTCCGGCGTAGAGGGTGTTTCCGTAGTCCAGTCGGCTGGTGACGAGTGCCTGGGTAACCGTCTTCCTGGTTTCGGTGGGGATCCATCGGAAAATCTTTCGGAGCATGCGCAGGGTGTTGAAGCACGATGATGAGACGGGGTTGACTTGTCTGGTCATCGAGAGGGAGGAGTCCAGGATGAAGTCCAGGTTACGTGCGTGGTCCGTTGGCTTGGGGGTGGTGCCCAGGGCAGGGGGCCACCAGGAGTCGTCCCAGGCGGAGGGCGATGATCCCAGGATGAGGACTTCCGTCTTGTCTGAGTTCAGTTTCAGGCAGCTGTTCTTCATCCACTCGGCGACGTCTTTCATCCCTTCGTGTAGGCTTGTTCTGGCGGTGGCTGGGTCGTTGGTGAGGGAGAGGATCAGCTGGGTGTCGTCGGCGTAGGAGATGATGTTGAGGTTGTGTTGGCGTGCGATGGCTGCGAGGGGGCTCATGTAGACGTTGAAGAGGGTGGGGCTGAGCGAAGATCCCTGTGGTACGCCGCAGATGACTTCGGTGGCCTCGGATCTGAACGGGGGAGGCAGACTCTCTGGGTTCTTCCGGCGAGGAACGAGATGATCCACTCCAGTGCCCTCTCTTGGATTCCGATGTCGCTGAGGCGCTGCACTAGGGTGCGTTGGCAGACCATGTCGAACGCTGCGGAGAGGTCCAGGAGGATGAGGGCCGCTGTTTCCCCGTTGTCGAGCAGGGATCTGATGTCATCAGTGGCTGCGATGAGGGCTGTCTCGGTGCTGTGGTTGGCTCGGAAGCCGGACTGCGAGTAGTCGAGGGATCCGTTCGTCTCGAGGAAGGCGGCAAGCTGTCTGTTGACGGTCTTCTCGATGACTTTGGCCGGAAAAGGGAGGAGCGAGATGGGGCGAAAGTTCTTGAGGTCGGAGGGGTCCGCTGTTGGTTTCTTCAGGAGGGCGCTGATCTTGGCGTGCTTCCAGCTTTCCGGGAATGTGGCGGTGTTGAAGGAGGCGTTGATGATGTCCTGGAGTTGGGGTGCGATGATGGAGTCGGCCTTGTTGAAGACGTGGTGGGAGCAGGGGTCGGTAGGGGATCCGGAGTGGATGGTGTTCATTGTGCGGGTGGTGTCTTCGGTGCTGACCGGGGTCCAGGCGCAGAGGGTGGTGGTGGGGGGCGTTGGTTCGGTGGTTGGGTGCGAGGTTGGTGTGCCGAAGCTGTTGTGTATTTCGGCGATCTTGCGGTGGAAGAACAAGGCGAGTGAGTCGCAGAGGTCTTGTGAGGGAGTGATGTTGTTGTTTCCGGCGCTCGGGTTGGAGAGCTCTTTGACGATGCTGAAGAGTTCCTTGCTGTTGTGGGCGTTGTTGTCCATACGTTCTTTGAATGCTGTCTTCTTGGTGGTGCGGATCAGCTGGTGGTGTTTGCGGGTGGCGTGCTTGAGGGCAGTCATGTTGTCTGTGGTCTGGTCTTTGCGCCATGTTTTCTCGAGGGTGCGGCAGTTCTTCTTGGAGTTCTTAAGTTCGTCGGTGAACCAAGAGGCTTTCTTGCTGCCGGGTCTGCTGGGAGGGGTCTTCAGAGGTGCGAGGACGTCTGTGCTGTTGGTGATCCACTGTGTGAGGTTGCTGGCTGCTTCGTTGGGGTTCGTTGTGCTGGCGGGAGGGTTCTGGCTGAGGGAGGTGGTGAGCTGGTCGGCGGTGATCTTGTTCCAGTTCCTGCGAGGGACCTGTTGCGGGTGGTGGTGGGTCGTGGTTCTTCTGAAGCTGAAGTGGATGCAGCTGTGTTCAGTCCAATGTAGTCCGGTGGATTGGCTGAAGGAGATGTGCTTGCTGGAGGAGAAGACTGGGTCAAGCGTGTGGCCGGCGTAGTGGGTGCGGGTGTTCACCAGTTGCTTGAGACCGAGGTTGGTGAGGTTGTCCAGCAGGGTGGTGGTGTTGCTGTCCTTGTTGTTCTCCAGGTGGAAGTTGAGGTCCCCTAGGAGGATGTAGTCAGCGGAGGGGAGGGCGTGCGGGCTGATGAAGTCTGTGATGTCTTCGCTGAATTGTGTGCGTGGTCCCGGGGGTCTGTAGATTAGGGTGCCTCTGAGTGTGGTCTTGGGGTCGGTGTGTATCTGGAAGTGGAGGTGTTCGGTGGTGGTGAAGGTGTCGTCGGAGCTGGTCGTGATGCGGATGGTGTTCTTGTGTATGATGGCGATGCCTCCTCCAGTTTGGTTGACGCGGTCCCTCCGGGTGATCTTGTATCCGTCCGGGATGGCGATGGCGATGGCGATGTCGGGCGCTGAGGAGGCGTTCATCCAGATATCCGTCAGGAAGGCGATGTTGTGTCGAGCATGTTCCAGTGTTCGGCGGCGTGTCTGTGGACGGAGCGGGTGTTGAGCAGGATGCACTTGAGGTGGTTGCTGCTGGTGCTTGGCTTGGCGGATGCGGTGCATGTCCGGAGGCAGGTGAATTTGCAGGCTTGGCAGGTGAAGGGTCCGTGTGTGCGTTTCGGGGTGGCTTGGTAGCAGGCGGGGGTTCGGCCGGCGTTGAGTGCGTGGAGGGTGGCGTCGTCGTAGGTCCGTCGTGTGGTCTGGCGTCGGAGAGGACCAGGGGTCCTGGCGCTAGGCGCAGACGGGCGTAGACAGGCTTGCCTTTGGCACGCCTTCGGCGCACAATCGGCACGCCCGCTGCGCGTACGCCCAGACTCCGCCATAAATGGCGTAGTGGGAGGGGTGGAGTGGGAGGGAGGAGCAGCTGGGAGGCGGGAGCGGGGTGGCGCGGGGAGGGGATCGGGTACAGAAGGCAAAAGGGGGGGCGGGGCCGCAGGGGAGCAGCGGCAGGGAGCGGGGATGGCGAGAAAAGACGGAAAGACGGCGAGAACGAAACAAAAACAAGCACTGGTAGCGAGCAGGTAGAGGCAGGTAGGGAGACCGGGCACACTCACGGAGAGCCGCGCGGCGGGTGGAGCGACCGTCACCGACCAGGGTCAGGTCAGGTCACAGCTCCCCGTCGCGCTGGAACACCTTAAGTATCCGGAGGGAGGGAGGAGCAGCTGGGAGGCGGGAGCGGGGTGGCGCGGGGAGGGGATCGGGGTACAGAAGGCAATAGGGGGGGCTGCAGGGGAGCAGCGGCAGGGATCGGGGAGGGCGAGAAAAGACGGAAAGACGGCGAGAACGAAACAAAAACAAGCACTGGTAGCGAGCAGGTAGAGGCAGGTAGGGAGACCGGGCACACTCACGGAGAGCCGCGCGGCGGGTGGAGCGACCGTCACCGACCAGGGTCAGGTCAGGTCACAGCTCCCTGTCGCGCTGGAACACCTTAAGTATCCGGAGGCAGGGAGGAGCAGCTGGGAGGCGGGAGCAGGGTGGCGCGGGGAGGGGATCGGGGTACAGAAGGCAAAAGGGGGGGCGGGGCTGCAGGGGAGCAGCGGCAGGTAGCGGGGAGGGCGAGAAAAGACGGAAAGACGGCGAGAACTAAACAAAAACAAGCACTGGTAGCGAGCAGGTAGAGGCAGGTAGGGAGACCGGGCACACTCACGGAGAGCCGCGCGGCGGGTGGAGCGACCGTCACCGACCAGGGTCAGGTCAGGTCACCTGATAACATTTATGATTTACATTGAGAACATTCCATGTTGTGATTTGCATCTTTAACTAATTTACTAAAAGTCACTGATTTACTCTCTGGTAATGTTAAATATATGAACCTTTCAGAATCAACATTAGAGCTGCATGTGTTCAAACAGTTTTCACAACTATGTTCCCATTTATAAGAGAGATCAAACATATTTTCTATTTCTACCCCTTCATCTTCCAGTACCATAAGCATATACATTAAGAATTCCTGTGCATCTTGCTGGACATTTTCAGTAAACTGTGTACATCCAGAACATACATCTAAAAGATTTCTAACATCAGAAGCACTTTCTATTTTAGTTTTATCATTACTCAGCTTCTCATAAAGGAAACTCAGCAGAGAACAGAATCTTTTTTCATGATTTAGTATTATCTGCTCTTTCAAACTTTCAAGATAAAATACAACATTCAGCACTACATTAGCGTAGCAGTTGACACCAGAGCTATTTTCAAAATGACAACCAACAACCTCTTCAGCATTGTCCTTTTTCTTTTTGCTTGCAATCACATCAGTCTCTATTTGTTTACTCTTCTGTACATCCTCATTACAGATATTCTCAATTCTCCTTTTCCGACAAACAACACGTTTTTCAAACACAGGATACTGACCTAAATGAGGAGCATAGCTTCTTCTTAATCTATTATATTCCTTTACACAGTTTGCATCAGCACTAACTTTTGACTCATCAAAGTCTATCATGAATAAACCAGATATTTTTTTCACGCGTGACAAAGCAACATATGCCATACCTTCTTTAAACACACTAGATCCAATGTTTACAAAAGCACTATCTACAGTTAATCCTTGAGATTTGTGAATAGTTACAGCATATGCTAGAGAAAACGGAAACTGCTTCCTACGTACATATAAGTCTTTCACAAGCAAGAAACAAACTGAACAACGACTAATGTCTTTAACCTCTTCAATCTGATCAAATTTTATTTTTAAAAATTCAATTCCATCTTTTTTCTGGTAATTAACAAAACCCACAGCTTTACATATAGCTCCATTCACTAAACCTTTTTCTACATCCAAATTACGTCTTAAAATTACTCGACAGTTCATACATACATAAAGATTCTTTTCTAAACCAGCTGTTTTTGATATGTTTTTCTCTAGAGAATCCAATTTAGTTGTCAATTTGCTTGTCAATATAATAGTTATTCCTTCATGCTGTATTTTATCCACAGCTTCCAGTTTTATAATCATTTCATTTTCCAATTTCAAAAGTTCTTGATTGAATATAGAGCATTCATGTAGTGTTGGCATTAAGCAGATTACAGTATTTTTTCCAGCAATTTTCTTGTATATTTTCTCTGGAACTATTTGTTCTGTTGGAAACAAATTACATAGCAATCGACTCTTTAAAGCTTTTCTGCCATGTTCTGTGAGTAGTCCAATTCTGATATCTTTGAGAATACTTGCATAATCATCATCATTTGCTTGCCGCATATTGGTAATGAGTTCTTTGTACTCAAAGTATGTCCAAATATTCACATTACCTATACTTCCTAACGACTTTTTCGTGTCTTCATGTGTGAGAGTATGAAATACTGGTTGTCCTTTAACTGGAGTGAGCTGCAATAGATCCCCAAAAACTCTAACATGTTTTCCTCCAAATAGCACGTCATAGTTTGTCTTTAGAATTTGCTGCATTCTTAAATGCACAAAGGCAAGCATTAAGCTTGATACCATGCTTACCTCATCAATAATGAGAACTTTCATTTTTTTCAATACTCTTGAAACTTCAAAACATGCTTCTCCTGTTAGCTTGTGGTATTGTATTTTGTTCTCATGCTCTACTGGTAACATTAGCAAGCGATGGAGGGTAATTCCTTTTATGTTATATGCTGCTAACCCAGTTGGAGCAGTAACAACACAAGACAAAGTTGAATCAGTTTTTTTTCTGTAGGTAGCTTCTAATTACTTTAATTAAGAAAATTTTTCCAGTTCCAGCTTGTCCACTCACATACATTCTGATTGGTTCAAATGATGTGCATGAGCACTCTTTATTTTCATGTAGTAATCCATGATCAATTTGTTTTGTGACTTCCTCATAAATTTGTTGTTGTTCATCATTCAGTTGTTGTTCCAAATTTGGTAAGTTTATTAAATCTTCCTGAGCTTGATTCCACTTCAGTCATGGCTATTGCAGCTTCATTTTCTACGACTGGTTGTCCTAGAGGATCTTGACTGAGCGTCCCAGAACTTTGACTGTCTTGAGAACTGTCTCTAGCTACTTCAGCTGCAATTGTTGCTTCTTGTTCAATTTCTTCATTTAACATTTGTACATAAGTTGTGAAAGTACTGCATTCTATGGTATCTTTGCATGCATTAAAGGAATCTTCATAGCTTTGAAAATGTCCAAGTAATTCATCCTCTGAACGCCATGGTTTAAACAACTGTAAAAGTGCTAAGTGGTCAAATTCCTTCTTGTCAGTAGTGTCGCAACTCAGCTTTCTGTGATTAATCAAACTTCCTTTTGTTTGTTTTACCAAACATCCTTCCTCACCAATGACTTTATATTTTCCATTGTTGATGTCTTCTGTGGTATTCCGTTTAAAAATGTAGTTCTGCAGCACTTCATGGAGACACATGTTCTCAAGATGATGACTTCTCTTTGGGTAATATGTGTTCAACATGTTTGTTCTTAAAATATCTGTACTTTCTGGTTCATACTCTGCTAAATATTCAATTTCTCGAATAGATTTCAATACCCGATTTCGCATTCCTGCAAGGCCTAAACTTACCCAAATTATTCTTCTGGATTTGGAGTACAGACTTGCAGATGATAACCTATCTGAGCATTCGTATGACCCAATTTCTCGATGCGATAACATCTTTAAACTGAAACTGTATAGCTTTTTACTGACAGTCTTCTCGTGAGAAATGTCTTCCCACATTTCTTTCAATTCCGTTTTCTCAGATTTAGTGATGTAAGATGTGACATACCGAGCAACAGCAATAGAATTGTCAGCTACATACTGAATATCCATGTTAGCATTCCACATGGATAAAATGACTGGGTTGTAGTCATTTATATATTTTGAATCTTCTTTTCTTCTTAGGTTGTGGGGTATTTTTAGGCGATTTTCTTGTAATAGTATATCCACAGCTGACATAAAACTGTTTTCTCTTCCTTTTGAAAGAACAGGTTGTGGAAATCCAAATCGACATTTTGTGTAGAATTTATCTTTACTCTTGTACTTTCGTCGACAGTATTTTCCACACCGATGACTTTGGAAACGTAAAACGTGCTCTTTTAAGTTTTTTTCTTCTGTGCTTTTAGGTATAGCACATGTTGCATATCCTTCAATGAAAGATAAAACTGCATCATCAGAATCTATTCCAAATTTTGGGGCATCCTTGATCCACAACAGCAAATGAATATGAGGAGCACCTCTTGCTTGGTACTCTTTTCTCCAAAAGAAATCCACAACTTCTCCAAGAGGTGGATTTTTTTTATTGCAGATGAAGGACATCATAGCCTCAAATCTATGATTGAAATATCTGCAAACATTAACCGGATCCAATGAGCACAATTCTCCTGCTGTCTTGTATTGGATGTTTTCAATATTTGAATTTGCCTCTCGAAGAAAATCCAGTAAATCATCCCAAGCGCACTCAGCACAGCTTAGGGTAAGGAACCATGTAGGAGTTCCTAAATTCCGTAACATACATTTCAATTCTCCATGGCGTCGGTACCAATATTCATTAGTCCCACGCTGACAAGCCATCAGATTTGTCATGAAGCATAATGTACATACATATTCAAGGACACGCTCTTATAAAGCGCCTTGATTTATCCCCGTATAAAAACCCACCCCTGTCCCGTGCAACCAGCACTCCTTGGAAAGAGATCTGTAATGTGTTTTCTGATGAGGAATCCTTTATTAATGTGTTATTATTTGTAACTGAAGTATTTAGGTAATGCTGTAATGTTTCTAATGTATAGCGATGTTTAATTATTCATGATTTATACGTTTCTTGAGTCCGCTTTGTGTTTTATATATTATTGTAGCAATCTGATGCCTTTTAAATGCAGAGTTGGCGCGCAGCGAGCGAAGCGCATTGCAACTAAAACCCGACCCGATCTTAAAACCGGGATTGGCAAGACGTGTCTCGCGCTACGTGCGTGATTCACGTAAGGAAGGTTCTGGTGTTCTGGGTGTGACAGGAGTATTTAAGGCCACACCCAGCCATTCACAGTGCTTAGCCTCCTGACTTCGACGAAAGAACTCACCTGAATCTCGAAGCAGCCGCGTCTTCTGTCTTCATCCACAGGAGGGCACTATCGCTTCACCAAAGGGATCTAAGGACAAAGAAATTCAGAGAATGAAGAGCTAAGTACTGATTTTAGTTTCTGGCGCCCAACGCAAGAAAGCTTGAAGCCACTTTACCTACGTAAAGTAGAACTATAATTTTTGGAAACTTTCAACTAATTAGCATAGACAAGGCTTTTGGACTTTGCAGCTTTCAGCTAAAAGGAAAACGTTTGTAAAGAAAAGTGATTTTTGCATGTCTTTTGTGTAGTTTGTTTTTACCCTTATTACTACAGGTCTGGTGAAGGCATAAGAATTATTGATGCACGCTCATAAGAGTAAGTGACGTCGTAGTAGTTAAAAAAAAATCGTAATAGAAAAGTAAAAAATGGATATTCAATTGCAAGATTAGAAAGTAAATGTTAATTTTGTTTATTTAGATACAAGCAAATAACCAACAAGGTACAGAGCGAATTCATAACAACATTTCATCAATCTGCACTCCTACACCTCCACAAGACTGCTGGGCGCCATATCAAGAATTCCCCAGATCGCAGGTAGGAATAAGTTCTGTTAATAAAAGACAAGAGTACAAAGGCTAGAAATAACTAGTGTAAAATAGGAAACTAGGTTCGCATAGTTTACACCTATGTTCTGTTGCCTCGCAGGTCGACAACAGGACTTCTACGTGCGTCCAGTATCCGGCCCTCCTCCCAGGGCTCTATTTTTTAGCCTAGAGTAAGGTAAATTCATAGGTTATTCAGTAGAGTTCTAGGAAGTTGGCTCATAGCGTCTCTGCGAAACAAGCAAGTGCCCCAGAATGTAAGAGAGTACTTGTACAACTTGACAGAAGGCTAAGCACACGAAAAAGGTTTCGCCTGGACGCTATGAATCAAACTCCACAGATCTCGTTACAAGATATCGCTGCACTGTTAACTGATATCAAGACAGAAAATGCAGCCTTGCGTAGAGACATTTCAGTTTTACAAACTAATATGCAGGCCACAGCTTCTCCTACTGTCCATCCTTGGAGGGGTCCTTCTACAGATAAGCCTATTTTAAAACCATCCAGTTTTTCTCAAAATATGCAAACTTTGCATAGCGCGTCGGCCTCAACCCCTACACAAATTCAAGTGGTAATGCCAATTTCAGTTCCTTTAGATCCTCCGGAACGGTTTTATGGTGACAGCGCAAAATTTACTATTTTTATGAATCAATGTCACCTTCATTTTATAGCTAAACCTACAGCCTTTCCTGATGATTATTCTAAGGTGGCTTTCATTTTGTCATATTTAGGAGGAGATGCAGCTTTATGGTCAGTACCCTTTGTGGATAGAAATGATCCGTTATTATATGATCTTAGACGGTTTAAAGAGACCATGAAGAAATTATTTGCTAAACATGTCTTCGTTCAGTCGGCCGATCATGCACTTCTTAATCTAAAACAAGGATCATCCGATTTAATTCATTATATCTCTTTATTTAATCGTTTAGTTATTGAAGCAGAATGGCCAGAAGAAAAAAGAGTGTCATTGTTTTATAGAGGATTAAGAGATGAATTAAAGGATATGATTGCTCAAATTTTAGACCCACCTGAAGACTGCGGAGAATTTATTGATCTGGTAGTTAAGTTGAATCACAGGCTAAGTGAACGTAAGGGAGAAAAGACCAAGACTGACTCCAAACTGTTTGTCTTTAAGGATAAGTCTACACTGAGAAATGAATCTTCCCCCAAACAAGATATGGGAGAACCCATGCAGATTGGCACCGTGAGAGGCCCTCTCACAAAAGAAGAAAAAGAGAAACGTAGAAAGTTAAATCAATGCTTATATTGCGGAAAATCTGGACACTTCGTCAAAGAATGTCCGACCCGTCCTAATAAGGCAAAAGGGAAGAGTAACGAGGTGGCTCTTCTAGATCAGTCGGAAAACTAGAATACTCGACAAAAGATGAGGCCGCTTTGTCGAGTAAGCAGGCAAGTTTGGCCTCTACTGTTCCTACTATGACTTCAAATCATCTTAGTATTAAGGTAACCTTGCAATCATCTGACAATAAGTCTGTGATATGGTCAATAGATGCCTTAATTGATTCTGGAGCTACGGGCAACTTCATAGACACAAAATTTTTACGTGAATTAGAATTTTCAAAAGTACATAAAGATAACCCTGAAATAGTAAGAGCAGTAGATGGAAAAGAGTTAACATCAGGCCCCATACAATTTCAGACTGACACTTTACTCATGATTTCTTCAGCACACTCTGAGAATATATCTTTTGACATCATCGATGCACCACAGTTTCGCTTAATTTTGGGAATTCCATGGTTAGCTCTACACAATACGCAGATAGATTGGGTAAAGAAAACTTTGTTATTTAAATCTGAACATTGTCAAGCCAATTGTTTATCACATCATGTTCCAGAATTATTAATTCATGGTTATGATTTCCCTAAGACATCTGAAACTGTGTTGACCATTCAAGGAGTCCCATCTGAATATTCAGATCTTTTGGACGTATTTGATAAAAAAAAGGCTAACACATTACCACCTCATAGAGATTTCGATTGTCGAATAGATCTCTTGCCAGGTGCAACTCTCCCTTGTAGTCGCATATATGCGCTTACCGAGTCAGAAAATCAACATTTGCGAACCTATCTTGATGAATATTTGGAAAATGGTTTTATTAGGCATTCTAAATCTCCAGTCTCTTCGCCTCTTTTCTTCATACCGAAGAAGGGGGGAGATTTGCGCACGTGCATAGACTATCGTGCCTTGAATAATGTGACAATCAAAAACAGATACCCTTTACCATTGATTCCCACTTTATTGGATCAGATAAAAGATGCCACAATATATACAAAACTGGATCTGCGTGGGGCATACCACCTTGTACGAGTCCGAGAGGGAGATGAATGGAAGACCGCATTCCGTACTAAATTCGGTCTATACGAATATCAGGTCAGGCCCTTTCGGACTCTGCAACGCCCCAGCAGCATTCCAGTTTTTTATCAATGAAGTCTTACGAGATTTTTTAGACATTTGTTGCGTGGTGTATATTGATGATATTTTAATTTACTCAAAAAACAAAGAAGACCATGTAAAACAGGTAAGGGCCATTCTTCAACAACTTTTACAAAATTCCCTGTTTGTCAAACTCGAGAAAAGCATGTTTCATGTTACTAAAGTTGATTTTTTTGGTTATATTATTACCCCATCTGGAATCGAAATGGATCCAAAGAAAATACAGTCTATACTCACCTGGCCTAGCCCAACATCTGTGAAGCAAATCCAAAGTTTTTTAGGGTTTGCCAACTTTTACAGACGGTTTATTCAAAAATTTTCAAAACTTATAACCCCAATCACAAAATTATTACGAAAACATGCAAAATTTGAATGGGATCATTCTGCCGAGCAAGCGTTTCAAGAATTGAAAAATCAATTCACCACAGCTCCAATTTTAATGCATCCTGACCCATCTCAACCCTTCATTGTTGAAGCGGATGCTTCACAATTTGCTATTGGAGGAATTTTGTCACAACGACATAAAGAAACTGGGCAAATGCATCCAATAGCCTATTATTCTAGGAAATTAACTTCTACAGAACAAATCTATGCCATAGCTGACAGAGAATTATTGGCAATAAAAGCTGTCTTTGAAGAATGGCGCCATTACTTGTTGGGTGCTCGTCATCCGGTCACAATATATACTGATCATCGTAATTTACAATCGTTACGATCAGCCAAAGCCCTTTCTGCTCGTCAGCTACGTTGGACTTTGTTTTTTAATGATTACAATTTCATCATCACGTATCGTCCTGGAAAAGAAAACAATAAAGCGGATGCTTTATCCAGAATTGGAATTACAGAAGATTGTCTTCAAAGTCAAGAAATGGCACAAAAAATCTTACCCGATCAATGTTTTCAAGTTGGCTTACTTGATAAAGACATCATATTTGAAATAAGGAAAGAACTAAAAACTAAGACTGTGCAAGAGTTGAAATCTGAATATCCTATGTTACAGTTTAGAAATGATCTTTTGTATATGGGTGATCAGATATTTGTACCAAATGTATCTTTACGAGATCAGGTAATGCATTTACATCATGATAACATCTTGTCTGCACACCCTGGTATCACGAAAACTTATCAGTTAATTAAACGAACTTTTTGGTGGCCAACCGTGTTTGAAGATGTAAAAAAGTTTGTCACAACATGTGCTGTATGTGGACAGAACAAGGTTATACATCAATCCCCTAGTGGTTTATTACGTCCTTTACCAATACCTCCACAACCTTGGCATACCATATCTCTTGATTTTATTGTAGAATTGCCAAAGACCTCAGCTGGTTATACTACTATTTTAACTGTTATTGACCAGTTCACTCGTATGGCTCATTTTCTACCATTGAAAAAATTACCCACAGCTAAAGATTTTACTCACATTTTCATGAAAGAAATTGTAAAATTACATGGAATTCCCTCAGTTGTCATTTCAGATAGGGGCCCTCAGTTCATTTCTCATTTTTGGCAACAATTGGGAAAAAATCTACAAATGGACATTCGCACTTCATCCAGTTATCACCCACAAACGGATGGGTTGACAGAACGAACTAACCGAACCTTTGAACAATTTTTACGTTGTATGATAAACAGTTGTGAACAAGAGTGGTCAAATATTTTGTGGGCCTTAGAATTCGCATACAATAATTCTGATCATGTATCTATTGGAATGTCTCCATTCTTTTGTTCTCATGGTTATCATCCACAAGGTGTTTGTATTGACAAACCTCAAACTAACTTAACTCCCTCGGTCTCTACTTATGTACAAGAATTAGTGTCTATTCAACAACAAGCTCGTTATCATCTAGCAGGTGCTAAAGAAACACAAAAGAAACGAGCAGATTCTCATCGCTCAGTTCAACCATCTTATACCATTGGTGATAAGGTGTGGTTATCCACAAAAAATTTAAAGATTCTAGGTGGAAGAAAATTCTGTCCTCGTTTCATAGGACCGTTTTCTATAGAGAAGGTGTTAAATCCAGTTAGTGTTCGTCTAACCTTACCACCTCGTTATCGAATTCACCCAGTCTTTCATGTTTCTTTACTAAAGCCTTTTCATCGTTTAACTCGGATTAATGCCCCTCCTCCAGTTGTAGAAATTGATGGGAGTCCTGAATTTGAAGTTCGAGCAATTCTTGATTCGAAAAGAATTAAAAATAAATTACATTATTTAGTAGATTGGAAGGGTTATGGTCCAGAAGAAAGGTCATGGGAACCCCTTGCAAATCTTCAGAATGCTCCCCGGTTGGTGAAACTTTTTCACCAAAAATATCCTGATAAACCAAGACCTGTCCCTCTAGTTTTAGGGGGGCTTTTGAGAGGGGAGTACTGTCATGAAGCATAATGTACATACATATTCAAGGACACGCTCTTATAAAGCGCCTTGATTTATCCCCGTATAAAAACCCACCCCTGTCCCGTGCAACCAGCACTCCTTGGAAAGAGATCTGTAATGTGTTTTCTGATGAGGAATCATTTATTAATGTGTTATTATTTGTAACTGAAGTATTTAGGTAATGCTGTAATGTTTCTAATGTATAGCGATGTTTAATTATTCATGATTTATACGTTTCTTGAGTCCGCTTTGTGTTTTATATATTATTGTAGCAATCTGATGCCTTTTAAATGCAGAGTTGGCGCGCAACGAGCGAAGCGCATTGCAACTAAAACCCGACCCGATCTTAAAACCGGGATTGGCAAGACGTGTCTCGCGCTACGTGCGTGATTCACGTAAGGAAGGTTCTGGTGTTCTGGGTGTGACAGGAGTATTTAAGGCCATACCCAGCCATTCACAGTGCTTAGCCTCCTGACTTCGACGAAAGAACTCACCTGAATCTCGAAGCAGCCGCGTCTTCTGTCTTCATCCACAGGAGGGCACCATCGCTTCACCAAAGGGATCTAAGGACAGAGAAATTCAGAGAATGAAGAGCTAAGTACTGATTTTAGTTTCTGGCGCCCAACGCAAGAAAGCTTGAAGCCACTTTACCTACGTAAAGTAGAACTATAATTTTTGGAAACTTTCAACTAATTAGCATAGACAAGGCTTTTGGACTTTGCAGCTTTCAGCTAAAAGGAAAACGTTTGTAAAGAAAATTGATTTTTGCATGTCTTTTGTGTAGTTTGTTTTTACCCTTATTACTACAGGTCTGGTGAAGGCATAAGAATTATTGATGCACGCTCATAAGAGTAAGTGACGTCGTAGTAGTTAAAAAAAAATCGTAATAGAAATGTAAAAATTGAATATTCAATTGCAAGATTAGAAAGTAAATGTTAATTTTGTTTATTTAGATACAAGCAAATAACCAACAAGGTACAGAGCGAATTCATAACAACATTTCATCAATCTGCACTCCTACACCTCCACAAGACTGCTGGGCGCCATATCAAGAATTCCCCAGATCGCAGGTAGGAATAAGTTCTGTTAATAAAAGACAAGAGTACAAAGGCTAGAAATAACTAGTGTAAAATAGGAAACTAGGTTCGCATAGTTTACACCTATGTTCTGTTGCCTCGCAGGTCGACAACAGGACTTCTACGTGCGTCCAGTATCCGGCCCTCCTCCCGGGGCTCTATTTTTTAGCCTAGAGTAAGGTAAATTCATAGGTTATTCAGTAGAGTTCTAGGAAGTTGGCTCATAGCGTCTCTGCGAAACAAGCAAGTGCTCCTGAAGGTAAGAGAGTACTTGTACAACTTGACAAGATTAATCAATTGAGATTCCAAATGATCATCTCGCTGTTGCACTTTGTTCAGAAAATCCTTTGCAGACACATTATGTAGATGTACTCCAGTTTTTAAAATGTGATTTACTGCATAAGATAGTGCAGATAAGTCACTTTCAAATAAAAGATGGAACAAATAAGGAATACTTTGACGAAATCTTGGATCTTCTGCATATAATCTTGTAGTCCAATACTCAGAAGCAGGAATCTGTACTGGACGTTCATCATATCGTCCACCTTTTCCTGTAGGAAACAGCTGGGGAAAACAACGAGCTTCCAAGCTTTCCTCCCATACACTCACGGGAGTTCCTTTTGCTTTTTTCATCTGAAATAGATCAATAGTGTTTCCCATAACTTCTTTAGAATGAAGAGGATGTATGCTGAAATGTTCATAAATTTCTTCTTCTTTTGACTTATCCACTTTTTCAATTTGCCCAGTTGGTATTCCTGTGTCTGCTACTAAAACTTCTTCATCTTCATCCATATAAATTGATTCATACCATTTATTATTTCTTTTCAAATATAAATTTGCTCTTTGTACTTTTCGTACATCTACCAGCTTCTGCCAAATGTTCTTATTCTTTGTAGGTACACCATTAACCAGAATAACTAATGGTTCAGTTTCCAAACTAGCTGCATCAATTGTTTCAATATTTTTTTTCAAATCTAATGGCAAATAGACAACTCTTCCTTTTAAACCTATTTGTAAATCTGAAGGAGGTAATTTACCTGTATTGGGCTCCATACGAACTATAGGAAGAAACGGATGGACACATTGAATGAGTATAGACTCATATGTATTTAAATCACTAAGTTCTGCAGGAATATCAACCAATTCTAAATTATTATGTACAGCTCTAGCTGGCATTTTATTTTCTTCTAACTTGTTATAACAGTATTTACAAATACGCTGATCTTCACCCAAATCAAAACAATTTTCCAGAAACAAATATGTAGCAAAATCCTTCCACTTAGAATTATTTTCTTTTTCACTTTTTTTTATAGAGATCAACATTCCTTGTTTGAGTTTTATAATGGCTTCTCCGGCAACAAATACAAGTAATATTTGGTCTTTCATTAGAGATGATAGTAAATTTTGTCATTTGATCTTCAAATGTTTTACTAACAGTGGGTTCTACATTCTCTTCCACATTTTCTTCAATAACTGTGTCATTTCCTGCACTTTCTTGCTCTGGACCAAAGTAACAAAACTCAATATCCTCACAAACCTTCTTCACATCTGATACAGAACCACGGAACAGAGCACTATTTAACTCATGTAACTTTAGTGCTGGACTTTTAGCAAAATACAATCTTCTCACAAACTTTCTCATTTCAGTATGATGAACTGCCAGCATTCTAAAATGGTGAAAAACACTTTGACAAACTTTCCTAGAAAGACAAGCCAGAGAATGTCCTTGCAAACCAGTATTCTCTCTCACTCTGCATGGATCTAGTCTTTGAAGCACCTTAATCTTCTGTTTAACACTTTTTTTTACTATATTCTCTTAGAAAGTCACAAAATGTATCAATAGATTTCTGTCGTACAGTACAAATACTACTACAATTCCAAGTGTACACTGGGGCTTTAGGTCGTCTCTCCATAACCTCATCAGCTAACACTTCTTCCTCATTTCTTGGAACCATTTTCTCCTTTTCCATTACACAACCATCTTTAACTTCATATGCTCGACCACTGGTGTCAACTGCATGCAGCAAACTATTACTTTGAAGATAACTCTCTTCATTAAAAAATGGTTCAGTACTTGAACTATGCTTCCATTCTCCTAAGAACACTTTACAAAAGTTTTTTTTCACTTCTCTTTTTCTTTTTCTTTTTGACTTCATTACATTCACTAATTTATCTAATGTACGGATCCTGTTCAAAATTAAAATGAATAGTTTTCTTTTTAATTCCAAAGCCTTTGCAACAATTGATTCAATATGTTTCTTTTTCTTATAAAATTTGTCTTTCTTCCTATATTTTTTCACATCCTTTAGCAAATTGAACATCACTCTTCTCTGAAACATTTTTCTACGAATGTTTTTAAAATCTATTTTTCTTTTTAAGTCATTCTTTCTTACTTCTAATTATACATTAGCATTTAGTATATTCTGTCGATTGTCTTGTTGTTTTCTACTTGAAACAGTATTTCCAGTGGATATATTTTTTACATTTTTTCTTTGCTTGAGGATATTTTTTATAAAATCCTTAGTCTGCTTACCAGAAGGCTTTTTCTTTTTTCCAACATGAGGTTCTTCAACTAATTCTTGTTGTCCAGTTGTCTTCCAATATAGATGTTGTTGCTGTTCTTTTCTCTTTCTTGATTTTATAGGCATCTTTAATTTATTTCAGTGTTGTTCAGCAATATCTGAAAGAAACTAAAAAAAAAAATACCTTTATGTAATTTAAATATATTACTATATTTTTTATGAGCTTTTCAAAACCTATCATATAAGCTGTCCCTTTCCCACGACTGCAAGTCTTACACAATAAAAGCTACACGAATTAAATCTCTGACAACAATTCCTGTGAGCACACAGACTCATGGTGTGATTCTAGGCAGAAAACGATATTTGATTGGCAATTTCAAAGCACATTTACTACTGTGGTTTTGCAAGTGATAATTACTGTAACAGCCTGACACATTTTCCTTATAGTTTAGAGAGGCAGAAAAGAGCACATGTCCTAACAGCTACTTGAGAGCATGAGCATGTGGAACCTGGGTGAGTGATTAGACTAGAGCAAAGGAAATGAGCCTTGGTGATGTTGAATGTGTTAGCGATACACACTCCTATCTAAAATACCACACAGTGCTGAATAGTAAGCATGGGAGTGCAGGAGAAGCAGCTGCCTGTGTGCTAAGAGTGTGTTTCTGGAGACTGTGTATTGTGAGGTGCAAGAGAGATCTGCATGGACGCTTGCACAACTGCATGAATACTGCAGAGATGTATGTAAGAGTACATGTATGGTAAGGGTTAATTGGAGTTTGGAACATGTAGGAACTACCTCACCCATGGCAGGAGTGGAAGGAAAATCTACCCTGTTGTTTTCAAATGTGTTTGCATTTGCCTTTCATCTGTGAGATAGTGATGTGTGCTGAATGCTAACCATCACAGTTCAAGAAAACAAGCTGCCCCTTTCCTAAGAGTGCTAGTCTTACAGAAGCACAGCAACACAAATTAAATCTCTGACAACAATTCCTGTTTGCACACAAACTCATGGTGTGATTCTAGGCAGAAAACGATATTTGATTGGCAATTTCAAAGCACATTTACTACTGTGGTAGAGCAAGTGATAAATACTGTAACAGCCTGACACATTTTCCTTATAGTTTAGAGAAGCAAAAAAGAACACATGTCCTACCAGCTACTTGAGACTATGAGCATGTGTAACCTGGGTGAGTGATTAGACTAGAGCAAAGGAAATGAGCCTTGGTGAAGTTGAATGTGTTAGCGTTACACACTGCTATCTGAAATACCACACACTGCTGAATAGTAAGCATGAGAGTGCAGGAGAAGCAGCTGCCTGTGTGCTAAGAGCGTACTTCTGGAGACTGTGTATTGTCAGGTGCAAGAGAGATCTGCATGGACACTTGCACAACTGCATGAAGACTGCACAGATGTATGTAAGAGTACATGTGTGGTAAGTTTTAATTGGAGTTTGTAACATGTAGGAACTACCTCACCCATTGCAGGAGTGGAAGGAAAATCTACCCTGTTGATTTCAAATGTGTTAGCATTTGCCTCTCATTTGTGTGATATTGATTTGTGCTGAATGCTAGCCATCACACTTCAAGAAAACAAGCTGCCCCTTTCCTACGAATGCAAGCCTAACAGAACCAGACCAACACGAATTAAATCTCTGACAACAATTCCTTTGTGCACACAGACTCATGGTGCGATTCTAGGCAGAATACGATATTTGATTGGCAATTTCAAAGCACATTTACTACTGTGGTTTTGTAAGTGATAATTACTGTAACAGCCTGACACATTTTCCTTATAGTTTAGAGAGGCAGAAAAGAGCACATGTCCTAACAGCTACTTGAGAGCATGAGCATGTGGAACCTGGGTGAGTGATCAGACTAGAGCAAAGGAAATGAGCCTTGGTGATGTTGAATGTGGTAGCGTTACTCACTACTATCTAAAATACCACACAGTGCTGAATACTTAGCATGGGAGTGCAGGAGAAGCAGCTGCCTGTGTGCTAAGAGCGTACTTCTGGAGACTGTGTATTGTCAGGTGCAAGAGAGATCTGCATGGACACTTGCACAACTGCATGAAGACTGCACAGATGTAAGTAAGAGTACATGTGTGGTAAGTTTTAATTGGAGTTTGTAACATGTAGGAACTACCTCACCCATTGCAGGAGTGGAAGGAAAATCTACCATCTTGATTTCAAATGTGTTAGCATTTGCCTCTCATTTGTGAAATATTGATTTGTGCTGAATGCTAGCCCTCACACTTCAAGAAAACAAGCTGCCCCTTTCCCACGAATGCAAGTCTAACAGAACCAGACCAACACGAATTAAATCTCTGACAATAATTCCTTTGTGCACACAGACTCATGGTGTGATTCTAGGCAGAATACAATATGTGATTGGCAATTTCAAAGCACATTTACTACTGTGGTTTTGCAAGTGATAATTACTGTAACAGCCTGACACATTTTCCTTATAGTTTAGAGAGGCAGAAAAGAGCACATGTCCTAACAGCTACTTGAGAGCATGAGCATGTGGAACCTGTGTGAGTGATTAGACTAGAGCAAAGGAAATGAGCCTTGGTGATGTTGAATGTGGTAGCGTTACACACTACTATCTAAAATACCACACAGTGCTGAATACTTAGCATGGGAGTGCAGGAGAAGCAGCTGGCTGTGTGCTAAGAGCGTACTTCTGGAGACTGTGTATTGTCAGGTGCAAGAGAGATCTGCATGGACACTTGCACAACTGCATGAAGACTGCACAGATGTATGTAAGAGTACATGTGTGGTAAGTTTTAATTGGAGTTTGTAACATGTAGGAACAACCTCACCCATTGCAGGAGTGGAAGGAAAATGTACCATGTTATTTCAAATGTGTTAGCATTTGCCTCTCATTTGTGAAATATTAATTTGTGCTGAATGCTAGCCATCACACTTCAAGAAAACAAGCTGCCCCTTTCCTACGAATGCAAGTCTTACAGAACCAGACCACCACAAATTAAATCTCTGACAACAATTCCTTTGTGCACACAGACTCATGGTGTGATTCTAGGCAGAAAACAGTATTCCTGGGTGATACCAGTACACCTTAACTTATGGTGAAGACATACTCCATAATATTTTACAAGTTCAAGGCAGTTAAATATCTTCCAAAACATAAAATGTAAAACACAACTTTAAAACAAGAATCACATTTATATTTTTTATATCAAAATGCACCACATACATCCCCTCTCAAATTCATAACTCACCTTTAAAAGTAGTTAGTTGAGAAAGAAATATGGCACTCACACAGCAGATTATCAGAGCCAGAATCTCTGAACTGTACACCTCTCAGCAGAACCAGTAAATGGCAATCTTTCCCTCTCTTTTTTCACACATATACATGTTAACTTCAAATCACAGTGCTTCCCACATTTTTTCAAATGGAAACACACATTTCTATTGGTTGCAAATTTCAACCCTTTCCAAATGATCCCTACCCCCAACATGACTTCTGCCTGCTACCATAGCAACAGGTCATGGAACACTGGTGTGAGCAGAGAGGTCAGAAGTTCAGCACACAATGTTTCTAATCCAAAGAGCAAGAGTGCTTGACTTTTCAAACCTAACAGCAAATCCATAGTAATGTTCTGTGGGAACACATTTTCTGAACCAATACAAAACGTGCTTTTAAAAATTTAAACATACAGCCTAGTTTTTAGTATAGAATGGTCTGAAACAGCCAATGAGCTCTTTTTATTTAAAAAAAAAAAGTATGTAAGCCTCCATTTTATAACTATCTTTCTTTTCATATTGCCATTCTACTGAAAGACACCTTCTGAGTGCATCCGGATCTCCTTGAAAGATTTTCACAGTGTGGATTGTAGGTCATAGCTATGTCTTCTGGAGTGAAAAGTATGCAGAAAAAAGAGGTATTTTGAAAGACCTTGTTTTGCCAAATGTAGACATTAAATGGATTGGTCAGAGAGGGTTAAAGGGGCACCAATTAATGCCCTTGGTGAAATCCTTTCTACATCTCCCACAGCCTGACCTTATAATTGTGCACTGTGGTGGAAATGACCTAGGCACTTTAACTGGGGTAGGTCTGGAAATGCTTGTTAAGGACACCTTTGTGCAATTGATGTCACTTTTTCCACAAACTACCTTTGTATATTCTAATATATGTCAAAGGCAAAAGTGGAACTGGTCCAACCAATATTGTCCGCAGATTGACAAAGCAAGAAAGCACGTCAATAAGTCTGTTTCTGCTTTCCTCAGAGACTATGGTATGGGTTCTATATACCACAACAACTTGCGTTACAACATGCAAGGCATTTATAGAGGAGACGGTGTTCATTTCACAGATGAAGGCAACAGAGTCTTCTTCTTTAACTTTAGACTCTGCATCCGTACTTACTTGTAGGTACAAAAAAACACTCAATGAACACAACGGCTCTTTTTAGAGCCAACCAACATCTAAACACTTAAACTTAATTTTTAATTCTATTTTTTTATGGTTTTTTTGCCGCCGTGCGCGCACCGTGCGCGCATCCCGCGATATTTTTTTTTTTTTTGTGACCTAAGGGGTCTTTCATGGTCCCCCTGAGAAGGGCTAGGGGGTCAGGGACTCTCTACCCTGCCCCATTTTCACGTTCTCCACTTGTGTTTTTAGCTCTCTCCTGCCTCTAAAACTCAAAATGGCGGCTGGGGGGTGCGCACACCGTGCGCGCACCCCGCGATTTTTTGAAAAAAAATTAATGTTTTTTTCACCCTTCGGGGTCCTTCAGGGACCCCCTGACAAAGGCTAGGGGGTCAGGAACTCTCTACCCTGCCCCCTTTTCACGTTCTCCACCTTTCTTTTTCCCTGTCACACACACAACACACAAAATGGCGGTCGACACTTCCTGATTTCGACCGATTCGAATGTTGACTGTCATTAATCCACCAATCAGAATTACGCTCGCGCACGACACCGTGCGCGTACCGTGCGCGCACGGTGCGCAGCTATAGATATGTATGTGCTTTTAACTGCAATTTTCTCAGGAACTACTGAACAGATTGACACCATAAAAGGCACATCCCTGACCTGAGGACTACCTCTTTGCCAAATTTCAAGTAATTCTGTTCAGCCGTTCGGGCTGTACCTTCGACTAAAGGTCCTATGGGAAAATGCATGGGTAAACGCGTTTTGGGACCCCCCTTTTTTCTCGGCCCCCGCTTGACGAATCACCCCGAGACTTTCAGGGTAGGAGCTGAGCGGAGCACCCCATTAGTTTTGAAAATTTCGCGAGGATTCGTCAACCGGTGACAAAGTTATTCAAAATAGAATTTTGAGATTTCCTATGGAAACACGGTCCTAACTAGAACTATCTACTGGCGACCACCAGTAGACAATATATATGTGTGTGACATCCACACACACACACACACACATACGTGCACATGCTTTTTAGAACATGCCTATGTACCATCACACAAATAAAACAACTCACCGCACACAACACACAGAAAGACATATACACAAAAAGGTTTTTTTTGACAGCCTTTTTGAGCCATTGGCTACTATGGCTCTGCTGGCACAAGCCCACTGGCCGAGGGTTGTCCATCAGGGTTGATTTCAGCCGAGACATTTGGCAGATGTGAATACAGAAAAAAATAGTTTATTCATACATTGGCATTCATACCTTTCTTTGTTTCTCTTTTTTTTAATTGGGAGGGACCTTATATGTTCTATCACTCCATCTCCTTAAGCTATAGCATTCGATTTAACATATGCGAGATTTCAGCTGTAATCCTCAGCGAAAGTCATGCCCTTTGAGGGCACAATGTGGGACAGAGGTGAGACCCTGAAGGTTCATTTCTTCCGATGTTGCACAAGAAGCTCTGAGACGAGGGTAAGATTCAGAGAGTTCATTGGCGCGGTGCCTCGACAACTACCTCCTCCTATGCTTCATCAAAACCTTCATTAAGAGTGCAGTGACAGCCGCATGCTACTAGCATTAATACATTTGGGGAGCTTGAAATCCACAATGAAAGACCTGTATTAATGAATCCACCCGCTCTTTAAGACACAGTGGAATGGGAGGGTTGATGTTCTTTTAAATCTGTTTATAGTGTACACTATAACATTTAAGAGACTCAATTGTCGAAGTCACTCAGGCAGCAACGAAGCAGGCGTTGGCAAGTAGTGGGCATGGTGCATAGAGGGTTTTATATGGGCCAAGAGACAAGGTCAGCGAGGGCCAGAAATGTCTCACTCTCACTGCACCTGAACTTCTTACTGTAGTGCTTGACTCATTCATTAAGTCAGGGAGTGAAGCTGTTTCTTTAAGCAAACTGAAAGAAGCGATATACATTGAGCAGCTGCTGTTTCATAATCTGTGTGACGTATGGAATGGTGAATTACCAGGCGTGTATGAATACATGTGCTCCTGATGCATTAGTCAGTGTTCTCAAGATGTGTTGCGTCATCCCCAAGGAATGATTGGCCAACCCATGCCAGATTGTCACCTGCCTCTGTGCGTGTTGTTGTTTACTCAGTCTCTCGTCCGTCAAGGAATATTTACGGTTTGTGTTTTTGCATGTATTAATTAGCCTTGACTTCTCCATCATTCGTGAAACCGCCACCCCTCCTGCCTTTCAATCCTCTTTCATACTGTGGACTTGACCATTTGCATGCATATTGTGTTCTAAATTGCCTCTACTTTCCCTTTAAGTCGGACAGATTCACAAGGAAAACCTGAGTAAATGCCCAGTTTCTTATAGAGCTGTAATAGTACCAGTTAGCCAATTTTCAAACATAAGGTCAAGTGTGAAGGCTGGTATTACAAATACTTTCTCCTCATTTCACAGTAAACCACTTTAGGATTAGACCAGCAGGAAGTTCCTAATCTTCATGTTTAGCCTGGGTAGATGCCAAAATATTGAGGACAGGAATATTAACCATAATATATATATATCATCTACAAAATATGAATTACTACCATGTGGTCAAGTCAAGCGTATATGAGGCAGTGTAGACTTACTGTTAAGTCAAAGTATGAAATTAGATTGCCTGGTAAGAACTAGCCATACTCAAAGCAGTTGTTTATTTCTCACCTAAGACAACCCACTTGCTGTCTCTTGTGAGTCCTTTTGGTACCTTTTAGTGGGCTTGGTAACTGCCCATTGGTTGGCTGGATTGAAACTCTGATTTGCCTGCTTCTTAGTTGGTAGCGTAGGTAGGGTTCCCCTCATCTTCCTGTGTTTGTCCCTCCCTTTGAGCATAGGCTCATTACTGAGTCATACTCAGAGGCGCAACCAGAGCCAAATTTCGGGGGGGGCTGAGCAAAAATTTCGGGGGGGGCTGAACTTTAAGCAATAGGCAGAGTGGAGCTGCAGGGGCTCTTGAAAGGGGTGAAACAACAGCAAGGCCTCATTAACATGCAAATGGTCTTTTAAAGACCTGTGAAGTGCTCGGGTGCGGCTGCTTTTTTGCCCAGGAAGGTGTCTCATCCCGGGCTGCCACTCACGACGGGGGGGGGGGGGCGGGGCTGAAGCCCTTTGAGTCCAATGGGTGTTGCGCGCCTGGTCATACTGCTTACTTTTACACAAGCTACTTTTTTTTTGTTTAGCACTCTTTCCTCTTGTACTTCTCCCTCCTCCATGTTCCTCACCAGCCCCTCCAAACCACCCACCGTTGTCCATGTGCTTCCCACAGTCCATTGTTAGAAAGGGTAGACGGACCGGGAGGGTCGGCCGGGGTCAGGAGGAGAGGTCTCCGGGGAGAGCCGTCTCCAGCGATCGTACAGACAAGTAACTTCCCCCCCACAGACAGATACCACACACGGATAAGGTTCAGGGTTCTTTATAAGCACTTCTTAGGGTACGGTTGAATGGTACAAGGAGGTCTGGACTCAGGGGTCCCCTCGATTCAAGTCTCTCAAAGCAGGGTAAGGGGTAGCGGGACAGTCTGTCTACCAGTCAGGTAGTTTGGATGAGATGATGATTAGCTCACAATCCTCGAGCTTAGTTGGTACGGGCCGCGGCAGCGCCAGCAGGTCCCGGTGGAGATGGTCGGTACACGGTCCGCGGCAGCGCCAGCAGGTCCCAGTGGAGATGGTCGAGGTACGGTCCGCGGCAGCGCCAGCAGGTCCCGGTGAGGATGGTCGTTACAACGGGCCGCGGCAGCGCCAGCAGGTCCCGACGAGGATGGATGTTGTAGAAGGCCGCGGCAGCGCCAGCAGGCAGGACGATGGTTCACAAGAGCGGGCTACGGCAGCGCCAGTAGTCCGTCAAGGCTGAGTTCTCTCGGTGTCTCTCGACTCCAGGATACAACTGCCTTCCTGCTCCGGAGTTGCCCCAGTTATAGGGCAGCCGCCCTTTGATGTCCGGACCCTCGCACTTGGAGGTCGGAGGGCCCGGGATGAAGGTGTCCAGACACCCAGCAGGGGGTGGAGCCGGCGCCTGGGGGAGCTGGAGGCGATCGGCACCTGGCGGGGGAAGAGCTCTTGACACTTCGTCCTCCCATTGACCTGCCAAGTGGTCCGCTCACCTCCCGGGTGGATGGTGGTGCCGGGATGTCGGGGCCGGCCAGGCCCGGGGTTAGGGTCGGGGCTAGGCCACGCGGCCTCGTGGTGCAGGGCCCAAGATGGCGGCTTGAACCGGCCGGGGGAGCCGGTGGGGCTGGGCCCCGTGATGAGTAGAGGTCCGAGGGCAGAAGATCCGTCGTGAGACGGGGTACGGGTGCTTTTCGTGGGTTATGCCTGGTGGGCCGGAGCTCGGGCCCTGTCGTGCGGGGAGGGAGCAAGCCCTTCATGTGGCCTGTCCAACATGCGTCCCCCCCAGCTGAAGGCGGGGAGAGTCACCCATCTCCTTGGGGACTCTCTTCGTCGAGGCGGAAAAAGCGGGACAGGCCATCCGCGTTGGCGTGGTCTTGGCCTGGTCGGTGCTCCACAGTGAAGTCCATTCCCTGCAGGGAAATGGACCAGCGCAAGAGTTTTGGGTTCTCCCCCCGCATCTGCATCAGCCACTGCAGGGGTCGATGGTCGGTTTGTACCCGGAAATGGGTACCGAAGAGATAGGGCCGGAGCTTTTTGAGGGCCCACACCACTGCGAAGGCCTCCCTCTCGATGGTGCTCCAGCGCTGTTCTCGGGCCAGGAGACGTCGACTGATGAAGGCCACCGGCTGGTCATGACCTTCGGGGTTTAACTGAGAAAGGACGGCTCCGATGCCGTGGTCGGAGGCGTCGGTCTGTACCACGAATTCCCGACTGTAATCGGGGGCCTGGAGCACAGGGGCGGTGCACAGGGCGGCCTTCAGCTTCTCGAAGGCCGCTTGACAATCGGGGGTCCAGTTAATCCGCTTCGGTTGGTTCTTGGACGTGAGACCCGTGAGGGGCCCCACGATGCTGCCGTAGTCCTTCACGAACCGCCGGTAGTAGCCGGTGAGCCCCAAGAAGGCTCGGACCTCGGTCTGGGTGACGGGGGGCTGCCAGGACTGGATGGCAGCAATCTTAAGTTGTAGCGGGGCCACCAGCCCACTTCCCACTTGGTGCCCAAGGTAGGTCACAGACCCTTGGCCAATTTGGCACTTGCCGGCCTTAATTGTGAGGCCGGCCCGCTGGAGGGCCTGTAGGACCTCTTGGAGGTGACGGAGGTGGTCGGGCCAGTGGCGGCTGTATACAGCGATATCGTCCAGGTAGGCAGCGCTGAACTCTTCGAGCCCCGCCAAGACCTGGTTCACGAGGCGTTGAAACGTGGCGGGGGCATTCTTCATGCCGAAGGGCATGACCTTGAATTGGTAGTGGCCATCGGGGGTAGAGAAGGCTGACCGTTCCTGAGCCCTGGGTGTGAGGCCGATCTGCCAGTAGCCCGCTGTTAGGTCGAAGATACTGAGGTAGCGGGCGGCCCCCAGCCGGTCGATCAGCTCGTCTGCTCGGGGGATCGGATGAGCGTCGGTCCGGGTGACAGCGTTCAAGCCCCGGTAGTCGACGCAGAATCTCAGTTCAGGTGCGGTGCCGGGGGCAGCGGCTTTGGGGACCAATACAACCGGACTGGCCCAGGGACTGTCCGAGGGCTCGATGACCCCGATTGTAAGCATCTTGGCCACCTCCTCCTGTATGCAGGCCCGTACCCGATCTGGTACGCGGTAGGCCCGGTGTCGGACAGGGGGACTGTCCCCGGTGTCCACGTCGTGCAAACACCAAGGGGTGACCCCGGGGGTGAGGGAGAACAGGGTAGCAAACTGCAGCAGGAGGTTCCGGCAGCCCTGGCGTTGCTCCGAAGTGAGGGCGTCAGAGAGCCGGACCCCGTCCACGGAGCCGTCATTCTCCTGAGTCTTCAGAAGATCCGGGAGGGGTTCGGAGTCCTCCTCTGCCCCACTGTCCGTAGCCATCAGGAGGCTGAGTTCTGAGCGCACAAAGTGTGGTTTGAGTCGGTTGGTGTGGAGGACCCGAAGGGGGTTCCGGGAGGTCCCCAGGTCGATGAGGTAAGTGACGGGGCTTTTGCGCTCGACCACTTTGAAGGGCCCCGTCCACTTATCTTGCAAGGCACATGGTTCGGTGGGGGACATCACCCATACTTGTTGTCCAGGCTCGAACTCAACGGAGGAGGCATTGTGATCATACCACTTCTTCATGTCCTCCTGGCTGGCCTCGAGGTTCGCCTTGGCCATCTCTCTGAAGCGCCGGGTCTGGTTGCGTAGGGCCAGGAGGTATTTGAAGACGTCTGGAGGGGTCTTTAGGGGGGCCATCTCCCAACCTTCTTTTACTAGGCTGAGGGGCCCTCGCACAGGGTGCCCGTACAGGAGTTCGAAAGGGCTAAAACCGAGGGACTTCTGGGGAACTTCTCGGTAAGCGAAGAGGAGGCACGGGAGTAGTACATCCCACTGGCGACGGAGGGGCTCTTCCAATCCCCCAATCATCCCCTTGAGGGTGCGGTTAAAACGCTCCACTAGTCCGTTCCCTTGGGGGTGATAGGGGGTCGTGAATCTGTAGGTGACCCCGCATTGTTGCCAGAGGGACTTCATGTATTTGGATATAAAGTTCGTGCCTCGGTCGCTGACGACTTCTCGGGGGAAGCCTACCCGGGAGAAGATCCCCATTAGGGCCCGGCCAACCACCGGAGCTGTCACGGTCCGTAGGGGCACCGCCTCGGGGTAGCGGGTGGCATGGTCCACCAGTACTAAGATGAACCTGTGTCCTTGTGCCGTGCGGGGGTCCAGAGGCCCCACGATGTCTATCCCCACCCTTTCGAACAGGGTGGTGACCACAGGGAAGGGTTGCAGAGGGGCTTTCAGCTTCCGACCACTCTTCCCGCTGGCTTGGCATGTGGGGCAAGATCGGCAGTGGTTCAGGACGTCGTTCCTCATTTTCGGCCAGAAAAAGTGGGTCACTAGGCGGTTGTACGTTTTATCCTGGCCCAGGTGTCCAGCCAGGGGGACATCGTGGGCCAGGTTGAGCAGAAAGTCTCTGAAGCGGAGAGGTACCACCAGTACTCGACCGGCCCCCAGCTCGGCGATTCTTTGCTCGCTGTATAGCAGGTCGTTATCCCAGTAGACCCAGTGAGTTCCGGTGGAGTCCCCTGTGTTCTGGGCGCTGGCTTGTTGGCGGAGTCCCTCGAGGGAGGGACAGGTCTTTTGTTCCTGGCGGAACTGTTCTTGGGTGGGCCCCCCTTCTTGACGCCACTGAGCCAGGTCAGGAAGGTCCTGGGGTTGCGCGTCCCCTTCGGTCGTTGAGTCTGGGAGGCTGGCCTCGTCGTTGTCTTCTACTGGGGCGACTGGGGGCGGGGGTGCTGGCCATTCTGGTTCTTCTGATCGAGGGACGGCACGGGCGGCCATGGACCGGGTGGTTATGCAGGCCCAGTCCGGGAGGCCCAGCATCCCCAGGTGCTCTCTTCTCTCAACGGTGGCCCACGGGGAACTCTCGAGGTCATTCCCCAGGAGGCAGTCCACGGGGGCATCGTCCCGGACCGTCACCTTCAACAGGCCGGAGACCCCTCCCCATTCGAATGGGACGCAGGCCATTTGACACATACTTTCAGAGTTGTCTGCCGAGCGGACGGGGCAGAGAATGTTCGGCAGGATTTGCTCGGGCTTCACCAGGTGACAGCGGACGGCCGTCACACTGGCGCCTGTGTCACGCAAGGCCTCGGCTCGTTGTCCATTAATGGTCACCCACTGACCGTATTTCCTGGTGTTAGCGGGTAGGGGAGCCCGCGGGACCATGTCTCTTCCCCCTAAGCACGCCAGGACCATGGCGGCCGGTTCCCACTCTTGCTGGGCCGGCTCATACTCCTCTGGTTCCTCCAATGATCGCTCTTCCCCCAGGGCGGCGGCAGCTACCTGGCGGGGCTTGGGTGTTTGGTTCTGCGGGCAGCTCGGGTCATTGGCGTAGTGGCCGACTCGCTGGCATCGGTGGCACGTGACGTTGGCTCGGACCCCAGGACGCCACGGGGGGTTGCCCCGACCGGCCGGAGCCGGGGTGCTGGCCACGGGTGTTGCGGGCAAGGCGTCTCTCCCTCGCCCCTGGCCCCCTCCTCCTCCCCGAGGACGGTGCTGGCCTTGGTTGTTTCGGTTCTGTTCGTGTGGCCCCCTTCGGCCCACTCGGGTGCTTTCCCATCGGTCAGCTTCGGCGGCGAGCTGCCGGGGGTCAGTCAGCTTACTGTCGAGGAGGTGCTGCCTGAGCTCGACGAAGCAGTTGTTTGACAGGTGCTCCCATACCATCAGGTTAAAGAGTTGTTCGTAGGTGGTGACCTGGCTCCCCTTTAACCAACCCTCGAAGGCACGGCTGAAATAGTTCACGTATTCTACCCAAGTTGTACCTGGGATCCGGGTGCAATCTCTGAACCTCTGGCGGTACATCTCGGGTGTGAGGCCGTAGCGGGTGAGGAGGGCAGCCTTCATGTGGTCGTAGGACGACATTTGGTGATCTGGGAGCTGCAGTAGGGCATCGCGACCCTCGTTGATAAACCTCCCCCAAAGTCCGGCTCCCCAATCACTCCGGTCGATCCGGTGGGAGGTCATGGCGATCTCGTAGGCTTTAAACCACTGTTGTATGTCGTCTTCTCGGACATACTCGCGGACAACATCCTTGGGGATGTGGACTTTTTTCTCGATTGGCCCCGGGGTGTGTGGTCGCTCAGGCACCCCCAGTTCCTTATTCTGTTTCCGAAGTTCTATTTCCGCCAGTTTGCGCTCGTGCTCGAGCGTTATTTTTTTCTCCTCCAGCTCTCTCTGTCTCTGCTTCTCTTCTCGTTCATCTCGGAGCCGCATGTGCTCGAGGTTGAGTTTCTGTTCAGCTAACTTGAGTTCCCCATCCATCTTGAGTCGTGCCATTTCCAACTCGTGCAATCTGGTTCTTTCTCTTTCTCGGATCTCCTCCTGCGAGAGACCCGTTCCCCGCTCCTCGGGAGCCGTGGTGTTCCCCTCTGGTGTGATGCTGCTTTGGTCGGAGGGTCCGGCGACCCCAGTTTCTGTCCACGACTCTAGGGCGTGTTTTAGATCATCTTTGGTACTCAGGCCGGTGGTAGCAATGCCAAGTTCTATGCAGAATTGTCTCAGTTCGCGGTGGTTGTATTCTTCTATTTTATCCATTTGGAATTTCTCGGTGGAGTTGCTATCTTTGGCTGACATCGTGTTTTTGTCGTGGGGTGAGCTACTCTCTGTACGATTACGCGTTGATTCGGATCGCGCCGCTGGCCACCAATGTTAGAAAGGGTAGACGGACCGGGAGGGTCGGCCGGGGTCAGGAGGAGAGGTCTCCGGGGAGAGCCGTCTCCAGCGATCGTACAGACAAGTAACTTCCCCCCCACAGACAGATACCACACATGGATAAGGTTCAGGGTTCTTTATAAGCACTTCTTAGGGTACGGTTGAATGGTACAAGGAGGTCTGGACTCAGGGGTCCCCTCGATTCAAGTCTCTCAAAGCAGGGTAAGGGGTAGCGGGACAGTCTGTCTACCAGTCAGGTAGTTTGGATGAGATGATGATTAGCTCACAATCCTCGAGCTTAGTTGGTACGGGCCGCGGCAGCGCCAGCAGGTCCCGGTGGAGATGGTCGGTACACGGTCCGCGGCAGCGCCAGCAGGTCCCAGTGGAGATGGTCGAGGTACGGTCCGCGGCAGCGCCAGCAGGTCCCGGTGAGGATGGTCGTTACAACGGGCCGCGGCAGCGCCAGCAGGTCCCGACGAGGATGGATGTTGTAGAAGGCCGCGGCAGCGCCAGCAGGCAGGACGATGGTTCACAAGAGCGGGCTACGGCAGCGCCAGTAGTCCGTCAAGGCTGAGTTCTCTCGGTGTCTCTCGACTCCAGGATACAACTGCCTTCCTGCTCCGGAGTTGCCCCAGTTATAGGGCAGCCGCCCTTTGATGTCCGGACCCTCGCACTTGGAGGTCGGAGGGCCCGGGATGAAGGTGTCCAGACACCCAGCAGGGGGTGGAGCCGGCGCCTGGGGGAGCTGGAGGCGATCGGCACCTGGCGGGGGAAGAGCTCTTGACACTTCGTCCTCCCATTGACCTGCCAAGTGGTCCGCTCACCTCCCGGGTGGATGGTGGTGCCGGGATGTCGGGGCCGGCCAGGCCCGGGGTTAGGGTCGGGGCTAGGCCACGCGGCCTCGTGGTGCAGGGCCCAAGATGGCGGCTTGAACCGGCCGGGGGAGCCGGTGGGGCTGGGCCCCGTGATGAGTAGAGGTCCGAGGGCAGAAGATCCGTCGTGAGACGGGGTACGGGTGCTTTTCGTGGGTTATGCCTGGTGGGCCGGAGCTCGGGCCCTGTCGTGCGGGGAGGGAGCAAGCCCTTCGTGTGGCCTGTCCAACATCCATCCAGCACACTCTCCATTTTCCATGTGTTTGTCACTTTGCTACCCCAGTCTCGCTTGCAACCCCTCCTTTGTCTGTGTGCTTCCCCCACTCCTCCTGCCTACCCTCTATTGTGTCCTTCAACCATTAGTTTTTCATGTGCTTCCTTCCACCAGTGCCTACCGCCCACCCTATGTTGTCTGTGTGCTTTCTCCAGTCTCTCCTATCCAGGCTCCATTGTCCGTGTGTTTGCTCCAGCCCCACTGCCTACTCTCCGCTGTCCATGTACATCCTCTAGCCCCTCCCGGCCACCCTCCATTATCCATGTGCTTGTCCGTTTGCTTCCCCAGCCCCTCTTGCCCACCCCCAATGTTTGTGTGCTTCCCCCACCCTAGCCACCCACCCACCCTTTATTTTTCGTTTGGTTCCTCAGACCCTCACTCCATTGCGTGTGCATTCCCCATTCCCTCCTGCCCACCCTCAATTGACCATGAGCTCCCCATCCTCTCTTGCCTGCAGTGGCGTAGCAAGGTCAGGTTGTACCCGGTGCGGAAAATTTCTTGTCACCCACCAACTCATAGTGTACAGAGGCAATAGCATGTCGGGCGTTTGGTACCCTTCATGGTCTGTGGTGTAACGGCTGACGGCTTAAGATCCTCCAATAGGAGGACCTGGAACTTATAAAAATAAATGCTTATATCGCACACGCTCTCCCATTAAATGAAATTAATTTGTTTATATTATACTGACTGTGACTGACAACTACTAAGTAGCTGGTGGTTTTACTACTTACTGTTCGTTCTCACTCGTTTCTTCTTCCTGAACCAGGCAGCATGACTGGCGCGTCGGCAACTGCAAGGCTGACGGCACCTGGCAGTTAAAGGTGGCCGCGGCAATTAATTTATCCGCCACCATCAGGGCCGAGGCCCTGGGCCCTGCCGGCAGCCACCAGCTCTGCTCAGTAATTCTGGTGGCCAGGCCGCTGCAGCACCGCCAGTCACAGTGAGTGAGGACCCTTCATGCGGTCTCTGCTGAGTGCATGATCATATAACCCTCTCCATGGCCTCGACTTGGCTGGCCCGGGTGCTGCTCGTACATAAAAGTCGCCATGGCCATATATTTGATTTAGCCACATCTGGGGCCCCTCAGCGCAGTAAGCCTGGCTAGGGAGGTGTGAACAGCAGGGGCAGAGCACCATGATTGCCAAGGCCGCCTGCAAACCACTAAGTGAAGCTAACCTGCCCGGCACCGACCAGTCGTTCTCAGTCCTTTCTCATAATGCAAGTCCCCCGTTCTGGCCGCATGAAGTGACATCACACACCATGGCCCTGTGGCAGAAAGTTGTCTTACTGAACCTGACAGGGGAAGGCCGGCCCCGGATGTCTCGGTAACAGCAATTGGGAGATACCCAGCTGGGCTGTGACGTCAGGCTGCCTAGTAGCTCGAAGCACGGGTTCAAAAGATACATTGTAGCAACACTGCCACTCACTGTGATCCTGCTCAGCAGCTGATTCCCCCCCCCCCCAAGGCTGTAGGAGCAGAGCACAGGCCACTGGCGCGAGCTGCCAGCTGCCACACACACTGTTTGCAGCACACTTTCTGTGACAGCCAGAAACTATGCGTTATGCATGACAATGCATTTCAGTGCGGTGATGCGGAGCACCACACTGAAATGTGTTATTCTAGCGCCTGCGTGGTACTTGGCAGGCCACAAAAGATGATGCACACAATACAGTTGGGTTGTCTTTGGTCCTAGACAGGCATCAGAGTACAAGCTCATGTCAGATGCCTCAGCCTCGCCTGTAGACGGGAGGCTATCTCGTCGTCCCACACTTTTCACTAGAAACCAGGGCCGGGGTAGGTTGAGGCAAGATGGCATCCGCGCGAGTGGACGTGTGAGCTGACCGTTCCTGCCTGACCTCGCAAAGAGGCTGTTAGAAGGGAGAAGGGTGATGAAGACGCATAACCTGGGTTAATAAGAAATACTCTGCCGCCCTTTAGAACTTCCTAATCTATCGACTGACTCTTTTTGGCTGCTCACGGATCTCTACAGGCGGATTACGTGCTACATACCTGCTACATATCTGCTGACGCCCGATGCTGGAAGCTTTTTTTGTTCTCGCAGCAGGACTGCAGCGGTGCCGACGGAGCCGGTGGGCGGTTGCTACGCTCAAGCTGCGGAACACGGTGATCGACTTCACCTGGGGACAGTCTAGCGAGCGTGGAGGAAGAGCTGATTCTCCGACGGCAATGCCCCCGAAGGGAACGTGCGGGAGACCGCGAGTCCAAGAAGGTGAAAACGTCGATGGCGATACGGAGGTGAGAGATAAGACTGTGGGAAATCCAGCTAAGAGTACTAAAAGTGACTTTAACGCCGTGAGAGTCAAAGGGGACGGGGCTGACAACAAAATCATTCCGGCAATTTTTTCCTCCCCTAAAGACAAACGGAAGGGGTAAAAAGCAACGCATATCTCTGAAGAAGTTTCGGATCTAGCAGATATTACTGTTGGGGCCGCACTGAATATGGAAGGAATGAACTCAATACCCAATTTGGCAGCACGGGAGGAAAATATTTTAGAAACTGTCAGATCTCAGGCAAATGACAGCGATGTGGCCTCACAACAAAATGTTGTTGACTCTGAGGGCGCCGGTGGTATAAGTGGTATAAGTCAGACAACAGCAACTGCAAATTGTGATTCAACTGGCGGCAATCAGTCAGTCAATTTACCTACCGTAAATCTGCAGGGTGATAACGATACACACCTACAAGAAACAGAATCGGGGTACTTCTTCTCCCTGTCAGAACAATCAATGTCATCTTGTGAGGATTTGGCGTTACAACACTCTGAACAGTTGAATGTGGCCGTTGGCAGCGGCCACAGTAGTATTTCTTTCGAGGATTCTGGCGATTTTGTAGATGGTAGTCCCCATACTGTACGAAAAAGACCTGACCTGATGGCTGGTAAGGGGGTTGTGGAAAGCCCGAACCTTCCTGTTAATCCGGCACAAAATATTTATCCGGGTGACGATATTTCACTATCTTTAATATATCAATCGATCATGTCCCATCGGGATGAAACTCGTGAGGAGAGTCAGAGGGTTCAAAACCTGTGCCGTAAATTACAAAATTTGGTGCGGCGGTTTGTTAAATCTCATGCAGATTTCACTTCGAGATTCCATGAAGCAGAAACGCGAATCTCTAATCTAGAGGACGAACTGGTGCAACAGAAGGCATTTCCGAAAGGAAAGGAGGGGCATGATCCGCGCAAGTTTATAGTGGAACTGTTTAAAAATGCCTTCCCTGAACTTACTAAATGGGATTGGGATAGGGAGATTGAACGAGCTCATAGGTTCCCTTTTAATATTAGTAACAGCGCAAGGCGAAGCTATCGCTCATATCTTTTTAGCTAATTGACAAAAAGACTAAGCTGCTATTTTGTATTTTGTATTGTGCTTGGTGTACCGATACACATTGCTCATTTGCACGACGTTTTTAAATTACTTTTAAATGTTTTATAATCAACTGTGCTCTTGCATATTGGGAACTACTTGCTTCTGGGTCTAATTACTCACCTGCTGCAAACAGTGTGTGCTCTCTTCGCGGGTCACGGTCCCCGGTCCGTCACGGCTAAAAGTGCCGATTGAACGGAGGGACGAACGCGACTCCGCCTACCTCCCGACCTTCATTTCCTGTTCCAGGGTATTTTAGGCAGATGGTTTGCCGGCCGCGCAGCGGACGCGCGCAGCAGGCGCGCCACTGGCGCGCCGAAGGCGCGCCTAAGGCAAGCCCGTCTGCGCCCGGCCGCGACCGGCCGCCGACCAGAGCCGGCCAGCATGCCAGTTGTAGGAGTGGTCGATCTGTTTGCTGGTCGCGGGACGAGTTGCTGGATCTCCAAGGTCCTCTCTGCGCTAGATCTCATCAGTTTGACCTAGCGGCTGCCCCATTGCCACTTAGCTGCGGGACCTGCCAAAAGAGTCTGTGTTTAGATCAGGCTACCAACACAAGACAAACTGGTCCCCGGGGCCTTTTAAAGGAGCGTAAGGTTAATATAAAGGCAGCCCTTATTAATTGCAGATCTTTGGTTAGGCATGCAACAGAGGTGTGGTCACTTCTAAACGATGGGATTTGGGACTTGCTGTTTTTGACAGAAACCTGGCTCCACCTGGATACGGTTACATCAATTGCTTTGGCTATACCCTCTGGCTTTAACTTTTTCTATGCCAATCGGGAGGGCGGAAAGAGAGGGGGTGGGGTGGCCATTATCCTCAAGGATTCGTGGGAGATGGCATCCTCGGACTCGCTGGCTGAGCAGGGCATTGAGGGTCTTAATTTCTGCATACAATTCAATCCGACTTTTGCCCTTGCTGGCATCCTTATTTACAGACCCCCTGACTGTGCTACAACGGCTCTCCAGAATCTATGCAGTTTAATTGCCCAAAAATCAGTTAAGTACACCAATTTTATGGTTCTAGGAGATTTTAATGTACATGCTGGCGATGCTAACAGCGCACAAGCAGGTCAACTTATATCTGCTTTAGCTGGCATTGACCTCATTCAACAGGTTTTCTCGCCCACGCACATTGCAGGCCACACCTTAGATTTAGTATTTACCACTCTTACTGATTTAAATATGGAGAGTCCAATTCCGTTAACGTGGTCAGATAATTATCTGATCCCTTTTGGCTTTACCCTGCCAAATGGTGGGCAAGCGGAGGGCTCCCGCTGGACGCTAAAGAGAAATTGGAAAAACCTGAATGAAGCTGGCCTAAGCACTGTTTTACGGGCTACTCGTCCCCACCTATCCTCTGACCCAAATGTAGACGCAGTCTCCATTCATCAATGGATTGCCTCTGCAGTAGACTCGGTAGCTCCGGTTAGAGTAGTCAAATCCACGAGATTGTCCCCGACTGCCGCCTGGTTCTCATGCGCCCTTAAAGCCACAAAAAGTAAGTGCAAAAGATTGGAGCGCCAGTGGAGAGTGAGTTATAGCGACTCAACCAAGGCTTCCTACAAAAAAGCATTAAAAGACTATCATAAGGACATAAAAGCAGCTATGAGAGATTACTTTATCAACCGCATCCAGAATGCAGACCACTCTGGTCGCGAGGTTTTTAAAGTAGTTCAATCCTTTTTTAACCCTAAGGCACTGGAGACCAATGTCAGACCCACCCCAGCCCTGTGTGGCAAAATAGCCAATCACTTTGAAAACAAAATTTTAAAGGTCTACGACTCCTTCGCACCATCGGAGCCAACTATGGCGCCAGACAAATCTCCAATCGCGTCGGATTCTCCTATGCTTATCAATTTTACGCCTATACTATTAATGGATGCTTTAGCCGTAATTCAGAAATGTCGCTCAGGCACTCCTGATGATCCCTGCCCACCTAAATTATGGAAAATAATATCCGCCCCTATGGCGGATACATTACTCCAGCTATGGAACTCCTCGCTGGACACGGGAATCTTCCCGGACTCTTGGAAACATGCAACTCTTCTACCACTACGAAAGAAACCGAATGGTGACCCGGACGATCTTAGTAATCTCAGACCTATTTCCTTGCTCTCCGCCCCAGGCAAGATGCTGGAGAAACTGGTGCAACCTCAACTGACCTCCTTCATCGAGCTCAGAGGGTCACTGCATGATACACAATCAGGCTTCAGGGCCGGTTTCAGTACAGAAACCGCGCTCCTTGAGGTCGCAGAGTCAGTTAGATGGGCTCTGGACTCAGGAGCCTCGGCAATGCTGGTGCTCTTGGATCTATCTGCGGCGTTTGATACCGTGGACCACTCTATACTGATCCAGAGATTACACGCCGCGGGATTTGAGGGTAAAGTTCTGTCCTGGCTGACATCCTATCTGAGGGGCCGTACTCAGAGGGTCGCCCTTAAGCCATATGAGTCCGATCCGAAACAGCTGTGGTGTGGTGTCCCGCAGGGATCGGCCATGAGCCCCCTACTCTTCAATTTATACCTCGCTCCGCTCTTCTCTTTGATCGCCAACTGGGGTGTTAAAGCGATTTCCTACGCTGACGACACCCAGTTGTTTTTCTCTTTCAAGGAGCAGACGGAGGAGGCTTTTAAGAATTTTAAAGGCTGCTTACGGGATATTGCGGCTTGGATGAACTCAAACAAATTAAAGCTGAACGCGGGGAAGACCGAAGTATTGTTCTTCGGTCAGGGCTGTGTCCCTGACGCAGAGTTGTGGTGGCCGGTAGAAATGGGTCCACCTCCCTCTCCCGCCAAATGCATCCGGAACCTAGGGGTGAGATGGGAGACAGATCTCTCCTTCTTAGCTCAAATACAGCAAGTCTCAGCTACTTGCTTCAGTAAATTAAAAAATTTACGGAAAATACTGCTGTATTTACCAGAAGACTGCCGGAAAACTGTAGTCCATGCAACAGTTACCTCAAGGCTGGACTATGCTAATGGACTGTACCTTGGTCTGCCAAAATATGCGATTCATCGACTCCAGATGGTTCAGAACGCGGCTGCGAGACTGGTCTGCCGTTTGCCTTCTCGAGACCATGTCTCTCCGCATCTTCTGAAACTCCACTGGCTTCCAGTAGAGAAGAGAATCGTTTTTAAGGCCATGACCCTGGTTTACAGGGCTCTAAGCGGTAAATGCCCGAGCTATCTGAAAGAAAGATTGCGCCCCTATAAACAGACCCGTGCGTTGCGCTCTAACTCCCAAAACCTGCTACAATCCCTCCACTTTAGGAAATCTCGCCTGGGTGGGAGAACCTTCACGGTTAGAGCAGCCACTCTGTGGAACTCCTTGCCAGGCTACCTTCGTCAGGCTAACACAGAACCTGGTTTCCGGAAGGCCCTGAAGACCTGGCTGTTCAAATCAGATTAACACTCTTGAGGTGGCTCTCTTCCTTCTTCGTTTGCTGCAGTGCCTGAGGTTTAGCGCCGGGACACACCTGTCGGGTGTAGCTGTCGCGCTCTATAAGCTGCTGTATTATTATTATTATTATTATTGACTGAATCACTGCGTACTATTAAGGATGATACCCAATGGAAAATGGCTGACATTGAGAATCGGACATGTAGGAACAATTTGAGAGTCTTGCAGATTCCGAAAGGAAAGGAGGGGCATGATCCGCGCAAGTTTATAGTGGAACTGTTTAAAAATGCCTTCCCTGAACTTACTAAATGGGATTGGGATAGGGAGATTGAACGAGCTCAAAGGTTCCCTTTTAATATTAGTTTTCGAGCAGGCCAGGCTGAGAATAAACCTAGAGCTTTTTTAATCTCTTTTAACAGCTTTTTGGCACGAGAGGAGGTTTTTCAGTTAGCATGCCCTGATAAGAAAAGACCTGGGAATGATTTTGAATTTTTTGTAAGGCCCGATTTTTGCCGATATACTGCTGAGAATCGCTGGCAGCTCCGGCAGCTTGTTATACAATTTCAAGCTAAAGGGGCTCAAGCATATTTAATGAACCCGGCCAAGTTAAAAGTGATCTTCCAGGAGCGTACTCGTTTTTTCACTAATGAAGGGTCTGCTAAAGAATTTTTTAACTCCATATAGGGATTATTGGCAATAGGCTGGTAATATTTAGGGGTGTCATTGTCATTGGAAGACTGTGTTACTCCTATTCCTTCTACCCTTTATATTTCATAAATAAACTTGTATTTGGTTTCATCTCCGGTCCTTGACTGGAGGGATCTGCGAGCAAAGGCAGGGGATGCACGGAAGCTTCGCATCTGCAGGACCATAGGTCCTAAAGCCTCGTTAAAGGGGGGTGGGGGGGGGGAGAAGAGCACCTGGGGGGGGGGCGTTGGGGGGACACCAAGGTGGGGTAAAAAGGGGGTAAAATCCACAGTAACAAAGAGGAAGAATTTCAATAAAGTAGTGAAACAGTTTCAGATTCTTTGCTTGCTCTATGTTAAGGCAACATATTCAGCAGGGCTGTCATTATTGGTTTACTTATGGTTTTATAATGGCTTCTAAAATGATTAAAATATGTTCATTGAATGTTTCAGGTCTCAATAATTTCAATAAAAGGAAGAGGGTAGCTGCTGAACTTCAAATTATTCAACCGCATTTGGTGTGTCTCCAGGAGACGCATATACCTTGGAGTAAACGGCATATCCTAAAGGAGGTAGGGTTTTCACTTGTTGTGGCTTCTCAGCAATCATCAATGACTCGTGGAGCGGTGATATTAGCCAAACCCACTCTGCAGGTATTCGGTTGCTATTTAGCAGATAAGTTAGGCCGTTGGGCTATAGTCGAGTGTGGCTGTGGAAGCAGTAAATATACAGTCTGTACTATTTATGGGTCCAATTTAGATGAGGGCGCAATTTTGGAGGATTTAAATTTAGAGCTTGCTTCCTGGCCAACTCCGCTGATTGTATGTGGGGACATAAATATCAATGTAACCATTCCAGAGTTGCAAGATGGTCTACAAGGATACAAAGGTCGTAAACCACGGGTCTTTAAGGCCTTTTAAAATTTGTTAAACGATCACGGGTTGGTAGACTCATGGGGTAACTTACATCCTACAGACCCGGGGTATACGCTTTACTCCTTCCCCCATAAAAAATTGGTACGGTTGGACTATTTTTTTCTATCTATTGCCTCTTTAGCAGGGGCTTCGGTTCAAATGTTTCCTAGGATTTCTTCGGACCATGCCCCAATTGTTTTAGAAGTGGCAGCATCTGGGTCTAATTCTAAACCTAGAACCTTCTCTTTTGATCGGATACTCTGCTTAAATGATGAGTTTAGAGAGCATATGTCGGGTTGGATCAAGGAATTTTTTGATCATAATAGACAAACTGCTCATGTACCAATTATATGGGATACTTTTAAGGCCTGTTTCAGGGGTGAAGTACTAAGCTTTGGTTTATTTTATCAAAAGAAAATTAAATTAGAGATGCAGAAACTATACTCTGCTTTAAGAGTGGCAGAGGAGGAATTGACTCAGGTGATAGCACACCGAGGGAATATCTTGGACCTGGAGAATGCAGCCGCTAGATGTCGGGCAAAAATTAATGGGGTGTGGAATACAGAAAATGCAAGGAAATATTTGGTTTACAAAAGGCAATGTCACGAGTACGGGGAAGCAGTTGGCAGATGCCTTGCATTACGGCTGCGCATGAAAGAAGTCTCCCACCGTATTTCAGGGCTAAAGGACAATTCAGGGATATTGTGTCATGATCCGCAAGGGATATTGACAATTCAGCATCAGTTCTATACGGAGCTATATACACACCAGGAAGTGGTGGTTGCGGCCAATAATGTATTTACAGCTGGGGCGATACCACAACTAGACCCTTGTGAGGTGGAATACTTGGACAGTCCAATCACTATGGAGGAGTTAGAAATGTCAGTTAAGAGTTTGGCATTAGGGAAGGCCGCTGGACCTGATAATCTTCCGGGTGAAATTTATAAGATATTTTTTAATCAATTGAAGTGTGAAATGCTGGCCACCTTCAGGGCGGCACAGGAGGGGCAAGCTCCTAAATCATGGGATGAAGCCACTATTGTGGTTTTAAGCAAGAAGGGCAAAGATCCGGAATTGCCCGGATCGTACCGCCCGATCTCTTTACTGAATTGTGATGGCAAAATATACTCGAAAATCTTAGCTAATTGCCTCTCAAAGATTATTGCCTCATTAGTGTCAGAAAATCAACATGGGTTTATTCCGGCTCGTGGGACAGTCACTCATGTTAACAAAGTGGTGACACTTTTTGATATAGCTCACGCTGAAAACCGGCAATTAGGGATAATTTTATTGGACGCTGAAAAAGCATTTGACCAGGTGGAGTGAGACTATCTGTGGAAGTTGATGACTCGAGTGGGCTTTGGAAAGGGGTTCATGACCGCTTTACAGGTGTTGTACGCTTCACCGGTTGCCAAAATTGCTGCAATGGGCTTGGCATCAGACAAAGTGAGAATCACAAGAGGAACTAGGCAAGGATGCCCCTGCTCACCATTGCTCTCTATATATAAACCCGCTCGTGGACATGTTGGGCAATAATCCTTTGATTAAACCTTTTGTGGTGCAAGATATCCCACATGCTGTTTTCGCTTATGCAGATGATATAGCTGTGACGTCGGCTGACCCAGCTACTGCCCTCATAGAGATTGAGCGCTTAGCAACTGACTTTGGCCAGGTATCTGGTTATAAACTTAATGTTATCAAAACACAAATCTTATGTACAGACAATACTGTGTTGCATGACTCTAGAGTGGTAAAGGAAGTGACATATTTGGGTATCAAAATCAGAACATCAGTGTCAGAATTTGTAGATGCTAACTGGTCGGCCATATTACGCAGTACTAGGGATTCGTTAGAGAGATGGGGACGACTACATTTTACATTAATAGATAGAGGTAACATTATAAAAATGAATATTCTACCAAAGGTGTTATATCTATTTAGATCCATTCCTCTGGAAGTGTCGGTGGCCCAACTTCTACATCTACAATTGCTATGTGCCAAATTTCTTTGGGCCCCCGGCAAATCCATGCAAGCTACTAGATTTATGACGTTACCTATTGAGAGAGGAGGCCGGGCTATACCAGATTTCACCATTTATTATTATGTTTGTGTTCTTCTAAAGATGGGAGTATTACTGACTGGGGAGGACGTTGGTAATAGAGCAGAGGCTCCCTCGATATTTCAGTTGTTATTGGGGCCTGAGGCTAGACAATGTTTATTTAAAGAAATTGATGGCAGCTATTTCAAAAGGACGAGGTTTAAAGTATTGGCAGCTGCATTTAAAGTTCGGAAGAAAATACGCAAGCTATGTTTTTTGGCGGGGTTAACTTACTATACGCCCACGAATGCGTCAAAGATTCTTCCCCTATTTTTTGGGATAGGGTTGCACTTGGATGGAGGAATAAGGGCATTGTGCAGATAGGAGATTTTTATCAAGCTGAGGGACTGTTCCCTACGTATGAAGACTTAGCGAGACAATATAATTTGCCTAATTCCCAATTGTTTACATTTCTCCAAATTAGTGACTTTCTTAGTCGCAAGAATGTGGTATTGACATCAAACTCACTTGTAGAGGCCATAAGACGGCAGGAGAAAATAGGTGTGTTTTATAAAATATTACTATCTTTTAGAACGGACGATTTGGAGAAGCACAATGCTCAATGGTCTATTATTCTGGGGGAACATAGTATATCAATAGAGAGTGCTATTGTTAGATCTATGGAAACTCTACTATCTGCCAATTTGAAAGCAGAATTTTTTTAAACGATCTTCAATTTGTATTATACTCCCGCACGTATGTTCAAGTGGGGGGGTGGGCATGATGGGAAATGTTTTCGTTGTGGGGAACATAATGCGGACAGTCTTCATATATTTTTTAATTGTGTAAAATTGTCTAGGTACTTGACTGATACAGAATTTTTTTTGTCTATGATTACTGGGACCCCGATTAATATTACCCCAGCCTTATTGCTAATAGGAATTGGGCAAGATGTAGAAAAGGGGTATCCTTTGTATAAACATCGTTTTTTGATTTTTATTGCTATAACTTGCTCGATTGTGTAATGCTTCCGATTGGCTTCAACCTGAGGCCCCTTCCGTTTGAGCGTTGGCGTGCCAAAATGTATACTTTATTTAATTTAGAATTGAGTTTGTATTCAGCAAAGGGGGCAAGGAAACAGAAAATGGGTATGTATATTTGGGGGGCTTTTTGTGACCATATGAATTTATGAAGCAACTTTCTTATAACGGCTGTTTCTGTTACTGTGGAACAAAATAAAATTATAAAAAAAAGAAACCAGGGCCGGATTGGGAACAGAAATCGGCCCTGGCAAACTGCTCAGCCGCCCCCCCCCCCCAAGGGGTAAGGGGGAATGCAGCCGAGCAGTATGCGAGGGCCGGTTTCGGCCGATTTTGTTACAGGGGGCCGATATTGCCGAGCCTGGTAACAAAAACAGCCCCCCAGGGGCCCAAAACCGGCCCCCACCCTAGCAGCCTATCGGAGAAACGCCCGGTGCCAGCTATGTCCAGTCCGGCCCTGCTAGAAACTGTCATCCTACCCTAATGTCCTTCCTTTTCATATTAATATTCATATAATTTCATTTGCTGCCCTTGGTTCTGTGAGTCTGTGCTGTTAGTTTGTGGTGTTTGAAAGAGAGCAACACAGCGCGCTGAATGCGAGTGTATGGTAGTGTAATACACGTGCCCTTGGCACTACTGCAATCAAGGAAAATAGGCCTCCGATCCTTCCTGGGATCTGTTGTTAGTATAACACCTACTGCACCTGCCACCTATTATTGATAGGTCTGTCTGTGTCCAATGCGTGCATCATCATGTTCATTAGCACTGTGTGCACAGCACGTTTAGCCCTAAATACGGTCTTTGGAATGTTTGTGTTTCTCTTTGGAGTAAATATGTCAGTAGCTACACCTGTCTCTAATAAAAACTAATCACTGAAATAACCTGGGACCAGCAACAGGGTTGGATTAGTAACGCGGGCACTCGGGCAATGCCCTAGGGGCTGGTGTCCAGTTCCAGCTGCTTTTTTGGGCAGCCTAGAGGCGGATTTGGGCAGTGTCTTTGTTGTTCGGATGCCGCCAGCGGCCCAGTCGGTGCCTGAGTGGCCTTTCTGGAGGTAGATGGGCGTCCATTACCTGCCTTTCATCAACAGGCAGAGGTGTCGCACCCTTTCTTTCGCTGGGCTGGCCCATTAATGTATTTATATTGAACGGGGAAGGGGGCCTTAGCAGAAGTGGCCTCACTTGTTTTCAGGTGTGTTTCACCAGTGTGAACTAATCCATGCATTTTTTTTTATCTCTACCGCCCCCCCTTTCATAAAATTTCACAGAAGCAGTGTTTTGTGGACAGGCAATATGCAAATGTGGGCCACTTTTTTTTTGCGTGCCCGGGCCGATTTTGAATCCTAATCCAACCCTGCCCAGCAATCGGTGGGGTAATGAAAAATGATGGGGCCCCCCATGCAGAATGTAAAGAGGGGCATCTGCGTCTCCCGTATCTCACATATGTTCATTGGATTATGGCTGAATATGGCCCCCCAGTGAGGGGTTTACGCCCTCCCTCCACCTGCGCCCCCCCTTACCCGACTGCCCACCCCGGGTGCTTCACTAGGGCTGCAGAGAACAGAAAGCTTTCTCGCTGGGTCGAGCTGACCTCCCTTGGACCACATGCTGTAGATTAAATCTCTCAGTTTAAAACTGCATTTTTGTCCACGAATCTAGATAGAATATTCTGCTAATTTGACATGTGCTGGATAAATGTATACAAACAGATATATTTACACTTAGAGCATCGCCTGCATGTGCCCCCTGTAGAACCTAAACAGCTCACTCACAACAGCAGCCACAGCTGGATCCCATGACCCACTCACGTTTCCCATATTACTCACAAGCTTCCCACACCATGGATGTCCAGTGCCTTGCAAACATGATACAGCCCATGTTCTCCGCCAGCCTTGCATTTGCCACACAGATAATATGAAGTTGGACCAGCAGCCAAGTCAAGCGGTCACCCCCAGTAACGACTAGAAGTGTTAAAGAAGGACAGCCATCATGGAACTGGACAACGAAAAGGCAGCTGTTTGCACCTGGAGTCTTCAGAGCAAAATGACAGACTGTTATTAATGTTGTCCTTATAATCATTACTCACCACTCTGAGCCAGCAGTGTTTTGGATATGTTGACTAAAAAAGACAACTGTGCAGTACTGGACTCCGAATTGGCCATACGCACAAAAACAAATTCACAGATTGGCCAAAAGTGATAACAGACGATCTAGCTAGACTCAGTAGAGGTCACAAAATATGCTTCTCTCTCCAGAGCGCTTTAGAGAAGGGACATCTTAAGGATTTGGGGGGCCCTGGCCAAACGTATTTTGGGGGCCCTGTTAGGAATTTATGACCCAATTTCAGCTCTTTCATCCCCTCTTTGGGCAGATCACTGACAGTGCACAGGCACACTTGTCCAAATTTCAAATATGCTTACATCCAATATTTAGGAATAGTGACGCGGTTTCAATATTGTAACTCCACTGCAGCTCACTAATATTCCTGCAAATAATCTCTGTGACACCATCCCATTTCTCATATGTGAGGTCCAGTTTTGATCTAAAAGAAGTTTTTATGGATTGTGCATGAAACATAAACCCAACATTTCTCTGCAAAATGTCTGTAATAGACTCTCACACACCACCAACATTAAAAATAATTTAAAGGAAAACAGTCTGTATAAGAATTATTCAAGGTTATCAGGGCAAGATTCTCGGCAGAACAGAGCTAGTCATATTAGGGGGCCCCATAGAAACTGGGGCCATGGGCCAGAGCCCACTTAGCCCATTTCTTAAAACGTCTCTGGTTCAGAGAACCTAACTGCTTCTCAAGAACAACCCCTGTTGTAGTCAGCGTGCTGTACCCGCAAAGCTTTAAGTATTGAACCTTTTTTTAGGTCCAGCCTACAAGACAGGCAAGATTTGTGGTTGTAAAAGACCTATCGTCCACTCACCAAGAACTTACAATGGGCTTAACACCCACCCTTTACTCACCATTGATTGGCTCAATTAGCATTCTTATTTGCTTGCTTCTTATTCAAAGGATTGCCTTGTCCATCTGTGTTTATTCTTCCCCTGTAGTAAATCCTCTTTACCTGTGGCCTTACACTTCTTACGTTTAGACAACTAATTTTTTAGGTCTCGCCTAGCTATCGTGTAAGCGATCGCTATGCGAGACTATAGTAAGGGGCTCCCAAAAGTGCTCCAAAAAAGCGGATTGCATGGCGAGCACGCGCACAATCACGTGCATCGTGCCGCCATGAAATCCGTTTGGCATCCTACTTCAAAGGGTCCGCTCCCCCGCCTGGAATGCGCTCCCCCACCCAGCGCGCGCGCCACGCTCCGCCGGGCTTGTCTTGTTATTCCGATGCTCTCAAAGCACCTAAGCAGCTGGGACAAAATGTCCACAAAATGGCAATTCCGCCTTTGATGCATAATAAAACAAACCAAGTCAAAGGCCTCCTTCTGCCGGCGGCCGCTCGTCTGCTCTCGCTGGATCAATGGTGCCCAGCCGCGCGCGTGTTACTTCGCCACAACTGCTCATCTATCGGCGCTCCTGAAATAGCGCGGGGGGGGGGTACAATGCTCCAAAACAGATGCTCGGTGATGAAGTCTAGTCTGTAATTTACAAGCGAGTCTTGTTGGCCTTTATCCACGCACAGCTAAATCGGTGGCTTCTAATAACGGAGCAGAACAAAACCCGTCCTGCTGCGGTTTTCATCTGCAATCATTGCCTCTAACTTCCCAATTGCCCACAACGATTAAAGAACGAGACAATTGTCTTGCTTAAGTTAACGCGTTAACTGGGTGATGACGTCACACAGGAAGGGAGTCACGTGGGAGGTAGGCGTACATGATTGCATATGTGGACACCGACCTGGACACAACCAAAGAGCCTAGTGCCTGACATTTTAAGAGTCATCACGGAGGTGTGGAAGCAGCTGAAGGGTCGTACCTGGCTCTGGCTGACCCTAAAGTCCTGTTGAAACCTCGAGCCAATACTAGGCCAGCCAGAGGCGATCTGTGGCTTCTGCCGCCCACCCACTTTACCTAAATCGTCATTTTCTACAGTCTCTTTTGCTCACCCAGGGTGTGGCTTGGCCAGTAGGGTGTAAGTTTCAGACTGTCCACCAATTACATTGAGTAAAACGAATCACGTCCTCATCCGTCTTCCTGGATGCAGTCCTTAAGCATAAGATGCTTCTCCTTTCTGGCAGAAAGAAAAACAAGCATTGGCATAGCCAATAGGTCTTGCCTTTGGGACCTTATAAGTGTTTAGCCATGCAACAGTTGATGTGGTTGCACCTAGCCATGCAACAGTTGATGTGGTTGCACCAAGGATATTGTGCTGCATAACTAAATACTTATAAGGTCCCAAAAGCGAGACCTATTAGCTATGCCAATGCTTGTTATTTTTGCTTAAGCACTCCATGAGAGTGCATGTGCTTTCCAGCTGTCTCCCTTGTATGCCTCTCCCCTCTACAATGTGTGTTGCTTGCTCTCGTCGCTACGATTCTTTCCCTATGCACTCCATGTTGCTCCTGCCTATGTGCTTCTATCCTCACCCCAATGTTGGTCCCTCCCTCTTGCTTCTCCTCCCTTTTTCTACTTGTGGGCTTCTTTTTTGCTTCTCCTTCTCCTCCCTGCCCATGACACCGACCTGCCCCTCTGTTACTCCCTCTCACTGAGGTCGTATATGTATATATATATTTTTTATGATAGCAATTTTTGTGGAGGGTCAGGGAGCAATTGCTGCCTTCCCCTCCGCAATATAAATGAAAGCACTTTCTCACTTCTTCATATTTCATATTTGTTTTGTGTTTATTGATTTAGCCCCTCGGAGAGCAGTTCACTATAGATCTTTTTCTTAATTCAATGGGCTGTCTCAAAAGAAAGAAGGAGCATTCAGTACAAGCCTTTGACTAGTGATAGCCTCTCCCTTTTGTAGTGCCCACACTAAGGTGATTGCTTGGGGTTCCCATAACGCTCCTTTCCTCCTCTCCCCTAAACCGCCTCTTCCTTGAGCAGTAAATGTTTTTTCCTGCAGCGTCTGCTCTTGTAATGTTTCCTATGTGGTAGAGCCATTAGAAGCCGTAACTCTATAACATTGGGATTCTTGGGGAATACCTTTGCGGGTTTAGATTTGGAGTCTCCCTATTTTGCTAGATTCAGCCTCGTAAGCTTTCCGCTTGCGGTCCGACAGACCGTCCTGGTTCTCTTAATCTTTTCACTGACAGACATAGGCGGTGCCCTCCTTGTGTGCTAGGTATTTGTAAATGGCCCTCTGTACACTGTTGCACCCTGCCTCTCCTCCCTCAGACTTCCACGTTCCCTTAAGTAACAACAAACTACCTAAAACCATCAAGAACACTAGAGTACTTGCAGACATCCACCAGAGTGATCCTGTGAGGGCCTGGCCTCTGCTATGCATAGGCTTGGGATAAACACTCCCAGCAACCTATCCCTACACCTGCTCCCTGGGGTGGGACAGACACACCTGGCTTTCTTTTAATAGTTGCTCCTGAGTATAACTCAACTCCACTTCTGGAGGGCGGAATAGCCACTGCCAGGTCTAAGGGAATATGTATGCAATCTTTATGACACCCATGTGATGGGGCGTAATCAGCCAGTCCACTATAACTATCCACTCAATACCAACTGGACAGCTATGCTTTGTCTGAAGAGATCTGCTACACACTGCTGGCCACTGGAGGACTCTTTAACAGTCCACACCTGCAGGTCCCAACTAGCCACAGATTCTGCTGATTAGTTGACATCCTATAACAGCCATGTTGAGGGTGGCTGTAAACCCAGTCCAACACGGCCGATCTCCGTTTTTTGCATCCCTTGCTATACTGCAGCATCCCTTGGATCCATAAGATCTCAGAGACTTCAGTCCAAAGATAAGCCAAGCTGGATATACGGCCGCCATGGGTTGTTGGGACTGTTTAAGACACCTCTCATGTGCAGATACAGGAAACTGATGCAGTTCCCTTTTGGTTTCAGAAGGTATTTTTGTTTTAAACTCGTTGACTTAAAAAATCTTTGCCTGTTATGTGCTCTTTCCATTAATGTGTCAGAGGTACATTTCTGAGCTGGGGGAGTCTTAAGAAAGCCATTTGTATTCAGTTGTCAGAGACGCCACATATTCGTGTTCTGGCAAATTTAGTGAGATATACGATTATATGTATTTTGAAGCAGGTCCCAAAGAAGGCTCTTCTCCAGAATACTTTGCAGGACACTTCCTTTCTAGCGTGGACATCACTCTGCTGTGTATTCCTTTCTGCTCCCACTACTCACAAAAAGTGTAGTTTTGATACACAGGTTTTCACATAGTTACTCCAACCACACCAGAGATTCAATAACAGTCCAAGACCACAGAAGCATATTGCGTGGAGAAAGTAGACCATAGAGGCTTACCCCGTACTCAGGCCACCCCATAGCCTCAATGCAGAGACCCATACTATAGAGATGTATTGTACAGAGAGCGGTGACCATAGAGAATTGACACTTACGAAGACCACACATAAACACCAAGACCATAGAGAGATATTGTCATGGCCACTGGAATTATGTGATTCTGTGGTGTTGGCATTTTCTGCATGATTATGGATTTGTCGCATTTGCTACACAATCCATTTTCTGCTGCCTAATCTGCAGATTTTAGCTAAACTTTTTGTTTCTATCTGACATAGATCAAAAGTTACTAAACTTGGGGCGACACATGTTGCCATGCAATGCATGGAAGGTAATTTTTGTATTTAACCAAAGGGGAATTAATTACTTAAGTTGTCCAACCAGAGTCTTGATGAAAGTCGTATCTGAGTGCGCCATACAGTGCGCGGCATACGTTTTCTCTGCTCTTGTGACCAGGTGGATAGTTGCATCATCGTATTCTTACCATTTGAGTGTTCGGTTCTCCTAGTGGCAAGCCATCCTCCACCAGGAGACAGACTGTCTGGATTGTGGCAGTCGTGACAAGTGAATGAAAATGTCTCTTCTCCTGTATAGTAAACTTTAATAAACAGGACAAGGGTATAGTTAAAAATTGGTGGTGCTTAGGTGGATGTATTACTGTTCCACTGCACCTTGTGAAAGAGCAATATGTTTTGGCCAGGGATTGCTCAGTTGAGTCAAGCGGCCTTCGTCAGGACCATAATGTGAGTAACAAGTATCAATTCAATTTAATTCAATTTATAGCTTTATTCGAGATAAAAACTCATAAAAGCATGAAGCATACATAGCATATAAACAGTCTCTTATAAAAACTTTTTTTTTTTTTTTTTTTTTTTTTAAAGAATACAAAACATTAAGATACATCCATAGTACTGAAGATCATAAAATTATTTAACCAATATAAAAACAGAGAGGCAAAATTTTTGTTAACTGGGAAAGCGGGCAATGGTCTAAATTTTTTTCTCCTGTACTACCATTAGACAAGAGATTTTTTTCTGATGGCCCAAGCCCATCCCAGATATTTGGCAACTGCCACAGCAATGAATGTTGAAGGGCTGGTACAGATAATCCTTAAAGCAATGTCGCTCGCTCTTGTGCCCAGCTGTTTACACATAGCCTTCAGCCAAACACGTCGGGGGCTGAATAAGCCCCACACACAAAGAGAAAGTGGGCAATGGTCTCAGACCTTGCTTTACAAACTGGGCAGACTTGAGAGCTACCCTCTGCCCATCTTCCAGTTAATGATCTAATTGGGAGAGACCCCACTCTAAGCTGGAAATATAACTTCCTATCCAGGGGTTTGGTTATGATATCCCAATAGGGCTCTAAAAAAGGAGAGGCTTTTACTTCAAGGAATAGACCCTCCATGGTAGACGGACTGGCTTCATTCCAGTCCCGATGTTCGACCATTTCCCAGTACTTCGTTTTTATAGTTACTTTGGACGGGAACAGGGCCTCCTCTGGGTTCTCCCAAAGCTCGTTCATGCCTAAAGTCCCCAACATTTTACACAAATCCCCCAGCCATCCTATCTTGTGGAACTTGTCGCTATTTATTAAATCCAGGAGAGCCCCTTGCGTAGTGAGCGAGTTCGGGGGTGACCCATATGCGCCGCCAGTATAAAATGGGTCTTAATCTAGCAATATCTGAGATGGCTTTTCTGCCTAATTCGCAACGCAGAGGCCTCATGGGTGTACTTTTAGGGAGTCCAATTCGATTTCGGAGAAACTTATTCTCGACGAGCGTTAGTGGTGCAACATTCCCATAGCCCCAAAGCTCTGAGCCATAAAGCACCGAGCTAATGGCTTTGGCTTCGTATACTTGAAGTACTGGCGCAATGGGTTTGGTCAAAGACCTTTTGTGTTCAACACCTATAGTACCAGTAGTTTGGCGGAATTTAAGGGCCGCCATTTCTATGTGTTTCCCCCACTTTGCACCTTTGTCTATATGGATACCCAAGTAAACAAAATCCAAAACCATTTCTACCTTTTGGCCGTCCATGAAGAAGTTCCCTCTAAAGCTGGAATGGGGATTGAATGTCATGAGCTTTGTTTTGGCTACATTTGCTTCTAGGCCGCGCTCGGCACAAAAGCCCTCAAAGATGTTCAGTGCACGCTGCAGGCCATTCGGGGTTTTGGATAAGATGAGCGTGTCGTCTGCGAATAGTAGAATTGGCACTTTTGCTCCATCCAATGTTGGAGCGTCGAAGCAGACAACATACGCTCCACTACTCCATTAATAAAAAGGGAGAAAAGCATCGGGGGCCATGGCGCAGCCTTGTCGCACCCCCCGTTCTACCAGGAACTCATCTGTTAGTTGCCCATGTCTCCCCCACTGGATCTTTGCAGAGTTGGACTCGTGCAATCTCATTACTAGCGATAAAATTTCAGGAGGCATCCCCATCTCAGCTAAGACTTTCCATAACAAGAAGCGGGGGACTAGGTCAAAAGCTGCGCGGAGATCTATAAAGGCAGCATAAAGACTGCCCTTCGCCAGCTCTACTGTCTTCCAGTGCAATAACGTGAACCGGAAGATCTGGTCAATCGTACTTGTCAATTTACGAAAACCTGCTTGATAGAGAGATAGAATGTTGTTCTCTTCCTCCCATGCTGAAATTTTAGCCAGGGTCATTTTGCCTACAACCTTCTGCACTGTGTCTATAAGGCTGATGGGGCGGTAATTCCGTGGTAGAGTTTTGTCCCCCTTTTTATAAATAGGGATTATTACCGCCCCCAGCCAGGACTTTGGCACCGGAGCCCCTAGTGCTACTGCGTTAGCCAGATTCGAGATGTACTTGCCCCAGCGTGATTTCTCGTGAAGAAATACATCTGCAGGCACCCCGTCTGGGCCCGGTGCCTTGCCCCGCGTGACTGAGTCCAAGGCTAGTGCTACATCCACGTTGTTAAAGGGAGGAGTTTGGAATATAACGTGGGGCACAGATTCCCCATTTCTATCCTCAAGGTGACACCTGTATTGGGGGCCGAAATAATCCAACCAGTTGCTCTGCGAGACATGGTTGGAGGGTGGTTCTGGGAGGCCCCCTTTCCCCCACTTAACAATGTTCCAAAATAATCTGGAATCTTTTGCGGAGCAGGCAGCTTTAAGTTCTTGCCAGTGTTGCTCGCCCCATTGTTTTTTGGCTGTAGTTACACTGGACTTGTATTTCCACCTTGCTTCCCTGACTGAGGCTAGATCTTTAGACTTAATGGCCAACCCCAGAGAAATTCTAGCTGCCCTACATGTAGCGTTGTACCACCCTGCCACATTCGGACAATTTTTCTTACCCGGATTCGAGCGTACTGCCCTATAAAAATGGCCCTTTATTGAATGGAAGAATTCACAATGCAGATTGGTGATCTCAGCCATGTCTATTCTGCTCCTTGATCCCGTGTTCAGAATTGCTTCCATGGCAGTGGAGGTAAGATCCAAATCTGTATTAATACTTAATAACACCTCATGGTTGGCCACAATTTGGGGCCACTTGACTCGCCTCATGTCATTTGTTGGGACGATCTCCGCCAGTGCTTCTGGTGTTAAGTTTTCCCCCTCCATATCCCCCCCCCCACAACAAGTGAGTGATGCAAGGGGGGTTATGATCGCTCTCTTGTCTGTTGACCACCTTCATATCTTCCATCAAATGCCAGATCGTTAAACTACAGATGACATAATCAATCCGGCTTTGCCAGCGGCCGTTGTCAAATGTATTTACCCCTTGTCCATCACTCAATGTCCTCCCATTCAGAGCTCTAAGCCCCCTTTCGCAGCATAGGGCATTCATCTGTAATACTTCAGCCGACCATCTGCTCACAGGGTTTAAGTCCAATTTAGGGATTCCCCATTCAGTATCTACATCTTCTCCTGCCTGCCAGTCTTCTACTGAAAGGGGCTCATAGGTCATATTCATGTCACCGGCGATTAGTATGTTATTCTCGCTCGGCTGTACACTGATCAAATGGTCAAGTACAGCCAAGACTTGGGATTTCCCTCCGTTGTGACTTCTTATATACAGATTGTAAATATATAGAGGTTCCCCCAGAGACATACAAAGCCTGATCAGCTGCAAATCATTATTGCCTGTGGGGAGCTCTACTATTTTGTCAAAAAGTGCCTGCTGGGCCCAAATAGTTAAACCCCCTTTTGGTCTTCCCTTTGGACCTTTAACAGCCGGGACAGAAAAATTAAGAAAACCCAGGAGGAACAGAGGCTCACAGGCCCATGTCTCCTGGAAAATACAGACGTCGAAATCATTTATAAACGACGCCCATTCTGGTGAATACATTCTGGGTCCCAAACCCGCGATATTCCACGAAACTATTCTGCCCCTGGCCCTGCTGGGATCGCCCCCCTGTACAACAGTGTCTAGCGGCTGGGCCCGTAGGCCACTAGTATTTAGCAAATCACAAGCCCCAACTAGCTCTTTATTGACTACTCCTAAATCATTTCTCCCTTGTGGACTAGTCACAACGTCTGCTGCCAAGGATAAGCCTACCGGACCTAGGAGTTCAGTCCCCTCCACCCCTCTGGGGTTCCTAGGATTTGGCCCCAGATGGGCTATTGGCGACTCTCCTAACCCGATATGACAAGAATCTCTCACATCATACCGGGGGATAGTTTTAGTTGGGGACGTGACAAATAGTCTGCCGTTAGCTAGAAGTTCTTTGGTTATTGGTGGGGCCTTTTGTGATCTATCCTCGGCAATGTTTGTTAAGCCCCTAGAATGCAGTCAGTCCACACCCTCCAAACCTGATAGAACCCCATATCGGTTGTGTACATGGGAATAGTAATCAGCCTGCTGGCGGGAAAAATCCCTTAAGCTGCCTACTTGATGTTGGGAAGATACCCCGGGTTGGACTGCCTGATTAAAAGGTAGAAGCCTGATATAGCTATGCTGGAATTGTAGCAAGGGCTTGGCATTTAGTTGCAGAAGCCACTAGACCTCTTGGATAAAAGTAAGTCAGGTCCTGGGTGGAAATTGCACTACTACCATTTTGGGGGAACCAGTTTGTGATGTGTCTAACTGCTCTGGTGTCACGAAAATTTATTATTACAATGTCCCCATTTATATCCTTTATTCTTTGGCCTAACCATGGAAGACGCCTGACAAGTAACAAGTATCATTTGACTTGAATATGTTGTCAATTGTGAGGGTAGGTGTGCTCAATTACCCTTCTTTGTCAGTGAGCAAGATAGCTCCAGGTCTGACGTGGTCGTTGGTGCAATCTTTTGCCTATGACTGAGGAAAGAAAGAGAACAGAAAATGCAAATATACAAGAAAGATATGACATTGTGATATATATAAATTGTGTAGAATCTTATTTTCGCTTATAAATCCCGAATATTATGCCCCTGTTTATTTTAAAAAAAACTAGGAAAGGTGCTTTTCTTCTAGATTGTTGAGACAAAATACACAGTAATCTGATATTGAGAGAATGTAATCTATGTAATCGCTTGAGGTGAATACTTGTACTACCTATGATGTGTACAGGTCTCGTGCAAACGTCAACGTTTTCCACCAATACAAATAGAGGCCTCTCTCCCTCGACCGGTAACATTCGGGAAGCGGAGGAGAGCAGCAGTGTCTGATAAGACGGTTCTAAAAAAGGTAAGATGAACCTCTCCTTTTACCTTCCATCCACGAGAAAACCACCCAAAAAAACCTCGCGATTTCTCTATGGCACGCTTGCATCCTTCAAGCTTTGCCAATAGCTCTATTAAATCCTCTTCTGTCACCTTGTGTGTTCTTTTACAGGACCGCTACATCGCCTGCTTCCTACGGAGGAATGAGTACCTATTTCTACGATATTACCATAAACATTGATTCCCTTTCAATAAATGCTTAATATTTGTGCAACTATGTTAGATTTAGTTTTATGATAAAATTATATAGCACATAAGCAATACCATGTGGAAGTTGAATTTCAGCGAAATTTGTGAATTCCGCATCACCAAGTAAAGTATCTCAATTTGTTTTGATCCCATTAAAACCTTTGTTTCCGTCATGCATCTGCCAGACTAACCACTGACAAAGAGTCATGGGCAGTCATAACCTTCTCTCTGAAAAAACTCTACTTCAGTGTGGATCAGGCCTTCAAGATATTATATAGACTGTTAAAAGTCAGTGGTAACATGTACCAGCTGTAGGGATATTTGTAAAACAGTATGTGTAGCACGTATTAATGCTGGTGGTTAGACTGTTCTGTTTACGGTGGTCCTCGGAATAAGGAGTCGGGTAGTAGTGATATCAGTTATTTCTTGCGCTGCCAAGCCGTACGACTTTGGCATCAACCCCTTTTTTTAAATAATGTAGCAATTTTTTTATTGCGACAACAATCCTGATAAAAAATTCTACCATTTTGCTGGTACAGAAAGGTCTTTACAGGGGGATGAGTTCTTTTGCTCTCATCCACAGTATGAAATCTCTCTGCTGATAGGCTCCTAATCTTCCAATAACAGTTATTGAGGGTACATCCCGCCATCGTGCCAAGCCACCAACCTGGGTGCGTTTTCACCGATGCAGTATTTTGTGGGTGTTTCTCATGCTCTTCTTGGGCCACATCATGTAGTCTGCACTCAATAACTTACTCAATAACTTAACATGTAACTTCACCAGTGTAAACTGTAACTGCCTTTTTGACGACCCTACCGTATGCACACCCAAAATAGGACCTTTAATAAAGGTTTTTTTTTTACGTGTTTTCTAAAATCCCTTCTTTTCTGTTTTGCCTTGTTCCATATTTCTGTAAACAGACAATCTAGATAAAATGGTTAAGACCCTTGAGCGGTTGCCCTGGGCGTCTGCTATGTGTTTGTCATAGGTTATTGCTCAGTTGTCAAGTTCCATGATGCATAGGTAAACAGAGATCTGGACTGCAATTGCTGGGCAAACAGAAACAAATAAATCAGTTTAATGAAAGCAAGCCAGTGACCTGTGCCACCATTGCAGGTGTGGCACCATGTTTTATTCTCTTTGTGTACCTTCCAATTGGGTAATAGTAACACCTGTTATTTGCAGAGCTTAAACATGTCATCAGGTACTAAGCACTACATCAAATAAGTTATTATTAATTTAACCCTCGTTTTCTTCATCACTTCCGGTCTTGGGGAAAGCTGGATCCGAATATTTCTACTCACAAGTCACTGACTCCAGTAATATTTATGTGGTGATAGTTTTGCTCAAGTCCGTGTAACAGAGAATTTTTCGTGGAACCATTTGTAAGCAGACATAACATAACTTCTTGCTTATAAATCCTATTAGCTGTTAATATAGGTTTTAACAAAGACATTCCAGTCCATGAATTACCTTTTCTTAAACAGAGCAATCTGGTATGTTTGTTTCTCGAGCACAGTCCCATCATTCATATTTAAAAAATGTAGGACATTTATGTTTTCCCTTTGTTATTGTATAATCAAAGCAAATTAATGTGAGGCATATTTGATACCTATTTAGAGTTGTAACCAATGCAATTTGCTCTATTTTCTATTACACAAACTGACAAAAATACAAATAGATTTGTTATGTATTTTTTATGTGCTTCAGTATAAAGTGTTCCTATTGAGGCGCCCAGCCTGGGTTCTAATTTGTTCTCTGTACTTTATTTACCGCGCCATGGCCCGATCCTTGAGTTCCCTTATCGGACCAACATTTGTGAGCCTTTAAGAATGCGTAAATGTTTGTATTGAAAGATATAAACAAAACAGGACAGTCACAATTCGTGAGAATTGAGTGTTCTAATGGGGAAAACGAATGTCAGTCAAAATGTGACCCGCTGAATCGTTCGGGCATTTTTGATTGGCAGATATTTTTCCAGGTGTTGAGTAATGCCCCACAGTAATGAGGTGAATGGAAAAGAAGTAGTGGGATGTCGGCTTGAATGCCATACGTCACTTTTGTCTGACGTCAGGCACAGTTCCACGCACACGTTCTGCTTGATATGCTGGGCTACAAGGATTCATTGTAGTTTAATTTCCGTCGGTTCGAATGTGAAAGCGGAAACCAGCCACGCTTGTCCCTCCCTGCATTCCATCGACAACGTGCACGCAGAGACCGCGTCGTACAACCGGAAGATCCCAAGCTGGGGTTTAGCTTAAATTGGTGCAGCAGGTGCAGTGGCACCAGTGCACAGAGGTCTGTGGGACCCACTGAACCCCGATTACTATAGCTCGCCAATCAAACAGCTGACACATTGTGGCCCATTTTCTTCATTGCACTAGTGCCTATGACACACTGGATACCCACTGAGCCGAAGCTGCCTTTTAATTTTGGATCCCGATCCTTTTTCAGGAGGCGGGGTGAAACATCTGCATTTCCATCGTCTTGAAGGCTTCTCGTTTGCAGCACATCACTTGAAATAGGCTCAGGTTATTTTTTTCTGTGTTTGAAACCGCGGGTCATCACGAGGCCGCGTTAGGCCGTGTGATGCGCGTGACAGGGCCAGGCTTGCCAAGAGTAAAAAATTAGCTATCATTCGCGCCAAGAATTTTCAATTCTATTAAGGACACGGAGGCGAGGATTATGTTTCTCTTTCTATTTATTGCTACTCACAGCAGCCAATGAAAACTTGTATTGTATAAACAGAAAACTACATTTCCCATGATGCATGTATTACATCACATCCTGCAATGCCCCAAAAGAGCCTCCAACACCGGAACTTGTCCTCTTTCTTTGCTTCGAACATTAAAGTCCAATAATATAACCAAAGTCCAACAACAGCTTCCAACGTGGAAGAACCAGGCCAGCTGGGATTAACGTAATCTTCAACCAGGATTACACTTAATCCATCTTCTTTTCTGATCCTGAAAAGGGAGAGAATACAACCCGTATCTTCTGCGTAATGAGAATATAAATGCAAACGGGTGTGTAATAATTACAATACTGTAATGTAACCGGGTGGGATAATCCTCGCCTCCGTGTCCTTAATAGAATAGAAAATTCTTGGTGCGAATGCTAGCTTATTTTTTATTCTATTACAGGACCGGAGGCTTCGTATTATGCTAGTTTAACGCTGGTTAAAAACCACAGAGGATATATCACCCACCGGCTTGTAATAAAACTGTTTAAATGTTGACTCAGAAGACCAATCTGCAGAACGCATGATATCTTGAACAGTAGAACCCAACATGAATGTTTTAGAGGCCATGGCGCCTCGAACAGAATGTGCACCAAAGACTTGAGTATTAATACCTGCTTCTTGCATAACATTTTTTAACCATCTGGCTATAGTAGCCGCAGTGACAGGTTTGTAAGGCTTCTGCAAGACAATCAACAATTGCACCACACCATCAGGCCGAATAGACCTGGTACATTCCTCATAGGCCTTAAGACATTGAACCACACAAGGCTTAGCATTATCAGGAAAGGCATGATATTCTACGCTGCGTGACATAGTTTTAGTCCTAGACGTTATGCTAAAAGAAACTCCTTCATGAGTAAATACTCTACCTGTAATATCTAGCGCCTTGACGTCTGAAGAACGTCTACAAGCCGCCGGGCATAACAGCATGGCCAGTTTGGATGATAGTTGTTTCCTTGTCAGGATATTGTTATGGGACCATTGATTAAATAAGGAAAGAACTAGAGAGACATCCCACAAGTAAGAGTATTTCGGCTTGGGTGGATTAGCTACTCTAATGCCTTTTAAGAGTTTACATACTAGAGGATGCATCCCAACGTGTTTGCCCTCAACTTGAGCGTGGCCCGCCGATATGGCCGAACGGAAATTGTTAACAGAACGGTATGCCAATCCCTCAGAAGCTTTTTCAGACAGGAAATTTACAACAAAGGGTAAGTCTGCCCCCACGGGATCCACGTGTTGTTCCACGCATCAACAAACCCAACATCTCCAGGCTGAAGAATACCGTTTCCTGGTAGAGGGGCCCACGCTTGGCTGATAAATCCTGCAGCTTGTTCCGAAACCCCTGGCATTTGCCAACGTTGCCGGAAAGTCTCCAGGCCATCAGGGACAACTGCCCCGATACTACCATCGGGTACATCTCTCCATGAGGGCACTGGAGCATCGTTGGGGACCATGGGATCCTCCTGGGGAAGTCGCAACTCGCCTCCATCAGTATCGGAAACCAAGGTTGCGACTTCCACAAGGGAGTCACCAAAATCACTTCCGCCTTCTGGCGCATCACCTGTGTGAACACGCGGGGAATGAGAATGAAGGGTGGAAACGCATAATTCAAACTCGGGGTCCAATCCTGTGAAAAGGCATCCGTCGCCAGAGCTAAGGGATCCGGCCTCCAGCTGAAAAACTTTGTCATTTGGCGATTCAGTCTGGAGGCAAACAGGTCGATCTCGCTAAGACCCCAGATCTCCTGCAACCACTGAACCATCTGAGGTTGGAGTTGCCAGTCGCTGTAGTCTTTGAGATGGCGTGAATTCCAATCCGCCACGACATTCGACTGACCCGGAATGTACTCGGCTATGACCAAGATCTGATGGCTCAGGCAATAGTGCCAAAAATCCTTCGCTATCTCCACCAACATTGAGGACCTCGTGCCCCCCAGTTTGTTGATGTATTGAACCGCCAAGATGTTGTCCATCCGCAGAAGGATGCAACACGAGACCTGTTTGGGTGATAGTGTCCTGATCGCAAACAACCCTGCAAGAAGTTCTAGGCAATTGATGTGAAGGTTGAGCTCGTCGAGGGACCAACGTCCCCCTGTGGAAATATTTCCGCAGCGCGCTTCCCAGCCCCAACGACTGGCGTCGGATTCTATGACAACCTCTGGTAATGAGCCGAAAATGGCTCTGCCGTTCCACGCCTCTACATGGGCGAGCCACCACTGAATCTCTTCCCATACCTCCTGTGAAAGGGGAACTAAGTCTGTGTTAGAAAGACCCTTCTGCAAGTGTTGAATCTTGTGCCTCTGAAGGGCCCTGTAATGTAGGGGTCCCGGAAATATTGCTTGAATGGATGACGCTAGAAGGCCAACTATCCGGGCAATCAACTTGAGTGAGACCATCTGTTTGGACAACAGTGAGCATAACTCCTTCTTGATGTCTCGAAGTTTGGAACATGGAAGACTGAGTTGAGCCGTCTGAGAATTGATGACGAACCCCAGAAAATCTAACGTTTGTGTAGGACACAGAACAGACTTGGGCTCGTTGATCACGAACCCCAGGTTCTGTAAGATACGAATGGTCATGCACAACTGCTGAGCTGCCAGCGTTGGAGACTGCGCCATGATGAGAATGTCATCTAGACAGACAATCATGCGAACCCCCTGTTCCCTGAGATAAGCTATCACTGGCTTCAGGACCTTGGTGAAGCACCAGAGTGCCGATGAAAGTCCGAAAGGAAGGACCAAATATTCGTACCACCGGTACCGCCATTGAAACTGAAGGAATCGACGGTGCGGACGAAATATGGGAATGGACAAGTAAGCGTCCTTCAGGTCCAGTCGGACCAACCAATCCCCTTGTTTCAAGAGGTCCGTCAACAGATGGATGCCTTCCATCTTGAAGTGCTTGTAAGTCATATAATGGTTGAAGTCTTTTAAATTGAGTACCAACCTGTAACCTCCGCCTTTCTTCTGCACCAAAAAAATATTGCTGCAGAAACCGCGAGGGCCCTCGTCGCAAGGCGCTATTGCGCGTTTCTGCAGCAATCCTTCGATTTTGGAATCTATAAAATCGCACTCTAGTCGGGAAAAAGAAAGCTGTCTGGGCCGATGGGCCTGATAGGGAGTCTGGAAAAAATCTAGATGGAAACCCTGAACCGTTTGTAAAACCCAGGCATCCTGCGATAGTTGAACCCAATTGTGATAAAAATATTGAGTACGTCCCCCCAATGGTAGAAGGAATAGGTCCGGGGCACTCACCTGTAGATTCGGTGTTCTGGAAACCTCCCCGGTAGGAGCCTCTTTTAAAGCGTCGCTTGTTGAAGCGTTGCCTGGTGGGGTAGATGGTACTTCCGCGGGTAGAGTCCCACTCTCCCCTGCCGCGACCGAAGTCTCCTCGCTGAGGACCTTGTGAATACTGACGGCCAAACGAGCGTCCCCGGCCTCGTCCGGTCCAGTTGAAAACTCAGGCCTGAAAAACTCGTTTTATACCTGATTGCGCCTTATCCAAGGTCGTGAACGTGCCTACGTATTTGGCCACATCTTTGACAAAACTGTCTCCAAAAAAGTTTCCGTCCACCAAAGGTCCAGGCTCTGCTCCTACCAACTCAGTTAGGTTAGAATCTATTCGCATGAGTATGGATTTGCGCCGTTCCTTGGAAATGGCGCAGTTGGCATTACCTAAAAGGCATATGGCTCTCTGGGTGCATCCCGCCAACACATGGGAATCTATGGTGATCCCCGATTCTTGTGCCTCCAGAGCCATCTCCAAAATCTTGGCCAGAGGGCCGACAACATCTAAAAGCTTATCCTGGCACCCTCGCCAGGCGCGATCTATACCTTTCTTTGGGTCCTTTGCAAACTTTTAAAGAAAAGTCAGAAGGCTGGAATCTATTTCGGGGTTTTCCGCCACTTTGTCAGAGATGTCTGGTCGGGGGCATTCAGAGCGCAGTCTGTTGCGCACCTCCTTGTCGAAACTTTTGCGGAGATTGTCATGCAAGTACGCCGCCACCTCGGGCGCGGGCAGCCAATCCGATGACCGGGGATGGACAATGTCAGCGGGGTTGAACGTAAAAGGAGTAGGGGTTGTCTGTGGGGCTTCCACATTCTTGGCCTTCCTGGTTCTCTTCTTAGTTGGGGAATCATCTGGGGTATCAGTGTCGGTCGTACCGGGATCTGTATCGGTATCTTGGGCCGTATCTTTCTCAGTATCAGGGCGAGGAAGTCAAGAATAAGAGGCAGAGTGGGGCCAAGGCTTAGGCTGCGAGCCTTCTGAGGGAACACCTGCCGGGGCAGTGAAGCCATGACGCTTCGCAAACCTCTCCAATTGCTTGGTTATAGGTTTCAATGCAGTAGCTAGCGCTTGCTGCGCAGTTCCTGGAACTGCTTTCTCCAGGGCCTTGTTGACCGACTCCTGGACCGAGGCGTCCAGGGCCTCAACAATGTTCTCTTCGATGGAAGGGGTACCCACTTCCTCTTCATATAGGGTGTCATCCTCCTCATAATGGACCCAATTTTCCATTGCTGATCCAAATTTGTAAATGTATCTGCTCATAAGGCCAGTAGGAAGGAGGAGTAAAGGGGGGGAGCCAACCCACAGCACAAATCAGAAGGAAAGGTACCTAGCTCCTCAGCAAAGCTGTATCACAATTATTCCAGCCCACAGGGCGTAGTGGAGCCAAAAAGAGCCAATATGTCCAAGGAGGTGTGCTCCCTCCAGGCCCTAATCGTTTTTGCAGCCAGCCAGGCGTAATCAATGCTCTATGATGAAAAACCCTTGTGAAATGAACAAAAACGAAAGAAAAACGGGCAGTATCGACGTGTGTAGCCCAATCCTACCAAAATATAGCCCAATTGGGCTACACACGTGGAAACGAGACAAAAAACTAAGTTAATGGGCTCCAAAGCGCACCGGCTGACTAGGGAAGGCTCGCGCTATAATTTAACACTGGGAAAAACCCCGCCGAAAGCGAAGCGGTACCGGAATCCCTGAAATGCAAATTCTCTAACACACGCGATAGATGCGCTGACCACAGAGCCGGTAAGCCAAATTTTACATCGGGGACAAGCGCGCTAGAAGCGCAGGCTCCAGAGCGGGCAGAACGCCCGGCAAGATCATAAGAAGCAAGCGCGAACATGCGCTGTCAACCATGCAAATGAGCCCCACCGGGCCGCCTGATACGCGAGCAATCCTCGCTCTCAGCGGGAGTGTCACAGCGCCCCCAGGGCATGCATTAGACACGCGAAGCAAAGCGTATGATTCATAGTAATTAAACAGATGAATTAGCATATGCTGTAGCGTTAAAGTAACACATCACCAAGAATGCAAGCTACATACATTTCTAGAGCACTTAACTTTCTGCATGAGCAGCAAAGAAAGAGGACTGGTTCCGGTGTTTGTGGCTCTTATGGGGCATTGCAGGATGTGATGTAATATATGCATCATGGGAAATGTAGTTTTCTGTTTATACAATACAAGTTTTCATTGGCTGCTGTGAGTAGCAATAAATAGAAAGAGAAGCATAATACGAAGCCTCCGGTCCTGTAATACAATAGTATGTGTCGCAGTACACAAACACAGATCACATCGAGGGGGAACTGTAGCACGTGATTACAGGTACATCCGGTCGTACGTGTGTCAGTGTTGAGAGCTGGCTTGTAGTTAGACTTGTTAGCCAAAAGTGCCATAGAGTATTGTCTTTAGCAACTTGTGCTTTGTGTTCTTAGTTCAGGGATTCCCATACTTCTAAGCAATATAATGGAGGAGTCTACAACAAAAGGAGCATTTGCCATGTTGTTTGTTTCGTATAGGAATGGACCAGTTAACTCTTCCCACACAGGCCACTATAAACTCGCACTACCAACCAACCGAACTAAATGGACCATCCTCTTCCTCGCCCACCGAGTACCTCTTTAGGTCCTCATAAGAGGTGTGGAGCGCTATACAAATGACCAGTGCTTTAAATGGGAAAATATAAGTGCAGGTACTCATTAAATTGAGCTAGGGGAATGGCTAGTGGGCGGGGTTAGAGGCGGAGCGAGACATGATGATACAAAGACACTTCTATTGAGTATTCATTTTGGTGTGGAGTGAAGACTTGTTTGGAACAAGCCCTAAATCATAATGGAAGGGGGTTGTAAACTATGAGTGTTGCCAAGCCATCTACTGTACTATTAGTACTATCAGCCTAATAATCAGTGCGTCCCAGGACCAAGGAGATGCTGGCATAGCATCATTAATAATAAGTTCTACACCACTTGCAGGACCTACCAAAACATGTGAGAAATGTATCAATATAAATAAAGGGGTTAACTCATTACATGAAATGAAGGGCAAACACAAAATTTAAACGTTTCCTTGTTTTTGTAATATTAGCAGCTTCCTAATGTCATACTCTTCCTACTTGCTTGCCTTAAGTGCAATCCTTATATCTTATAGGGTGCACACACAGAAATGACCATTCCACGCATTTCTTTTCAAATATTCCGAGTGTCCTGATTCTCTTCCGCCCTGATCTTATTTCTCTCTCAAACATATACAATATCAGGCAAACACGAACACATAGGCAGACAAATACACAAAAGGCTCACTTCGGATTATTCCTTAGTTACTTTGCTGCGACAGTGCAAATGTGATTGTCAGAGAAGGCCTTGGATGGGGCCTACTCTGTCAGACACAGTAGGATCGTGAAATTCCCAACACCTGGACACCCCGTGCATAATGCAAATGAGCGGCTGCTGAATGGTTCAGCGGTGACTCAGCAAAGGGCTAGAGAGGCACTTTGGATATCAGAGTGCCCTACAGATCTGCTCCATTCTGACTGCCTCGAGCTCAGCAGCACTAGCAGCAATGAGCTTACATTTCTTGAGTACCGATACTCTCCTTGGCTGTGGAGAAGTGCCAGTACTCAGCTCGGTAAAAACGGGGAGTGCCGGTATTGAGTACCTGTGAGTACCAGCCCATTTAAAGCACTGCAAATGACAGAGTCCAGTATAATACCATTTTCAAGCAGGAACTGTTGACTTACAGGTTTGGGGCAGTACATTTCAAACTCATGCACACACGGTGCAGAGAGCCTGGGGGTTGTTAGTAGACTTGGTTCAAAGTACAGCAAATATGAGAGGTATCTTAAGTTTATTGTATACAGAGACCAGAAACTGGCTGAACAGCATGGCAAGGCTGGGCATATGGAGGTGCACGAGGGTTAGGAATGATCAGCGTAAAAGGACATTGTGTTTCCACTGCCTGCAGTGTTGAGAAGGCCTCACCAGTTGTACTATGTTCAGTTCTTAATATCAAGTCTCTAGAAGGATTAAGAAAGGTTCGAGGCAGTCTAGGGGACGGGCATTCAAAATGGCACAAGGCCAAGCCCAACACTGGTCCATCAGACCAGGATCCGTGCTAGATTTCCCTACATCCACTTGTGATACATTTTCATGACATCATCAGTGGTTATCCTGAAAAAGAGTACCCTGAGAATGTGGAATGACTCTGGCCTCTGGGGACCAACTCTGGATACCCATGTAATAGGCTCACAACTCTGACACTGTACACACTGGAGTCTAAAAAGGATGAACAATAGAAGAGTAAGATGTCTGACTCTGGAAACAGAGGTACAAATATTAGACCACCGGTGCGGTTGACTAAGGTGTAGAGTTGTAAAAGAGTAAATAAAGACTCAAAGATTTCAACATTTAACCATCAAGTATTATCATGTATGGTACTGTTTTGTAGTTGCATTTACATAGTGCTTCATACCCCATCCCGTGTCCCAACAGGTTTTACAGAAGGGTGCTGGCAAGTAGGAAGAGTTGTGCTAAATAGCCCGCGGGGGAAGCCTCCTTGGTGCTCTGACTCTCTTTTCAAAGCAGTGCAAGGGAATGAATTAGGATTAACCTTACAAGTGGAAGTCTTTGCCATCAAACTTAGATTGTCCGGTGTTGCAGGTCTGCATGTGACAATTGGCAGTGGGGCAGCCAACACCCGGGGGCTGAGAATGGCTTAGACCAAGCTGCTAAGATAGGATCCACTAGAGCCTCATTAAAGGGCAAAAGAGGCTCAGAAGTAGAGGGACCAGGGTGAATAATTTCTGTGAGCAAATTGGCTTTTATCTGCTCAGAAGGGAGAAGAAGAGCTGATAGCTCTGCAAATGACTACAGTAAATGAGGCCTCTCCTCTGCAGGGTGTAATCAAGAGCTGGCTCAGTTAAGGTATAAAGACCACTCATATTCTGGAAATCCAGATAAGTGCTAGTGTCAGTGTATTGTGGGGGAAGTCATTGACCAGCTTCCACATCATCATACTCATAAGGTGGGACCCTCTGAAGCATATGAATAGCAGCAGAGTCAGAACTAAAAGGAACCCCTATCTTAGTGAAATGCTGGCGTCATGAAAGTAGAGCTATCGGGGAACCCTCCCCCATACAAAGGTGTGCTTCAGTAATTGTATATTGTGACATATGAGGGACCCTTGGTCTAGATGGATCTTACACTGCAGCGGATTCGGGATCGACGATGCTGGAGGTGATGGTGAAGCTAGTATTAGCAGGAAGCCCTTTGGCACAGGAGCAGAGACACAGCCGAGCACTGAGGATAGATCAGGCACACTACAAATGGGATCAGTCAGTTTCAGTGTACGGCCTGTCGGTGGAAATGTGACTCGATATCCCAAAAGCTCTGTGGGTTCAGAGGGCAAGTGAGAGGCTGGCCGAATCATATCTAAGACCTGCAGCATTGCTTCATTGAAGATTTCAACCTCCTCTGAATATGAAGATGGCCTACAAAATTATGGCACATCTTCTCCAGAATCAGAACTGTTTCATATGAGGAGGTTGAAGCTCTGGTTGGGTCATGAGGAGACCACCTTTGTGACCTCTTCTAAAAATGGAAGTATCTACCAGTAGAAGAGTCCCACTTAGGTTCTTTGTGCTTCTTTTGGAAGCCTTGTCTTTAAAATTTGACCAAGCTGACAACAGAGACCTGGAGAGGGACTAGCTTTGTTTCCTGAGTTCAGTCAGGTATAGTTTGGCTTTCTTAATCATGTTTGGCCCCAAAGACAGAGAGTGAGTTCATGACTGACAACTGCTTGCAGCACGTACAACACGGTTTACAACCTATAGTCTTTGATCACTGTACTGTCGTTGCACTGTCAGAAAAGATGGAGGAGTGGAGCTCCGTATCCGTGTCACAAAGGCCACAGAAAAAAAACTGACCACAATGCATTGCGGTGGGGCCTATAAGCGACTCCCATTTGTCCTTTTCAGGGTAGGATGCAGTTGTGATGGCACCACCTACTGGAGTGTAAGAGCTATTGACGCTTTTTAAGATCAATCTGGCACATCTGAGGATTCAAAAGATGAAGAAACTGTGGGAAGAAGTAGCCATCAGAAAAAGAAACATTCTTTACCTAAATGACAGCACATTTCGACAAACATTCTGTCTGATTTCTGTAGTGAATGTAATTGTTTCTGAGCAAGGAACGCCTTGGTAGGCAGTTTTCTATTTGCACCAAGAGAAGAGTTTTGAAGCGACTTACCATTATTCCCTGGGTCTGTTTCACACAGATATCTCTCCCGGGTTATTTCAACTGATTTTGAGCTCACAGAAACACAGTAGTCTGTGGGAGATAAATAGAACCATTCCCTTGCAGTTTACTTCTAAACTGCATATTTTTGCCTACTTAGGGTGTTAAAATATTTCTAAGGTCTTTTTTATATTTGGCTAACAAGTTGTTTAGTTAAAGTTTTTTTCCCCATGGAATTCTATGGCTTTAAAGTTCACTCATTTACAGTTAGGTCAAATGTGTATGCCATGGGTATGTTGCTACAACTCAGAAAATCTAAGATCCAACCTCAACCAAGTAATGCTGAAAAGAGACTCACAGAATTGAGCCTTCCTCTCTAGAGAGGCACCTCAAATTACCATCTCTCCACAAGAAGCACCACCCTGGTAGATCCTACTCCTGCAAGAAAATTATGGAAATCTACCCATACCAATTAAAAAATCACCCAAAAACGTCAGAATTTTGAAAAGCTGTGAAAACCTATTCAGTTTGCAACAAATGATGCAGGGTCACACCAACGAGTAGAGACAACCATTCACAATTTCAAAGAGGGCATGGGCGTCGCAGAACTGAGGGACACTGTGGATCTGGAACCAAATTTCCTGCAAGTGTGAGCACACACAGATAGCCTTCACTTCCTTCACTACATGTATAGGTGTAACTACTCAATTACAGTGCCACAATGCAAGCAGCCTCTGTCATACAATCACAACACCAAAACACTCCCAACAGAGCCAAACTTTGGCACAGTGCATTTCCACACTGTTCCAACCAAAGATATTGCCTTAGAGGATTACTCTATTAGCCACACATGTCACACTTACCACTCTTATTAGCACCTTCATAACCATTATCACCTTCCCTTTTTGCTGGAAAAATGCAGAATTCAACGCTCTATTCAAGAAACCAACAGTAGACCTCAACACCGTCAGCAGCTACAGACCCTCTCGCTCCAGTCTTTTCCAGCAAAAGTAATTGAGAAAGCCATCAATACCTAACTCGCAGACCACTTAGAACTCCATCAACTCCTAGACAGCCCTCAATCAGACTTTCACACCAACCACAGTTCAGAGACAGCCCTCATTGAGGCCACTGATGACATCAGAAGCATCCTCGACCAAGGAGAAACTGCCGCACTCATCCTCTTCGACCTCTCCGCAGCTTTTGATACGGTCTCCCACAGGTCACTCACCGGAAAGCTTCAGCACTTGGGTATCTATGGACTGGTCCTCAAGTGGATATCCTCGGCCCTCAAGTGGGTATCCTCCTTCCTCACGGATAGAACTGAACGAGTTAGACTTCCCTCCACACCTCAGAAGCCAAGAAACTCATCTGCAGAGTCCCTCAAGTATCGTCGCTCAGCCCAACACTATACACGGTCTACAAGACGCCCCTCGTGGACATCGTCAGAACCCATGGCATCAACTTAATATCCTAAGCTGACGAAACGCATCTCATCCTCTCCCATACCAACTCAACCAGCAATGCCATAGCAAACTTAACCAACTGCCTGTGAAATATCGCTGCTAGCATGAAAAACAACTGCCTCCAGCTCAACACAGATAAAACCAAAGTCCTAACCTTCGGCAACAACCACTCCCCCTGGGAGCCTATCTGAATTACTGGAAGATCTTCCAGCATTTTTTGCTTAGATGGTTCAGCATAGGCAAGATGAAACCAAGCAAATCTTATACTCCAGCCAGGATTGCACAGACTTAGTGGCCAGGTCAATTAGATTGGTTGTTATGTTCAACAGACATGCCTCAATGCGATCTATAGGTTTTTGGGGGATGTCAAAGTTTCCTTGGTGGGCATATCTTCTTATGGCACACAGCAATTTAGTGAGAGAGCCAATACTGCATTGGAGAAGTTCAATACAAGCTCATTCTTCAGGTTTGGTACCCCAGATTGCCAAATCCACAAGCAATGTAGAAAGTTTCACGGTTACTCCAGGGCTGTCACTTTCCACCATCATCAATTCGTAAATCATCACAGCCAATCCAGTAGCCTGTGCAGAATTTTTAGGCCTGTAAGGGCAGAGTCGATGCGAAAAGGAGGTGACACCCGAAGCAGAAATTGTCCTCCTCCAACACACCTGACACCACGCCAAAACCTTTTTAGTTCTCCATAGTGCCTCATGGGTGAACAGAAGAAACCAGTTTCATCTCATTCATACCTCACTCGCGTTCACTTACTTTGGAATAATGGTTGCTACAAATCGTCCATTTGTAACCTTTCTGGATACTCTTTGACACATTCATCCAGTCTTTACGCCAGTCTCCACAGATCATGTGCAAATCCTTTTCATGGTGGTGTTAATTTTGCTTGCCAAGGGTGAGCTCCAGATAGTGCCTAAAGCAAGGAAGGACTCAAATATTACTTCTGGTACGTCCTTGTACCCATGAAGGGCATAGGCCTGTGGCCTATACTGGACCTTGGAGTCCTGAACTCTTTTCTCTGGAAGGAGAAATTCAAAATGATAATCTTAGCTCAAGTCTTGGCCTTGGACTCCAAGAAATAGTTGCCGTCTTTGGTCCAGCAGGATGTGTTCTTTGATGTACCCTTCCTGCAATCCCACAGAAAATGCCTACATTTAGTAATTGGGTCCACTCACTTTCAAATGCCAGTTCTCCCTTTTAGCTTTACATCAGCTTTTAGCATCACATAGCGGCCCATCTTCTCAGGTCAGCTACTATATACATATATATATATATTCCCGTACCTCGACGACTGGCTGTTGATGGAGGTTTTTTTGCAGCTAGTCACAGACCACATGCAGAATACAGTGTCTCTGTTGTTCAACCTGGGATTCTCCATCAGCAAGTCGAAATCCCTGCTCTGACTCGCACTGAGCCTGCCCTTCACTGTAGCCATTTTTGACTCATTCACTCTGAAAGCTTTGCCACCTGCATAGGTAGTCTGGGAAATTTAGGTTATGATCCAGATGTTCCTGCTTTGACAGTTGTGAGGCTGCTAGTCCTTGGAGCCACCTGCATTTTCACTGTGCCATTTGCTCATTGGCTCATGCAGACCCTTGAATGGAAAAATGTACTTGCAATGGGCCAAACATTGGAGATTCCTTTCCGAAGAGACTCACATTTCTGAGGAGGCATCTTTGGGCTGGCAATGGTGACGGCAGCTCTTCTGCTCTCCACTGCCAGTAGCTACAGTGATAACAGATGTGTCATCCCTTAGCAGAGGAGGTCACCAGGCTGATGCTAACACCTGGGACCTTATGTCTCCATCAGAACAATGTTTACATATACATTTCTTAGAGGGGAGTGACATATGCTTGGTACTGATGACCTTTCTGCTGGCAATTGGGGACAAGTAGACTTGTGCTGAACGACAACATGACTGCTATGTTATACTGCAACAAGCAAGGCAGCCAGGTAGTGCTCTACAAGAGCTCACTGTTAGTGAGCCACCTAGTGGGTTCAATCTACACTTAGCAGTAGTTTGGCGGATCTTCACTCGATGGGGCACACCCTGGTTCTGGTTTTGGTGAGACTTCAGCCTTCTGTACACATTCCTGCTACCGGCACTAATCTCATGCATTCAAAAATATGTGTAGCTGGACTGAATACAAGTTCTTTTGGTGGCCCCAGATTGGATTTATCCTTCATCAGGACCTTCTGACTCAACAGGGCAGGGTGTTTCATCGAAAACCTCCACAATCTACACCTTCATATGTGGAGATTGAGCTGGACCCACTGAGAGGTTTTGACCTTCTGAGGAAAGTGGCGGATATCCTTCTCGATGCACACCATCTTTCAGTCAAATCCATATATTCAAGTTATTGGGCTCAAATATTGTGCCGTAAATAAGTGCTAGATACCAACAGCTATTAACCTTAGTGTAGCACACCATCTCTATACCCTCTCTATAACCAGTTCTGTCAGTTGTTTCTGTAAACAATGGGCTGTCTGAAAGGATCTTTCTATTTTTTCTCCATAAACAGTTTGAAAGATAACAAAAACAATTTCAGACAGCCATCTGGTCAACCCTGCATGTTTTCAGTTTAAGAATGTGAGACGAGCAGGGAGTCTAATAAACAGAGAAGAAATATGTTTATTCAAAGGAGCTGACTCTGCCCATCCCTAAATCCAAAATATCATAATACTTCATCAGCCTCAATGATCCAGAACGGTCACCCCAAATACAGCGGCTCAGATCGACATACTGTACTGCACATGTTAGTATGGATAGATTCATAAAGGCAATAATCTAATCCTGGGTATTTACTAATACATTTGGAGTAGACTTCTGACTTAAAAGAGATTCACAAAGAATTGCAGGAGCACAAGCTCCAAACCATTCAGAACGCCGCAGCCAGACTCGTCCTCGGGACCCCACGGCATGAACACATGACCCAACACCTACAAGACCTCCACTGGCTCCCCGTCGAGAAGAGAGTAACCTTCAAACTTCTCCCCCATGCCTACAAATCCCTCCACAACATCGGACCCAAATACCTCAACGAGAGAGTCTCCTTCCACGTACCCAAAAGGAACCTCCGCTCCACCGACCTCGCCCTGGCAGAGACCATCCGCAGAAACAGAGCTGGTGGAAAATCTTTCTCCTACATCGCAGCCAAGACCTGGAACGAGCTCCCAGTTAACATCAGACGCTCCCCGACCCTGCACACCTTCAGGAAGAACCTCAAGACCTTGCTCTTCGACTGAACCAGAGCTGCACGAGCTAGATCAGTGCAGTGTTTACCATTATCAAAATCTCTTTCTTCTCCAAGGCATCTCACATGGTTGAAAAGCTGAGGCTTTTTTCATTCTACACGGTTCTAGGCCACACCACTATAAGTAAAATTCAATTGCAAAAAACTGAAATTTAAAAAAAAAACTCAGAAACTGTCCTTTAAGTTAGAAATTGAAAGCCCTATCTTGGAGCCTCCTTCACAACTCTGTATTGTAACATTTATAGAGCGCCTTTTACCCCAGTCCTCAAGGCGACATGGTTCTTTCAAACTATGCTCCAGGATAGCACCTCTGTTTAAAGAGAAGTTTCTAAGAGTATCTGATCAACTCGTGATTATCTTGTCTCTCCATCCCATTTAGAAGGTGATGTGACTTGATCTATCCCTCAATTACATATACCCCCTCTCCATGCAAGCCCGACTGGCCTCTGTAATCATAAGAGTACCACAGTTTCCTCATATCTCCTCCCCGTGATAAAAACAACATGTACTCTATGGCCCTCCATTTTTTTTTTTTTTTTTAATCTGTTTTATTGGATTTTAGTATTAGTACAGTATAAGTCATATGAAATAGCAAGCAGTGTTGGGCGTCACATTCAGCATATAAGGACAGTAGTATCATATACTATTGTTACAGCTCTCGCTTATAGTTATGTACAAAGTGGTCAAGCATGTGATTGACAGATACATGTACAGTCTGTTCTAGAAGACAAGCGAGGGGTAAGAGGCAGAAAAAGAAGGAGAATAGGAAGGCATAATGACCACATCGCTGTCCACATATTGGGTGTCTTCCTGGGCATAAATGTTGGCGAATGTCTGTTGTCGCACACACGTGCGGGTACTGTCCCATGAAGCCAATAGGAGCACTGGCGCTCAGCTGTGAATGAGTGCCAATAAAAGATTCACTATTAACAACAGGAACTAGGAACTGTGCATTCAAAAGAAAAGGGGTAAAAGAGATGAAAAGGAGGAATGCACAGTGTATGCAAACAAACATGTAGCCCCCCCCCCCCGTTTTGCGTCCATATGCGGCATGACTCATAGCTCTCGTGTTTAACAGCGACTGGCTGTTACCCCATGTCTAGAGTGTGTTTCGGCTGAGTGTCACAGGCAGTTTGTGTCCCCCAGTAACAGATCGGTGCGGCGCCTACGCTGTTTCTACCCACGGGACTAAGTCCTGCCCTGTACTCTATGGCCCTCATTACAAGTTTGTAGAAATATGGTGAGGTACTCGCCACCTGTGGTGAATAGCATTACAACTGTGTAAGGTATTTACCACATATCAAATACCTCCTATTTCGAGTTTTCAACAGGAAGACGAGACATAAGATTTTTAACATACCAAATTCCGCATGTTTTGCCTTTCTTTTACAGGTATCCCCTGCCCCTCATTCCCTCCCAACCCCACACCACCACCCGACAAATTTTGGTAGGTTTTGCCTGCTTGAATTTATTAGGGGAAGAATGCGAGTGTGTGATAACTATCTCACAATTCTTAATTTCGATCCCCGTGTCTGCACAGAGATTGACATCTAGCTCATAATGAGTGCCTTTTAAATCATTGCTTGGAACTGGTCATTCCTGTCCGTTCTCTTGTCAGCGCCTCTGGTACAAACCAGCTGTATTACACCGACGAGTAAGGTTCAGGCAGCCACAAGCCAGCAGCACTGCTGATCGCGTCCAACCACTAGGCCAGGAATGAAACCAAACCTGTACTTCAGGCGCATGACGTATGAAGCAATTTAAGTAGATTTCATAGGCTATGTGAGAGGACCTGCTCACACCCAAAACCCTCCTGCTTTGAGAAGTAGTAAAGGGTTGGAAGTGAGGTATGAATGGCATATGAGCCGGTCTGCAGAGTCTGAAACCTGCTGACATGGCTGTAGAGGTGGCCCTAAGCATCTCTGCTAGGCGTCAGTCATTGATCCGGATGGATGTGCTCAGGGGGAATGACCAGAAAAGAATCATAGACTTCCCATGTGGCAGAAACAGATTTCCTTCCTTGCACAAATATTGCTTATTACGTACAAAATGGGCTGTGCATTGCCAAGTCTCTAGGAATCCTGATGGTCAGAGAGCAGTCTAGAGCTGTGGTTCTTAACCTGTGGTCCGGCAACTCCTGGGGGTCCCCCCAGCCTATTCAGGGGGTCTGCAGCTGCTTGAAAATTAAAAACATTTTCTGATTAAAAAGTGTCTATAAATAAAGTAAAAGGTACAATTGAAATGTTTAAAATGTTCAGTAATTGTGAAGGAATTTGAAACTGGAGGATAAAAAATAAATTCATATCCTCAGCTTGATTTATGGGATCAGTGCAAGTGCATTAAACAGAACATAGTATGGCTGATGAGTGGCTTAAATTGAATTTAAGAAAGCTTTAACATTCCTATTAAAAATTAAATGTTAAGTTTTTTAATAAATATTTGCAAATTAAATAAAATGTTTAATCATTTGTGTATTGGTTTGATGAATGCCTGTTTTTGTATTTTCCTCGACCGAGGACCCCAGCTTCCAGTATTAACTCAGTGACGGTCCCCCCATTCCAATAATTCAGCGGGGGTCCCTGGGTTACAGTAATAATTAGGTGGGTGTCCACAGACGTCAAAACGTTTAGAATCACTGGTCTAGAACTTAGACATCTCACAGATGAGCAAGGCACCCACGTTTGCTAGGTCTCAAGGCAGAGTGAGATGAAACATCTTCGAGGACCAGCCAAATCAGGAATAAAATGGACAGTTGTCTTCATTGCAGGGAAGCTTGTCTATCTGAGACCAGCTGGGAGGGTACATGAGCCAGAATGTCATCTTTCTATCACCAAGAGACTTTTTTTTAAACCAGGTCTACTGTTCGTTTTGATAACATGTTACTGCTTTACCTTACACACTACAAACCTAATAGCTTCTTCCTCATCACTCTCAATGCAGCCCATAAACCACCAAGTACACCTTGTGGTATATTTACAAGCCCCTATCGTCACCACGTCACTTTCTGTGACGTTGTGATGGCGATAGGGGCTGCGCCTTATTTACAAGGCAACATTAAGCCACTTAATGTGGCTTAACGCTGCCTTGTAATTAAGCCACCCATTTATGCTGTACTTAGCGTGAAAGGGAGGGCAATGGGTGTTGCTGTGGGCGTTCCACTGCTACACTGTTACATTCTGTACATATTAGTGTTGTGTTGCTTTAATTACTGAGCTCATGCTAACCACTTTGCTGCATGCGCTTTGTTATCTTTTACTATTCATTCTAAGTTCCATTTAGAAGGACAGTTGTGTGTTCCATCTGGGCTGCAGTTGCGCCTGGGGTCTGCAGCTGGAGAGATGTACTGCCGTGCTGTTTCACAATAAACCATACAAAAAGGATTTACTTTGCTGGATTTTAATATTGGCGATGAGATTTATTGAAACCCTCCTGTCACTAAAACAGCACGGGAACGGAGAGTTTCAAGAACCCAAAGGGTTATTATTTTAAGTTTGGTGCAGATCTTAGGGGAAAAAAAAGGAAGTAAAAGAGCATTGAGCAAAGACAAACGACACTGACAAGCTCAATTAACTCACGTGGAAGCGGAAAGAGGAAAACTTTTGCGAGGTGTTCAAGCGGGAAGTTTAAGAAGAAAATTGTGCAGCTTACCGGTACGTTGTGCATTTTTTTTAAACGTACACCCGGTATCCAGGCACCTGCAGTTGCTAAGCTTCAGCGAGGGGACTACGTCAGTGGAACACGTCACAGGCAAGGAATCGACATATGCCTGGCTGACGTGCAATGCTACGCGGCAGCCATTTTGGTTGCCATAGCAATGTCGGAGGAACACGTCACAAGCGAGGAATCGACGTACGCCTGGCTGACGTGCAACGCTACGCGGCAGCCATTTTGATTGCAATAGCAACGTTAAAAAAATTATGATCCGTGCCTCAAGATGTTTGTGTATTTAAGAGTGTTTAAAAGTCATTTGAAGAAGATTAACCACAGCGGTTTTAAAAGGAAAGGAAAGCGGATTGTTAAAATGTAAAGTTAGAAAATATTTATGAAGTGGGGTACAGTATTTACAGTTTTTTTTGGGGGGATGCACAACCATAAGGAAACAAGCTTAAATATTGATTTAAAAGAATATCAAAACAAAGACAGATATACTAAATAAGTGACTCGTGTAACTTATAAAGATGCAATTTGAACCTCCAGCAAAATTCTTACAAAACAAGGGAGAGACACCTATACCGTGGATAAGATGGAAAGAAGAATTTTTAACGTATATGAAAGCAATTGATGGCGAACGCATGGGTGCAGAAAGGAAGAAAAGCATATTATTACATTGCCTAGGTTCAAAAGGACCAGATGTGTTCAGAGCATTACCACAGATTACACCTCAAGACAGTGAAGAGCACATCATTGTTTATACAGAGGCTTTACAAAGGATGGAAAAGAGATTCAAACCCACCACTAGCATTGCTCTTAACAGATTTAATGACTTTCTTACAGCTTTAAGATCTTTATGTATTAAATGTAATTTTGGTATGATGGCAGACGAAATGATTAGGGATCTGATTAGTGTGCATGTTAGGAACCAAAAGATTCAAGAGAATCTTTGGGTTATGGGTGATCCTAAATTATATGAAACTATAGCTACTGCCAAAGCTTTAGAACAATCAGAGAAATGGATGAAAATGGATGAAAATGGTAAGGCAATGTGAGAAGAAAACTGAAAGTGTAGAAGAAGGTTGTGCAGTAAAAAACAAAGTTGAAAACAAGCCAGAGGGTTCTCAACAGAAATTTTGGGTGAATAGATACAACAATAGCAATTTATTTAGACGTAATGACAGTTTTGGCAATCAACACTACTGTTACAAATGTGGTAGTAGAACACACCTCGCATCATTCAATGGTTGTCCTGCCATTAACAAAAAATGCAGGAAGTGTGGACGGTTAGGTCATTTTAGCAACTTTTGTAGAGATAACAGAAGAAATGTTACTTCCACACGTGGATCTATATCTACAATTTCAGAAAACAAAAATGTAAACAATGTGGTTTGTTATGAAGAAAATTCAGAATGTGAAAGGGGTTTTGTGGTATCTATTATTAATAGAAGAGAAGTCTTACTTGATTCTCCAAAATGTAAGGTATTAGTACTAGGAGTGGAATTACATCTTATGGCAGATTCAGGTTCACCTCGGACCATTATATCAAAACAATATTTTGATGAGAAGATGAGTACTGTATGCGAAGGGAAACAATTACATGCCAATGATATCATAGCTGAAAGTTTTGATGGTTCTAGGATTAATATGGAAGGTTACTTTAATGTTACGTTAACTTTCAAAGACAGATGTGCAGACATTAAGTTGTACATTGCTGTGAAAGGTGTAAATGTTCTAGGGTGGCGAGATCAGTGGAAACTGGGTATAATTTTAAACCCACGATCTGCAGAACCAGTCACACTAAATGAAAATTGTTCAACAGGAAAAATAGCTGTCATAGATTGTGGAGACAAAGTTGCAGCCTTAATGGAAAAGTAGAAAAATGTGTTCAGTGACAAATTGGGAAAATTTAGAAACTTTTCACACAGGATTATTTTAAAGGAAGATGCACGTCCTGTGAAGCAGAAACTCAGGGGAGTACCCATTAATGTGAGGGAAGAACTGAGAGATATGTTAAAAGAGCTTACAAATGAAGGTATAATTGAGGCAATTGAGTCCTCAGAATGGGTTTCTCCCATAGTTTTAGTACAGAAAGATGATACAAATTTGAGAGTATGTGTAGACTTAAGAGCATTGAACGAAAATATTGTCATAGATTGTCACCCACTTCCAAATATTAATGAAGTGGTATCTATGCTGGAGGGTGCAAAGGTTTTTTCAACATTAGATTTAAGATCTGCCTATCACCAGATTGGTTTGACGGATGATTAAAAAAATTTGACCGCTTTCATCACTCCTCAAGGTTTGTATAGTTATACTAGGATGCCTTTTGGTTTGGCTTCGGCCGCGTCTGTTTTTCAAAGGGTCTTGTTTCAGATTTTCAGAAATATTGACCAATTTGTTAAATGTTTTCAAGATGATATTTTAATATTTTCAAAGAATGAGGTTGAACATACAGAACATTTGAATGAAGTTTGCGGATGATTGGAGAAACTTGGTCTTACACTCAAGGCACACAAATGTAAGCTTTATAAGAAATCTGTGGAATATTTGGGACACACTCTTTCAGGTGATGGAGTTGTTCCAAAAAGATCTAATGTTAATGCCATTTTGAACGCACCAGCTCCGATTAACAAGGAACAATTACTAAGCTTTGCTGGTATGTGTGAATATTACAGCAAATTTGTAGAAAATGTTGCATGTATAGTGGAAGCATTAAGGCAACTTCTAAGGAAAAATGTAAACTTTGATTGGTCTATTAGTCAACAAAAGGCTTTTGAAGCCATCAAGCAGGAGATAGTGAGTGCCCCTACTTTGAAACCTTTTTGTTTAAAGAAAGAATGTATAATTACTGTGGATGCCAGTCTTTATGGTATTGGTGGAGTACTTTCACAAAGAAGTGGGAAAGAAGAATGGAATATAGGGTTTGCTTCTAGGACACTTAATGAGACAGAGCAGAAGTATGCGGTAATAGAACGAGAATTACTTGCATACGTTTGGGCCATAGAACATTACAAGTTATATGTGTGGGGTAGCAACTTAAGGACCGACCATAAACCGTTGGTCAATATTCTGTCTCCTGGTGGAGGATGGAATTCTACTGCTAGGATTGCCAGACTAGCCTCTAGGCTTCAAGAATATAATTTTAAAACTGTGTATGTTCCGGGAAAGAAAAATGTGACAGCGGATTGTTTATCAAGGTTGCCATGTGCCAACAATGGAGTGTATGTGGTTAAGGAATCTGATTTTATCCTTACCATCAGTGATATCATGCCTTCGCAATTTAATGAAATCAGTGAGAGTATGTGGGAAGAGTGTGATAATGATTGGGTTGAAATTAAAAAATATGTCATGGAAGGATGGCCCAAGAAACACCAGATCAGACCAGAGTTATTTCCTTTTTAGGTCTTGCGCCTAGCGTTGCACTGCGTAGCACGAGACATTTAGTAGGTGAAAAACGGGGTTTCAGCACTGACCAAGGAATCGCACACGCTTGTGAGTGTGCTTTTCCTTTTGTGCTACCCCATTGGCCTTTGCGTGCATCTTTTAATGAAAGGCTGCACGTAATTGGCCAAAGGCGGGCACATTGCTCCGCCCATGGCATATTGGTGTCTATTACGCGCTAGTTCGCGTAATAGACACCAATAGGCCATGTGGTTTCAATTATCGTGCCCAGACACGGGCGCGATAACTGAAACCAAATGGCTCGCTGTGGCGCGCGCACACCACTCGTGAGCTTCTGTTTTTTTTAGCTCATGCTTGCATTGTTAAAAAAGAAACTGCAAGTCTCGAACGCCACGTGCTGTTGGCTAAAAACTCCAGGATTGGGTGGGTCTAGGTGTTATACAAACTTGGGACACTTGAGCAGCCATCCAGATAGCGTGGTTGTGTTAGAGGCAGAGAGAAAGCTCTTTCAATCTTGGTTACGATGTTGCAAGTCTTTTCGAAGAGAGTGTGCTAGCCTGAGCGGAAGAGAAGAGGGAATGGCGTGGACAAAGATAGAATCCAAAGAGGTTCCAGAGAGTGAGCAACTTTAAGAAATATAACCCAAGGATAAAGGGGGTTTAGCTAGGCGCTGAGCTGCCTAATTAATTGTAGATACATTTAAGTGAAGAGTTAGTGAGATGACACGCAGGAAAGAGCGGGGCAGCTTCAGAGCAGGTGCTGGGGAATCTAGCTGCCAGGGTACAGTAGAGACGCAAAGCAGTCCTTTAGGGAGTTGTAGCATTTATATAGCGCTTCACTGAGCAAGACGGCGCATACAGGTGCGCAACGCCCACTGGGCTTAAAGGGCTTTAATATCCCCCTCCCTCCGTCGTGCTCTATCTCTATTGCCCTCGCAGTTGCAGCCTCCAGATACAGGATTCTATGTCAGGACCGGCGGCTTCGGATTATGCTCACAGCAGCCAGAGAGATCTCAGAGAAATCAATGAGCAATACAAAAAACTACAACTCCCTACAACCAGGGAGGAATCCAAGTACGTAGTCCATCAACTCTTTCCATTGCCATCAATACACAGTCCCATGTCTGTCTCCTCACTTCCTCTTTTTTCGCTGCTTCACAGCCAGTTAAGTGTTTATTTCCCTATTTGCTTATATTCTATGGTTCTATACGTTTAGTGGGTTACTGGCGCTTCTTTGGCCATTGTTTATTGGAGCGCTGTGTTTTTGTTCAGTGGGGCGTTCTCGCCTTTTGCGAATGCTGTTGGTGTCTTTCTTTTAGATCCCCAAGCCGGCTGCGGGAACGTTCTTCGCTCCTTACGCGGCCGGCCCCCCTGCTGTTGCGGCGCCGTCTGCCGCCGCTAGAGGGACTCGCTCGTCTCGTTGCTCTCACGCTGCAGATGAAGAGCGCGCCATGAGAGAAACGAGCAACGAACCTTGTCCCCGTCTGCCTCACCTGAATGTCCGTTGTAAGCGGATTGTATTCACGCATTATTAATCTGAACGCCCTGGCGGGAGTCCGTATTGCGGGTTTTACCTGCGATGAACGCGCTTGGTAGTGCTGTATATTGCATTTCAGGCATTTTCCCTCGCCGTGAGCGAGCGCACGCATTTGTGGGCACTTAATTAGTGTTTTTTACGCGCTGGGAGGCAGTCACCCGGTTAGGATTTTTCCTGAGGGTTTTTGCACGTTGCTTGTTTGGTGCAAGCCTGTCTGTGGTCCTTTGGGCTACCTAAACTTTGTGCAGCCTCCGGCCTGCCCCTAATTAACTGCGTGGTTCCTGTGCACTGCACTTTCCAAGTTCAATAAAAGGGTAGTTTGTACTTGCCTTTGTAATTACTTACCTTACCAGTATGAATGACCAGACAGAGTATTATGAAGAGGAGGTCCAGGAGTACCTACCTTACGATGATGATTTCTTTGACGCAGTGGATTCCTCAATTTATAGAGTGGTTAACGAGGTGGTTGGCCCTATGGAGCAACGCCTCTCTGACAGAATAGTGCAGGAGTGCAATAGGTTGGCCGTGGTGCGCGCAGGCACCGCGCTGTTCCCCGGTGAGTGTCCTGGGGAGGCCCCCCCAACGTCCAAGAAACAACGGCCGGAAGGCGTGGACGTGGCCGCTTTTGCGCGTCTTAAGACGGCGTTTCTAGCTAAGGCGGCGACGGTCGCCCCCGTCCTCCCACCGGCGGAGGCTCCCCAAGATATTCCGGACCCTCTATTCCCTGCAACGGATAATGACACCCAAGTGGATACCGACGTGGAGACTGAGTCCTCTCGTCCCTGGCGTTCAACGCCTACCGCCTCTTTGGCGGCACCGGAGGAAGATGCTGATATGCTCAACCCCGATGATATCATGTACCCCCGGTCTTCGGCTTGGGTTCCGGGCAATAAGGTTGCCCGCTTTGTGACGAATCGCCTCCGCAAGCCTCTTGAGAGGGAGGCTCGGGTTCGTTTAAGGGCGGAGTGCCCGAGAACGTCCCAAGTTGATAAAATTGCTTTCACGCCGGAGTTGGATCCTAAAATGGCCACTTTTTGGCGAAATACGTGAAGGACCCTAGGAAGGGTATAGATAGATCCTGGCGGTCCTGTCAGGACAAGTTCCTCGATGCTATCGGTCCAATGACGAAGATCTTGGACATGACGGAGGAGGCTAAGGTGTCCGATTCGCCCATTTCTCCAGAAGTCCTGTCAAACTGGACCCAGCGGTCCATCATTTTCATGGGCAACGCGAATTGCGCCCTCTCAACCGAGCGCCGCCGCTCGTTGTTGATCTAACTTGATCCTAAACTTGGTGACCTAGCCTCTTCTGAGGCAGGAGCAGTGGTCCAAGGGGGCCTGTTCGGTGAACCATTCATTAAAGAACTAGGGAAATTTGTCTCTACGTTTACTTCGCTGGACAAGGCCCAGTCAAGTATCAAGATGGTTTTTACCCAACGGGTTTTCCGCGGGGCCGGTCGAAGCAGGGGCCGCACGTCCGGCCGCGGATTCCATCAAAATTCCTCAAGGGGACAAGGCTCATGTCGCGGACAATATAATTCAACCGCGACCTACACGAATTTCTATCCAATGCGAGGACAACGTTTCAGAGGCCGTGGAGGTTTCAAGTCCAACTCTGGCGGCGGAAGTTCCAACGGTAAGTGTCCTGCCAGCAGAGCAGATTCGCATAGGGGGGCGACTAGCGTTCTTTCAAAGCGCTTGGGCAGCGTTAACCTTCGATGCGTGGGTTCTTCAAACCGTTCAGGGTTTTTATGTAGATTTTTTCGGCAACCCACAACAGGAGACGGGGCCTCGTCCGTTAACTTTCAGCCCCCAGGAAGCACAGTTGATCGACGAGGAGGTCTCCGAGTTGCTCCGCAAAGGAGCCATTTGTTGATCAACTTTGCACCCTCACGGTTTTCTCAGCAATATTTTTTTGGTGGACAAAGCTGATGGGGGTCGTCGGCCGGTTATCAATCTCAAAGAATTCAACACTTGGTTGGTGTACCGCCATTTCAAGATGGAGGGTATCCATCTGCAACGTAACGTCCTTCTGCCCTCCGATTGGATGGCACGCTTGGACTTGAAAGATGCCTACCTGGTGATTCCCATCCACCCGCCCACCGGCGGTTTCTACAGTTTTGTTGGAGGGATCTGGTGTACGAGTTCATCGCCCTTCCATTCGGACTTTCCTCGGCTCCGTGGTGCTTCACGAAGGTGTTGCACCCCGCAGTGGAATTCCTTCGGGCGCGAAGCATTCGCATGATCGTCTATTTAGACGACCTTCTTCTTATGGCCCAATGTCCCCAAACCTTGTCACGCCAGCTTCAACAGACGGTGTCCCTTCTGCAGGATCTGGGTTTTATCATCAACGAGGCCAAGTCGATCTTCAAGCCTTCCCAGTCGGTGACTTTTCTTGGGTTTGTGGTGGACTCCGTCCAAGCGACCCTGAGTCTTCCGTCGCGGAAGATGGCAAAAATTTGCTACAAATTACGTCGGACTGTTTCCAGTCCTGTCACCTCTTTGCAACACTTGGCCAGACTTGTGGATCTTCTGTCGTCCTAGATCCAAGCGATCTTTCCAGGACCCTTACATTACCGGGCCCTTCAGCGTCTCAAGGCGTATCATCTCAAGAGAGGTCGGTCGTACGATCATGTGGTTCCTCTCAAGGCGGAGGTTGTCCCATATGGAGGCGTGGAACGGACGCGCGATATTCGGCTCAGTTCCGGATTTGGTCATCGAATCCGACGCCAGCAGGTCGGGCTGGGGCACTCGGTGCGGAGATTTTTCCACCGGAGGGGTTTGGTCTCTAGACGAACAAGACCTTCATATCATTTGTTTGGAACTCCTAGCGGGTTCCTTCGCGCTGCGATGTTGGACCAAGGACAGAGTGCAATCATGCGTCCTATTAAAAATGGACAACATCTCCGCAGTTCGGTATGTCAATCGGTTGGGAGGTCCCCGTTTCCAGACGTTGGCGAATCTAGCGAAAGACTTTTGGGGCTTCTGTCTGGATCACCATATCTTGGTGACGGCGGAGTACCTTCCTGGCCAGAACACTCAGGTCGCGGACTGGCACTCGAGACATCTCCACGACTCCAGCCTTTGGAAGCTGGACCCTCCGATCTTCCGGTGGTTGAACAGTCTTTGGGGACCTTTTTCGGCAGATCTCTTTGCCTCTCGCCTGGACAACCAGGTTCCGAGGTTCTTCAGTTGGAGGCCGGATCCGATGGCTCTTAATTACCTGTAATAAAGTTCTTGTATAATGTTCCGCTTTGTGTATCGCATGTAATCTTGCGGTTGTGTCAAGAACTTACATCGTTTTTGTTCTTTTCAGGACATGATGGGTCTAATCAGGACCAGTGATGGAGTGGCGTGACTTGCGCGAAGAAAGAGGAAGGGAGGAGACAGACATGGGACTATGTATTGATGGCAATGGAAAGAGTTGATGGACTACGTACTTGGATTCTTCCCTGGTTGTAGGGAGTTGTAGTTTTTTGTATTGTTCATTGATTTCTCTGAGATCTCTCTGGCTGCTGTGAGTTTGTAATAATAAAGAGAAGAGAGATGAAAAGCATAATCCTCGCCTCCGTGTCCTTAATAGAATTGGAACTTACCGTCACGATGCTAGGCAAATTCCGATTCTTCCTGCAGACGTTTATGCTGGGCTATTGTACTTAGCAGGCAGTCCAAACACCTTTAAAAGTGGAGGAGGCTTTTTTTGCTTTAAAAAAATGAATAATTTCTTCTTTTGCTGTCTGCGGTCGACCTCTCTCTCTTCAGCCCATTTGCAAGGTGTCAAAGACTTGGTGGGGACAGTTGAAAGGCCTCATTAGCATATCTCTCTACTCTCCCCATTGAGAAATACAATGTAGCAGTTACTTGTCACATCTTAACTTCCAAAAAGGGGAAATAACATGCATACCTTTATTTTAAAATGTAATTGAGCAAGATAGTTATATTGTCATTTTTATAGCGCTTTCCCTATATAGGCTTGTGAGACCCAAGACGCCATTGCATCTGGAAAAAAAAATTAAGAGGTCATGAAGATGTAAAACAAAGCCTTAACACAAGTAAAGACAAGGAGATACCCATTTCCTGGCAGATTTGTACAAAGTGACACCAGAAAACCTGGATAAATTGCAGCTTCATCTGTTAAATTGTGTGATCTAAGGCAAATATTTTATTTCACCAAAACTCTTTTTTTCCTCATATCAAGTATTTCTCCATGCAGTGGGATCATGTGACCTATTAATGTCAAACCTTCACATTTTAAAGACATTATTTTAAAACAACTTTATCATATTTTATGTCATATTTTATGTGTGATTTATATAGCAAACATTTTTAGGGTTCGTACATGGGTTCTAAGATCTGAGCAAGGCCATTGGCTCGGTTCTGCTCTTCCTGTAACTTTATTGGCCACCTCTAGCGTCAACACATGGCAAGAGAACAACTCTGAACATCATGTACATCTGTGGCGGCCAGTGGCAGTGAGGAAACAGATTTGCTTAATTGATCGCTTTCGTGCTCTCAGACACCCCCACTCCCTCGCAAGATCCTCCACACCCTCGCGAGATGGCACGGATGCCAGAGCTTCCGGTGTAGAACAATGTCAGATGATGCTGTTGTAGTACAGAGGAAGCCTGCTGAGAAAACTTTGCAGTGGCACTTGGCAATCAACTATTTACCGGGGACCCCGAAGTCACTGACCCGATGTGGTGGTAAGCGGCAACCATTTCACTGCTGAGTAACGCCCAGCTTGAAGTCATCAGTAGAAGCATAGCTTTCAGAAATTGCAGCATGGCCAAAGTAGGGTGGGAGCCACCAGGCTCCTCTCTGAGGTAAGGTGAGACATTCTGTATTGAGGATTTGACTCGGCGAATCTGATTCCTAGCCAAGGGTCCCTGTGTAAGGCCCTACCCCTTCCTTTCTCCTCTACACTCTGTGCCCTAGAAGAAGTAATTTGAGTTGCATGGATAAAAAAAATAGCCATGCGAGAGGAGTATGCAGCAGAAGCACCTGAGGGGAGTTACAGGTACCACGCTGCTCAATCTAAAAGCTAGAAGGCGCGCTGCGCAATCACGCATTATTGCAGCCCGAAGAGAAAAGTCATCCTCACACAGAGGCTAGTATGGGGTTGATGTCCCCGGTGTTCCTGGCTACTTTCGAAGACTAGTATATCATCTATAACTATTCTCTTCTAATACAAGTATTCCAGCTGACAACACTGAGACGGTTAATCTCACTCAGTTCGTTATTAGAGAGGGGGTGACGCAGATGGCCAGCATGTTCCTGCAAAATATTGTCACAAAGGAGCAGGAAATTCGAAAAATGCAGATAAAGGTTCTCAATACTACCTTTTGTTTTCTAAAATTTGAAAGACTGGAACAGAGATCGTGACTGCAGGGCCAGAGATGTTGATGCTAGAGAGATCAATGCCAGGCCCAGTTTCATTTGAGTCAGTACTGTAGGACATGCACCCTCTGTTATGTAGAGTGCAAGATGCATCAAGTTCTTTGTTAAAACCCACACCAAAGGTAGTCTGTGATCAGTCAGGATGAGGGGCCTACAGACCTACTTCTCCAATTCTATTTTCTCAAAAACTACTAGACAGATTTACACCAAACTAAGCAAAGGTACTTCCTGGAGTAAACATGCCAAGTTTTGTGTAATTCTGTTCAGCTGTCCTTTTTTTTTATCTCAGTCAACAGCATCCTGTAAGAATTTAAATGAGAAACATCACTATTTTTTGCACCCCCTTGTGAGAAGTTGGCCTGATGTATGATGTCACTAGTTATAGTGTACACCTTATATCAGTCCAAATACCCTTATGGTGATTGGTTGTAAAGTCAACCTTATAGACCAGCTATCCTAGTGGTAGCATGGACAAGAGCAGTCTTAGGCTAAACTCTGAATGGCATGTGAAGCCAGCTGTGATACCATATATAATCCCTTGAATACCAAATGAAAGGACACCACAACAGATATATATATAAAATAAAGTGTATTTATTCTAAGCAAACCCTCAGCACTCTTTATGAGATTAGAGGTAAGTACAACACAGTCTTATTTATGCATACATTAAGTCACACAGGTAAGTAATACAGTTAGGCCCTAGGGGCCACGCAAACCATATACTAAGTAAGTGGTATAAGAACCACTGTCACGGAAATAGAATAGGCCTAGGCCTAGGGAATCGCTGGGGCTACACTACACTAGCGTTAGTTAGGAAGTGGGAGGCCCACGGGATTCGTGTGCAGAGTGGAAACACTCACGCGTAATGCGTAAAAGTCAATAGCAATAGTACAGTTTAGAAAACGGTAGATTTAGGACACTTCCGGAGTAGCTAGGAAGTTGAGACTTGAAAACTAGACACTAGGATAGTCACTATCCTGATGAGCACCGGAGTACCCAAGTTACCTAGCCCACAGGCTGCGGGTGCATAGGGGTGAAGATGCGTCGTTTTCGTCGTCGACTCCTATGGATGCCTGAAGAAAGATGCTGACAGGCAGTCAGTGAAGAGTGTCCGGTGGATCCCAAGGCTGGGATCAAGAAGAGAGGAAACCTGCAAGCAGAAGGGACAGAGTCAAGGTCACTAGCCAGTGACCACGTGGAACCAGGAAGGAACCAGGCGATGTCGTGAAGATTTGCAGGTGAAGGTGAAGCTTGTCGCTGCAGCCAGGAGGACCAGGAAGCGTCGAGGACGACCAGGACCAGGAGGCGAGCTGTCCCACGAAGGCTCTTGCTGTCGGCGGCGTCGAAGTTGGACTAGGACTCACCAAGCCTTGGCAAGCGGAACCCACGAAGAACAAAGGACTTGCTTCTGGTGCAGACCAGGAAGGTCTGGGGTGCTTCTTCTTTGCAGAGAAGCGGGAGCCAGTCTGGAGGAGCCAAACCAGTGCAGAAGATTTCAGGGTGCGTCGTCACAGAGGCCACTAGCCAGCGGGCAAGCAACCGGACAGACGCGGCAAGCAGGAAAATGCTGAAGGGCCCCACGCAGGACTCGTGGAGTGTGGGGGGCTGATCTTCGGTGCAGATGGTGCTTGGGGTTGGGGCTTCTCAATCCCCGGTGCACAACTTCGAGGGTACCTCAGAAGCTGCGCTGTAAGTTACTAGCCACTTTTCCCAGGTAGCCGGTCCCACGTCGCTCGTCGCCTCCACGGATCTCAGCTCTGCTGCAGATGTGGATGAGGGTCGGAGAAGTCTGGAAGTCAAGGCTCTGGTCGGGCTCTGCAGTCGGTTCCTCGTAGAACGGTCGCAAAGCAAAGTGTAGTCTCTTGATGGTGCCTGTTTGCACAGGGTAGCCACTCCTTGGCTACAAGGGAGATTCTTCAGTCTTCTTCTTTCGTCGAATGTCGAAGGTCCAGAGTTTCTGTTCAGTTTTGCAGGTTCAGGATAATCTAAAGTCTTGAGGCCCAACTCCCACTCTTATACTAATCTGGGGGGCTGGGATACCTGCTAGGTCACGCCTTATGGGTGGGACCTGGGAGGGGGTGGTTACACCCACTTCCCTTTGTCCAGTTTCGCGCCAGAGCTGGGGCTGGAGTGCCCCAGCGCCGGTTTGAACTGGACTATGCAAGGAACACCTTGTGTGCCCCAGGCATGTCTCATTCCTTTCAGCCCACCCTGCCCCAATACACTAAAGGCTGTCTGGGGAGGTGCTAGCACCTCCCCAAGCAGGAAACCTATTGTCCAGGCCTCCCTGGCTGGGATCACTCCCAGCTGCAGGAGGTCAGACTTGTGTCGTGGCAGCAGCATCCATTTTGTGATGCTGAGGCTTTGGTCAGAGGCTAACAGTTGAAGTATGATTTTAACATGTCTTTCCCTCTAGAAGGGGGGAATAATATTCTCATGTCCAGAAATGGCATGGGGGTATTATTCCCTAGTGTTAGACACCTTACACGACATGTTTTGATAAAGCCAAACCATAGTTACCATAACCGTCTAAGATTATAAGGCACTTTAAGAGTATATGGTAGGCTATATCATAGAACAGCTATAAGGACAAGGTTCCGAAAGCTGCAGACAGGCTCAGCTCATGCTAGAGCACCATCTCACATGTTACCAAGCACTCTGCCTCCAGGATTGTCAAGGCCTGCCATAGGAGTGACTGATAGGTACACATGTGTCTATATGTAAGTTAGGTATAGGAATACTACACCTAAGCAAGGGGTGATTACACGACCTTGCCCCAGCTGAGTGATCAGCCAGTTGTGTCAAAATGGAAGGCCAGGCCAGGGGTGGCATAATACATGCTGCAGCCCCTGGTAGGCCTAGGGTACACCTATGCCCTGGGTACCTAGGGTACACTGTACAGGGGCCAATAAGGTGATCCTATCCAAATGGGTTATGCACCTAAAGTACATAGTATTAGTTTAGAGAGAGAACAGCAGGGCTGTGGGTCTGATTAGCAGGCCCACAGCCACATCTAAGTCGAAAACCAGTAAAGCAAAAGCAAAAAGTGGGGGTGAACATAGAAAGCAGACCCTACTCTCCTACACCCCTTTCCATTTGTTTTGCCTTCAGTTGGTGGACCAGCATTCATGCCATTTCGACGTGCCATGCCAAACCCCAGTGGATAGTGGTTTTTCTTTAAAATTTAAAACTCATGAGAGCTGGAGCAGATTTTATATTACAAATGCTTTACACCTGGAAACAACTTTCTTATGATAAAGCGCCTTCTTTACTGTGATTTTACCTTACAGCACAAATTAACCCCATTCATCCTGGTTTTGGTTAATTTTTTTAACACAAATATGTGGAAAATATGTACTAGTTTCACAAACTTGTTCTAGCGAAAATTACACACACTTTGACATAGACAAATAGGTAATTTTGTATGATTTGGAATCATTTGGTTCAATACCTATCTAGGATGGAGCACTTGGGCTTTATACCTGCCATCACAGAGCACTGCGTTTATTTTTCTTGAAGAAAGGGCATAGGCTATTACTGCATTGAACATTGTGTGTTGGAGAGGAACAGACTGTTACTTCATGTATGATATAAATGGACCATACTGTGAATGTGCATGGGGGTTGGAGAAAATGGAGGCAAGTATGTTAATCTAGATCTCTATTAAATCAGGCTCTGCATTGCAACTTTGTGTGAACATATTACTTCACAAAGAGTGTGGCGGGGGAATTCAGTGCAGCAGTTGATGCAATTGTTATATTCAAACTCTATGACATGTTGATATAGAAAAAGGTGACATGTATGTTCTAGGTCTCTCACAAGAGAACAAGTCAGTGGAGGTGGTTGATTTTCTTACACCTCTTAATTAACAGATTCATTGATCGCATTGTGAGGGAATGTGAATTGTGTGTCTCTAGCGAAAAAATGTTGAGTGTCCACATTCCTCCTTTGAGGATGGTTGAATGGCCCAAAGAACCGCGCAAAAACTGGCTTTTGATATATCTGGCTCATTTAACATGTTACCAGAAAATTCTCGGCTTGCTTTAGTATTAGTAGACTATCATTCCAAATGGCCGGAGGTCAAATTTGTGTCTAAGGTTACCACATGTGTAGTTATCAATTTTTTAAGAGACATTTTTGCACGTGAAGGGTGTCCATCTTGTTTAGTAACGGATAATAGCGTACAATTTACCTCTTCTGAAATGAAATCATTTGTGAGTGAATGTGGAGTTAAACATATTTTTACATCTTTGTATGGGCCACATGAAAATGGTCAAGTTGAACGCATCAACCGTATTTTGAAAGGTTTTATTGCTGAAGCTGTCAAACAAGGGAGTAATTGGTTGAATTTAGTAAGGGAAAAACTTTGGTTGTATCGTATAACTCCTCATACTACAACGGAGGTCAGTCCTTTCAAATTGTTAAAGGGAAGGGAGCCAGCTTCAAAAATTTGCCCTTGGTGGTTCAGAGTAAAGTGTAAGAAAGATTATTTGAGCAGTGAGTGTTTAAGAGATACTGCTTTTAAGATTGAAAGCAAACAAAACAAAACTCAAACTTGGTTTGATAAAAAGTGGAGGACTAAAGTTCCTTCTTTTAAAATTGGAGACTGGGTTAGGATTTTGAAACCTGGCATCATCAGTAAGGGTGCGAACAAATTTGGTAAAGCCATTCAACTAAAGAAAGTTTTTAGACACTCTGTGGCAACTCAAGATGGCAAGATATGGAACATTAGAAGGGTTGCCAAGTGTCCCCAAAATATGTTCCTTAATACATGTACTAGTTCTGATAAAAAAAATTGTAGTAACCACAAAGATAGCACAGAATCTTTTGCTGAGTTTAACAATGTACATGAAGATGATTCTGTTTCTTCAAGAGTTAAAAAGTCTGATCGTTTTAGACAATGTCCTAAAAAGTTTGATGATTATGTTTAACACTTTCCATGTACTTTTTCCTTTTCTCTAAATGAGGGGGATGTGTTACATTCTGTACATATTAGTGTTGTGTTGCTTTAATTACTGAGCTCATGCTAACCACTTTGCTGCATGCGCTTTGTTATCTTTTATTATTCATTCTAAGTTCCATTTAGAAGGACAGTTGTGTGTTCCATCTGGGCTGCAGTTGCGCCTGGGGTCTGCAGCTGGAGAGATGTATAGCCGTGCTGTTTCACAATAAACCATACAAAAAGGATTTACTTTGCTGGATTTTAATATACACCCATTGATTTTGATGCTGCCCCCTATTTATAAGGGTGTCTTAAATAGGAGGCAACGTCAAAATTAAGACCAGGGAAAACCTGGTCCTAAACAGGCGAAACGAGGAGAAAAGCTTTATTTCATCTCATTTTTGCTGATTCCATGTGTGCTGCATTGTGCTGCACACATAGAAACAGCAAATTGCCATTGATTGTTTAAGTGCAGGCAGGTGTCCCCTCCTGCACATAAACAGTCCAATAAAAGAAATTACATTTTGCAACTTCTATGCGTGCTGCATTAAGCAGCACACATAAAAGTTACAAAACATCATTTAAAGATTGTTATGTGCAGGAAGGGATACCTTACTGCACAAAAATCAATCAATCAATACATTTGTAAAGCGCGCTACTCACCCGTGGGGGTCTCAAGGCACTGAAGGGAGGGGGGTGCTGCTACTGCTCGAAAAGCCAGGTCTTGAGGTGTTTCCTGAAGGTGAGATGGTCCTGGGTCATTCGTAGGTGGGTGGGTAGGGAGTTCCACGTCTTGGCAGCCAGGTAAGAGAATGATCTTCCTCCGGTGGTGGTTCTGCGGATCCGTGGTACGCTGGCGAGGGCGAGGCTAGCGGAGCGGAGCTGGCGGGTTTGAGTGTGGAACGTGAGGCGGCTGTTGAGGTATTCGGGGCCCGTGTTGTGGAGCGCTTTGTGTGCGTGGGTGAGGAGCCTGAACGTGAATCTTTTGCTGACGGGAAGCCAGTGCAGGTCTCTCAGGTGGGCAGATATGTAGCTGTGGCGAGGGATGTCGAGGATGAGTCGTGTGGATGCGTTCTGTATGCGCTGGAGCCTTTTCTGAAGTTTGGCTGTGGTTCCTGCGTAAAGGGCGTTCCCGTAGTCCAGTCGGCTGGTGACGAGGGCCTGGGTGACCGTCTTTCTGGTTTATGTAGGGATCCACCGGAAGATCTTTCGGAGCATGCGCAGGGTGTTGAAGCATAAGGACGAGATGGCGTTGACTTGCTTGGTCATCGTGAGGGAGGAGTCCAGGATGAATCCCAGGTTGCATGCGTGGTCCGTGGGTGTAGGTGCGGTGCCCAACGCTGTGGGCCACCAGGAGTCGTCCCAAGTGGATGGGGATGGTCCGAGGATGAGGACCTCCGTCTTGTCTGAGTTCAGTTTGAGACGGCTGAGTTTCATCCATTCCGTGACGTTTTTCATTCCTTCCTGGAGGTTGGCTTTGGCGGTTGCTGGGTCTTTGGTGAGGGAAGAGTATCAGCTGGGTGTCGTCGGCGTATGAAATGATGTTGAGGTTGTGTTTGCGTGCGATGGCGGCGAGGGGGCTCATGTAGATATTGAAGAGGGTTGGGCTGAGCGAAGAGCCTTGGAGTACGCCGCAGATGATCTCGGTGGCCGCTGAGCGGAAGGGAGGAAGGTGGACTCTCTGGGTTCTTCCCCTCAACACAGACACCCTTACTCTATGGTGCAAGGGTGTTTGGGTTGGTGCTAGGCTGCTAAGTTTAGCACCAGCTGCACCATTTTGTTGTAAATATGGTGCAGCCCTGCGTTTCTGAAGTGGCGGAGTGCGGCATTAAGCCCGGAAGGCTAACGTCGCACTCCGTCACTTCATTGTAAATATACCCCCTTGTGTGGTTTTAAAACCATGGACCATGTTGCCTCTAAACAGGTCTGTGTAGGTTAGAGACTAAGGGTTTCACTACAGATACTTCACAGTGGAATTTAACATACATGGTGTACGTCCTAATGCTGACCTCCATCGTGTAATTATGCTTCTCCCTCTGAAGAAATTGAAGATAGCCACCTTTGTCCAGATATTAGCCTGGTGAGGCAGACTTTGCTTGTGCAGTAGTAAGCCCAGACAATGCTTTTGGGCTAATCACCAAAGACTTCCACTGCAGACAAAATGCGGCACCTAAGTGTGCGCTAATATAACAGATACTGAGAATACAGACTGATTGCAGTATTGCCAACCTTGGTCCATGTGACATTATCAGGATGACCATGGACTGTGCAAACTATTTCCATTTAGATGTGTTGTATGTAAATTTGTCTCACCTGGTTATGATGAAGATTGACATTGCACTTGCCTTCTTGGATCAACGTTGGACATCCCTACATCAGAGTAATGTTTCTGATACTATATCTGATCATCTTACATATGGCATTTTGTGAAATACACTTCATACCGAGCAAGAACAAATTTTAATGCAGTGACCCGAAGTCTTTTGCTGCTTAATGCTCAGCTTGCAGAATACAAAGGCTGCCTAGTGTTGATGCCATCTTATACCTCTGTCTTGCACCTCTATCTTGCACCACCTGCGGATCCCAATGTCTTTATCTCACTTTTGCACATTCTTTTTCATCCTTTCCTGTGTCTTTTTCCATCTTACTTCCTTTCTGCCTTTTTCTCTCCTGTCAAAATCTGCCCATAAAAAATAAATCCTCATCAAAATCAGTGCCGGTCAGTGGCAGCTGGCACGAATCGGGGATGGAGGGCTAGGGAGGCGGAGCGGGAAAAAAGAAAAGAAATATACACTTACCTTTTCGTGTCTCTCCTCCATTGTCTCTCCGCGTCTCTTCCAGCCAGAACAGAAGCAGGAAGCACAGAGGCTCCCATAAGCCAATCACAATGCTACTGTCAGCAGTGTCATGATTGGTCTGAGCACCGCGGTTCGGCACTCAGACACGCAATGGGAGCCTGTGCATGTTTTCCACCCAGGCTGTGCGTTACAGCTGGTGTAGAGCATGCAAAGTGTGCATGACTGTTTGGCCGGCCCAAGATGGCTGGCCAAACCGTCATGCGCACTGACAGAGTGACTACCACTTCTCCCCTCAATAAAATGATAATAACATTCTATTATTATCATTTTATTTTTCCTTTTATACACTACTGAAAAGCAGTGTTGCGATACTCCTCCACCTTAGCGGAAGAGCCGCCACTGCTGCTAGTGCCGGTGCCCAGCAGCCACCGGCACAAAAAAATAACTGGTGTTTACCCATAGCATTCTATCTTTGCTCTCTATGTGTCAAGTATCCATCTACAGTGACTGATTAGAGTCAGATGAAGGGCATCACTGACTGGTACTCCCAACATACAGCTTCTATGCATGGAGAGCTTGCCTACATAAATATGTTAAGACTTCAACACACACTTCCCAGCTCTGAAGCCGTTTTCCCTCTCTACTGGTGATCAATAGTTCTTTCCAAATCTACTTAAAAACATTGCAATATTTACCCAACAGTGAGACACCAAATCTAATTTTACTGTAAAGATGGGCTTAAATCTTTATTCACAGAACATCTCCACTGTTGCTGGCCATCTGACATCAGCAGTCAGAACTGTGGAGGCAGGTAAGCTCCCTCTAACAAGCTCAGCAGACATCATCACCCCTGGCAACCCAGGGGAGCCCCACCCAGTGACTTCAGAGTGAACTCATCTTTACAGGCAAAATGTTCTTTTTTGAATGTCGGCCTCCATGCGGGAGGATTTTAGGGCGCTTCCTACTCATCTTCAGTAGTCTGCCGTGAGGCACCTACAGCCTGGTCGGCTTTGTGTTTACATATAAACAGGGCCACTGGAATTGTGCTATTTTGCAGCCGCAGCGTTTTCTGCATATTTATGGATTTGCCACATAATCAATCATCTAATGCATAGTTAGCAGATTTTAACGAGAAAACATTCTTTCTAGCTCCAACGGATCAAATGTTACTGACAAACTACATGTTTTACTGCACATTAGCAGGCCCTTGGCAAATGCCGACTGGTCATTTTTCTGTCACTTATTGGTGTATTGTGTGTTAAACTGGTGCTATTGGGGTAAAACTTTTTCCCAGACAGTATTAACATGTAAAAATGACTAAATATAGAAGTAGTATCATATAAAATGTGCTGCATAATTCGCCTTTTTAGCACATGATTTAATGAACCCTGTTGCATAATGTGGTCCTCCTCGCCGCATAATTCCAGTGTCTCTGCATATAAATAACTTTTTCACATTGCTCTCAAGCTTCCCGGGTCCATGTCGTAGTAGCTCGCCAGTTTTTTGCTTTCCATTCTGGGGCTTTTAGGCCTGTGTATCCTATTACAAAAGTAAGGACTGCACGCGGTGCTTAATTTACAAAATAATGAGTGTTAGTGCCCAAAGCTTTTCTCAGAAGCCCGTGGTCTGTGCAATTAAATGGTTGCGCAAGGAATATCAAGGCTGCGTGTCTATAAAACACATGATGCCTCTTTAATCCACTACCAGACACTCACACCCTTTAATCAAGGTCAAATAATGCTTTATTCGAGTGATTACTCATAAAAGCAGGACAAACACTCATAGTTAAAATGCAGTTGAAATACAATCGATTCAAATCAAATAATACAATATTAAATCAACTAAGGTACATTCATTTGCAGACAATTTCCCATAATACCTGTTTAACAAAAAATATGATAAAATACAGATACATCTTAAAAATTTAGCCAACATATAAAACGAATTATCTAAAATTAATATCCATGGGAAACATTTTCAAACAGAGAATAGTTAAATAACTAGCAGTCTCTGCCTGATCGTCCATGCCCATCCCATATATTTAGCGGTGGCAATTAATATCCAAGTAATTGGGCTTGTGCATATAATACGCAGAGCAACAGAGCTGCAGGTAGTCCCAAGATTCCTGCACATAGGTGATAACCAAACACGTCTTGGCTCACAATAAGCCTGACAGACGAACAGAAAATGGCCAAGAGTTTATTTCCCCTGCCCGCATACCAGACAAGAGTCACACCCCCCTTCTACCCATTTTGATGTGAAGGACCTTATGGGAAGAGCTCCCACTCTCAACTGAAAAAGGAGCTTTCTGTCTCCCGGCTTTGTAATAATGTCCCAATAGGGTTCCAAAGAGGGATATAATTTGACTTGCAGAAAGCCAGCAGTCAGGGACCCAGTTCTAGCTTTACTCAGACTCCTATGCACAACATATTCCCAAAATATATTTTTATGACAGATTTAGCAGGAAAGGTTACACCAGCTGGGTCTGCCCATAATGAGGTTAGCCCAAGCTCAATCAATGATGCTTTTAATGATTTAAGCCATCCGATCTTATGGAAACGGTCAGCCTTAATAACATCAATAAACCCTTCCGCATAATGAGAAAGCTCTGGAGTTGTCCAGAGCCTTCGCCAGTACAATATTGGGCGGAGTCTAGCTAGGTCCGTGATTTGTTTCCTACCAAGGTCATACCTTAAAGGCAACAATGGGCTGCTTTTCGGAGTACCTGTAATGGAACGTAGAAGCTTGTTCTCGGAGATTTGTAGGGAACTCAATTTTTCGAACCCCCACATCTCCGCACCATAAAGAGCGGAACCAATTGCCTTCGCTTCGTAAACCTTCAGTACTGGCTTAATAGGTTTAGTCAAAGACTTCCTATGTTCCAAACTAATGGCACCAGATAATTGCTTGTTTCGCAATGTAGCGATGTCTATGTGCTCGCACCACCTATTATTATCTGCAACTTGTATGCCCAGATACATAAATGATTTCACCACCTCTAGGGACCGGCCATTCATGACAATTTTTGGTTTAAAATTACGATGCGGCTTAAAAAACATTAATTTGGTTTTAGTGACATTCACCTCTAGGCCATGTTCGCCACAAAAGTATCAAAAATAGTCAGAGCACGCTGTAAACCACTAGGTGTTTTTGATAAAATAAGCGTGTCGTCCGCAAACATTAAAATGGGAATTTTTAAATCTGCAAGTGAAGGAGCATCCACTGACGCTGATAACATGCGGGAGACTACAACATTAATAAATAGAGTGAACAAGGTCGGAGCCATTGAACATCCTTGACGCACTCCACGCTCAACGGAAAAGTCCGCTGTGACCATCCCGTATCCACCCCACTGAATTTTCGCAAAAGTTTGCTCGTGGAGCCGCATTATCAGCGATAATAGCTCCGGTGGAACCCCTATGCTATGTAAAACTTGCCACAGTTTGGCCCGTGGCACCAGGTCGAAGGCAGCCCGTAAATCGACAAAGGCCGCATATAGGCTGCCTTCTCCCAGCACCACAGTCCTCCATTGCAGTAATTGAAAGCGAAAGACCTGGTCTACAGTACTCGTCGCTCTTCGGAACCCTGTTTGGAAGGGAGACAATATATTATTCTCCTCTGCCCAGTCAAGGAGCCTGTTTACAACAACGCGGCCAACTATTTTTTGCACGGTGTCAATGAGGCTTATTGGCCTGTAATTACCTGGCTGAGCTCTATCACCCTTTTTAAACACTGGGATGATCACAGCACCCCGCCAGGATGCCGGAACCTCAGCACCCTTTGCGATGGAGTTAATCAATAAATGAATATATTTACACCATCGCACCTTATCGTTTACAAAGATGTCAGCAGGGACACCATCTAAACCAGGGGCACGCCCTCTTTTTACTGTGTTGAGGGCAGACATTGTCTCCTTATAGGTGAAGAGATTCTCTTGAGAAAAAGACCAGGCAATACTATCCTCACAAGCTATCTGATTATTACTGGCGTATTGAGAGCTGAAAAATTTCACCCAGTCTTCTTGGGGGACATTGTTACTTGGGGGGGGTCCGCTGCTTTCTCACAACCCCACATAACAATATTCCAGAACAATCTGGAATCCCTATTGTCACTAGCTCTTTTCAGATTTAACCAATGCTGCTCGTCCCAAGCTTTTTTGGCATTTACTATACAGACTTTATAGTCCTTCCTGGCTAGGGAGATAGCCACTGGATCCCTCTTTTTGATTACACGGCCCAAAGCGAGCCGGGCAGCTCTGCAATTGGCGTTATACCATTTTGCATTTTTGCATACTCTTGCCCCTTTACGTGCAACCGGTTTCAGGAAATGTTTTTTTATTTGACCAAAGAGAGAATCGTGGATCTTAACCACCTCAGCCAAGCCAAGAGGAGCACTAATCAATTCCATGGCCATAATAGATTTATCAGTTTCTTGGTTAATAGTGTCAATCACCTGTTGGTTGGTCTCCACAGTAGCCCATCTTAACCTGCGCAAATCATTGCCAGGAATGACAAGAGGAGGGGCAAGGACGTTAGAGCAATTCAAATCGTTCAAAGCTGTCCACCATTTATGCACCACACACAGAGGGTGATGATCACTCTCAGGTCTCTCAACAACCTCCATGTCACATACAGACGACCATAGATTCATGCTACAAATTACGTAATCTATTCTACTTTTGTGTCTCCCATTATCAAAAGTCATAGACCCTTTTATATCTGATCTTGTTCTACCATTTAAGGCTCTTAGTCCCTTTTCGAGACACATAGCATTCATGCCTATTATGTCCTCAGTCCAACGTGTGACTGGCTTCAGTTCTAAAGCAGGGATACCCCAAAGTGAATCCTCTTCAGCTCCAAGAAAAGCCTCGCCAGTCGCTAAGGGCTCAAAGGTCCGGTTAAGATCACCTGCTATAACAATATTCTTGCCTTGTGAATTAATGTCAAGGAGGTCGCCCAGGGCATTTAACACTCCTGATTGTCCACCCTTGGTGGTTCTAGCATACACGTTGTAAACATCAAGAGAACCTGAAGTATCATTAGTTATCCTAATTAACTGGATATCTTTAGAATTAGTCACCATACATTTAATAGAAAATTTGAGGGACTGTCGAACCCAGATGGTAAGACCCCCCATTGGTCTCCCTCTTGGTCCTTTTATAGCTGGTACAGAAAAATTTAAGTACCCCAAGACAAAAACAGGTTCACATGCTCAGGTTTCTTGGAATAAACATACATCAAATGAGGTAACAAAACCAAGCCAATCCCCACACTCAATTTTAGAGTGAAAACCTGCCAAGTTCCAAGAGATTAAGTTTGGTGCCCCCGTCATAGTACCCACTAACGTATTAAGGATAAGATTAGGAGTGCCAAGGTTACCCATAACTAAATCCACAGCACTAGGCTGGCCACTATTACAGATAGCCTTACAAGGAGATAACTTATTTCCACAATCGATACCCTGAAATGTAGATGGACTGCTTCTACCCTGATCATTTGACTCAGATAGAACAATACTTTCGGCCCCAAGAAGTCAGTCGCATTCGTCTAAGTTTGAAAGAACCGAGAACCTATTTTCTAAATGTATTCCCCACTCTTCAGAATGTACAACCCTTCTTCCTGTGTTAAAGCCGCATTCGGCAGATTGTGACCCCCTTCTCCCCAGTTTTGACACCATGCTCCATTTCGTCCGCAGCATAGACGGGTTGGGGCCCCTCCCTCTCCGGTGATAGAAAAAGTCTAGGGTCAGAGGGATAATATCAGCAGTTCTTCGCTGTGGCGGTAACAGATTCGGAAGAATATCGATTAATACTGCAGGGTTTGAAAAATTTAAAACAACACAATCACCCTGAAATCTTTTAGGGCTGCTTCCAATCCACTCCACCCTCCTTGCCATAACTAATTCTGCTGCCAGCTGTTGCTTGCCCCAGGGAGTTATCACCATGTTGTTAGACAGCCAGTATAGAGCCTTAGACAACAGAGAAGGAGTAGACTCTTCCTGACCTGGAGACAATATGGGGACGTTGGCTAACACAAGTACCAGAGGGGAAGCCTCAACAATGAGCTCAGCCGAACCCTTTGCTGTGTTCACAGCCATAAATTCACCTTGAGGGACAGCATCCCCTGAAACAGCCACCCCTGTGGCTAGCTGTGGAACCACCGGCTGGCTAGGCAAAGCAGTCACTGCTCCTCCATCATCCGGACTACCTGTACCCTTTTTAGTCTCCACTCTAGTTACGACTTCGTCAGGTAGACTCTCTACTTTAACTAAAGTTTTGTCCAAGAGATCACCCAGCCTGTTCACTTCTGCAGTTAACTGTTCTATCCTGCCAACCAGGGGTTTAACGATGCCACCAATTTTCGAGTCAATCATACCCAACAGCTTCTTAAACTGAGCGTTGGATAGGGCCATACAAATATCATCAGTCGACCCCTCTTCCTCAACCCCAGCTGCTTTATTAGGTGGGGAAGCTGGCTTTTTCCGACTTGAGCGTAGGCCTCCACGAGTAGGCTGACCCTTTCCTACTCTTCTTGTCATACGTGGAACAACTACTGGGGCTTTTTCCCCTATTGTATACAATTCAGTCTCCTCCTCACTATTACTTGCCACAGCAGCACAACTAGGCTGGGTCAAGTTGGTGTTTTCAGCAGATTCAGATAGTATCACATTATTACTGCTACTAGCTAAATCAGGTAAATCAGCTGAGGGGAAATCCATCAATGCAAGTTCCGGGGATACATCCAACCCCAGAGAGGCTCTCCTCTCGGTGTTGATTTTAGCTAGTACCTGCACCAGATAGTTATCCATAGTATTTATGGCCGTAGGAAGCTTTGGATTAGACATAGTGCACCACAATACACTATGGACACGATTACCCTTAGAAATACAAAAATAACGTTTTACCAAAATAAATGGGCAGCGTAAATAGCCCAGTCCAGTCTCTGCCAGTCGCGGACTGTCGCAGACTGTCCCGCCCTTGTCCCGGGCTTCTCCCGCGCAGCGTCAGCAGCAGTGCCAGATAAAGGAAATAGGTGGTTGGAGACGGGGGAAACAGAGAGAGCGTCCAGGTGCAGGTGATACCAAACGCAGGGACTCCTGGGAAATGGAGTCCCAGCCCTGGCGCTCACAGCCCTGCTGCTCTAGTCTGATGTAGCCTCAGTCCCAACAAGGTAGGCGATGCGGGACCCGCGCAGCGGGTACCGCAAGGATCAGTGATATGGCAGGCAGGCAGGCTGTAGAAGTCAAGAAAACGGCAAGAGAACGGCAGCCAGCACGAGCTCTCCACAGCGTCTCCTCACTCGATAGATGGTTGTCTCCCAATGTTACTAGTGCAAGCCTGCACTCTTCAGTCGGTGGTCGGAGGCGGGGCAAACAGGGAGAGCGTCCAGGTGCAGGTGATACCAAACGCAGGGACTCCTGGGAAATGGAGTCCCAGCCCTGGCGCTCACAGCCCTGCTGCTCTAGTCTGATGTAGCCTCAGTCCCAACAAGGTAGGCGATGCGGGACCCGCGCAGCGGGTACAGCAAGGATCAGTGATATGGCAGACAGGCTGTAGAAGTCAAGAAAACGGCAAGAGAACGGCAGCCAGCACGAGCTCTCCACAGCGTCTCCTCACTCGATAGATGGTTGTCTCCCCTTTAATCTTACTCTTGCAGTTTCCTGCAGTCTCCCTTTGTGACAGTTTTCCCATCTTTATCTTCCTTCATCTTTCCGCTTTGTGTTTTTTTCCTTCTTTTGCTCTTGGCAAATGTTTGATGCTGAAAAATAAGTGCCAGTTTCCAAAAATGAGTGCTGGTGGCCCCCGCGAGCAACCACTGGCTCAAATTAAGCACTCACTGCAAGTCCCAAAATGCAAGGCGAAAATATAGACTGCATAGTTATGCATAGATCTGACCAACTTGAGAGCGCTGGTATTGATTGGCCCATGGAGCACATCTACCATACGAGGGAAAGGTGCTGAAGACGTCCATGACAAGCTGTGAGCCTGACTTTGGGTGGGACAAGGGTGGAGTGGTCTATAGGAAGCAATCTGGCAGTGTCAGTATGTAAGCTGGATTTATGCCTTTTTGTAGAGCTCTTTGTGGCCTGGTAGCTCATACTGCGAAAATGCGGATACAGGAGTCAATATGATTTCAAAACTGTCCCAGTTTGCAAACATTAGTCACATTCCAAGCTATCTGAGTCGCTAATGGAGTTTTGTTTTATTTTGATGCTCGGGCCTATTTTCTGTCTCAGGCCGACCTGGGGCGGGGTGGGGCCGGAAGAGCCTTGTTCGTGAAAGCGCGCGGGCGAGTGACTGTCAGACGTGCTGAAACAGTTCCTGTTAGCTGCATCTAATATGTTATTTAGGCTCACCCTTTTTTTGCCTGCATCAGCCAGCTGGTAATATATTTACTTTTCCAGTTACCGAAAAAACACAGCAAAGGCTGATACTGGTCGTGTCTTGTGGAAAGGGAAAGCCTCGGTAGGATGAAATTACTTTTGGGGTTTTATACTTTCGTTCCTTTGATTCCCTTTGTCAGGCAGTATTGGAAACCAAATGGCACGGACAAAGTCCAAATTAGGCTCTTTCGCCGTTGTCATACTACAATTGCAATTAGAGAATAGACATTTTCAGAAGCTGTTGGCTGTGAGCTACTTGTAGTTATTAACACCAGTTTTGATTTATATTGCAATTGGTGTGCAAATTGTGTCATTTTGCAGCATTTTGAATAGGAGGTGGTACTATCGACCATACTCAAAGTACCCAGTTTCTCAATCTTGAATCAACGGGTATGCCCAGACGTGAGACCCGTGCTCTCCATGCCACTGGAATCAAGCTATCCTGGCTGAAGAGGGGTGAAACCCCGAAACCGGTCCTAGGATGCTTGTTTCCAGTCCAGGGAGGACCTGGCTTGGCAGATCAGTCTGGACTGTTCCCATGAGGCACAGAGTCAAAACTGATTTGCATATGGCTGGGTTCAAACTGGAATGGCATGGTGAGCAAAAAAACGATGGATTTAGGCCCAGATCTCTGTACTGGGGTGAATGTATGACATTGTTCTGCATTCTGTCCATCACTGTTTTTTTTTTTGCATTTGTCACCCCGAGTGGGAAGGGTATGCCCAGACGTGGGTCCCGTGCTCTCCATGCCACTGGAATCAAGCTATCCTGGCTGAAGAGGGGTGAAACCCCGAAACCGGTCCTAGGATGCTTGCTTCCAGTCCAGGGAGGACCTGGCTTGGCAGTTTGGGCTGGAGTGTTCCCATGATGCACAGGGTCAAGACTGATTTGCATATGGCTGGGTTCAAAATGGAATGGCATGGTGAGCAAAAAAAGATGGATTTAGGCCCAGATCTTGGTACTGGGGTGAATGTATGACATTGTTCTGCATTCTGTCCATCAACTGTTGGTTTTGCATTTCTAAATCTTGAAAGGCGGGAAGATTGAATACTGGTTTTCCTATCACTTTAAAATATATACTTCATAAACGAACAAAGGTTGCTTCTTCTAAGTGAGAAACTGCTGTATGTTAAACAATAAACCGAACATGCTGTGCTCATTCTGTGCCCCGGCATCTGTTTTTCCGTATTTGTAATGCTAAAAGCACAAAGGTGAAATTTGTGCCTCTTCAACCGGCAAAGTGCGCATTGCCGACTTAAGATACACACCTATATAGGGACCCCATCTGCAACCCTGTAGGAGAGAGCAACATGGTGCTGGGGAGGGGGGGGGGCAAGCACAAGGGCTAGAAGCAGTGCGCTTGAGGGGGAAACACACACGGGCAAACGCATCGTGGAGGAGGCAGGGAGAAGCACATAGGTGAGAGAGAGCAATATGGACCACGGAGGGGAGAAAAGAAGAACTCTAGAAAGACAGCTAGAAAACACATGCACTCTTCTAGAGTGCTTAAAACAAAAGAAAAAAAAAGTAGTTCCCTAAATGTGAGCAGTGGTAGAACACAAGTAAATTGGGATTGCTCCAGGGGCGAGTAGGTACAAGATGGGCAAAGTAAGCCATCAAAGAAGAAGAAGGGAAATGAGTGTGACCGTAAAGCCAACCAATAGTAAGCACTGGGTGGGCTGCAAGCCTCTCTGTGTTCTTGATAAGCCACAATATGTCCTTTGCAGTTAGACAGCTGCGCTGTCTGGTAGGCGCGATCTAAAAATGGGACATTGACAACATTGTGTCAGAGGAGGGGACAGAGGAATAAAACTGCGAAAGTTACACATGCTCCAGGTTGGGTCAGGTACCTAGCTTACATACACTAACCCTTCTCCTAACAAAGCTACATGGTTGTGTTTTCTACAGTTCATCTTCCATCTCAACACTGTGCTCTGGTGGCGCTGTCCCGTAATACAGTACTTTGCTCTTCATTTTGGCACTGTCCCTTGTTAAAGTGCAGGGGCCCTGCATCTGTTTCACCAGCCCTTGCCGGAGTACAGGTATCCTGTCCTGTGCCACTGTCACCTTTGTACAAAAGCCCTTTCTCTGTAGTACCGTCTACCTAGATACACTGTTACTTTAGTTAGGTCCCCTGATAGAGTGCAGGGACCCTGGTGTGTGCAACCAACACTTGTTGGGGCACAGGGACCCGTGTCTGTGCCACAGTCCCTTGATGGTGTACAGGTACCTTGTGTCTGTGCCACCGTGCCTTGACGTAGTACAGGGACCATGCATCTGTAAAATCATCCTTTGATGGTGTACAGGTAGCCTGTGTTCTGTGCCACCATGCCTTAACAGTGTAGAGGGACAGGACCATGTGTCGGCGCCACTGTCCCTTGATGGAGTACAGGGACCCTGTGTCTGTGCCACTGTCCCTTGATAGTATACGGGTACCCTGCATCTGTGCCACTGTCCCTGGATGGTGAACAGGGAACCCGCACCTGTACCACCATCCCTTGATGGAGTACAGGAACTCTGCATCTGTACAGCCGTCTATTGATGGTGTACAGGGACCCTGCGTCTCTGCCACCGTCCCTTGACGGAGTACAGGGATCTAGTGTCTGTGTCAATGTCCCTTGATGGTGTACAGGGACCCTGCATCTGTATCACTGTCCCTAGATGGTGTACAGGGACCCTGCATCTGTATCACTGTCCCTTGATGGTGTACAGGGACCCTGCATCGGTATCACTGTCCCTTGATGGTGTACACGGACCCTGCATCTGTATCACTGTCCCTTGATGGTGTACACGGACCCTGCATTTGTATCACTGTCCCTAGATGGTGTACAGGGACCCTGCATCTGTATCACTGTCCCTTGATGGTGTACAGGGACCCTGCATTGGTATCACTGTCCCTTGATGGTGTACACGGACCCTGCATCTGTATCACTGTCCCTTGATGGTGTACACGGACCCTGCATCTGTATCACTGTCCCTAGATGGTGTACAGGGACCCTGCATCTGTATCACTGTCCCTTGATGGTGTACAGGGACCCTGCATCGGTATCACTGTCCCTTGATGGTGTACACGGACCCTGCATCTGTATCACTGTCCCTAGATGGTGTACAGGGACCCTGCATCTGTATCACTGTCCCTAGATGGTGTACAGGGACCCTGCATCTGTATCACTGTCCCTTGATGGTGTACAGGGACCCTGCATCGGTATCACTGTCCCTTGATGGTGTACACGGACCCTGCATCTGTATCACTGTCCCTAGATGGTGTACAGGGACCCTGCATCTGTATCACTGTCCCTAGATGGTGTACAGGGACCCTGCATCGGTATCACTGTCCCTTGATGGTGTACACGGACCCTGCATCTGTATCACTGTCCCTAGATGGTGTACAGGGACCCTGCATCTGTATCACTGTCCCTTGATGGTGTACACGGACCCTGCATCTGTATCACTGTCCCTAGATGGTGTACAGGGACCCTGCATCTGTATCACTGTCCCTAGATGGTGTACAGGGACCCTGCATCGGTATCACTGTCCCTTGATGGTGTACACGGACCCTGCATCTGTATCACTGTCCCTAGATGTGTCGGCGCCACTGTCCCTTGATGGAGTACAGGGACCCTGTGTCTGTGCCACTGTCCCTAGATGGTGTACAGGGACCCTGCATCTGTATCACTGTCCCTTGATGGTGTACAGGGACCCTGCATCTGTATCACTGTCCCTTGATGGTGTTCACGGACCCTGCATCTGTACCACTGTCCCTAGATGGTGTACAGGGACCCTGCATCTGTATCACTGTCCCTTGATGGTGTACAGGGACCCTGCATCTGTATCACTGTCCCTTGATGGTGTACAGGGACCCCGCATCTGCACCACAATCCTTTGAAGATGCAAAAGGGACCCCGCATCTGCACCACCGTCCCTTGATGGTGTACAGGTACCCTGTGTCTGTGCCACCGTCCTTGACAGTGTACATGAACCCTGCATCTGTGCCACTGTCCCTTGGTGGTATACAGGGACCCTGTATCTGTGCCACCGTCCCTTGTTAGAATGCAGAGGTCCTGTCTCTGTAGCACCGTCTCCTTATAGCACACAGATTCCCTGCGTCTCACTGTGGCCTGGTCCCTTGTGGAGCACAGGGGCCCTAGGTCTGACCGCTAACTACCTGATGCGGTACATCTAGCTTGGCTGCCCTCACTGTACCTGCACCGCACACTGCTGTGTGCTTTCCATCTGGTACTTCTTTGTGAACCGGTCCCTGCAGTGTTGTTTTTGGATGTTTGTTGTATTTTCCTGCCTTTGTGTCGTGAGGGCGGTTAGAGGTTCTGCTTCCTCTGGTTGGTTGACGGTCGCAGCAACTGTTTCTGAGAATAACCCAGAGCTGCCTTTATGCATAAATAGTAAAACATAATGCGATTAATGGGAATTTTGTTCTAAACTGTTTTGAACCGTGGAGGGGGGCGGGGGGGGGGGGGGGGAGAGAACCGGTGAGAAGTGAAGCAAACGGGCAAGGAGAAAGGAAGCAAAGAACATGGGACAAATTGAGCAGAATGGAAAGGGGGGGCTCTTGGCCCCCCCACCTGCATGGCAGTGCGGCGACCTCTCCCGGACTTCTCGGTGGTGGGGCGTGTCCACTGGGGCGCGTGCCCTGCCACCGATTGGCTGACAACGTGACCCGGATGTTGTTAATCGACGTCCGGGTCGGAGGGGAGGGGGGCGGGCCACTGGGGGGATAAAGAGGCGGGGAGCGCCCAGGTGACCCCCTTGTTGCCTGGACGCTCCCCCACAACGGACGTGCCCCGGCGTTCGGGGCGTTAATTTTCCTGTTTCCTTTTGTTTTCTAGGTCAGCATCCAGGCGCAGCGATTCCGGACTTCTCGCCTCCTGCTTCGAGGATCGACGGCGTGGGGATCTTCGTCTCGGGATCGAGACAGCGTAGGAGCCAGGAGATTGCAGGACCGGGACTCCGAGCTTGCCGCCTTTTTGTGGACTGCGTCGGGCGGCTGGGTTGTTCGCTCCGGTGATTGTGAAGGGTAGCATCGAGGTGAGGTGTCGGGGGCTGGTGCAGGGTGTGTACGGCCTTTCTCTTTGTGGCGGTCGTGCGCTTAGGCTGTTAACAATCTTCAGTCCTCGATTGGGGGTGAGAGAGCGAGCGGCTTTGTACCTGCGCACCGGGAGCAGGAGCCGTAGCTCAGAGGCACCGTGTAAGCCTTTGGTGTTGCAGGTCACTATGCGGCAAGGGTTCAAGCCCCAGCAGTGGAGGCAAGGTCATCTCAGAAGGGCAAGATATATAGCAATTGTTCCTGAATGCTCGTAGTTGTAGTTGGAGTTAACTGGGCAAGGACAACCAAACATCTTGGGATTCTGAGCACGTCATTTAATCGCCCAGTGCCGGACAAAGCTTAACAACATTGGAATTTCCTTGGTGGGATCCTGCATTGATCGCACGCATATAGAGGGTGGTGTGAGGCACCCCGATACCCTGGGAGTGAGTGTGGGCTATTATTAAAGGTTTTTAAGAGATTGCCAAGGACAAGTGGAGGGCGAGTTGTAAGAAGGTTCACGTTACATCCATTGTCTAACCTGGTACAGTCCGCGTTCGCCACCTGCTTGTATGCAATTTTCCCATGTATTAATGCATTTTCTATTTTAGGCACGGTAGCACTGCATTCCTGTAATTCACGTAGTGCGCGGAGTGGTGGACACCAGTGCGGTCGCGGTTGAAATTCCGGCTGAGAGTGCGCCGGATCTTGAACGGTAAGAGGAGAGCGGCGGGCTCGCATTGCATTGCTTCTGGTAGCCGCCGGGTGGGTCTACGTTAGAGTTTACTCACCCCTGACAAACCGGATAAGCCGGGGCGTTGCGGTTACGGTTGCATGGTGCTTACAGCCCCCTGTATATCCTCCATCTCGTGAAGGTAATAAGCGTACTTACGCCTGTATTGAGGTATTAGTGTAGGGCGGTGCACCCAAGTCATGCCGGGGTTGATGGGTGGTGAAGGGGGGTCCAGGATGGAGGCTATGATGCAGGCCATGATGCAGGAGATGAACAGCATTAATAGGAGATTGAGTAAGGTGGATGAATTGGAGGCCCGCATGAATGAAAGGTTTACTGATCCCCCAGCCTCTTCAGGCAGGCCCGCGCGGCAGCGGAAGGCACCCCTGCCAAGAGGGGATTTTGCTAGCCCGCCCAAGACGTCTAAGGCAAAGAAGCGCAGGTGCAGTGCCCCAGCCCCAGTAGTACCGGTTTCGATTCCACCCGCACCCGCGGTTCCGGCAGCCCTTATACCTGTGCCGGTAGTCCCGGCGCCCGTTACACCGGCTCCTGCCATGCCGCCGGCGCTACCTCCTGTGGGGCCTGCTTCCCCGCCCGTGCTACCAATCCCAGTGCCGGGCCTGCCGCCGCCGGTCACCCCGTTGCCTGCCATACCAGTGCCACCGGCCATGCCCCCTGGGGCGCCCGTAGTCCCAGCAGATAACCCGGACTCGGTCCCGCTTGATTTGGTATCTCAAATAGCAGCTTTATTGCCGTGGCTGCAAAAGGGGGGCGTGTTACCAGCGTCATCAGATCATGCGGCAGAAGCAGCGCAGTTGGTAGAAAAGATTAAATCAGCAGCGGCAGCGGATAGAGCTGCGGTTCCCCCCTCTTCTTCACTTGCAGGTTCCAGCCCCGCCCAACCGAAGGCAGATGGTGGTCAACCGGCCCGGGCGCAGGAAAATGGTAAGGAGGTGGCCCTGCCTCTCTTGGGTGATGGGTCATTGCCCTCTAGGAGTGAGAATTTGGCGCAACATGTGTCCCAGGCAACGAAAGAATTGATTTGGGCGGGAAAATATATTTACATTTTTTCATTGCTACTGGATCACAGGGAGATGGAACAGGCAAAGACACTAAAGGAGTGGATGTATCCAAGTGAATGGAGGGCACAGTGTGCTAGATTTAGGGTAGAGGAAACTTTGCTCAATTGGGTTAGGGCTTTCGCAGTATTCACGACCATCATGGCCGAACGGCCTCCTAATGTACAGGCGCCATTGGCTTGCTACCAGAGTAGGATTGTGGGGTGGAGCGAGCAGTACCCGGGGGATGCCTGGAAGGAGTATGATGTCAATTTCAGGAAAGCTAAGGAATTTGACACATCATTGACATGGGACAAGGTTGACTCTGTGTCATGGCATAGGCAGTTCTCAGGGAGCTCTGCCCCACTGCAGTCCACCAGTGCGGTCAGGGGGTACTCCACCAGACCTCAACACCCCTTTCGGGTGGCCCAGTGGAGCGAGATCCAGGGTAGGTGTAGGGGGGGGGTCTGAGAGAAAAGGGGTGTGTTGGGATTTTAATAAGCGCACCTGCACGAGGGCCCCTGGCGCCTGTAAATTCAGACATGCATGTTCAGTCTGCGGTCATCCCTCCCACCCCGAGTCATCTTGCAGGTCCAAGCAGGGCAACCACAGTCAGAGGGGGAGGGGGAAGCCAGTGTAGTTCAGATATTCTGGATATCCCAACCCCTATAGATGTTTTGGCAATGATCCCTTGGTTGAATAGGTACCCGAATCACACAGCGGCCACTCTACTGCAGGAAGGTTTTTCGCAAGGTTTTAGGATCCCGGCAGGGGGCTACACAGGTAGCACACATTGCAGGAATCAACTGTCGGTGCAACATAACCCCGCAGTGGTGGCGGCTAAGATTAGCAAGGAACTGTCCCTGGGTAGGATAGCTGGCCCTTTCCAGAAGGTGCCTGTCCCCGGTTTTGTGTGTTCTCCACTAGGGGTAGTACCCAAAAAAGAGAAAGGGGAGTTCAGATTGATCCACAACCTGTCGGCACCGAGAGGTGCGTCACTGAACGATGCGATTGATGAGGGGATTTGTAGTGTAAAGTATGCCTCATTTGACCAGGCAGTTGACTTATTGCGGGCGCTGGGGCCAGGGGCATTGATGGCAAAATCAGACATAGAATCTGCCTTCCGCCTCCTCCCAGTCCATCCTCAGGACCACCATCTCTTAGGTTTTACTTTCGATGGCAAGTTCTATATGGATAAATGTATGCCCATGGGCTGTTCTATCTCATGTGCTTACTTTGAGGCGTTTAGCTCATTTTTGGAATGGGTCATGAGAGAGGTGACGGGCCACCGGCAGGTTATGCATTATCTGGACGACTTCCTTTTCTTAGGTGCGGCGGGATCTCAGGAGTGTGCTTGGGCGTTGCAGGAAATTTGTGTGCTCATGCGGGCTTTTGGGGTCCCGCTAGCGCCGGGGAAGACGGTGGGCCCGTCCACCTGTTTGGAATTCCTTGGTATCGAAATTGATTCAGTGGAAGGATGCTTCAGGTTACCCATGGCGAAGGTATCTAGCTTTAGAGCAGCCCTACGTCAATGCCTACGCAAAGACAAGGTTACGTTGCAACAGCTACAGGAGGTGGTGGGGCAATTGAATTTTGCGCTTCGGGTCATCCCAATGGCACGCCCTTTTTCGCGCTCTATTGCCCAAGCTATGAAAGGGCTACGGGAGAAACATCACCACACGAGGTTGTCATCTGAGGTTCGCCAGGATATGCTTATTTGGATGGCATTCCTGGAGGATTTCAATGGCAGAGTAGTGTGGCCAGGGCCACCCTCCACATCAGCGGAATTGGGCTTATGGACGGACGCTGCTGGGAGTACCGGCTTTGGCGCCATTCTGGGTACCAGGTGGGTCGCCCAGCAGTGGCCAGCAGAATGGAGGACACGGGGACTGACCACCAATATTGGCTTTCTGGAGCTCTTCCCGATATGGGTAGCGTTGATGGTCTGGCCGGAACACTTATGCAATCAATTCGTGGTGTTCTGGTCGGATAACATGACGGTTGTGGAATGCATAAACCAGCAGGGGGCACGCTGTCCATTCATACTCCGCTTACTGAAGGAGATTGTGTTGCAATGCTTAAAATGGAATGTGGTTTTCAGAGCCAAGCATGTCCCTGGCGTCCTCAATAATGCAGCTGACTCACTTTCTCGCTTTAAAATGCAGGTTTTCAGGGAACATCTTCCTGCAGCAGATCCCCAGCCGGCGCAATTCCCGGCAGTACTTTGGCAGATTGGTGCCCCAGATTACAGGACCTCGTGGTTGCTAGCTTAGCCCCCAGGACCAAGACAGCTTACGAAGGGGCGTTTTTGTCTTAACGGGCTTTTTTGGGGCAGGAATGGGAGGCTAGGTGGGCCCAGGAAGACAGCTTTGCAGCTTACCTAGAATAGATGCACAGGGAAGGGCGCTCAGTGGCGACTGCGAACAGACATAGGGCGGCGGTCTCTTTCTTTGCGCAGGGTAAGGGTATGCGAGATCCCACTAACACCTTTCTGGTGCGCAAGGCCTTGAGGGGTTGGCGCCGTCTACAGGGTTACCGGGGCGATAGGAGAAGGCCCATTGGACTGGCACAGCTGACGGCCTTATTGGGGGCGCTGCACAGTGTTTGTAGCTCCCAGTGGGAGGTTATTTTGTTCAAGGCAGCGTTTTCCCTGGCCTTCTATGGGGCTTTGAGGGTTGGGGAGTTAGTTGCTGGGTCAAAAGCTGATAGAGTGGGCGGAATACGGTGGGCCGGTGTGGAGATCAGGGAGGACGTTATGAGAATAACAATTCAGAGATCGAAAACTGATCAGGACTCTCGGGGTCACACCATAGTGCTCCACCGGGCGCGGGCCAACCCTTGCTGCCCGGTTTCTCACGTGGAGGCTTTCTGCAGGCAGCGGGAGGGCACGGCGGGGGACACACTGCTGTGTCACGCCGATGGTACACCACTGACCAGGTACCAGTTTAGGCGAGTCTTGGAGCTAACGGTCAGTCTGGCAGGTTTCGATCCAAGGGAATTCGGCACCCACTCATTTAGGATTGGGGCAGCAACTGAGGCAGTGGCGAGGGGTCTCTCAGTAGAGAATGTGAAGAAACTGGGGAGATGGTCGTCTGAACGTTACAAGAGTTATGTACGAGTTGACATGTTGTGACAGGATGGTGCTCACGCCCGGTATGTTTCTGGTTTTTTGCAGTTTCTCAAACCTGTCACGCAGGGGAGGAACTCGTCACCGGGCGCCAACGATCGACATCGGCACAGCACGGAGGACACAAGAAATTGGTGATTTGGATTGTGGGCCACTCTTATGTTAAGCGTGCGGAACATGTTTTTCTTTCAGGAGACCGTAGGACGAGTGCAGCGCAAAAGGGGTTTGATATATCATTTTTCGGGAGGGGGGGTTTATGCCTCAGCCAGTTTCGAAATTTTTTCCAGGGACTCTTAGCTCAGCAGCGGCCCCCCCCCTGTCAGTGGTGATACTTCACCTGGGGGAGAATGATTTGGCAAAATTGGGGAGGCGCGTGCTTATTGAGGAGATCATTTCCACTGCGGGGTGGGTGGCCAGGGCTTGCCCGGGTTCCACAGTAGTTTGGTCTCAACTTATCCCTCGGTGGCAGTGGCGAGGGGGGTGTAGGAAGGTGGATATCTGACTATGGTTACTCCCAACTTTTTGCCTAGTGTCTAGCTGGTTTTTCAACTTAGTTGGCCTGAGATCCTGCCATTCAGGGTCTCAGGCTGTCTGCTCTCTCTTTAAAATGGACTCCATGTACCCTAGGTACATAACCAATTGGTAAGGATCACCTTATTGGACCCTGTACAGTGTACCCTAGGTACCCAGGGCATAGGTGTACCCTAGGCCTCCCAGGGGCTGCAGCATGTATTATGCCACCCCTGGTCTGGCCTTCCAATCAGACACAACTGGCTGATCACTCAGCTGGGGCAAGGTCGTGTAATCACCCCTTGCTTAGATATAGTATGCCTATATCTACCCTTATATATAGACACATGTGTACCTATCAGTCACTCCTATGGCAGGCCTTAACAATCCTGGAGGCAGAGTGCTTGGTAACATGTGAGATGGTGCTCTAGCATGAGCTGAGCCTGTCTGCAGCTTTCGGAACCAAGTCCTTATAGCTGTTCTATGATATAGCCTACCATATACTCTTAAAGTGCCTTATAATCTTAGACGGTTATGGTAACTATGGTTTGGCTTTATCGAAACATGTCGTGTAAGGTGTCTAACACTGTGGAATAATACCCCCATGCCATTTCTGGACATGAGGATATTATTCCCCCCTTCTAGAGGGAAAGACATGTTAAAATCATACTTCACTGTTAGCCTCTGACCAAAGCCTCAGCATCACAAAATGGATGCTGCTGCCACGACACAAGTCTGACCTCCTGCAGCTGGGAGTGATCCCAGCCAGGGAGGCCTGGACAATAGGTTTCCTGCTTGGGGAGGTGCTAGCACCTCCCCAGACAGCCTTTAGTGTATTGGGGCAGGGTGGGCTGAAAGGAATGAGACATGCCTGGGGCACACAAGGTGTTCCTTGCATAGTCCAGTTCAAACCGGCGCTGGGGCACTCCAGCCCCAGCTCTGGCGCGAAACTGGACAAAGGGAAGTGGGTGTAACCACCCCCTCCCAGGTCCCACCCATAAGGCGTGACCTAGCAGGTATCCCAGCCCCCCAGATTAGTATAAGAGTGGGAGTTGGGCCTCAAGACTTTAGATTATCCTGAACCTGCAAAACTTGAACAGAAACTCTGGACCTTCGACATTCGACGAAAGAAGAAGACTGAAGAATCTCCCTTGTAGCCAAGGAGTGGCTACCCTGTGCAAACAGGCACCATCAAGAGACTACCCTTTGCTTTGCCCACGTTCTACGAGGAACCGACTGCAGAGCCCGACCAGAGCCTTGACTTCCAGACTTCTCCGACCCTGATCCACATCCACAGCAAAGCTGAGATCCATGGAGGCGACGAGCGACGTGGGACCGGCTACCTGGGAAAAGTGGCTAGTAACTTAAAACGCAGCTTCTGAGGCACCCTCGAAGTTGTGCACCGGGGATTGAGAAGCCCCAACCCCAAGCACCATCTGCACCGAAGATCAGCCCCCCACACTCCACGAGTCCTGCGTGGGGCCCTTCTGCATTTTCCTGCTTGCCGCGTCTGTCCGGTTGCTTGCCCGCTGGCTAGTGGCCTTTGTGACGATGCACCCTGAAATCTTCTGCGCTGGTTTGGCTCCTCCAGACTGGCTCCCACTTCTCTGCAAAGAAGAAGCACCCCAGACCTTCCTGGTCTGCACCAGAAGCAAGTCCTCCGTTCTTCGTGGGTTCCGCTTGCCAAGGCTTGGTGAGTCCTAGTCCAACTTCGACGCCGCCGACAGCAAGAGCCTTCGTGGGACAGCTCGCCTCCTGGTCCTGGTCGTCCTCGACGCTTCCTGGTCCTCCTGGCTGCAGCGACAAGCTTCACCTTCACCTGCAATCTTCACGACGTCGCCTGGTTCCTTCCTGGTTCCACGTGGTCACTGGCTAGTGACCTTGACTCTGTCCCTTCTGCTTGCAGGTTTCCTCTCTTCTTGATCCCAGCCTTGGGATCCACCGGACACTCTTCACTGACTGCCTGTCAGCATCTTTCTTCAGGCATCCATAGGAGTCGACGACGAAAACCGACGCATCTTCACCCCTATGCACCCGCAGCCTGTGGGCTAGGTAACTTGGGTACTCCGGTGCTCATCAGGATAGTGACTATCCTAGTGTCTAGTTTTCCAGTCTCAACTTCCTAGCTACTCCGGAAGTGTCCTAAATCTACCGTTTTCTAAACTGTACTATTGCTATTGACTTTTACGCATTACGCGTGAGTGTTTCCACTCTGCACACGAATCCCGTGGGCCTCCCACTTCCTAACTAACGCTAGTGTAGTGTAGCCCCAGCGATTCCCTAGGCCTAGGCCTATTCTATTTCCGTGACAGTGGGTCTTATACCACTTACTTAGTATATGGTTTGCGTGGCCCCTAGGGCCTAACTGTATTACTTACCTGTGTGACTTAATGTATGCTTAAATAAGACTGTGTTGTACTTACTTCTAATCTCATAAAGAGTGCTGAGGGTTTGACTAGAATAAATACACTTTATTTTATATATATATCTGTTGTGGTGTCCTTTCATTTGGTATTCAAGGGATTATATATGGTATCACAGCTGGCTTCACATGCCATTCAGAGTTTAGCCTAAGACTGCTCTTGTCCATGCTACCACTAGGATAGCTGGTCTATAAGGTTGACTTTACAACCAATCACCATAAGGGTATTTGGACTGATATAAGGTGTACACTAGAACTAGTGACATCATACATCAGGCCAACTTCTCACAGGGGGGTCTCGGTCAGGGCGTTAAATCACTCGGTACGGAGGGTCAACACACAGTTGGACAAATTATTTCGGACCCCCCAGTTGCAGACGATTCCACATGGGTGTATCTGGGGCGAGCATTTTTACTTGAGGGACGGGGTGCACTTGACTGAGGCAGCGAACGTCTTGTGGTCTAATAATGTCTGGGCCTGGTTGGAGGGATTTGCAAAGTAAGCGCGCTCCTGGTTTAGGTCAAGGTAAAGGGGGAGGCCAGATCGTCGGTTAACAATGCTGGCCTGTGGCGGTAAGGTCATGACCGGTGAGCAACTATTTGAAGGTCTGAGGGGGCGGGCATCATCCTACGGAGGTGCCCGCCCAGGGGGAGGGGCCATTGGCCCCTCCTAGAACTTCAGGGGCAAGGTAACTGGTGCTTCAAAGGGGCGCGGGTTGGGGAGTCACGCTTTCCTTAGGCTGGTAGCCACCCCGCGCGCGCATACTCATGACGTCACCGGATGGCGCAGAGTAAGGGCCCTCCTTTAGTGGGTAAATGAAGTTCACGGCGTGGACCGGGTAATTACCGGGCCCGGCTGCGCATGCGCACACCTGTAGGGGAGGCGCAGCTAGTAGGACCTGACACCGGTTAGCGACCTTGCCATATGGCCCAGAAATGTTAGTATACAAAAATGCAGAGGAGGATGTTAGACTCGGTTAGGAAACAATCTGTATTAGAGTCTTTGTTAAGGATAGTCACTCACACCTGTTGACAATAATGTATCTAATGTCCTGCTGATTTTTGTATAACTGTTTATCATGCAAATTAAAATTTATTGTTTTTGAACTTAATAAATACGGCCGGGGGGGTCTCGCGACCTCCCGCCTTCCAAAGATACCATGTCTATGTGCTGTGTCCGGGGGTGGTGAGGTCATAGGGGGAGGGCGGTAGCCAGTCACTGACCATGTGGAAAGGGGGGGCTCTTGGCCCCCCCGCCTGCATGGCAGTGCGGCGACCTCTCCCGGACTTCTCGGTGGTGGGGCGTGTCCACTGGGGCGCGCCCTGCCACCGATTGGCTGACAACGTGACCCGGATGTCGTTAATCGACGTCCGGGTCGGAGGGGAGGGGGGCGGGCCACTGGGGGGATAAAGAGGCGGGGAGCGCCCAGGTGACCCCCTTGTTGCCTGGACGCTCCCCCACAACGGACGTGCCCCGGCGTTCGGGGCGTTAATTTTCCCCACCCACCATCCCTGGAGTACTTGGTTGATGCGTTACTAGTCCGACTAGCGGACATTGGGCGCGGTAAACTGTTTTGAAATATTAGTTTCTGATGAGGTTTTCTTTTAGGACTTTTTCTCCCATTGTAGTGATCACTATTGTATTGTGAAGTTATGTTCTTGACTATGCTTTCTCGTAGGCCTTTTTCTCCCAAGGTAGTGAATGATACTGTATTATGTGTAACCGGTGCAGTCCTGTTTAGGCCTTTTCTTTCCCTTGTAGTTTTATGGTGTTATACATGACGTGTGATTTTAGTCAGTGTAGTTGTCCTTTAGAATTTTTCTCCCATAGGTCGTCGTATTTATTAGGTATGGGGCATGCGGTAAGGTCATGACCGGTGAGCAACTATTTGAAGGTCTGAGGGGGCGGGCATCATCCTACGGAGGTGCCCGCCCAGGGGGAGGGGCCATTGGCCCCTCCTAGAACTTCAGGGGCAAGGTAACTGGTGCTTCAAAGGGGCGCGGGTTGGGGAGTCACGCTTTCCTTAGGCTGGTAGCCACCCCGCGCGCGCATACTCATGACGTCACCGGATGGCGCAGAGTAAGGGCCCTCCTTTAGTGGGTAAAGGAAGTTCACGGCGTGGACCGGGTAATTACCGGGCCCGGCTGCGCATGCGCACACCTGTAGGGGAGGCGCAGCTAGTAGGACCTGACACCGGTTAGCGACCTTGCCATATGGCCCAGAAATGTTAGTATACAAAAATGCAGAGGAGGATGTTAGACTCGGTTAGGAAACAATCTGTATTAGAGTCTTTATTAAGGATAGTCACTCACACCTGTTGACAATAATGTATCTAATGTCCTGCTGATTTTTGTATAACTGTTTATCATGCAAATTAAAATTTATTGTTTTTGAACTTAATAAATACGGCCGGGGGGTCTCGCGACCTCCCGCCTTCCAAAGATACCATGTCTATGTGCTGTGTTCGGGGGTGGTGAGGTCATAGGGGGAGGGCGGTAGCCAGTCACTGACCATGAAGGAAAGGAGGGAATTAGAGTTAGAGGCAGAGCAACAGTGAGTAAAGCATAAAAGGGCGAATGAAGGGAAAACGGGACTGTATCTTCATCAAGGCAACTGTATGCACCTACCTTAAGGCGTCAGCACATAAAGTCACAAGATGGCGCCAGACTGCAAACATTGGCTTCAAAGATGGGCAACTGCTGGAAGGGGAAGAAGATGGGTAGAAGTAATGTGAAGGGGTGAGAGCTAGGTAGGGGATAATTGGGTGCTACAGAGCTTGATAGGGGGTTCTTAGGTGGGGTAGTGAGGTAGGAAAGCAGTACTGAGGTGGAGTTAGAGCTAGGTAGGCTGTACTCAGTTGGGGTGAGAGCTAAGTTGGGGGTTAACCTACAGAAGAAGAAGGGTTGAAGGAGTAGTTGTACGAGGTGTAAAAGAAGGCTGTTCAGGGAGTGGAAGGGGAAGTTATGGGATTAAGCAGTGGCAGATGGTGATTTATAGATGTGTAGGGGCACCACAGCACAGTCGATGTTTTAACCCACTGACAGGCACTGTTATAAATGGCCTTAGTCTCGAGGCCAAAGCACACAATCATGGCTCGTTAAGAGTGTTTTGTTTATAACGAGCCATGTTTGAGAGCTCAGAACTTGAGGCTGAAGGCAGCGTGAGTTTCTCACAATGCCTATCAGTTGGTCAAAAAAGTAAATAATAATAAAATATATGCTTACCCACACGTCCAAGGTGTTCCCCTCGTCTGAGGTCCCGGCGCGAGCCTTGGAGCTTCAGCCAACTCCCCTCCACCACTCCAGACGCTTCTCTCATGCTGCTAATAATGTTTAGCAGCATGAGAGCAGCGCCAGGATTGGCTGAGTGGGCTGGCTCGAAGCTCTTTTAGGCATAGGAGAACTGTCCTGCTCTCCACCCAGCTGTCTAAGACCACTGGGTGGAGAGGTTTCAAATGCGCATGTCAGGCTGGTCATCGCAAGACAGCTGACCAAAGTGACATGCACACTTTAAACAGGAGTGGGCACCCCCTCCCGTAAAAACAGTAGCAATGGCCCAGCCCCTTCCTGACTCATGGCTCGGGCTGAGAGCAGCTGTGAAAAATAAAATGGCAATAAATTCACTTTATCATCATTTTATTTTTCACCTCTGGGATTAAGGAGGGCATGAGACAAGGAGGGGGGGGGACAAGAAAGGGCATGATGGACAATAGCGAGAATAGAGATAGATTATCATAGGGGGATTGAGAATGTCTTTGGAATACCAGTGAGAGAGACAGATAGAAAGGGATGAAAGGAGGTGAGCGGTTTTTGTAGTGCACTCCAAGGTCACAGCTGTCTCTACATTTGTGAAAGGCAGTAAAAGCTGGCTAAAAAGGAAATAAACTAAATTGAAAGAGATGATGGGAAAATAAAGAGAAATACTATGACAAATTGGATTATTATTTTGGGTGGGTGCCTACCCACCTCAAGGAATAATCCCAACCCTTGTCAGGGTGATCCATTAAAGTCACTAAGCAAACCTGCACTCAACCTGTGGTAAAAATGGCCTCATGGGAGGAACTTAAAGAACAACAGGGAGAAGCCAGTAGCAAGGTCTAGTCCAGGTCCAATTGCCGCTGGTCAGCTGGGTACTTCTAAGAAAAGACCCCTTGCAGCTTTTTGTCTCCCTGTTACTACACAGGAGGCCAGCCAAATGGCCCTTGCTGTAAAAAATTGGGTTATTAGTTGAGGGGGGGGGCAATATCCCACCCCAATTAATAATCACAATCCTTGTCAGTGTGATCCACTAACAACATTAAATAAACTTGAACTTGAAAAATAGTACCAAAATAGTACCAAGAAGTACAAAATGCCAATGATCATCAGTGTTTCCAGTAGAACAGGACCTAGGTGCAATTTGACGCTAACCGCAATAGCTACACTAACCAGGTTCATCCGGGTCAAAGATTTTACTTTCTGACTTTAGTCCATTAAGTCACAATCTGTTCTAAAGTCCCTTAGGACCTCAGGGGAGGCATTTATAGACTCACATGGTGGCGGGCAGAGGCCAAAAGAAGGGTCCAATTTGCCACTGGTCAGCTGGGAAGATGCAGGAAAAGACTTCTTGTAGCTCATTGTGTCCCTGTAGCTTTAACAGGAGTTCAGCCTTATGACCCTTGGAGTCCACTTCTTTGTCCTGGTTAAAAGAGGAAAGCAGGTCTAGTCGTCTTCTGAGTTTCCACAGGTCCAGGTTGCCACATTTAGGCCTGACGCAAGCTAGTGGGTGGGAATGACCCCCGAGGATACCCTAACTAATGTGGTAAAGGTTCCCTGGGCTAATCCTACCCGCTTTGGGCATTTTCAAGATGGCCTTAGTCTTTCGCCATGCTAAACTTGGGCTATGGGGCTGTGTGTGGGGAATGTACTATGGTAATATCAGTGTTCTCTCACATCTAACACTAAACTCCAGTTTTAGGTATCCCATGTACCCTCAACAAACTCATATACAGAAGTCTGGTAGAACAAAGCTGAGTGCTCAGCAACCACACAGTATATACACACACATTGTTTTGGCATTCTGGTTCTGCCCTTTGAAGGGCTCCCCAAATGTTATATGAAAAATTCCAGCAGACCTATCAAACAGGTCTTGACAATCCAGTAGTGTCAAACGCTAGCCTCCATCACATTGGACCTTTTGTTGATACTGTGATGTCAACTAGAGAACCACTGTGATGGAGCCGGTCAGGCTGGGAGACTGTGGGGGCTAAAGAAAGGTACAGGCCTGTATGTTAGCTACATCTCTTTGTGATTAGGTAGGCCTCTTTGAAGTTAAACAAGCTCTTGTGTCTTCCACGGGCCATCCTGGCAAGGGCACAAAAACACCTCACTACACCCAAGGCCTTTTGTCCATGTCCTAGGAATAAATTCACACCTCATTCATACCTATTAAAAAGCTAAATACTGGATGGCAAATGTGGGGGAACAAAACACAGATTTAGTTTACAGGGACTACAGGCAGGGCAAGGGTAACTTTTTCAAAGTCATCTTTCCAAAATATGTATTCCCAATACGACTTCCCCAGTGAATTGGGCTCTCTGTAAATATTTCTAAAAGTTCAAAATTAAATGTGTAGCTATTCCTGGGTGGAGAAATCATTTATTAAACTTAATATTGTATCCCAGTGCTTTGCAATGAACCAAAAGTGCAATCAAAGAAGAGGAACTCACCTGTACAAATCTGTTCGTGCAAATAGTCACTGATATCTAAAACGCTAACAATTTAGGACAAAATAGTGATCAAAGACCCACTTAAATGGACATTATCTAAAATGTTGTTATTGTTGATAATCACTGTATCCAATGAAATATGCTAAGGCACATTTATATATAAAATATTCACAGAGCACATCCCACAGCACATTCAGTCATCCACTTCATACATCCGAATTCATAAACGCACATACTCACACGTCAAGCAACATCAGAAATACAGCAATAAAGTATTTATTTACAAATGAGTGGGTCCCCCAAGATAACAAGGATTGCATAGAAGGTGTTATCCACTTTGCAAAAAATACGGTGAAACATATTGGACAATACGGATTTTAGAATATGAAAAAAACAGCTAGTCAGTCAAATGGTAAATACAGTTTACATGAGTAAAAAGATGGACATTTCTCGTAGTTTGGGGAATTTTTCAATCAAAAAGCTCCAACATGCTCATCCAGCGCCGACACGCGTTTCATTTTAAGACCCCCTATAAAGGTCACACCTTCATCAGGGCGCATAGACCTACTGAAATAGTGGTGGGGCGTGCCTTAGGGAACAAGCTCGGACGATAATGGGTAATCCAGGATGGTTAATGGAAACGCGAACGTTGCTTGGCCGCACAATAAATGTAGTGATCTGCGTCGGTAGAAAATACAGTCCGACGGAGTTCTACCTCTAATAGAAGTCAATAGCGCTTGGATAGCAGTCTCGCTGGGTGTTGATGAGAACCGGAATCCCCAAGTATCCCTGGCGATAATAAAGTGGGAGAAGTGTTAAAGCGTGGCGGGTATGGGAGTCCCTTGGTAGAGAGACGAGTCTCGGCAGCAACAAAGTTGCAGTTTGAGGCGTGGATTCAGCCGAATCTAGTGGATGAAAGACAGCGAGCGCAAATCCAATAACAGCGCTCCAGAGTCGATAAGGAAGATGAATCGGCGCTCAGCTAAACGGCCGATACAGAGTCCGCGGCACCGGGACTTTGCAATGAACCAGTCAACCCTGCTGCAGTGAAATAGTTTTTAGGACTTTTTCATTGTAATGGCATGCTTAGCATTAAACGTTTACATGTCCTACTTTCAAATACTGTGCACTATGCCATAATATGGTATACCTAGGGGTAACTTTTTTTTGATAACCAGTTTTATTGATTTTAGTGAAAAAGCGAGCACAAAGAACAACAAAAACATGAACATAAGACCAGCAGCAAGTAGAAGCAACAGTGTACATCAGAGACATGATGACATTATGATAGCAAATACATTCTGAATATTCATAAGCATAAAGGGGAACAGGGGAACGCCCACCGTGGGCCAGACCTCCCCAGGAAACCTCAATCCTCTTTCACCCCCACCCATTTGCCCCAGACTTTGCGGTATTTCTTTGGGCATCCCCTGGCTTTGTACAAAGGCTTTTCCTGCGCCGCACACCAGTCGACCCTCCTACGCCACCATGCCATGGTGTGCGCCGCCGGGTTCAGCCAGCTTGCCGCAGTGTCCCTCTTGGCCACCATCATGGCTGTGTTTAGAAAGAGTTTGTCAGTCCGAGATCCATCCAGTCCCTCGGTGACCCCCAAGAGTATATTCAGTGGTTAAAGAGGAATCTCCCAGCCCAGCACCTCACTGAGTTATCCGACCACTGATTCCCAAAAGCGTGTGACTACTGAGCAAAGCCATACCATGTGGTAAAAAACAGCTTGTGGGTGACTACAACGGGGACATGACACGTCAGACCTGAGCCCTGCGTGGTGGAGGCACAGCGGCGTAAGATAGGAAGCGTGGAAATAGCATATTTGGACTAAACGGAGCCTTGGTGAAGCTGTGATTGTTTTAGGTGACATAAGCGCGTCTCTCCAATCATCGTCTTCCTAGGTCTCGAGCCATCCCTCCCAGCGATCTCTGAGGCGGTGCAGTGCGTTGGGAGTGTGGTTCGTAAGGGAGCGGTAGATGCTGGAAATCCCCCTTTCCCCAGGTTGCCAGTCATGATTTAGGCTTCGGTGGGCTGTATTCAGGTAGGGAGGTGTCCTCCGAAATGTAGGAGTGGAGGGCGTGGCGCAACTGCAAGTAGCGATAAAACTGTGAAGGGTGCAGGGAACATCAGGTTTGCAGGTCTTGGAAAGTGCGCAGACGGTCCCCACCCCACACGTCTCCCAGCTGCGAGATCCCGATGAGATCCCACGCTCTGAAGCCAGATAGATTAGTGACCTCCTGGAGCCAGGTGTCTTGCCAGAGTGGGTTATATTGAGTCAGTTTGCCCGACCAGCAGGTGTGGCGCAAAGAGGCCCGCCAGGGCAGAAGCACCCCACGTGTTACTGCGGGCAGGGTTCTGGGGATGGCGCTCCGGTACAGCATCCTGTGGATGCTGGACAGTCCCAGGACGTGTAGTATTTAAACAACCAAGAACTGGCAACCGATAGCACACATTCTTTTATTTCAGGAATGGGAGGAGGAAAGACAATTTGATCAAAAACCTCCGTCAACAATATAATAACTTGGTATGACCCCATCCAATGTGCCACATATTCTAAAAATTCAAAAAGACAGAACATAAAGAGTGAACAGTCAGTACTCCAAACAATTTTACAGCTTATTTCACTTTACACACACCCTCTTTTTTCTTTATAAATGTGTAAAAAAATGTGTAAAGAGAGAGAAAGTATCTCACGTGCGCACCACCAGAGAGGCTACTGGTAGGTTCTCACCAGCTTGCCCACGTTCGTTTCATCATTGATAACTTTCTCACAGAAAAGTGATATGTCCAGTGAAGAGGAAGAAAATAGAAACAAAAAAGATTTGTGTCCCCCGTGAAAGGCAGAGACAAAAGAAGTCTCAAAGTCAAAAAATATAAAGAGGAATAGACTCACTGTTACACTTCTTCCTTTATTCTGATTAAGGAGTCTATCCCACGATTAAAAACACAACACGTTGTATACCATATTGATGACGGCCAACATGTTTCATTGCCAATTAATTTGTGGCAAATTAATCAGGGCTAACGAGGTCAACAATCACCTCCCTGGACAAACAACAATGAAAAGAGACTGACGAACACAAAGAAAACAAACAGGTTTAGTTAAAACAAAGGGATGTCCACACATATACTCTCTTTAATACTTTTAAAAGCGATCATAGTCAATCCCATGATTTCCGCATATAGTATTTACCTAGTGGGAGCTATGGGCCCACATACCAGCTCCCAACAGGTCAAAAGGACGTGTACAATATACAATTTCTCGTCCCTTGCACAAGAGCACTGTCGTTGCTAGTGCTTGCGTCTGTGTAAAAACCATACAATATGGTCCGCAATGAGCCACATCACTACCTGACTTCCAAAGCATAATCGTTCTTACTCTACAAGATGCACCCCCACATCACCCCGTCTTTATTATCCTTAGTATTACCCTCAACATGTGGTATCTCAAGGGACCTCCTCAGTCAATAGATACACTCAAGGTGGAGGAACATTATAAACCGGATATGTTCACTCGGAACAACCCTTCCAAGAACCTGCTGATCACAACCACCCCATCGTGTGTCCCGCAGAGATCTCCCACAAATACGTACAGTTCCTATGCCAGCGTGTATACCTCCTTTATTGAGCGCTACGACAGATATTCAATCGCCGCTCAACTATACACAGGTGGACTTACTTCATGCACAAATTGTCTAGAACATCGTCTCGTAGTCCCAACAAACTCGCACCAAATACGCTTACCGCATTTCTTCATGCATGGGCGGTAACTCAACCCAGCATCAGCTTGCCGCATCGCCGCGTCCCTCTTTCAAACATCGGCGGTCTCGTCTCGCGAGATTACGTGATCGCCAGATGCCATCTAGACCATTGCAGCAAAAACGGCAGCCATCTTAACAAAGTGCACGAATACATCACCACCTTTATACATCCCAGCTATTTTTTTACTGCGGAAAAGAACTGCCACAGCCAGTTTAAAGCAAACACGGGAATCCTGATTAAATCAACAAAACTCTGCTGCCAAAACAATTTTCATTATTCTGTCTTGATCAATGGGATTTGCATCATCAATTAATCTTTAGTGAGTCTACGAATAATCAACCGCAATACAGGAAGGGCAACGAACTGCATCGCAATATATAGATTGAAACAGGGCAAATATATGCCTCCTCTTTTTAAGAAAAGATGGTATTGAGACCCTCCTTGAGTTCTCTCCATGCTTAATCCGGGTCTCAACAGATTTATAACTCAATAGAGTCTAGAATAACCCATATATTGTCATTCTCACTATACAAGGGGGCTACAATCTGTAAACAATACATGTTTGTCAGCCACATCCTATAACCCATATACATTATCTCGTGACCGCGGTCCATACACCCCATATTAAGGGCCTCATGTAGGTAGCTAAATACCGGTCGGTAACGGCCGAAATTCGGTAAATATCCCGTTACCGACCGGTATTTAGCTATTTGGGATGTAGGAGGCATAATTCAGTATTCGGTAAATTACCGAATCGGTAAAATACCGAATCGGTAAATACCGAATCCTGAATGTAGGGAGCACTCTAAAGAGTGCAAATTAGAATTAAGAATTCGTTATTTACCACCAAATACAGGTTGGTGATAAATAACGAATACCTTGCAAAACGCAATATTTTGCAGATGTAAGAGTGCCATGTGGCAGACATACATGCCCTTAGGGCACGTATGTGCGCCACATGTGCACACATGCAAGAATCAGGGGTGCAACAGGGTGTCAATGTGACACCCTGCCACCCTTGTATATGCTCCCCCCATTACCAAATCGGTATTTACCGAATCGGTAATGGTGACTGGCTTTCCATTGATTCCTATGGGCCGCCAGGCCCATAGGAATCAATGGGAAGGTATGCCCCATTACCGAATCGGTAAATACCGATTAATATTTACCGAATTTTTCCGAATCAGTAAAATTTACAGATTCATTACCTACATCACATTTACCGATTCATAAATACCGAATCGGTAAAATTCGGTATTTATGAATCGGTAAATGTGTTGCTACCTACATATGGCCCTAAGTGTGTTATATAACATGTTCCTACCACCTCGGTACAACGACATAAATGCATAGCCACAGGGAATCACCATTTCTACCACGACTTAGAGGCCCTCTGGTTACACTATGTGTCCAAGAAGATCAGGCAACAGGTCTCAACCTGGGCAATAAATGACCGGCACATTCAAGTCGAAACCCTCGCCAATCATCTACTGACCTTGTTCCACTCAATCTGATCATTGAGGCCAAGTGTATCCGCCTTCTCTGAATAGATCCAACGTGCTTCTTTCACAGCCAGTCTTTTCTCCATACCAACTGCATCACCAACTACTTTCTCCATGACCACCCACTTTAATGATTTGAAATTATGTGGATGATCTCTGTAGTGTTGTACCAAACGTGTTGTGAGCTTGCCTGCTCTAATTGTGCTGAGATGTTCTTGTATTCGCACTTTCACCTTTCTAGACGTCAGGCCGATGTAATGTAGCCCACAGGGGCAGGTCAATCTATAAATCACGTTGGATGTATTAAAATTGCTGAATTGATGAAGAAACCATGTTCTCCCACTTCGCAAGTTGATTTCAGTTGTCTTCTCCGTTAATTCACAAACCGAGCACCCACCACACGGGTAATTACCCGGGGGGATAGTAGTGTTCATATTATTATGCACCGGTCTCGTGTGGACTAATCTATCCTTCAAATTCTGCGTTCGTTTAAACGCGAATCTCGGTTGCGGCATCTGAAAGTCACTCGTAGATAACAATGACCAGTGCTTTCTTATTATCTGCCTGATCTTGGTGGACAAAGGATCAAACGTAAGGACCACTGGCAAACTCTCCCTCGGTTCCTTGTTATTTCTTTCAAGGAGTACTTCCCTCGGGGTGTTATGAGCCCTCTTACGTGCTCTAGTAAAAATTTTCTTAGGATAGGCTCGTAGAGCCAATTTCTCACTCAAGACCTCAGATTGTCGCACATATTCAGATGTAGAAGAACAATTCCTGCGGTACCTCAAAAATTGATCCACCGGGAGATTATCCCTCAAAGCCCTGGGGTGAAATGACTGATAATGCAGCAAAGAGTTCTTATCAGTAGGTTTTTGGTGCACTGTGGTGCTGAGTTTATTATTCACCACACCAATATCAAGATCAAGATAAGTAGCAGTCTCACTACTTATCTGCCAAGTAAACTTCAAACACGCATCCAAAGAATTCAACCAGTCTAGAAATTCACAGAGGAACTGGTGTGAACCAGGCCAGATACACAGAACATCATCTATATATCTCTTCCAGAGGCAAATGCGCCTCTGGAAGGGATTAGAAAACTGGTATAGATGGTGTTCCTCAAACTGGCCTACATAAATGCAGGCCAGACTCGGCGCAAAAGTTGCACCCATAGACGTACCCGAGATTTGCAAAAATAGGTCGTCTTTATAGCAAAAGTAGTTGCGGGTCAAAGCTAACTCAACACATTGCATCACGAATGACTGTGGAGTGTCATAAAACCATTCTTGAGCCCCAAGAGCACGAGCTGCTGCCACCAGTGTCGCGTCTTGGGGTATGCTAGTGTACAATGACTCAATGTCAATTGTCACAAGGAACTGCTGGGAAGAGTCAAAATCCATATCATTAATGACATTCAAAATATCAGTCGTATCTTGAACGTACGAGAACTGACTAATCACCGATTCTCTCAAGAAAAAGTCGGCAAACTGTGAAAGAGGTTCAAGTACTGATGAAATACCTGATACTATCGGGCGCCCAGGTGGAGGCCGCTGGGCCTTATGAATTTTGGGCAGAATGTAAAAAACCGGTGTTCTAGGTTTAACATTAATGAGAAAATCTGCCTCTTTGGCAGTAATCCACTTCTTCTCTCGTGCCTGTGCTACAATAGTTGTGATTATCTGAAGCATTTCAGCAGTGGGATCCCGCACAAGTGGTTGGTAATTTTTCTTATCACCTAGCAACCTTAAGACTTCAGCCTCATAGTCACAAGTATTCATAAGGACCACAGTCCGCCCTTATCGGCAGACTTAATGGTTAAAGCAGCATTATCTTGTAAAGACTTCACTACATTCCAATCAGATTTACTCATGTTGTTAAAAGTATTTTTATGATAAGACTCCTCCAGCAGCTTAATCTCGCTCAATACCTTATTTTCAAAGACCACAACCTCTGGGCCCACTGAGGATAACAGGGGACAAAATTGAGACGGGCGATGTAAATTAGTAGAAAAGACAGATGAAGGAACAGGTTCCTTATTAGCAAAAAATTTCTTTATTTTTATCTTTCTCATCACTTCATGGAATTCAGTCCTGCATTTAAACGAATCATGACTAGGGGTAGGAACATATCCTAATCCCCTATTAAGGACCATCAGTTCACTAGTTGTCAGTAGATGATCAGACAGATTTACGACAATATTATTCATATCGGCATCCTGCCTCGACTGCGAGTCTGCTCATCTCCAGAATCTGAACCATCGGAAATCTGCAATCTTTTCCTCAGAATTTCCTCTCTGGGGTCTGAACTAGTCTTGGCTCATTTTCCCCCCTTTCAGGATTTTCTTTTGACTTTATATTCTCATTGCTTGACTCATCACTTGATTCTGATTCGTCAAAATATTCTTTTCCAATGCCGTCTGCTGGATTTGGAACTCTCAGAGTGTGACTTGCATGTATCCAATTTTTCAGTCCAGCACACTTCACAGCAGTTGTTGTGGTCAAGATGACCTGTCTTGGCCTTCCCCACCTTGGAACCAGGCAATTTCTCCTTCTGTGGACTTTTATCCTCACCCAGTCCCCTGGGCTCAAATCATGTGCTGGTTTCCTTTCAAGGGTGGTAGCATCCGCTCCAACCTGGTGAAACACAGAATGAACTGCGTCAGCCAGGCCTTTACAGTAATCCAAAATCATGTCATCAGTTATAGTTATCAGCTTGTTGACTGGTACAAACACATGTCTCATGGCGCGTCCCATGATGATCTCGTGTGGACTTAAACCTGTGGTTCTGTCTGGAGTAGACCTAATGGTCATCAAAACCAGAGGCAAGACATCAGGCCATTTCAAACCTGTGGCTAAACACATTTTCCCTATTCTGTTTTTGATAGTACCATTAATTTGTTCGACCACACCAGAAGCCTCTGGTCGGTAGGCACAATGCAGTTTTTGTTGTACACCCAATGCTTCACAAATCAATTTCATGATCTCATTGTAGAAATGTTCTCCTCTGTCTGATTCTATGGTTATTGGGAACCCGTACCTTGGGATGAATTCCCTCAACAACAGCTTGGCCACTGTGATTCCATCATTTCTTCTGGTTGGGTGTGCTTCCACCCACCTAGAGAACAGACAAACTACCACCAACACATACCTCAATTTGTTAAAAGGGGGCATTTCAATGAAATCTACTTGCATTCTGGTGAAAGGTCCTCCCTCCCGACCTATGGTGCCTAGACTCACCACAGTTTTCCTTCCAGGGTTGTATTGCTGACATGTAGGGCATCTCTGACAGAGACTTTCTGCTATCAACCTAAATGTTGGATTGTACCAGGTCTGCTTAAAAGCCTTTATCATGGCATCTCTTCCCAGATGTCCTTGGCCATGATACATCCGTGCCATGGTTGACATCATGCTATCAGGCATTACTGGTCTTCCATCCCGATAGACCCACACATGATCCTTTTCCCTGGGTGCACATCCTGCTTTTACCCACTGCCTCATTTCTTCATCCAGTGCTTCATCCTGCAATTGCCTCACTTCATCCCATGTTCCCACAACGTTAGTAAACATTATGGAGCAAGAAGACATTTCCTTTTCTTTTGACCGATTAATTGAGTACTTGTTTCGGGCACAATACTGAGCCATGTCGTTGGCAAAACGGTTTCCAGTAGTGATGTAATCACTACCTTGTCCATGAGCAGCACATTTTACCACAGCCAATTCTTTGGGCATTTGAATTGCCTCGAGCAATTTTCCAACCACTTCTGCATTCCTTATGGGAGTTCCACTTGAGGTCAGGAAACCTCTTTGCAGCCATAATTGCCCGAAGTCGTGGACAACTCCGAAGCCATACTGGCTATCAGTCATCACAGTCACTCTCGCATTTCTCCCAATTTTGCATGCCTTAGTTAATGCCACTATTTCTGCTACTTGAGCGGATTTAACTCCTTTCAAAGGTGATGCTTCTATAACTGCTGAGACTGTGCACACTGCATAGGCTGCGCTCAACACTCCTTCATCCGTTCTCAAACAGGATCCATCCACAAAAAACACATAATCACTTTCTGGCAATGGTAGGTCTCTTATATCAGGTCGAGGTTTCGTGCAATAGTCAAGCACATCCAAACAATCATGATCAACCTCTTCTCTTATCTCCACTCTCTCTGCATCAGGCAAAAGTGTAGCTGGATTCACATTAACACATCTTTCCAGACTCACATTGTTTGCACCTAGAATGACCTTTTCATACTTAGTCAGCCGACTATGTGACATGGATTGTGTTCGACTCCTTGTTAAAAGGATCGCCACACTATGGGGTACAAACACTCTTACTGGATACCCCATCACGATTCCCTCACTCTGCTCTAGGCTTCGGCATGTGGCTGCTACTGCTTTCAGACATCCTGGCAGACCTATTGCCACTGGATCTAACATTGACGAGAAATATACCACTGGTCTCCTTTGCCTTCCATGTTTCTGTATTAACACTGAAAGTGCACATCCATTTCGCTCACTACAGTATAGCTCAAACTCCTTTTCATAGTCTGGCATACCCAGCGCAGGGGCTTCACAAAGACTGTTCTTCAACTGTTTAAATGCTGCCAATTCTTCTTTGTTCAGTTCAAGGGGGTCTTTTACCTCACTTTTTGTCACTTTCACCAATGGTTTGGCAATCAGGGAAAAATTACTTATCCACTGACGACAGTAACCAACCATTCCTAGAAACATTCTCACCTCTCTTTGGGTCATTGGAGCTCTCATTCCTCTAATGTTTCTGAGTCTATCTATGGTTACTTTTCTCAGGCCTTTCTCAATATTATGACCCAAGTATGTCACTTCCTTTTTACAGTATTGCAATTTGGTTGGAGATACCTTCAGTCCTCCATCTGCCAAATGATTTAACAAAGCTATGGTGTCTGTTTCACAGGCCTCACGTGTCTTTGACGCCACCAGTAGGTCGTCAATGTACTGGACTAAAACTGAACTCTCAGGCATAGTAAGACTTTCTAGGGATTTCTTTAACAACTGATTGAAAATGGAGGGGCCCTCTGTGTACCCCTGTGGGATTCGGCACCATGCCAAAATACGGTTTCCTAACCGAAATGTAAAAAGTGGCTGGCTGTCATGATGCAACGGAATGGAAAAGAAAGCATGGCACAAATCAATTACTGTGTACCATTCTGCATCATGTGGGATCTGATACAAAATTACTGAGGGATTTGGAACAATTGGACAACATGAGACAACAATCTTATTAATCTTTCTCAAATCTTGCACAATCCTGAATTTCCCACTTGGCTTTTTCAGTCCCATGATAGGCGAATTACATGGACTGCTCATTATCTCCCTCAACACTCCTTGCTGAATCATTTTCTCAATCAAAGGGGTTACCCCTGCTATTATTTCTGGGGTCAGTCTGTATTGTGGAATGTTTGGGTAAACAGCTCCTTCCTTTACAGCAATTCTCACTGGGTCTACATTTCTCATCAGGCCTACATCTTCCCCAGTGAAGTCCCAGACTGCTGCTTTCACTGTCTGTTTCAATTCTGGGGGTAATTCATCTGGATTGAATACTGCATAGGTTCCATCAACCTCACACTCTCGGTTAGCTATGGTCATTTTGTACAGAACATCTTCATCTGGTGTTTCAAAGGCTATTCCGTCTGGTGTACAGAATATGGTGCAATTCATCTTGCACAACAAATCCCTTCCTAATAGATTCACAGGACTGGTGTCACACACCACAAATCTATGCATGTCTGTAAATTTCCCTATTCTGACCTTTACAGGATCAGTAAGATACGTTTTAATCTGGGTGTTAGACACACCAACTACTTGGATTGTTTCATCCGAAAGAGGAAGATTTTTCACATCTGCTGATCTGACAGTAGATCGTGTAGCTCCAGTGTCTACTAGAAAAGTAATGTTTTCATCATTAACTTTCCCATCTACAAATGGTCCTGTCTGATCTATTTCTAGAGATGCGCCAAGTACGCACTCTGCTTCCTCTTTTTGGCACCGTCAATAAATCTCTTCTGGCTCACTTTTGTCATTTTGCAGCCAATACTGTGACACAGCGCTCGCGCGTTGCGGTTTGTTTACCTGTTCTTCATTGTAGAATCCCGTTTCTTTGCTATACTTCTGTGTGCTCCGGCTCTGTGGTAAGGGCGGTTTTGGCACCTGATTCTGTAGATTAACAGCCTTCTACTGTTGCGGCGGTGGGCCACTCCCCTCACACTGCACCTGTGGATTCAACGACGGATTTTCATCATTAGCAAGAGGTGGATATTTACACTCGGATTTCCAGTGCCCTAATCTTCCGCAATTGTGACAGGGGAACTTTTTCTTGGCTTCTTCTATATTACCCTTTCCCTTTCCTGGACCAAATTTTGATTTAATGCCTGGATTATGTGCTTGTTCTATCAGCTGAGCTTCCTGTCTCTCTGCAACTTTCACTTGAGCCCACATTGCCTTTTCTTTTAGTTTTCGCTGCTTTGCCTCAATCTCATCACTAAAGTATTTAGCATGCCTCAGGATCTCATCTATTTTCTTGCTCTGCCAGTCCACGATGTGCTGCTTGATCATGTCCCCAATCTCAGGATGCAGACCATACACAAATCTGTACACAAAATGACTCGGGTCCTTTTCTCCCAGACTGTCATCCCCACTAAACTGTTTGGAAGCCAAAATTAGCCTCTCATAGTATGCATGGACTGACTCTTTCGCTTCCTGATGTGTTCGATCTATTTTAACCCAGTCTGTTTCTTTTGGAGGCACTTTGTTCTTCAAGAATGCCATTACCTGTTCGTATTTCTTCATAACCTCTGGGTCTGGGGCTCCTGTTTTGGGATCTCTCGGGTATTCTTTAGTGGGCCAATCTATGACTATCTTACATTCTGCCCACAAGTCTGCTGGCACTATTATATCAAACAGACTATTCAAATCAATCCACAGCACTTTTGACAATTTCACAAATCTGTCTACTTGTCTGTACCACTCGACCGGCTTTTCCCGTAATCGAGGGAAGTCATTTGTAAATGACAAAATGTCCTGTCTGGTCCATGGGACATGCACATATCCCCCTCCTGGAATTTCTCTCATAGGGAACTCCATTACCACCTTCTCCTTTTCTCTCACAGGAAATGCTGGAAATGTTCTGTCTGAGGTGTCATCCTGCTTCCTATACCACCTGCTCTTCCATTTGTCCACATCTCCCCATTTCCTTAATACCGTGATTATGTCCCTAATCTGTCCTATTCGTCCTGCAGCGTTCAGATTCTCAATGTCTTTTTCTGTAAAATCCACTCGGTATGGTTTCTGTAAAGCTTTTACCTTGTCCATGTCAATTCCCATTTCACTCGCTATTTCTGCTAGTCTGTCATGTAAATTCTTTGCTCTCCAAGTGACACTTTTACAAAGGAACAGTAGTTCCTCATCTTGGTAATTTTTCAGCTTTTCTGTGGGGATAGTCCCTACAATCAATTCTTCTAGCACCATCCGTAATTTTGCCACATCAACAGTATGAGATTCTTTTTCTTTATCCTGCAAGTTTTTCAGCCATACATTCAATTCTTCGGTAGTTATGCTCACTGATTTCTCTACATTCCCTGGTTCTGTCAATCTCTGTGGTTCTAATATTGATCCTCCTACCATTCTGCTTCTCTCTGCAGTATCTGAACAATAAAATGGGTTCTTTGACATATGCAATTCACCTTTACCCATAGTATATTCCCAGGAATTCTCTTTTGCTCTCATCAGGGGCTGTTCTTCCTGTCTACTTCTTACATACGGGACTGTTAGTCCATGCTCACTGTCTTTCTGCTTCTCAAAAGTAGGCATAATAGGACCTATGGTCACAGGAACTGTAACTGCTTCTAGATTTTTCGTCAATTCTCTTATTTTCTCTGTCAGTTCTAATGTGGTTTTTGATAATTCCTTAGAATTTTCACTCTCAGCTGTATTTTCCTTTCCCTATTCCTTAAGAGAATTTCTTCTTCTTACTTCTGGGGTCACAACTTCTGTTTTAATGATTCTCAGAGTTTCCCTCAGTGGTGTACCTGCGGTTGGCGTTTCTGGTTCCTGCCTGTATGGAGGTGGACTTTTGTAAAACATATCATCTAGGACATCGTTGTCCGTTTCGTTAGCCCCATACCTCCGGGTTTCTACATGACTTTTCTTTTCTAGGCATTTCCTTCCTCCACTTTCTCCTTCTGTTCTAACGGGAAACAATCCTTCAGTCATACTCGCATCTCGCCACCTTCACAATGAGTTTCGCGATCGTTTGGCCGTCCAAACATATACCGATACCTACTGCCATTTCTCTGTTTCTCTCGCTCATGCATCTCATCTTCCCACTCTGTTAATGCCTCGAACTGCGTAGGCCTAGGTCGCGGATCTAAGCTCATCATCCTCTCTCGTAAGTTCCTCAATATTGCCAAATTAAAGGACCCATCCTCTGGAAACGCTAGAACTCCATCTTCCTTTGTAAACTTTGCCCAATTGTCTAACCAAATGCAAGTATGGTACCCGTATTTTGCAACCATGAAGGATGCGGGGGTTTTCGCTGGGGGAAGTAACTGTCCTTCCCTAGTCACAATCTCTTTGTCTTTCACAAACCAATTCCGCATTTTACTAAAAAATGATTTTTTCTTCTTTTCGGGTGAATGATAATACATTTTCCTTCCTTTCGTGAACCCCTTTTAATCGTCCCTGCTACAGTACGATCTTTAGTCCAATAGCAACGCGACTCTTACTCCTGCACCAATCCTGGCGCGTCTACGTCACTGTCACAATTTCCAATCCTTGCGCGGCTCACACTAACGCACCAATCCTGGAGCGTCTACGTAACGGTCACAACCTCCAATCCTAGCGCGGCTCACACTAACGCACCAATCCTGGAGCGTCTACGTCACTGACTAACTGTCCCATGCCAGCGCGGTCCACCTGACGTTAACAGTCGCTGCAGCAGTTCCTGCTCCTGTCTCCTGTCTACAGTCTACCACTCCTTTACAAGACTACTCGGTAGCCTTTGTTTCGATTTTACAATACTTGTTAGTTACAACATACAAACATCTCCATTATCTGCTCCGCTAACCACAGAATAGTAAAAGATCTTTCCCACGAGAATTCTGTCTTCCAGAGAGCAGCGCTTACCTCTGCCCTACTACAGAATCTTTATGTCCGTTGGCAAAATAGCACATCCCTCTACTTTACCCCTCTTTCAAACATCAATTAACTGTTTTCTCCGGTATTAAAACACATAAGTGGAAACGCAATGCTCCTGAGAAATAAAACCAAAGTTCTGCAATTAATCCAAATGCTATTTCATTCACGCACTTTCATACAAGAAAATACCGTTCATTCACACAGAATCATGCTTTCCCGAGAACAGCAAACAGTCTGTCCTACTACAGAATTATAACATACGTTAACAAAGCAGCGCTTACCTCTACTTTGTCCTTCTAACAAGCTCAGAGAACACCTGCTACCTTTTCAGTGAAAAGCGTTATCGGCATACCAATTGGTTTTCTGGTACTTAAGACCAAAATTTCACAGATAACTCTTTGCTATCATATGCACTCAGCGATGTCACCGAATCGAACCCAGACAATGCGACGCGCAACTTCAATTTTTACCTGTTTTCCCGTGTACCTACGGGCAACCACAATTCCGTCTTTCTCGAGAACAGCGCTTACCTCTGCCCTACTACGGAACTGTCACCGACTTCTTACATCCCAGAAGCCGTACAGACGACATAGAACTAAATACAACTTCAACATATAGTGTTAATACATACATCAATACCAATCAATAATCGATAAGCTATATATACATGCCAAAATCATCAAACCAAAACAATAAAAACCATCATCTTGCTACCAGAAATACTGGTGCAGTTCAGAACACAAAATCTCCTCCTGCTTCCACGGACAGAATGACTTCTCAGTCACACGCACATACACACATCGCACGCTGCTGGGGCCCATAACACCAACATTAATTCTCATCAAACTATCCGTGCCTTACAGAGGAGAGATATCCTGTTCCCGAACTACAGCTATTCACTTTGGATAGAGGAAACACATCTATTGACTTACTCTAAACGGTTCCTCCATCCGGAGGTCAAATAGATCATTTAGTTGGTTTGGAATTTGATGGGAAACACTGTAACTCTCATATTAATCAATAAAATATTACAAGAAATAATCACCCGACACAGTTCTTCAAATAATGATTTTCTTTATCTAATTAAAATTGCAGGTTAAATCCTAACAATGCCATATTATCTTTTGTCATATTTACCTATTCTGGCTATTTGTCGTTTTCTAAGTCAGCACCAGTCCTCAGAAAGATCATCAGTATTCTAACGTCCCGTCCTCTGCTGTCAGCATGGAGTGTCGCATAGAGTAGCATCGATCAGGGTGCGTCTCAAGCTCTAGGGTGGTGACCTAATTTCTCTCTCTAGACTACTAATATTTATACTAAAATTTACATATTACAGTATCATTTTTATTATTTCCAGGTCGTTGATTGGCTGAATTCATCCCCGTCCCAATACTTTAAGAAACATTTTTAAAATTTCACATACGGATGATGAATAAACTAAGCGCATGGGAAAATCGTTCCCAGGTCGGGAAAGTATCAGTCTATTGTGAATAGGTGGTTTTTGGTTCCCAGATGGCAACATTTGGTCCATGTTCAGGGACATTGGCATCTCGCCCAGAGTAGTCTTCATGGACCTGGTTCGGAGGTTCAAGGAGAGGACACGACGTAGTCAGTGCAGGCGCCTTCCTCCATTACTAATTGCATGAAGTCATGTACTTTAGTGAGGATTCAGTCGGCAGCCATCTTTTTGTAGGCCGAAATAGTCAACTTAAGTAAAAGAAACACAAAATCGTAATTAATACATGGAAATGAATAAAACAGTGTTATTCCCGTACTAATACCCTTATGTGTATGCATTTATCTAGCCATATGCAACATTTAAAGCCGTTAATGCTGGTTAATTTAAGCGCAAATCACGTTAACACTGCTTAAGCTAAACATATAAATTTAATATGCGTACAAACTTAGTTCACTTATTATTTTAGCCATGCAAATGCATTCCCACGTGTATTCTCTTGGTTAATTAGGTTGGTTAATTCAATCACAACACACTATTATTCATTAGAATTAATGCTTTATTCGTTTTAATATAAACTTATATAAATGGATTGGGTATACTAAATTTTTTTTATTTTACCCGCTCCATCAATCCCCCCTTTGGTGATTTTATCACCACAAAACCCACAAAATTTTCAATTTATTTCCCCTTTTACAGAAATTTGAAATGTCTTCTTGCTTGATTAGAATTCTGTTTCCCTTTCGTCTTCTCTCTTTGTTTTGTCATACATACTCTCCTTCCATTCTTCCAATTCTATTTAATTGAGATCTTTTTCTGGTTTCTTTTCCCTCTTTTTGTAAATTTCTCTTTTAGCCTTCTTTTTATTTCTTCTATATCTACAACATATACATCCTAATCTAAGTATTAATAATACGAAAATCACACAGGTTAATGGGAATAATATTTTCCCTATTATAGTACTACCTAATTTACCTTTTAATTTGCTTTAATAGCAGCCATTTTATTACTAATTCTAGTCCAGATACTTTCAACCTCCAGTGGTTTTATTTCATCATGCAGTTCTGTAATATTCTTGATATAGACTTTTAGATCTCTGCTTTCGTCAGGAATGTAAGTGCAACAATGTTGAACTTTCAGCATTCCACAGACTCCACCCTCTTTTGCCAATAAAATATCAAGGGCAAGTCGATTTTGCATAATCATAGCACGCATGGCAACCAACTCAGTGTTTACCAAGAGAAACCCTCCAGCGGTGCTTGTTGACAAGCGATCCACTATGGTGGACAACTTCCGAATATAATTTGCATTCAAAGATATTCCCACTGCTGGTATCAAGGCTCCAAAAATATCACCTACAATTTCTAACCAAGTTTCTCTTCTGCTACGCATTAGTAGGTTATTTGGTTCACTATTTTCTACCCTATCCATGTGAAAAATCTTTGGAAAGACCAGGCCAACATAACATGTGCCATACGAATGGTCAGGCAACCTGTAGTAAGCCTTGTTCCCACAAATATAGTACAGTCCAGGGAAAACTGGATCTTCTCCACATCTAAATCCCCATCCGGATGCAATAAAATAAGTATCATGACACTCACTTGTCCCTATATAAATATAATCATATTGGGACCTTTCCCTCATGATGCATAATTTGCCTTTCTGAGGTGAGTCTATAGCTATTGTCGGTTTAACTCCACCCGGTGTCTCCTTTTTCCCATCTATCTCCCAGATGTTTTCCCCTTCCTTATGTCCCTCTGCATTCTTGTGTATTTTCAATCTTCTCTCTTCAACCATATCCAAAAATGTTTTCTCTTCTGTTTTCAAACTACAAGTTAAATTGTTCTTAAAGATATATTCTAGAGTTAGTCCTTTAGTTTCTATAAAAATTTCTCCTAACACATTAGCATCTTTAGCTGGATTTAATTCTTTATTCATGGGCAATCGTCCAAGAATATTATCTATATTAGATAAATCGTACTCTAATTTCCCTACTTGATAAAATATACTAGTTAAAACACTACATGTTATTCCATAAGTTGCTGGGAGGTGATGATAAGTCACCCCTTCTGAAACGGATGCAGGTAATTGCATACAGACGTAGCAATCCCTTACTTCCATCGTTTTAACATATTCATACAACAATTTCGAAAACACATTACTAGAAAAATCATTTATTGACCTATCATTTTTTAATTTTTTTTTTTTTATAAAGAAACCTTTATTTGACTTCAAAGAGTTACAGACTTGGGCCTACAACCACTTGGGCCGGCCGCTAAATAGTACGAGAAGATTTAGTTCATCGTTATACAGGCATGTCAATCAAAAGACCCCGTTAGTCCGTCCGCACTCTAAGTGAAGGCAGCAGTTGTATCCGAATACCAGTATAAAGACCGTTTCAGCTTTTAATTTAAAACTTATAAACATTTCACACGAACAAGGCAATAAGAATTATAAGTATCAGTACGTGCTCCCCGGGGTAGGAAAGTCCCCTCCATAGAGTAATCAGGAATAGTCTGCGACAGAGGAGGGGGGGGGGGCCCGGGAGTGGAGAAAAAGTCAATACTATCGCCAGAGGAGGGGCGCAGATGTCTCCGCGATAAGAATTCCACGGACCCCACACCTTGGACCATTTCCTGGGCTTGCCTCTCGCCACATACACCGTCTTTTCTCTAAACATGCACCAGTCCATATTCTCCTTCCATACCGAGATCGTGGGCGACCTCTGAGAACCCCATAACTGTGCGATGTCGCGTTTAGCCACCATGTTCCCCAAAGTCGCCCACTGCGTCTGTGCCACATCATAGTCATTTGGCTCCCACACGTTCAGCAGACACCTTCTAGCTTCTGGTAACAGAGCAACGTGTGTGACCTCTTCCATTACCGCATACACCCGACTCCAAAAGCGAGCCACCTCAGGACATTCCCATATAACGTGAAGGAAAGTACCCAGCAAACCACAGCCACGCTTACACAGCCCATCCACAGAAAGACCCATGCGCATCAGGCGGGGTCCAGTGACATACACTCTATGGAGTATCTTCAATTGTACGAGCCGAAGGCGAGCCGGAATTGCCACCTCCCTCGGGGAGGCCACCGCCGATACCCAGTCCTCATCGTCTAATACCAAACCGTCAGCTACCCAGACCTCACTCAGGTGGGTCAACAGGTCCGCCCGGTCGTTTTTAAGCTTTTTATAAATCAAGAAGATTGTGCTGTCAGGCACGTAGCCATCTAGCACCCTGTCCTCCAATGGGGAATATTCCGGGATAATAGTAGCATCGGGAAAAACCGAACACAACGCATGGCGGACCTGAGCATACCGGAAGTACTCCCTATCAGTCAGCTTATATTCCACTTTCAGCATGTCAAACGTTTTAAACTTCCCTTTCACCCAAAAATCACTCACCTTACATATGCCAATCAGATCCCATTTCTCAAATCCTTTTGTTTTACACAAACAGCCCAGCGTTTCCGAAGCATACAGCGGGGTCGCTCGAGTCAGGCGGTCCTTCCATCCCATCGCAGCATTCGCAGCATGCCACACACGTACTGCTATCTTTGTTGGGCCTGTCAACTGCACCCCGGGAGACTTCGAATAGAGTGCCCTATTGTAATCCCCACCAGGCAATAGCATTTTATCTATTGCAAACGCCGGGTTCAGGGCCGGTCCGTACATCCCGTGATTCACCGCCGCCATTTGGGACGCCCAATAATATCGCTTAATATCGGGGAGTGCAATACCCCTATCATACCAAGGGAGTGTCAATTTTGTGAGAGCGATACGCGATCGCCCGTCCCAGAACAATTGCCTCTGCAAACTCTCCACCGCACGGAAATAGCGGGCCGGTATAACGTCAAGCGTGTTTTGTAGTGCATACAGGAATCGTGGTAGTGACATCATCTTAAACAACGCCGCACGTCAGAGCGGTGAAAGCGGAAGCCGTCGCCAACCCAAAACGTCGGCCTTTAGTCACTGAAGTGGGGGGAGCAAGTTCCGCTCATAACGGGCCACAGGGTCTAATGTTATGAAGATTCCCAAGTATTTAAACCCCGATGGCGAAATCTGGATAGGGCAGCCACGCGGGAGGAGAGGAGCATCACCCGAGAGAACGTAGATGCATGACTTAGTCCAGTTAATGACCAAGCCGGAGTTACGACCAAATGAGTTTAGAACATCGACTAATACAAGTAAAGACTGCCGGGGAGATGTGAGGTACAGGAGAATGTCTTCCGCATAAAGAGAGATGCGGTCCTCAAATTCAGGCGTCCATCGAATGCCCCGCAAGGAGGGCTCCCATCGGAACCAGGCAGGCAGAGGCTCCAAGGCAAGGGCGAAGAGAAGAGGCGACAACGGACAACCCTGCCGCGTGCTTCTTCCCAACACAAAGGGTGTCGACACTCTGCCATTCACTACCACCTGAGCCAATGGTTCATCATACAACAACTTCACCCAACCGATAAACCCGGGGCCAAAACCAAATTTCGCGAGTGCCGCCCAAAGATACGGCCACTCGAGAGTGTCAAACGCCATCGTCGCATCCAGAGACGCCAAAATGGCCGGCTCACGAATGTGCGCCGCTCTGGCGAGCACTCCATGGAGACGCCTCAGGTTCAGAGCCGTGTTACGGTGAGGTATGAAACCAGACTGATCCGGATGGATCAAGTCGCCAACGACCCTAATCAGAAGATTAGCTAAAACCTTAGCTAGAATTTTGGGCTCCGCATTCAACAGTGAGATAGGTCTATAAGAGATACATCGATCCTGCGACTTCCCCTCCTTGTGAATCACGAGTATTGTGGCAAGACGCTGATCATAGGGGAGGGAGCCCACTTCTCGTGCTTCAAGGAACATTGCACGTAGATGAGGCGCCATCTTGTCCGGACGCAGTTTATACAGTTCGATGGAAGGCCATTAGGACCCATGGCCTTGCCGGAAGCGACCGAGCGAATGGCCAAAGCAATCTCATCAGACGACAGCGTCGCGTCCATCAGTGTCCTATCCTCCTCTGACAAAGACGGCAACGCAATATCTCTCAGCAGTAGATGAGAGTCATCCTCAGAGCGCTCCGAGACTGGAGAGTATACTTCGCGGAAATAATCCGCGAAACATTCAACATTTTCCACAGGGTCAGTCACACGCGCGCCATCCGTTCTCTCAATAACCGGTACCACTCGACTCGCTCTCTCTTTCTTGTCCAACCATGCAATCAACTTTTCAGCCTTATCCCCCACATCGTATAAACGCCCTTGTTGCTCTCTACTCATCACCTTGGCGGCATCGGTGACCAACGCTCTATAATCAAGCTGCTTGAGACTGAGAACGTGCAACTTATCATTCGTAACACCCAGCTCCAGGTCCCCTTCCAACTCAGCTATTTCATTCTCAAGGCGAACCACCTCCTCAATCTTGCTTTTCTTGGTGTGGGAAATTAGGGGAAGGGCTTGCCCACGGATCACCGTTTTGAAGGCTTCCCACAACGAGACAGCAGATGATACTGACCCCACATTTTCATTAAAATAGTGTTCGAGAGACTTAACCAGTTCCGCCCGGATTTTAGGATTACACAGGTACCAAGTGTTAATCGGCGCTACCCTCCCCTCAGCCCCGGGGGTGACCTCCATGTGCAACAGTAGTGGGGAGTGGTCAGAAATACCCCGGGCCAGATGTCTTACTTCCCTAACCATCACAGCTTGGGCCGCCGGCATAAGGACATAATCAAGTCTCGACAGACTTCCATGAGCCCCTGAGTGGAAAGTGTATTGCGCCTGTCCCGGGTGCAGTAATCTCCAGCAGTCTATAAGTCCGAGGGTATCTATAAACCCACTCAGCCAGGTCTGCGCCCCAGGGAGATCCCTGGGAGGGTGACGATCCGCTCTACCGGATACAACAGAATTAAAATCGCCCCCCATCACCAGAACCCCCCCCGGGAGTCCCAGGACCATGCGCCCTAAGTCAGCAAATGTTACAGTCTGCAATCCCGGTGGGACATACACAGAAACCAGCGAGACAGTTCTGCCCTCCCACCGTCCTACGAGTGCAGCATACCGCCCTCTGTCATCATGGATTATATCGTCCACCTCCAGCGGGAGAGAGGCTCTAACCAAGATGCCCACCCCCCTTGAGCCAGAAGTGAAACTGGAGTGAGCAGCGAGACGATATCCCCGCCTATTCATAGCATGGCAAGAATTCCCAATTAGATGCGTTTCCTGCAGAAAGACAATGTCTTGCGAGAGCCGTTTCAAAAACTGCAGCACTACCCCACGTTTAATCCTGTCCCCCAAGCCATTCACATTCCATGAGAGTACTCTCAATCCCCTACCCCCATCCCAGCCTCGTGCACAACCCCTTCCCCCCAGAGAACACGACCCCAACCACCAGTCATATAGCGTTACGTTGCCTTGTAAAACATTCAAACATTCCCCAACCCCCCCACCAACATTCCCGTTACAACTCCCCCCTCCCTGCACCCCTGCGTGAGCCCATGTAGCCCCCCCAACTTGCAGTGTGCCTGTCGCCCTACCATTGACTAATCTACGAAAAGAAACCCCAGAGGAGGAAAGAGCCTCACTAAGCACCCCACAACCCCCGGGCATATAAGAATAAGGCACTGAATAGAAACATCGAACCAAGGGATTGAAGTGTCTTCGCAATGTTCAGTCACCGGGAACCTCCTGCCCCGTCAAGCCCCCTCCGTTCTCCTCAGTCTGGTCCTCTCGACTGCGTCGCTGGGGCAAAGTATCAAGCCAATCTCCAACCACCTCCGGCCGGTCGAAGAAATGTGACCGATCCTCAAACTCAACACGCAACCTGGCCGGAAAGAGCATCGCATATTTCAGCTCCATGTCCCTCAGGCGCCGTTTAACACCCATGAATCCCTGTCTCTGCTTTTGGACCGATTGTGTGAAGTCCGGGTAGAAACTTATATTAGTGTTCTCAAACTTCGTCGGCCCACTCACCCTCGAGGCCTGCAGGATAGCGTCCCTGTCCCTGAAATTGAAAATTCTGGCAATAATAGGCCGTGGGGGAGCGCCCGGTTTCGGCTTACCACCTGGAACTCTATGGGCCCGCTCGACCGCAAAAAATTTACTCAACCCTTTGGGTGCAAGATGGTTGATCACGAGATCTTCCACGAAGAGGTCGGCCGCAGGAACCTCCGATTTCTCCGGCACCCCTATTAAGCGCACATTATTCCGCCGAGCTCTACTTTCAAAGTCCTCCAGCCGACGGACAAACAAATCATTGATTGTCCGCTGATTACGGACCTCGGTTTGCAAGTCGGACACGTCTGTTGTCAGGCTCGACGTTTTCAGATCCAAGGATTTGAACTTTTCGTTCGTTTTTGAAAGGTCCGCTCTGACTAGATTAACGTCGATCAAAACCGCGTCCAATTAATGGGCCAAGGTGTCGAATTGCTGACTAACCGCAGCTTTCATCTCGTCGATGGCACCCATGACATCCTGCAATGTTAATTCTATGGACGATCCCGGGCCCTCCTTGGGTCTCTCCGGTGACTTATGCAGTCCACTAGGGGATCCTTTTGACTGAGCATAGCGGTCCATGTTATTTGCTTGGGTATAACCTCCCCGCCTAGTATTCTTGGATTTTTGTTTATCTCCGTCCGATCTCGATGCCCTTGTCTGAGGGCCACCAAGGTTGTCGTCCACCAGCGCGATTAGTAATCTCTGGACAGCCGATCTGATGAGCCTCGGCGATCACGCAGCGTAGGCCAGGCTAGTGTCCGAGATCAAGTCTGGATTCCCAATCTTCCCACTATCGACGTGTCGTTGACCAGCCCGGGTCTCTCAGCCAGTTTCAGCGAGGAGACCCAAAACCGAAAGTGAAAGTGCGGGGTACACACCAGCCCAGGTCCTGCATGCCGTTGTTGTTCACTTTCTGCCCGGGCACCACGCCAACTCGAGTCCGGGGCAAGGCCAGGAGTAGGCCGCCAACTTGAAGCCAATGCTATCCCGGTTCCTGAAGTCCGATTTAAATTTGGACAACGGGTATCACCTCCGCTTATGTTCGCCTATAGAAGCCCGTCGATAGAATCAGGATTGACGTGAGAGGTTGCCGAGGCCCTCGGGAGCCCTGTGCCTACGCGGCCATCTTGGTTGCGCGCTAGGCTCCTCCCCTTATTGACCTATCTTGATGCACATGCTCTGTGCTTGTTCTAACTGGTAATACTTTTTGTGAGTTTTTCACTATATTAGTCATATTCTCAGTATGTCCTGCTAGTGTATCTAAAGTAACTTTGAAAGAGATCAAAAGAGCGAGTACGCTCCAAAGAAGCATTAATAGTCCTGTACAACAGCAACATGCCTTGCACCATCTTCTCATGAAGGTACATCTACTCTTGTTATCATCTATGTTAGCCATTATGTTAGAATTAACCGTGTCTTTTGACTTAGCCTCTTCTACTCCGCCTCTTATAGCTTTCCTACAAGAGCTAAAACTTATCCGGTCGTCCAAATACTTCGATTTTCTTATTCAATCCTGTGTATTCCTACAAGGATCAATATAAATTTCTCAGCTTGGCTTTTCGTCGTTTTTTACTTCCTTCTCATCATCCACATGCAGGATTTCCTGATCTTCCGCTTCTTCTCCAATGTCGGATAAGATATCTCTCAGGATTTCCCTAGTTTCTTCTTCTTTTATCAATTTCAGCCAAGTCTCCTCTGGATTTCCTTGACTATCTGCCTCTTCTCCTTGTTCAGGCAGTGCCACGTACGTCCATTCAGGCGACTTATACTTCTGGTTTGGTTTTCTTGCTCGTTTGTTTGCTTCTGACACTTCTGTTTCTCCCTCTTTCTCTGGATGCTGACTGGTTACTTCATTCACTTGTTCAGCCTCTGAGGGTTTAGCTCGTGTCAATCGATATCTTAGCTTTTTAATTTTGTTTGGCCAGAGATCACCTTTAGCATTTCTTCTTTGTTTGCCGTTTCTTTCCTCAATCCAAGTTCTCGTCCTCAGAACTTGACCCTCTGGTATTTCAGTTTCACTGTCTCCAGATTCTGTCTCATTTGATTTTTCTTTTTCAGAAGTCTCCTTTTCCACCTCTTGGGTTGGCCCTACTTCTGTCCCTCCTCGGGTCTCCGGCACGCAATCCTCCTGCTGACTAATTGTCCCTTCACCTAGCTGGGTGTTGCAGTTCCCTACACCTCCTCGGGGGTTTTCCGCAATCTGTCCCTCTCTTTCTGTGACTGTCCCTTCTTCTTCTTCTAGTATTTTCTCGGGTGGAATTTCTTCTACTCTCTCATCTGGTGTAAAAGTTACTTCTGACTGGACATTCTTTTCTTTTCTTTTCTTTTCTTCTTTCTGTGTTCACCACTAGCGTTTTGCTCATCTCCAGAATCTGAACCATCGGAAATCTGCAATCTTTTCCTCAGAATTTCCTCTCTGGGGTCTGAACTAGTCTTGGCTCATTTTCCCCCCTTTCAGGATTTTCTTTTGACTTTATATTCTCATTGCTTGACTCATCACTTGATTCTGATTCGTCAAAATATTCTTTTCCAATGCCGTCTGCTGGATTTGGAACTCTCAGAGTGTGACTTGCATGTATCCAATTTTTCAGTCCAGCACACTTCACAGCAGTTGTTGTGGTCAAGATGACCTGTCTTGGCCTTCCCCACCTTGGAACCAGGCAATTTCTCCTTCTGTGGACTTTTATCCTCACCCAGTCCCCTGGGCTCAAATCATGTGCTGGTTTCCTTTCAAGGGTGGTAGCATCCGCTCCAACCTGGTGAAACACAGAATGAACTGCGTCAGCCAGGCCTTTACAGTAATCCAAAATCATGTCATCAGTTATAGTTATCAGCTTGTTGACTGGTACAAACACATGTCTCATGGCGCGTCCCATGATGATCTCGTGTGGACTTAAACCTGTGGTTCTGTCTGGAGTAGACCTAATGGTCATCAAAACCAGAGGCAAGACATCAGGCCATTTCAAACCTGTGGCTAAACACATTTTCCCTATTCTGTTTTTGATAGTACCATTAATTTGTTCGACCACACCAGAAGCCTCTGGTCGGTAGGCACAATGCAGTTTTTGTTGTACACCCAATGCTTCACAAATCAATTTCATGATCTCATTGTAGAAATGTTCTCCTCTGTCTGATTCTATGGTTATTGGGAACCCGTACCTTGGGATGAATTCCCTCAACAACAGCTTGGCCACTGTGATTCCATCATTTCTTCTGGTTGGGTGTGCTTCCACCCACCTAGAGAACAGACAAACTACCACCAACACATACCTCAATTTGTTAAAAGGGGGCATTTCAATGAAATCTACTTGCATTCTGGTGAAAGGTCCTCCCTCCCGACCTATGGTGCCTAGACTCACCACAGTTTTCCTTCCAGGGTTGTATTGCTGACATGTCAGGCATCTCTGACAGAGACTTTCTGCTATCAACCTAAATGTTGGATTGTACCAGGTCTGCTTAAAAGCCTTTATCATGGCATCTCTTCCCAGATGTCCTTGGCCATGATACATCCGTGCCATGGTTGACATCATGCTATCAGGCATTACTGGTCTTCCATCCCGATAGACCCACACATGATCCTTTTCCCTGGGTGCACATCCTGCTTTTACCCACTGCCTCATTTCTTCATCCAGTGCTTCATCCTGCAATTGCCTCACTTCATCCCATGTTCCCACAACGTTAGTAAACATTATGGAGCAAGAAGACATTTCCTTTTCTTTTGACCGATTAATTGAGTACTTGTTTCGGGCACAATACTGAGCCATGTCGTTGGCAAAACGGTTTCCAGTAGTGATGTAATCACTACCTTGTCCATGAGCAGCACATTTTACCACAGCCAATTCTTTGGGCATTTGAATTGCCTCGAGCAATTTTCCAACCACTTCTGCATTCCTTATGGGAGTTCCACTTGAGGTCAGGAAACCTCTTTGCAGCCATAATTGCCCGAAGTCGTGGACAACTCCGAAGCCATACTGGCTATCAGTCATCACAGTCACTCTCGCATTTCTCCCAATTTTGCATGCCTTAGTTAATGCCACTATTTCTGCTACTTGAGCGGATTTAACTCCTTTCAAAGGTGATGCTTCTATAACTGCTGAGACTGTGCACACTGCATAGGCTGCGCTCAACACTCCTTCATCCGTTCTCAAACAGGATCCATCCACAAAAAACACATAATCACTTTCTGGCAATGGTAGGTCTCTTATATCAGGTCGAGGTTTCGTGCAATAGTCAAGCACATCCAAACAATCATGATCAACCTCTTCTCTTATCTCCACTCTCTCTGCATCAGGCAAAAGTGTAGCTGGATTCACATTAACACATCTTTCCAGACTCACATTGTTTGCACCTAGAATGACCTTTTCATACTTAGTCAGCCGACTATGTGACATGGATTGTGTTCGACTCCTTGTTAAAAGGATCGCCACACTATGGGGTACAAACACTCTTACTGGATACCCCATCACGATTCCCTCACTCTGCTCTAGGCTTCGGCATGTGGCTGCTACTGCTTTCAGACATCCTGGCAGACCTATTGCCACTGGATCTAACATTGACGAGAAATATACCACTGGTCTCCTTTGCCTTCCATGTTTCTGTATTAACACTGAAAGTGCACATCCATTTCGCTCACTACAGTATAGCTCAAACTCCTTTTCATAGTCTGGCATACCCAGCGCAGGGGCTTCACAAAGACTGTTCTTCAACTGTTTAAATGCTGCCAATTCTTCTTTGTTCAGTTCAAGGGGGTCTTTTACCTCACTTTTTGTCACTTTCACCAATGGTTTGGCAATCAGGGAAAAATTACTTATCCACTGACGACAGTAACCAACCATTCCTAGAAACATTCTCACCTCTCTTTGGGTCATTGGAGCTCTCATTCCTCTAATGTTTCTGAGTCTATCTATGGTTACTTTTCTCAGGCCTTTCTCAATATTATGACCCAAGTATGTCACTTCCTTTTTACAGTATTGCAATTTGGTTGGAGATACCTTCAGTCCTCCATCTGCCAAATGATTTAACAAAGCTATGGTGTCTGCTTCACAGGCCTCACGTGTCTTTGACGCCACCAGTAGGTCGTCAATGTACTGGACTAAAACTGAACTCTCAGGCATAGTAAGACTTTCTAGGGATTTCTTTAACAACTGATTGAAAATGGAGGGGCCCTCTGTGTACCCCTGTGGGATTCGGCACCATGCCAAAATACGGTTTCCTAACCGAAATGTAAAAAGTGGCTGGCTGTCATGATGCAACGGAATGGAAAAGAAAGCATGGCACAAATCAATTACTGTGTACCATTCTGCATCATGTGGGATCTGATACAAAATTACTGAGGGATTTGGAACAATTGGACAACATGAGACAACAATCTTATTAATCTTTCTCAAATCTTGCACAATCCTGAATTTCCCACTTGGCTTTTTCAGTCCCATGATAGGCGAATTACATGGACTGCTCATTATCTCCCTCAACACTCCTTGCTGAATCATTTTCTCAATCAAAGGGGTTACCCCTGCTATTATTTCTGGGGTCAGTCTGTATTGTGGAATGTTTGGGTAAACAGCTCCTTCCTTTACAGCAATTCTCACTGGGTCTACATTTCTCATCAGGCCTACATCTTCCCCAGTGAAGTCCCAGACTGCTGCTTTCACTGTCTGTTTCAATTCTGGGGGTAATTCATCTGGATTGAATACTGCATAGGTTCCATCAACCTCACACTCTCGGTTAGCTATGGTCATTTTGTACAGAACATCTTCATCTGGTGTTTCAAAGGCTATTCCGTCTGGTGTACAGAATATGGTGCAATTCATCTTGCACAACAAATCCCTTCCTAATAGATTCACAGGACTGGTGTCACACACCACAAATCTATGCATGTCTGTAAATTTCCCTATTCTGACCTTTACAGGATCAGTAAGATACGTTTTAATCTGGGTGTTAGACACACCAACTACTTGGATTGTTTCATCCGAAAGAGGAAGATTTTTCACATCTGCTGATCTGACAGTAGATCGTGTAGCTCCAGTGTCTACTAGAAAAGTAATGTTTTCATCATTAACTTTCCCATCTACAAATGGTCCTGTCTGATCTATTTCTAGAGATGCGCCAAGTACGCACTCTGCTTCCTCTTTTTGGCACCGTCAATAAATCTCTTCTGGCTCACTTTTGTCATTTTGCAGCCAATACTGTGACACAGCGCTCGCGCGTTGCGGTTTGTTTACCTGTTCTTCATTGTAGAATCCCGTTTCTTTGCTATACTTCTGTGTGCTCCGGCTCTGTGGTAAGGGCGGTTTTGGCACCTGATTCTGTAGATTAACAGCCTTCTACTGTTGCGGCGGTGGGCCACTCCCCTCACACTGCACCTGTGGATTCAACGACGGATTTTCATCATTAGCAAGAGGTGGATATTTACACTCGGATTTCCAGTGCCCTAATCTTCCGCAATTGTGACAGGGGAACTTTTTCTTGGCTTCTTCTATATTACCCTTTCCCTTTCCTGGACCAAATTTTGATTTAATGCCGGGATTATGTGCTTGTTCTATCAGCTGAGCTTCCTGTCTCTCTGCAACTTTCACTTGAGCCCACATTGCCTTTTCTTTTAGTTTTCGCTGCTTTGCCTCAATCTCATCACTAAAGTATTTAGCATGCCTCAGGATCTCATCTATTTTCTTGCTCTGCCAGTCCACGATGTGCTGCTTGATCATGTCCCCAATCTCAGGATGCAGACCATACACAAATCTGTACACAAAATGACTCGGGTCCTTTTCTCCCAGACTGTCATCCCCACTAAACTGTTTGGAAGCCAAAATTAGCCTCTCATAGTATGCATGGACTGACTCTTTCGCTTCCTGATGTGTTCGATCTATTTTAACCCAGTCTGTTTCTTTTGGAGGCACTTTGTTCTTCAAGAATGCCATTACCTGTTCGTATTTCTTCATAACCTCTGGGTCTGGGTCTCCTGTTTTGGGATCTCTCGGGTATTCTTTAGTGGGCCAATCTATGACTATCTTACATTCTGCCCACAAGTCTGCTGGCACTATTATATCAAACAGACTATTCAAATCAATCCACAGCACTTTTGACAATTTCACAAATCTGTCTACTTGTCTGTACCACTCGACCGGCTTTTCCCGTAATCGAGGGAAGTCATTTGTAAATGACAAAATGTCCTGTCTGGTCCATGGGACATGCACATATCCCCCTCCTGGAATTTCTCTCATAGGGAACTCCATTACCACCTTCTCCTTTTCTCTCACAGGAAATGCTGGAAATGTTCTGTCTGAGGTGTCATCCTGCTTCCTATACCACCTGCTCTTCCATTTGTCCACATCTCCCCATTTCCTTAATACCGTGATTATGTCCCTAATCTGTCCTATTCGTCCTGCAGCGTTCAGATTCTCAATGTCTTTTTCTGTAAAATCCACTCGGTATGGTTTCTGTAAAGCTTTTACCTTGTCCATGTCAATTCCCATTTCACTCGCTATTTCTGCTAGTCTGTCATGTAAATTCTTTGCTCTCCAAGTGACACTTTTACAAAGGAACAGTAGTTCCTCATCTTGGTAATTTTTCAGCTTTTCTGTGGGGATAGTCCCTACAATCAATTCTTCTAGCACCATCCGTAATTTTGCCACATCAACAGTATGAGATTCTTTTTCTTTATCCTGCAAGTTTTTCAGCCATACATTCAATTCTTCGGTAGTTATGCTCACTGATTTCTCTACATTCCCTGGTTCTGTCAATCTCTGTGGTTCTAATATTGATCCTCCTACCATTCTGCTTCTCTCTGCAGTATCTGAACAATAAAATGGGTTCTTTGACATATGCAATTCACCTTTACCCATAGTATATTCCCAGGAATTCTCTTTTGCTCTCATCAGGGGCTGTTCTTCCTGTCTACTTCTTACATACGGGACTGTTAGTCCATGCTCACTGTCTTTCTGCTTCTCAAAAGTAGGCATAATAGGACCTATGGTCACAGGAACTGTAACTGCTTCTAGATTTTTCGTCAATTCTCTTATTTTCTCTGTCAGTTCTAATGTGGTTTTTGATAATTCCTTAGAATTTTCACTCTCAGCTGTATTTTCCTTTCCCTATTCCTTAAGAGAATTTCTTCTTCTTACTTCTGGGGTCACAACTTCTGTTTTAATGATTCTCAGAGTTTCCCTCAGTGGTGTACCTGCGGTTGGCGTTTCTGGTTCCTGCCTGTATGGAGGTGGACTTTTGTAAAACATATCATCTAGGACATCGTTGTCCGTTTCGTTAGCCCCATACCTCCGGGTTTCTACATGACTTTTCTTTTCTAGGCATTTCCTTCCTCCACTTTCTCCTTCTGTTCTAACGGGAAACAATCCTTCAGTCATACTCGCATCTCGCCACCTTCACAATGAGTTTCGCGATCGTTTGGCCGTCCAAACATATACCGATACCTACTGCCATTTCTCTGTTTCTCTCGCTCATGCATCTCATCTTCCCACTCTGTTAATGCCTCGAACTGCGTAGGCCTAGGTCGCGGATCTAAGCTCATCATCCTCTCTCGTAAGTTCCTCAATATTGCCAAATTAAAGGACCCATCCTCTGGAAACGCTAGAACTCCATCTTCCTTTGTAAACTTTGCCCAATTGTCTAACCAAATGCAAGTATGGTACCCGTATTTTGCAACCATGAAGGATGCGGGGGTTTTCGCTGGGGGAAGTAACTGTCCTTCCCTAGTCACAATCTCTTTGTCTTTCACAAACCAATTCCGCATTTTACTAAAAAATGATTTTTTCTTCTTTTCGGGTGAATGATAATACATTTTCCTTCCTTTCGTGAACCCCTTTTAATCGTCCCTGCTACAGTACGATCTTTAGTCCAATAGCAACGCGACTCTTACTCCTGCACCAATCCTGGCGCGTCTACGTCACTGTCACAATTTCCAATCCTTGCGCGGCTCACACTAACGCACCAATCCTGGAGCGTCTACGTAACGGTCACAACCTCCAATCCTAGCGCGGCTCACACTAACGCACCAATCCTGGAGCGTCTACGTCACTGACTAACTGTCCCATGCCAGCGCGGTCCACCTGACGTTAACAGTCGCTGCAGCAGTTCCTGCTCCTGTCTCCTGTCTACAGTCTACCACTCCTTTACAAGACTACTCGGTAGCCTTTGTTTCGATTTTACAATACTTGTTAGTTACAACATACAAACATCTCCATTATCTGCTCCGCTAACCACAGAATAGTAAAAGATCTTTCCCACGAGAATTCTGTCTTCCAGAGAGCAGCGCTTACCTCTGCCCTACTACAGAATCTTTATGTCCGTTGGCAAAATAGCACATCCCTCTACTTTACCCCTCTTTCAAACATCAATTAACTGTTTTCTCCGGTATTAAAACACATAAGTGGAAACGCAATGCTCCTGAGAAATAAAACCAAAGTTCTGCAATTAATCCAAATGCTATTTCATTCACGCACTTTCATACAAGAAAATACCGTTCATTCACACAGAATCATGCTTTCCCGAGAACAGCAAACAGTCTGTCCTACTACAGAATTATAACATACGTTAACAAAGCAGCGCTTACCTCTACTTTGTCCTTCTAACAAGCTCAGAGAACACCTGCTACCTTTTCAGTGAAAAGCGTTATCGGCATACCAATTGGTTTTCTGGTACTTAAGACCAAAATTTCACAGATAACTCTTTGCTATCATATGCACTCAGCGATGTCACCGAATCGAACCCAGACAATGCGACGCGCAACTTCAATTTTTACCTGTTTTCCCGTGTACCTACGGGCAACCACAATTCCGTCTTTCTCGAGAACAGCGCTTACCTCTGCCCTACTACGGAACTGTCACCGACTTCTTACATCCCAGAAGCCGTACAGACGACATAGAACTAAATACAACTTCAACATATAGTGTTAATACATACATCAATACCAATCAATAATCGATAAGCTATATATACATGCCAAAATCATCAAACCAAAACAATAAAAACCATCATCTTGCTACCAGAAATACTGGTGCAGTTCAGAACACAAAATCTCCTCCTGCTTCCACGGACAGAATGACTTCTCAGTCACACGCACATACACACATCGCACGCTGCTGGGGCCCATAACACCAACATTAATTCTCATCAAACTATCCGTGCCTTACAGAGGAGAGATATCCTGTTCCCGAACTACAGCTATTCACTTTGGATAGAGGAAACACATCTATTGACTTACTCTAAACGGTTCCTCCATCCGGAGGTCAAATAGATCATTTAGTTGGTTTGGAATTTGATGGGAAACACTGTAACTCTCATATTAATCAATAAAATATTACAAGAAATAATCACCCGACACAGTTCTTCAAATAATGATTTTCTTTATCTAATTAAAATTGCAGGTTAAATCCTAACAATGCCATATTATCTTTTGTCATATTTACCTATTCTGGCTATTTGTCGTTTTCTAAGTCAGCACCAGTCCTCAGAAAGATCATCAGTATTCTAACGTCCCGTCCTCTGCTGTCAGCATGGAGTGTCGCATAGAGTAGCATCGATCAGGGTGCGTCTCAAGCTCTAGGGTGGTGACCTAATTTCTCTCTCTAGACTACTAATATTTATACTAAAATTTACATATTACAGTATCATTTTTATTATTTCCAGGTCGTTGATTGGCTGAATTCATCCCCGTCCCAATACTTTAAGAAACATTTTTAAAATTTCACATACGGATGATGAATAAACTAAGCGCATGGGAAAATCGTTCCCAGGTCGGGAAAGTATCAGTCTATTGTGAATAGGTGGTTTTTGGTTCCCAGATGGCAACATTTGGTCCATGTTCAGGGACATTGGCATCTCGCCCAGAGTAGTCTTCATGGACCTGGTTCGGAGGTTCAAGGAGAGGACACGACGTAGTCAGTGCAGGCGCCTTCCTCCATTACTAATTGCATGAAGTCATGTACTTTAGTGAGGATTCAGTCGGCAGCCATCTTTTTGTAGGCCGAAATAGTCAACTTAAGTAAAAGAAACACAAAATCGTAATTAATACATGGAAATGAATAAAACAGTGTTATTCCCGTACTAATACCCTTATGTGTATGCATTTATCTAGCCATATGCAACATTTAAAGCCGTTAATGCTGGTTAATTTAAGCGCAAATCACGTTAACACTGCTTAAGCTAAACATATAAATTTAATATGCGTACAAACTTAGTTCACTTATTATTTTAGCCATGCAAATGCATTCCCACGTGTATTCTCTTGGTTAATTAGGTTGGTTAATTCAATCACAACACACTATTATTCATTAGAATTAATTCTTTATTCGTTTTAATATAAACTTATATAAATGGATTGGGTATACTAAAATTTTTTATTTTACCCGCTCCATCACTTGGCCCTCGATGAGGGTGGCTTGAGCTTCCAGTAGCGTAAGCCGGGCATCTTGCGCAGTGCGTTGGAGTTTGAGCTTCTCTTAGAGAAGCCACGAATGGTGGCCTTACCAGCTTCCCACAGGGTACCAGGGGAGGAGACCGAGCCGTGGTTGGTGGTGAAGTAGCGTTGGAGCTCGTCGCCCACTGATTCTCTAAAATCTTTCTCCTGGAGAAACCAAGCGTTTAGCCTCCAAATCGGGTGCAAAGACTTGGGGAGGTCGCCAGTCACCATCAGTAAGGATGAATGATCGGAGATGCCTCTGGGGAGGATGGTAATATCTTTAATTGCTCGACAGTCCATGGCCGGCATGAAAATATAGTCCAATCGTGCATGTGTGTGCGGTGGGAAGCTGAGGTGTGTGTGTACTGTTGAGTCATTGGATGCCAAAGTCTCCGGAGCAAGATGGCGGCCGTGACCTCGGCCGAGTGAGGTAGCGTTTGCTCTGCTGGACCGCAACGGACCCCTGAACGACGGCTCTGCCCCGCAGCGCTAATATGCGGCGAAATTGAAAGACAAACAGAAAGAAAAACGATACGAGCTCTAGGCCCTTGTCTCTCACCTGGATATCGTCAGACTCGCTCTATCTTTGAAGCTGCAGTGGTTTTGGTGGGCTGCTCAGCGCTTGGACCTCCGTGCACCGTGTTCGGCGTCTCTGGTGCAGCTTCCCTTCTTCAAGATCGGCGTTTCTTTTTCAGTCTTCTCTTTGACTTTGAAGATGCCACCGAAGGCAGCCTCTAAAGCGGCGGCTGCCGCTTTGAAATCCCGCAGCTCTACACGCAATGTGCAGGATACAGACTCGAAAGGCTTTGGGACTGCTTGCCAGAAAGGTCGAGTGTCGACTGTGGATAAACTTCCCTCTCTCAATTCCGCAGCTACAGCCGCCATGTCTTCGTTGCCTGCTAAGGGGCAGACGCTGCCTGAGATCTTTGTCAAGCTTGGAGCTAGAGAAAAGGTTCCGATGCTGACTGCAGCCGCCAGTCTATCTGCTGCTACTCCGGGGGATGCTGCGCCGATTCCTAACGGCTTGGTTGGAAAGGAGGGGACAAAGCCGCAAGCGTCTAACGCTGTGATGCTCTCTCATTCTGAGGTTGTTGCTGTCAGTTCTGACATACTACAGAGGTCCTTTTCTTTGAATCTACCTATTTCACCCCTTCATGGTGTGACAAGCTCTGTGCATATAGTTGCTCCTGGGGACCTACCTGGACCTATGAAATTAAATGATATTCAACAGGAAGTAACGCGGACTTCAGGTCCTCTTAGTGCTGTATCTGCTCCGGTGCAGCGCATTCTGGGTAATGTAGTTCAATCTCCCAACATACTTATGCCTGCTACTCTGGAGCTTCCCACAGAACGTCCTCATAATGCTAGGGGCTCTGAGGTCAGTGAGTCCACAGATAAGTTCTATTCTGTGTCCGGCCATTCCGTGTCCGGGGAGGAGGACGATCCCGATCTTCAGTGGTCGGATTATGATAGTGATGCGGCTGACTGGCGACTTAGTGAGACTCCGAAGGATATGATAGCCGGTACGGTGCGCAAGGCCCCTGGCTCTAAGGCATCTCTTCAACATATCAAGCAAAGTCTACAGGGCGACTCCCGAGAGGATCGATCTCAGCTTAACCAGCTTAACCTGCAGGATGCCCCAGGCAACAGTGGAGGGGACTCTTTTGATATTCCGGAAGAGGTCTCTTTGGTAACAATATATCGCACGATAATGTTGCATAGAGAAGCGACTAGGCAAGAAAACATGCGTACTCAAGGCGTTTGTCGCAAAATGCAGAACTCCCTCCGCCGTGTCATCAAGTCCTCTGCTGAGACCACCGCAAGGGTTGCAGAAGCTGAAGAACGAATCTCAGCTCTCGAAGATGCCGCAGTTGCACAGAAAGATCTAGTTATTGAGGTTAAAGAACAGCGCAAAGATATTTTATGGAAACTCTCCGATCTTGAGAAGCGGGCCAGAAGGAATAATTTGCGCGTCTTGGGGATAGAGGAAAACATGGAGGGTGATGATGTTCGAAAGTTTATTGTGGAGCTCTTTGCAGATGCTTTTCCAGGGGTCACCCAATGGAATTGGAACTTAGAGATTCAGAGAGCGCATCGTTTCCCATTTACAAAGAAAAAACAGTCCTCTGCTAGCGCCAATAATCCCTATCCTCGTGCCATTCTGGTGTGCTTTAATAACTTTCTTGCCCGTGAATGCATATTCGACCTAGCCAGACCTAATAAAAAGCAGTCTGCCAAGGGTTGTCAATTCTTTGTTCGTCCGGACTTCTGTGCAGAGACAGTTGATCGTCGCTGGCATTTACGCCAGCAAATTTCTTTGTTTCAGGAGAAAGGGGCCCAGGCGTTTCTGCTCTTTCCGGCAAAGTTAAAAGTGATTTTCAAGGGCCAGACGAAGTTCTTTCTGTCGGAGATATCTGCCAAGGAATTTTTGGATTCAATGTAGCCGTATTTCTTATGTCATGTTCTTTTTTCCACTTGCAAATGCGGGGCAGGTGTCATTCTATATTGTTTTTTCTTTCTTTTAGATCTTCGGGGATGATCTGTTTCATATATACGAACTTTTGAACTTTTTTCTTTTTCTAATGACATTCAGGATCATTTCCCATCGATTCTCTGCAAGGGAGAAATTGTCGGTCCAGCAGAGTGTGGGGTGACGCTTACTCAACCATCACAAGGACTTCGGTCCTGCGCTCCGAATGGGGGGAGAGGGGTATGGGGGAGCAGTGGGTGGGCGGGTGGGTTCAGCAGGGGTGGGGAGGGTGGCAGGGTGGGGTCATCGGGTGGTGGTGGTGGTGGTGGGAGGAAGAGATGGCTAGATTTATTGATATAGATCTTAGTAGTAGGAGTATTTCAATGCATTCAAGATGTTGTCAACTCACTTATTTTTCAGGATGGATTGCAGTAACATATTTCATAAAATGCTCAAATTGTTTGTCAGATGTTTCGTTGTCTATAATAATCAATGGGAGGTCCTAGATTGACGTGTGCAACTTGGAATATTTGTGGACTGAATGACCCTAAGAAGCGTAGGATTTTTCACAAGATGTTACAGGTGATGCAGGTGGACCTAATCTGCCTGCAGGAAACCCATATCGCCTGGGGTAGCAGAGGCTATCTCAGATTCCTGGGCTACGATTTAGTGGCTTCCACCCGACAAACTTCTACTATCAGGGGTGTTGCTATTATTCTAAAAACCGGGGCTGGGCGGGTTAAAAGGATAAAGCAAGATAACTCAGGCAGATGGCTAGTCGCAGAACTGTTGGTTAATAATTGTCTGCTCTCTGTGTGCTCGATATATGCACCTAATTTAGATGACCCGCAGGTCCTGAAGGATCTAAATTTAGAGTTAGCTACATGGCCACGCCCATTGATTTTTTGCGGGGACTTCAATATTAACATCCCTAGCCAGCTAGACATCGCAAAGCAATAGCGCATACGTCCGGCGGAAGCCCCAAGTTTACAAGGTCCTCCGTACTTTGCTTTCTGAGCATGGGTTGGTAGGTTTTCCAAATGAAGATGGGTTTACTTTTTATTCAATACGTCATAATAAAATGGTCCGCATTGATTTTGTTTTTATGTCTACTGAATTTGTAGGGTCTACCAAGATTCAAACCAATCCCCGGACCATATCCGATCACAACCCTATCATTTTTAGTTTTCCATGGGATCGTCCCGCTAATCAAATTAGATCATGGACCTTCGATAGGAATCTATTATTTGATAAACTATATCAGGAACGCCTGTCGGTTTGGATCCCAGAGTTTTTTAAAATCAATAGCTCCACAGCATCGGCTTGCATCGTCTGGGATACTTTTAAAACCGCCTTGCGCGGCGAAACTAAGAGAATTGCGTCCTATCGCTGGCAAACAGAACAACAGACTGTAAAAATTAGAGTAGCAGCACTTCAACAAGCAGAGTTGGATCTAAGTACCAATATCCGTAGGGGGGAGGATGTAACAATAAGTCAGAAATTGGTTGCTTTAGCAAAGGCTAATCTTTTGGAACCTTTCTATGAGGATTTAGCAGCCAAGTATTTCCAGTTTCGATCTTCAATGTACGAAGTAGGGGAAAGGGCTGGAAAGGTCCTAGCAAAACGCCTACAGCAAAGGGCAGTAGCCAGTCAAATTCTTAGGGTCAAGGATCAGTTTGGCATCATTCAAGATTCACCTAGGGGTGTTGTAAATACTTTTGTTGATTTTTATTCGATCTTATATACCGAGGAGTCAAATATAATTGAGCAGCAACAAATCCGGTTGACGCAATTCTTTGAATACCTCGATTCTCAGAAGGTCACCGCCGATCAGAATTTAATTCTTGCAGAACCTATCAGCTGGGAAGAAATTGTGGCTGCTATAAAATCCCTTTCCAACGGTAAAGCAGCGGGGCCGGATCTTATTGATCTTGAATTTTATAAGACCTTCTCACATTTATTCAAGTGGCAGTTGTTAGAGGTTTTTCAACTTGCCCAGATGGGAGTCATCCCTGATTCCTGGCGGCAGTCGACAATTGTTTTGTTAAAGAAGAAGGGTAAGGATGAATTAAACCCTGCATCATATCGGCCCATAGCGCTAATAAACACTGATAGTAAAATTTATTCAAGGATTTTAGCTCTTCGTTTAGCTCAAATAATTCTTCCCTTAGTTTCTATTCGCCAGCATGGGTTTATCCCTGGCAGGGATACGACTGACCACATTCGGCGGGTTATTGCCCTCCTCGATTGGGCTAAGTTGACAAATTCTTCCCTCGGGGTGATCCCGTTGGACGCCGAGAAGGCGTTCGACAGGGTCTCCTGGGGGTATCTATGTGCTGTTCTCCGCTGGAAGGGTCTAGCGCCGGAATTCATTCAGGCTCTACAAGCTTTGTATATATCCCCAACCGCCAAAATACGTATCTCAGGGAATGAATCACGCTATTTTCCCATTAGCAGGGGCACCAGACAAGGATGCCCCTGCTCTCCTTTTCTTTTCGCTTTATTTATTGATCCTTTTTTGTCTTTGATAGAAAAATCCCAAAATATCTCTCCAATTACTGTTCATGGAATTGAATATAAGGCATTGGCATATGCCGATGACATAGTGGTACTAACAGATAATGTCGCCGGGTCTTTCGCGGCATTGGAGATTCTGGCAGCTCAATTTGGCTCAATTTCGGGCTATAAGCTAAATATTGCAAAGACGCAAATTCTGCAAACATCATCCATGCCAATATCCCAAGTCCCTATTAGTACACAGGCAACATATTTGGGTATACAGATCTCGGCCGATGTCGAGCTGATTTCGGATTTGAATTATTCTTCTGTCACTGATCTGCTCCACAATAAGCTAGAAAGATTGGATCATTTGCATCTTTCATTATTTGGGCGCTGTAATATCCTCAAAATGTTTGTCCTTCCTAAATTTTTATATTTATTTAGATTTATTCCACTTTTAATTTCCAACTCCACTTTAATAAGAGCTGAAAGGATCTGTCAAAGGTTTTTATGGGCGTATCGTAAGCCAAGAAGGGCCACCAAATGGACCTGTCTCCCGCAGGATCGTGGGGGGTGGTCAGTCCCGAACTTAACATATTACTATTGGGCAGCTATGATCCAACATTTTGTTCTTCCGATATTAGGGGAGACTGCCGAGATTCCGCTGCATTTAGTGCCATCTGTATTTTCAATTGCATTAGGAGATGCCACAAAAGGAATATTAACATGCATTCTTGAGCCAAGCTATTTAAAAAAAACTAGATTTAAGGTGGCGTGGGCACTATTCGCGATCTGGCAAAAAGTATGGCGTCATTTTCATATCCCTAAGCTTAATTACTATACGCCATTAAATGCCTCTGGATTACTCCCAGTAATATTCCAAGAGGGGGTAGCCTCCATCTGGGCTTCTCAAGGTCTGAGGGATATTGGAGATTTGGCTGATCTTGGCCTGATGGCTTCTTTCTTGTCTCTAAAAGACAAGTTTCAACTACAATCTAATCAGTTTTTCAAATATTTACAATTCAGAAGTTTCCTTGATAAAAAACGTCTGTTGAATCCAACCTTGTTTGATAAAATTGAAATTGTGGAATTAGTAAGAAATAAAGTAAAAATTGGGATTTTGTATCAGTCTTTTCTGTCTCAACTCCCAGATGACTTAGCCGATCATAATAATAAATGGGCGATTAAATTTGGAGTACCTTGTGTTGATTTAAAATTCCCATTGACGTTAGCTAGGTCCGTTTTGGTTTCCGGTACTCTTCGCACTCAAAGTTATATGGCTATGTTCAATCTTTATTATACGCCTGCAAAATTGGCCAGATGGGGGGCTGTTAGTGGGGGTAAAAGCTCACTCTGTGCAAGATGCAAATTTCCATCTGCAGATTCTCTCCACATGTTCTATGACTGCCCTGAGTTGTCATCCTTTATTAATCAAATCGAAATATTTCTCATGCAGATCACTCAATCCTCAATTAAAATTTCTGCAGAAATGGTAATTACTGGCTATCAATATTCCACGGCCCCTGAAAGATCAAGATACATGCAGGCTTTCTTGTTTATCGCAATGGCAATGGTGAGACTTTGTATCACGTCTCTCTGGATAAATCCTGAACTGCCCACCTTTTGTCACTGGCAAGCCAGGATGCTTGCCTGGTTCAAATTAGAGACTTCTGTACAAAAGTTTAGAGGGAAGAGACAACGTTTAATTGCCTCTAAGAACCGGGCTCCTTTTGAAGAGTGGCTGACAAATTAATAATGTACTTTAGTCAATGTATCGTTTTCTATGTATACATTTCTATTTCTCTTTGGTTTTAGTGCTCAATTAATAATGTTTTTCAGCTGTGCAATTTTCTATGTATATATGTCTGTATGACTTTGGTTCCAGTGTCAATCTCTTTCCCACCACCATGGGATAAAATAAAAAACCAATAAAAAAAAAAAAAATAGGATGCCAAAGTCTCCAGGCGTCGCATAACCCTAAAGCGGCCGCCCAGTTCGTCAAAAGGTGAGCGTGGGTGATTCTATTGGCCGAGGGGGCTTCGGCGGTGTCAAGGTCAGGGTTCACGACTGCTTTGAAGTCTCCTTCAACAACTGTCATTCCCGAGGGCATGGCGGCAACCAGGTCTGCAATACGCTTAAGGGTGGAGGCCAGCAAGGATGACGGGGAGTACAGGGACAGCAAGTTCAGGGCTCGGTCTGCTATGGTCCCTCCCAAGGCCACAAAGCTACCTGAAGGGTCCGTAGTGGTTTTGCGTAGTATAAATGGAAGGGTGCGGCGCACTAGGATAGCTACGACCCTTGATTAAAGCCAGAATGCCAAACCCCGCCATAGCCGTATCTCGCCAGGAAAGGGGAGTTGCTGCCAGCAAGGTGGGTTTCTTGGAGCATCAGTATGTCAACTGCGTGGCGTTGTGCGTATTTCAGGACCGCTGTTCGTTTTACTCTAACAACCCATTAACATTCCAGGACATTATATGAAGTGTTCCCTTCCCACTATGAGTGTCAGTCATGGGGAACATGAGTATGTGGCAAGACTCGCAGAACGGGCGGCAAGCGCGGGAGGAATGCACCGCCTGTGTGAGTTAGTAAGTGTATCGCTGTAGTGTAAGCTGTGAGCGCGCTTACCGTGCTGCCAGTCAGAAATGCTGGTGTAATGAACAAATGTGTCAACAAAAAACTGGACGGTCCCTTTTCCCTACCCCCCCCCCTCCCTATACTTCAGGAACGGAAGCATTTGTCGACCCGAACAGAAAAGAACAGGAAAATGTACCAAACTGAAACTCTTGTGAATGGGGATTCGTAGAGGACCCCTCCTCATATCAGGATGTTCTGTGGCAGTGTCCATCGAGAGAGATGAGCAGCAGCAAGCTTGAGTACTGTTTCTCGGGCCGCAGAACTGATCACGGCCAACGGTCCATTGCAGGCTCAGGGTTGGACCTTGAGGAGGGCCGGACTCCAGGAGAGATCAGTATCAGTTAGGTCAGGTGGGGATGAGCGGGGCGGAGTTCCTCCCGGGTCGGAGAGGTGTGAAAAGTCGATGCGAAGCACAGTTAGGCGGTCACTTGGGGGTGCTCCGGATGCTGAGCGCCGACTGGGGCCCAACGGTGAATCTGATCTGGCACGTCTCGGGCCTCATTTCCTGCGCGAGCGGCTGCTCTTAGGTCATGGATCAGGTAGGTCTCTTGGGGCATTCTCTGTGCAGTTAGGACTGGCCCCGGCCATTGAGTCGCAGAGGACACTCCGCTGTTAGCCACGTCCAGGCTGTCTCCGGGGAGTCGAAGAAGAGGGTCTTGTTCTGGAACACCACACGGAGGCGGGCCGGGAAGAGAAGTCTATATTGGATGTTCTAGGCACAGAGATTTTGCTTGACTTCTCCGAAGGAGCGTCTTTGGCCCTGGACCACCCGGGTATAGTCGGAAAAGATCATGATCGTCTGGCCTTGGTATTTGAGATGTTGCTGCTTGCGTGCTTCAGCCAGGATAGAGTCTCGGTCTCTGAAATTAAGAATTCATGCTATTATTGGCCGGTGGGGTGCACCCGGTGGTGGCTTGGGGACAAGAGATCGGTAGCCAGCTCAATTGCAAACCATGGGGAGAGGGAGCCCTCGGGCATCCACGAGCGCAGCCAGCGTTCAATGAAGTCAGATGTTCTGCCCTGTTCCAAGCCCTCCGGAAACCCCATCAGGCGGAGATTATTTTGCCTCAACCTGTTCTCGGAGTCCTCAGCTCGCCTGTGTAGTTCTTGGGTTTAAGCCTGAAGGCAGCCGACCTGGTTTTTAAGCTGATGGACATCATCCTCCACGGTGGAGATGTGGGACTGTTTCTTTAATCCGGGCCATGGCTTTACGAAGGTCTTGACTGATTAAAGTCATATCGACCCGTACTTCTTCGATCTTGCTCTCCACCGAGGATTGGGAGGTGCGAATGGCTTGAAGGATAGTGGTTAGATCCATGGTGAAGGTGGTATCTTTGTCCGCGGGTCCCCCCATTGCCCCAGTTTCGGTGGTCGTGTATTGATCCATCTTGGTCTGTGTGGTGGGAGGTTTCTGTCCCCGGTCTCTCCCCATGGCCTCGTCCAGCAGGAGGAGCCGGGACCCCAGGCACGTCCGACAAGGGCAGGGTGTAGGACAGGGAGCGATCGGATCAGCAGCCATGGGACCCCTCACTCACCGCTCCAGGCGACGGGCGGGTTCCGCAAGCAGTAGGTAGGCACTCTTGTCCTCAGCTCTGGGATGGTTCCGATAGGTCCCACCAACCCAGGTTACCGCGCGGTTCCGCGGTTGACCGCCCAGGTGTCCGCAGCAGGTCTCGTCGAGAGGTTACAGATTGGGAGAGGGGACCAATTGGCCCGGATCCAGATCGTGCTGTGGACCAGGGATGTGTCTGGGTCAGGACCAGAAACTGAGTGTACTCTGCGGGCGTCAGCTCTCAGGAGCGGGCGAGAGGGAGGGCCACCACCGGCCAGAAGGGCAGGCGTCTCTCGATGCGGCCATCGGCAGCCTCAGCCCACAACTGGGGCCCCCCCCCCGGGAGGGCACGCAGCCTCTAACAGGGTGGAAGGGGGGGCTACTGCCTGATAGACAGCCGGACCACTCTGACATGGCTGAGCTCCCCCGGGGTCCTCCACCAGAGCACATGCACCCCTGAAGTCTATGGTGATGGGGCCTCGCACCGGCGGGAGTGCCACGTTAAGGGAACAGTTCGTCCGTTTGCTGTTCCTAAGGCACGAATGTCCAGGGGCCTGGCAAGGCAGGTGGGCGAGGGAACCCAGTTCAAGTAATCGCCTTCTCGTTGCCCCAAACGGCTGCCAGCCCCCTCTGTCTCCAACCACTGACGTGGGCCGGGCAACAACAAGGCAGAGAAGCAGGGATGATGAAATGGCCCCTGAGGCCCAGGAACGTCTCTATATTCACGGCGACGTGAAGAGACAAGGGGTGGGGGGGGTGAAACGGCAGGCCCCCCGCAGACCGAAATGTCAGCTGATGTCTCTCCAGCCCCTCTCCACCCTCCCTCCAGCCAGACCAAGGTCCCAGCGGGTAGGCGGATTCGCTCGCGGGTAGATTAAAGGGAAGATTAAAGGGACCTGCAGCGCAAGGGACTACCTCCACCTAGGCCGGAGGGAGCTGGGTCTGCTGAGGCCAAGCACGGCTGGTAAGGTGTAGCAGAGCCAGTGGGAGGCCGAGGAAGCAAGGCACAGTTCAGCGGCTCTCCACCACGTGCGTCGGCAGCAGGATCTCCTCCGTCGACACAGCAAGCCGCCCACTAGGCCCAGGAGGAGAGATGGATGTGTGCCCTGGGCAGTCTCTAAATGAGAATCACAGGGAGAAGGAGCAGTCCAACCGGCAGTGTTGGGCCCAGACACCAGGAGAAGGGGGGAAGGGAGAGAACCCCAGTCTGCCTGCTGTCCGAACTGGCTACCTGGCACCACCGGAGCCCGCGCGCCCACCTCCGGGGCCCGTGTGTCCACCTCCGGAGCCCGCACGTCCACCTCACAGCCCACAGCCAGTCACAAACACCGGCCTCGGCAAGGACGGTTCCGGCGCCTCTCACCTCGGTGCTGATGGTCGCCACAGGGCATCCACAATCCTCCGCAGCGGGTCACGGCCAAGGTGTGCAGCCTCTGTTCAGCGGCAGATAGGGCGGCAGGATCTTAGTGCGCCGCCGACCAGAGCTGGGTTTCTTAGCCAGAGGAGGATCGCGGCAAGGCCATGTTCGAGGCCCAAGGAGTATGGAATCTGCGTTCTGGCGCTGGTCGCACTGTTAGGCAGCTCCAACAACAGGAATACGGGCAGCTCGCCCTCTAATGGCGGTGGATTAGGGAGCGAATGACGAAGGGGTCCAGAGCACTTCTAAAAAAGAAGGTTTATGCCTGTCAAAAGGGGTTGTTGTGACATGTTTAATTTCCAGTTAAAACATGCACAGCCTGGCCACTGTTGGCAGGCCTGTAGACATGTTTACATTGTCACTGTAGTGGATGGCGCAACGGGAGCAGCAGTTCACTTGTGACATTTAACTTACAGGCCGTGGCTACCTCTTGGTACCATATACTAGGGATTTATGTTATGTTATGTTATAATATTTTTATAAAGCGCACAGCTACCCAACAAGGGTTTCCCAGCGCTAAAGACTGACAGAGAAAAACTGGCACACTCAAACAATCAAAGGCATTAAAAAAACTGATTATTGGTCAAACAGCCAAGTCTTAAGAAACTTGCGAAGAACCAAAAAAGACGGCTCGATTTGGAGTGCTATTGGAAGGGAATTCCAGAGCACAGGTCCGAGATAGGCAAAGGAGCGGCCGCCTGTTCTTTTCAGCTTAATAATGGGCACCATGTATTTACCCTGGGTAGCAGAACGAAGCGCACGAGAGGGCAAATAAGGGTGTACTAAACTTTGAAGATATTTAGGGGCCGAGCCAGATTTAATTTTGTGCATATAGCACAAGGCTTTAAACTTCACTCTGCTACCAATTTTGAGCCAGTGCAAATTGTACTAAGCACTTGAAGTAGAAGAGTACTTGAACAGCAGACAGAGCAGCCTAGCAGCAGAATTTTGCACCACTTGTAGTTTCCGGGTGACCTCCTTATTTACACCCAAATACAAAACATTACAATAATCTAATCGCGAAGTCACGAGGGCCTGGACAACAGTTTTTTGAGTGGACATAGGGAGCATCCACATGATTTTTTTTAGCCATTTTAAAATGGTAAAACAGGTGGCGGCTACTTTAACCACCTGTTGTCTCATCGATAAGTCGTCATCAATCAAAACTCCCAGATTGCGAACACATTTAGAGGGCTGAGGTGGGGCTCCCATTTCACACGGCCAATGTAGGGGGCCCCAGAGATCTTTATTCTTCCCTAACATGAGGAGCTCGGTCTTGTCGCCATTTAGCTTAAGGAAATTGCTCTGCATCCACAGAGCAATATTCCTTAAACCCATCTGAAGAGCAGATGAACCATGGCACTGTCCAGAAGAAAGGGAAAAAACAATCTGAGTATCATCTGCATAGGAAAACAAACAAAGACCTGCTTCTTCTGCTATGATAGCCAAAGGTTTAACATATAGATTAAAAAGAATAGGACTCAAAATAGAGCCCTGAGGCACACCATAAGAAGAGAGGTAGGTTTTAGACATAGCTTTAGAAGAAAAAACTTGAAAGGTCCGTTTAGTAAGAAAAGAAGTGAGCCAATCAAGAGCAGTGCCGATGATACCAGAATCCTGTAAAATTATTAGGAGCACAGCATGGGACACCGTATCGAATGCAGCGCTCAGATCAAGCAAGATGAGAGCTACGGTGTCCCCAGCATCTAAGTGCTGCCGCAATTGTTCTGAAACTCCGAGCAGTGTAGATTCCATGGAGAAACCAGCACGGAAACCCGATTGAGAAGGGTGAAGAAGATTAGTTGAGTCAACAAACAATGTGAGTTGTTGGTTAATATGTCTTTCTAATATTTTGGATTAGATGGGAAGCAGGGAGATAGGTCTGATATGGGACAACTGCAATGGATCAGCTCCAGACTTTTTCAAAAGAGGAAGCACCATCGCATGCTTCCAATCCGAAGGCACAACAGCCTCCTGAATAGAAGCATTCAGCAATTGCATAATAAGAAATAAAGAAGAAGGATCCAACTGTTGCAGCACAGAAACTGGCATCAAATCACTGGGAGATCCTGATTTGATTCCATTTAAAATTTTCCTAAAAGAAGTAATATCGAGAAGTGACCAGGCTTCCAAAAACATAGGACTACAGGTCATATGATCAGATTCTGGCCGGCAAAAAGAAGGACTGGATACTACAGTCTGAGTATTTTGTAAAGCAGAATAGGTTTGTTCAACTTTGTCCACAAATAAATTTGCCAAGTTATCACACTGTTGTTCATCAAGAGTGGTGGACGTGCCTGCGTATCCGAGCCCGCAAGTTTTTTTACTGTACTGAACAGTGTGCGAGAGCAGTTTCCAGTATTAGAAATAGTCTGGGATACGTAGGCCTTTCTGGCCAAATTACAGTGGGCATGATAATGTTTTAAGGCTAATTTATAGTTTAGCTTGGAATCCTGTGAGTAATTTCTCCTCCAGTTTTTTTCCAGAGCCTTACATTTATTTTTTTCTATTCTTAGCTCCTCTGTAAACCAGGGAGCGGGAGAGCGATGGTTAAAAGGTTTTTTTATAGTTAGTGGAAGGTAATGTTCAACTGAGTTTAGAATCCATTCCTGTATCAAATTAGAAGATTGAGTTGAAAATATGAAATAATAGGGGCATTTTTGTTAAGAGTCCTATTAAAAAATTCAAGATCCAGTTTGCTCCAGTTCCGGGATTTATAGGGCTCACTCATAGGGGCAGAAAAAAGGGATTTAGAAAAGATACACTGAAATTTTTGAGCAAAATGATCAGACCAGCACAAGGGAAGAGCAGGATCACAGTGGATATTAAGTAAGTTAGAAAAAATAGGATCCAATAAGTGTCCTGCAACATGCGTAGGGGCACTATTTCTAAGTAGAAGATTTAAGGCTGCTAAATCTGTAATTAAAGTACCACTAATCATACAATTTAAGCTTTTAAGGTGTAAATTGAAATCACATAATATCGTAAAATTTGATGCTTTAAGAAGATAAGGTCCAATTAGTTCAGGGAGAAGTTGGGCCCAAGAATTAGGGGAGCCTGGAGGCCGATAAACAAGAATACCAGAAAAGGTAATTTTAGGAGACAGTAAAATTTTAAATAATGCTATTTCCGAGTTAGGAATAGCTAAATCCTCGAATTTACATTGATAGGACTTCTCATAAATTATTGCAATTCTACCTCCTCTCCCGTTTTCCCTGTCTCTTCTAGCTATAGCATAGTTAGCTGGAAGTGCTACAGCTACATCAGGGCCGGAGCAGGAATGCAGCCAAGTTTCAGTAAGAAAAATCGCATCCGGGCGCTCATTATAAGAAAGTCATAAATATCCAATTTATGCTTAGCCAATGACCGGCAGTTCATATTCCAAAATGTAAAAGTTTTTATAGTAATGTCCTCGCCCACCGGCGGCATAGGCTTTTTAGAGCCTACTTAAGAAGCATTAAGTGTGTTTACATCACGACTGCCGATTGAGAATGGTTTGTCGAGCAAGAAGCTGCAGCCAGAACAACAAAAGGCTTTGTCCCGATCAAGACAAATGCTACAGCTCAGGTCTACACAGGGGCGATACTTAAGTAGTTGTGCAGCTGAATACCTCAATACACCAGGCTTCTTAGGCGAAAAATGGCCAAGGGATATGGCCCCTGGAACCGGTAGGGCGCGGACGGGCGCAGATGGGCTTGCCTTTGGCGCGCCGCTGGCCTGTCCGCTTCCGCTGCGCGTCCGCACTCTGCTCATTTAAGTAGTGAATGAGTCAAGGCGGCGCGCGAGACTAGAGCGCTGACTAGGGCAACAACACGTGTCACCTTCAAAATGGCTGCCGTAAAATGATTTCCCCAAGGAAGGCACAGAAATGCTGAGAGTTGAAGTGCAAAGTCGCAAATACAAAATTAATTAAAACACACAGTGCAATACATTTAAAAACAGTACAGTTTTGAGCTTGGTTCGATTTTCAACAATAACAGTCTAAAAAGCCCAATTCATAAGAAATCTCCCCAGAAATAACCTGTCAGGCGCTGCGCGTCCGCCCTCTGCTCATTTAAGTAGTGAATGAGTCAGGGCGGCGCGCGAGACTAGAGCGCTGACTAGGGCAAAAACACGTGGCACCTTCAAAATGGCTGCCGTAAAATGATTCCCCCAAGGAAGGCACAGAAATGCTAAGAGTTGATGTGCAAAGTCGCAAATACAAAAATAATTAAAACACACAGTGCAATACATTTAAAAACAGTACAGTTTTGTGCTTGGTTCGATTTTCAACAATAACAGTCTAAAAAGCCCAATTCATAAGAAATCTCCCCAGAAATAACCTGACATTTAACTTACAGGCCGTGGCTACCTCTTGGTACCATATACTAGGGATTTATAGGTAAGTTAAACATGCCTATCCGGAGTATGTCAATTTCATCATATTTAAAGGGGAAGCACAGCACTTTAGCTATGGTTAGCGAGGTAAAGTGCACAGAGTTCTATGGCCTGCAAAAATAGGATTCAGCAAAAAGACAAAACAATTAGTTGTGACTAGCATAGATGTCAAATGTCTAACACTTGCTATGCTATGTTTATTTGTATGGCAAGCCTGTTACCTGGAAGAGTTCCCTGGTGCCTAAGAAGGGGTGAGCTGGCCTATCTGTGGCCTATTGGAAGAGCTAGGTATTTTAGTTTACTGCATTACTCCAGGATGGAGCGGGCAGGTCTGATGTGGAAGGGGTGATTGTTGCAAGCTTTGGGGACAAGGTAAGAGTAGGCATGTCCCCCGGCTTTGGCTCGACAGATCCATGGGATGTAGGCGAAGATGAAATTGGAGGTGTCTGCCTGGTGTGTGAGACTGGGTGCGGCTATTTAAGTATTCTGGGCTTTGAGTGTGTTGTGTTGTGTTTTGTAGGTTTGAAGAGAGCACATTTGTGGACTGGAACCCAGTGGAGATGGTTGAGGTGTTTACATATGTGAGTGCAGTATGGAAGTTTTAGAGTGAGTCTTGTGGCTACGTTCTGTATGACTTGAAGGGTGCCCCAATTCTTACATGTGGCGCAATGACACTGGGCTGGCAAAAGAAGGCCCATAGCCCCCACCTTGCATATTCTGTTGCACTCAAATGAGTCATCTCTGTCCATTCAGGTCTGCCTATTGTTTGCTTCTGGAAAGCATTTCACACCTTTTTCACACCTGTTCAAGGCTAATCACTAGCTGGGAGAAGCTGGAGAACTAAAGCAAATTAGCCTGCAGGAGCTTCAGCCAGGGAAAAGGTAACTTTATAAAAGTTAGTGAGGTAAAGTGTATATATGCACACTTTATAAAAGTTACTTTTAATTAGTATTTTAACAGGCCACAATGCATGTTTTGAAATTGTTACAGTCAGGCTACAGTGGTAGTGCTCAAGCCATGTTTGCACGGCCACTATAGTGGATGGCACAATAATTGCTGCAGTCCACTTGTGTCATTTAACATCCAGCCCTTTGGTACATTTTGTACCACATACTAGAGACTTGTAAGCAAATTAAATATACTAATTAGGAGTATGCCAGTTCGACCATATCTAAAGAGGGAGCACAGGCACTTTACTACTTTTTAGCAGCAGTAAAGTGCACAGAGGTATAAAGACAGTAAAAAAATTGGGTCCTGCAAAAGGCGGAAAATCTGGCATGACCATGCATTAAATGTGGATTTTCTACAGATACATTGAAAATGGAAGTGAACAGGCACAATATGAATTAACTAGCCTTCTCACAATGCTGCCTAGTTTTTAATAGATAGAACTGTGCTGCCCCAAGGCCTGTGCATCCCCCTCCTTGTAATGTACAATTGGGCAAAGAGCAATGGGCTCTGTGCAATAAAGCACACTTGACCCCTCATTAGCACTGATGAGATGGGATTAGTCAGTGCATCTCTTTATGCGCAGCAGGCGATGAGGGGACAGAGGGTAACAGGGGCAGCGCACCTCACCCTCACCATTGGTTCTCCCAATGTGCTGGTATTGTGGCTCCTGCCCCACAGTGTGGCACTTGGGTTCTCTTCACAGCAGGGAATGAAGGGACAGAGAACCCTTTCAAAGGGGCAGCACACCTCCTTCTCACCATTGGTTTCCACAGTGTGCTCGCATTGCAGCGCTCGAGGGTGGGTCGTTGACAGTATATGTGCCCAAAGTCAGCTTACGCTCTCTCACACGCTGGAACATGTCTGGCATGGATAGCTTCCAATTGTGAATGGTTGCTGGTCGCTTTGTGCAGGTGGGAGCCATTAAGTGCTTTTGCCACAACAAGGTTGGTTGCAAAGTGTTTGTGAATTCCCTTCCCTTCCATCGATGCCTTATCAGTCTTGCAGCTCATAAGGGCTCGCATTGTGTGCTCTTCGGCTCTTGATAACATCTGCAGATTGCAATGCGCATGTATACATTGCAAATTGCCTTTTCCAATTTGGAAATGCAGCTGCACTGTACAGCAGTGCCTGTTTACAGTCAATTTTAACACTGAGCACCACAAGTGAACTCACTATCCCTACTGAACATATATGGCACAGTTCCCAGCACAGAGCCATCTTCCTCCACCCAGTAGAATGCACGGTCTCCAGGATTTGCCAGAAATTATGATGGGTCGGAGTTTGGACAAATTGGGTTGCTTGAAAATATCCATGTCTGCCTCATGCCTGGCAGGGCAGGAGCAGGTTAGATAAACTGAAATTCAGCACATCGCGTGAAGTGAATTCCTTGAATTATTTTGAAGGAACATTCCGTCCACTCAGAATGTGGAGCGTTGAGTCATACAGAGACGCAGAAGATATTCAAGGAAAGATAGTGAGAGAAATTGCATAAAGAGCGGAAAAAGAATCAAGTTGCCTAATTTTTGTTAAAGCATTTGTTTATTGTTCACGAAGAAACCATGGTCATGCATAGTGTATACATAGTCAACCTTAGAAAAACACGGTTTCACTTTGTTTCTTGACTGCACATTCGATTGGATCACCTTCACAAGGTTGTTTATATTAAGCTTTCCTAACCAGGACACTCTGCTAGTCTACCTGAACAGAAAATCCCTCTGTCCCTGTATGGAGCAGCCAAACACCTCTGCTGGTCTCCATGGACAGAAGATCCCTCTGACCCTGTATGGAGCAGCCAAAGTCACGCCTCTGCTGGTCTCCATGGACAGAAGATCCCTCTGACCCTGTATGGAGAAGCCAAAATCACGCCTCTGCTGGTCTCCATTGCCAGAAGATCCCTCTGACCCTGTATGGAGCAGCCAAAGTCACGCCTCTGCTGGTCTCCATGGCCACAGAAGATCCCTCTGACCCAGTATGGAGAAGCCAAAATCACACCTCTGCTGGTCTCCATGGACAGAAGATCCCTCTGACCCTGTATGGAGAAGCCAAAGTCACACCTCTGCTGGTCTCCATTGCCAGAAGATCCCTCTGACCCTGTATGGAGCAGCCAAAGTCACACCTCTGCTGGTCTCCATGGACAGAAGATCCCTCTGACCATGTATGGAGCTGCCAAAGTCGCACCTCTACTGATCTGTATAGACAGAAGATCCCTCTGCCCTTGTAGGGACCGGCCAAAGTCACACCTCTGCTGGTCTCCATGGACAGAAGATCCCTCTTCCCTTGTAGGGACCGGCCAAAGTCACACCTCTGCTTTTCTCCATGGACAGAAGATCCCTCTGCCCTTGTAGGCACCGGCCAAAGTCACACCTCTGCTGGTCTCCATTGCCAGAAGATCCCTCTGCCCTTGTAGGAACCGGCCAAAGTCACACCTCTGCTGGTCTCCATTGCCAGAAGAGCCATCTGTCCCTTATGGAGCAGCCAAAGTCACACCTCTGCTGGTCTCCATTGCCAGAAGAGCCATCTGTCCCTTATGGAGCAGCCAAAGTCACGCCTCTGCTGGTCTCCATGGACAGAAGATCCTCTGTCCCTTATGGAGCAGCCAAAGTCACACCTCTGCTGGTCTCCATGGACAGAAGATCCCTCTGACCCTGTATGGAGCAGCCAAAGTCACGCCTCTGCTGGTCTCCATGGACAGAAGATCCCTCTGACCCTGTATGGAGCAGCCAAAGTCACGCCTCTGCTGGTCTCCATGGAAAGAAGATCCCTCTGATCCTGTATGGAGCAGCCAAAGTCATGCCTCTGCTGGTCTCCATGGACAGAAGATCCCTCTGACCCTATATGGAGCAGCCACAGTCACACCTCTGCTGGTCTCCATGGACAGAAGATCCTTCTGGCCCTGTATGGAGCAGCCAAAGTCACACCTCTGCTGGTCTCCATGGACAGAAGATCCCTCTGACCATGTATGGAGCAGCCAAAGTCGCACCTCTGCTGGTCTCCATGGACAGAAGATCCCTCTGACCCTGTATGGAGCAGCCAAAGTCGCACCTCTGCTGGTCTCCATGGACAGAAGATTCCTCTGACCCTGTATGAAGCAGCCAGTCGCAACTCTGCTGGTCTCCATGGACAGAAGATCCCTCTGACCCTGTATGGAGCAGCCAAAGTCACACCTCTGCTGGTATCCATGGACAGACGATCCCTCTGACCCTGTATGGAGCAGCCAAAGTCACACCTCTGCTGGTCTCCATGGACAGAAGATCCCTTTACCCTGTATGGAGCAGCCAAAGTCACACCTCTGCTGGTCTCCATGGACAGAAGATCCCTCTGACCCTGTATGGAGCAGCCAAAGTCACACCTCTGCTAGTCTCCATGGACAGAAGATCCCTCTGACTCTGTATGGAGCAGCCAAAGTCACACCTCTGCTGGTCTCCATAGACAGAAGATCCCTCTGACCCTGTATGGAGCAGCCAAAGTCACACCTCTGCTGGTCTCCATGGACAGAAGATCCCTCTGACCCTGATTGGAGCAGCCAAAGTCGCACCTCTGCTGGTCTCCATGGACAGAAGATTCCTCTGACCCTGTATGAAGCAGCCAGTCGCACCTCTGCTGGTCTCCATGGACAGAAGATCCCTCTGACCCTGTATGGAGCAGCCAAAGTCACACCTCTGCTGGTATCCATGGACAGACGATCCCTCTGACCCTGTATGGAGCAGCCAAAGTCACACCTCTGCTGGTCTCCATGGACAGAAGATCCCTTTACCCTGTATGGAGCAGCCAAAGTCACACCTCTGCTGGTCTCCATTGCCAGAAGAGCCATCTGTCCCTTATGGAGCAGCCAAAGTCACACCTCTGCTGGTCTCCATTGCCAGAAGAGCCATCTGTCCCTTATGGAGCAGCCAAAGTCACGCCTCTGCTGGTCTCCATGGACAGAAGATCCTCTGTCCCTTATGGAGCAGCCAAAGTCACACCTCTGCTGGTCTCCATGGACAGAAGATCCCTCTGACCATGTATGGAGCAGCCAAAGTCACGCCTCTGCTGGTCTCCATGGACAGAAGATCCCTCTGACCCTGTATGGAGCAGCCAAAGTCACGCCTCTGCTGGTCTCCATGGACAGAAGATCCCTCTGATCCTGTATGGAGCAGCCAAAGTCATGCCTCTGCTGGTCTCCATGGACAGAAGATCCCTCTGACCCTATATGGAGCAGCCACAGTCACACCCCTGCTGGTCTCCATGGACAGAAGATCCTTCTGACCCTGTATGGAGCAGCCAAAGTCACACCTCTGCTGGTCTCCATGGACAGAAGATCCCTCTGACCATGTATGGAGCAGCCAAAGTCGCACCTCTGCTGGTCTCCATGGACAGAAGATCCCTCTGACCCTGTATGGAGCAGCCAAAGTCGCACCTCTGCTGGTCTCCATGGACAGAAGATTCCTCTGACCCTGTATGAAGCAGCCAGTCGCACCTCTGCTGGTCTCCATGGACAGAAGATCCCTCTGACCCTGTATGGAGCAGCCAAAGTCACACCTCTGCTGGTATCCATGGACAGACGATCCCTCTGACCCTGTATGGAGCAGCCAAAGTCACACCTCTGCTGGTCTCCATGGACAGAAGATCCCTTTACCCTGTATGGAGCAGCCAAAGTCACATCTCTGCTGGTCTCCATGGACAGAAGATCCCTCTGACCCTGTATGGAGCAGCCAAAGTCACACCTCTGCTAGTCTCCATGGACAGAAGATCCCTCTGACTCTGTATGGAGCAGCCAAAGTCACACCTCTGCTGGTCTCCATAGACAGAAGATCCCTCTGACCCTGTATGGAGCAGCCAAAGTCACACCTCTGCTGGTCTCCATGGACAGAAGATCCCTCTGACCCTGATTGGAGCAGCCAAAGTCACACCTCTGGTGGTCTCCATGAAAAGAAGATCCCTCTGACCCTGTATGGAGCAGCCAAAGTCGCACCTCTACTGATCCGTATAGACAGAAGATCACTCTGACCCTGTATGGAGCAGCCAAAGTCACACCTCTGCTGGTCTCCATGGACAGAAGATCCCTCTGACCCTGTATGGAGCAGCCAAAGTCACACCTCTGCTTGTCTCCATGGACAGAAGATCCCGCAGACCCTGTATGGAGCAGCCTGAGACACACCTCTGCTTGTCTCCACAGACAGAAGATCCCTCTGACCCTGTATGGAGCATCCAAAGTCACACCTCTGATGGTCTCCATGGACAGAAGATCCCTCTGACCCTGTATGGAGCAGCCAAAGTCACACCTCTGCTGGTGTCCATGGACAGAAGATCCCTCTGACCCTGTATGGAGCAGCCAAAGTCGCACCTCTGCTGGTCTCCATGGATAGACGATCCCTCTGACCCTGTATGGAGCAGCCAAAGTCACTTCCTCTGCTGGTCTCCAAGGACAGAAGATCCCTCTGACCCTGTATGGAGCAACCAAAGTCACATCTATGCTGGTCTCCATGGACAGAAGATCCCTCTGACCCTGTATGGAGCAGCCAAAGTCACATCTCTGCTGGTCTCCATGGACAGAAGCTCCCTCTGACCCTGTATGGAGCAGCCAAAGTCGCACCTCTACTGATCTGTATAGACAGAAGATCCCTCTGACCCTGTATGAAGCAGCCAAAGTCACACCTCTGCTGGTCTCCATGGACAGAAGATCCCTCTGACCCTGTATGGAGCAGCCAAAGTCACACCTCTGCTGGTCTCCATGGACAGAAGACCCTCTGACCCTGTATGGAGCAGCCAAAGTCACACCTCTGCTGGTCTCCATGGACAGAAGATCCCTCTGACCCTATATGGAGCAGCCAAAGTCACACCTCTGCTGGTGTCCATGGACAGAAGACCCTCTGACCCTGTATGGAGCAGCCAAAGTCACACCTCTGCTGGTCTCCATGGACAGAAGATTCCTCTGACCCTGTATGGAGCAGCCAAAGTCACACCTCTGATGGTCTCCATGGACAGAAGATCCCTCTGACCCAGTAGGGAGCAGCCAAAGTCGCACCTCTACTGATCCGTATAGACTGAAGATCCCTCTAACCCTGTATGGAGCAGCCAAAGTCACACCTCTGCTGGTCTCCATGGACAGAAGATCCCTCTGACCCTGTATGGAGCAGCCAAAGTCACACCTCTGCTGGTCTCCATGGACAGAAGATCCCTCTGACCATGTATGGAGCTGCCAAAGTCGCACCTCTACTGATCCGTATAGACAGAAGATCCCTCTGCCCTTGTAGGGACCGGCCAAAGTCACACCTCTGCTGGTCTCCATGGACAGAAGATCCCTCTGACCCTGTATGGAGAATCCAAAGTCACAACTCTGCTGGTCTCCATTGCCAGAAGATCCCTCTGACCCTGTATGGAGTAGCCAAAGTCACACCTCTGCTGGTCTCCATGGACAGAAGATCCCTCTGACCATGTATGGAGCTGCCAAAGTCGCACCTCTACTGATCCGTATAGACAGATCCCTCTGCCCTTGTAGGGACCGGCCAAAGTCACACCTCTGCTGGTCTCCATGGACAGAAGATCCCTCTTCCCTTGTAGGGACCGGCCAAAGTCACACCTCTGCTTTTCTCCATGGACAGAAGATCCCTCTGCCCTTGTAGGCACCGGCCAAAGTCACACCTCTGCTGGTCTCCATTGCCAGAAGATCCCTCTGCCCTTGTAGGAACCGGCCAAAGTCACACCTCTGCTGGTCTCCATTGCCAGAAGAGCCATCTGTCCCTTATGGAGCAGCCAAAGTCACACCTCTGCTGGTCTCCATTGCCAGAAGAGCCATCTGTCCCTTATGGAGCAGCCAAAGTCACGCCTCTGCTGGTCTCCATGGACAGAAGATCCTCTGTCCCTTATGGAGCAGCCAAAGTCACACCTCTGCTGGTCTCCATGGACAGAAGATCCCTTTGACCATGTATGGAGCAGCCAAAGTCACGCCTCTGCTGGTCTCCATGGACAGAAGATCCCTCTGACCCTGTATGGAGCAGCCAAAGTCACGCCTCTGCTGGTCTCCATGGACAGAAGATCCCTCTGACCCTGTATGGAGCAGCCAAAGTCATGCCTCTGCTGGTCTCCATGGACAGAAGATCCCTCTGACCCTATATGGAGCAGCCACAGTCACACCTCTGCTAGTCTCCATGGACAGAAGATCCCTCTGACCATGTATGGAGCAGCCAAAGTAGCACCTCTGCTGGTCTCCATGGACAGAAGATCCCTCTGACCCTGTATGGAGCAGCCAAAGTCGCATCTCTGCTGGTCTCCATGGACAGAAGATTCCTCTGACCCTGTATGAAGCAGCCAGTCGCACCTCTGCTGGTCTCCATGGACAGAAGATCCCTCTGACCCTGTATGGAGCAGCCAAAGTCGCACCTCTACTGATCCGTATAGACTGAAGATCCCTCTGACCCTGTATGGAGCAGCCAAAGTCACACCTCTGCTGGTCTCCATGGACAGAAGATCCCTCTGACCCTGTATGGAGCAGCCAAAGTCACACCTCTGCTGGTCTCCATGGACAGAAGATCCCTGTGACCATGTATGGAGCTGCCAAAGTCGCACCTCTACTGATCCGTATAGACAGAAGATCCCTCTGCCCTTGTAGGGACCGGCCAAAGTCACACCTCTGCTGGTCTCCATGGACAGAAGATCCCTCTGACCCTGTATGGAGAATCCAAAGTCACACCTCTGCTGGTCTCCATTGCCAGAAGATCCCTCTGACCCTGTATGGAGCAGCCAAAGTCACACCTCTGCTGGTCTCCATGGACAGAAGATCCCTCTGACCATGTATGGAGCTGCCAAAGTCGCACCTCTACTGATCCGTATAGACAGATCCCTCTGCCCTTGTAGGGACCGGCCAAAGTCACACCTCTGCTGGTCTCCATGGACAGAAGATCCCTCTTCCCTTGTAGGGACCGGCCAAAGTCACACCTCTGCTTTTCTCCATGGACAGAAGATCCCTCTGCCCTTGTAGGCACCGGCCAAAGTCACACCTCTGCTGGTCTCCATTGCCAGAAGATCCCTCTGCCCTTGTAGGAACCGGCCAAAGTCACACCTCTGCTGGTCTCCATTGCCAGAAGAGCCATCTGTCCCTTATGGAGCAGCCAAAGTCACACCTCTGCTGGTCTCCATTGCCAGAAGAGCCATCTGTCCCTTATGGAGCAGCCAAAGTCACGCCTCTGCTGGTCTCCATGGACAGAAGATCCTCTGTCCCTTATGGAGCAGCCAAAGTCACACCTCTGCTGGTCTCCATGGACAGAAGATCCCTTTGACCATGTATGGAGCAGCCAAAGTCACGCCTCTGCTGGTCTCCATGGACAGAAGATCCCTCTGACCCTGTATGGAGCAGCCAAAGTCACGCCTCTGCTGGTCTCCATGGACAGAAGATCCCTCTGACCCTGTATGGAGCAGCCAAAGTCATGCCTCTGCTGGTCTCCATGGACAGAAGATCCCTCTGACCCTATATGGAGCAGCCACAGTCACACCTCTGCTAGTCTCCATGGACAGAAGATCCCTCTGACCATGTATGGAGCAGCCAAAGTAGCACCTCTGCTGGTCTCCATGGACAGAAGATCCCTCTGACCCTGTATGGAGCAGCCAAAGTCGCATCTCTGCTGGTCTCCATGGACAGAAGATTCCTCTGACCCTGTATGAAGCAGCCAGTCGCACCTCTGCTGGTCTCCATGGACAGAAGATCCCTCTGACCCTGTATGGAGCAGCCAAAGTCGCACCTCTACTGATCCGTATAGACTGAAGATCCCTCTGACCCTGTATGGAGCAGCCAAAGTCACACCTCTGCTGGTCTCCATGGACAGAAGATCCCTCTGACCCTGTATGGAGCAGCCAAAGTCACACCTCTGCTGGTCTCCATGGACAGAAGATCCCTGTGACCATGTATGGAGCTGCCAAAGTCGCACCTCTACTGATCCGTATAGACAGAAGATCCCTCTGCCCTTGTAGGGACCGGCCAAAGTCACACCTCTGCTGGTCTCCATGGACAGAAGATCCCTCTGACCCTGTATGGAGAATCCAAAGTCACACCTCTGCTGGTCTCCATTGCCAGAAGATCCCTCTGACCCTGTATGGAGCAGCCAAAGTCACACCTCTGCTGGTCTCCATGGACAGAAGATCCCTCTGACCATGTATGGAGCTGCCAAAGTCGCACCTCTACTGATCCGTATAGACAGATCCCTCTGCCCTTGTAGGGACCGGCCAAAGTCACACCTCTGCTGGTCTCCATGGACAGAAGATCCCTCTTCCCTTGTAGGGACCGGCCAAAGTCACACCTCTGCTTTTCTCCATGGACAGAAGATCCCTCTGCCCTTGTAGGCACCGGCCAAAGTCACACCTCTGCTGGTCTCCATTGCCAGAAGATCCCTCTGCCCTTGTAGGAACCGGCCAAAGTCACACCTCTGCTGGTCTCCATTGCCAGAAGAGCCATCTGTCCCTTATGGAGCAGCCAAAGTCACACCTCTGCTGGTCTCCATTGCCAGAAGAGCCATCTGTCCCTTATGGAGCAGCCAAAGTCACGCCTCTGCTGGTCTCCATGGACAGAAGATCCTCTGTCCCTTATGGAGCAGCCAATGTCACACCTCTGCTGGTCTCCATGGACAGAAGATCCCTTTGACCATGTATGGAGCAGCCAAAGTCACGCCTCTGCTGGTCTCCATGGACAGAAGATCCCTCTGACCCTGTATGGAGCAGCCAAAGTCACGCCTCTGCTGGTCTCCATGGACAGAAGATCCCTCTGACCCTGTATGGAGCAGCCAAAGTCATGCCTCTGCTGGTCTCCATGGACAGAAGATCCCTCTGACCCTATATGGAGCAGCCACAGTCACACCTCTGCTGGTCTCCATGGACAGAAAATCCTTTTGACCCTGTATGGAGCAGCCAAAGTCACACCTCTGCTGGTCTCCATGGACAGAAGATCCCTCTGACCATGTATGGAGCAGCCAAAGTAGCACCTCTGCTGGTCTCCATGGACAGAAGATCCCTCTGACCCTGTATGGAGCAGCCAAAGTCGCATCTCTGCTGGTCTCCATGGACAGAAGATTCCTCTGACCCTGTATGAAGCAGCCAGTCGCACCTCTGCTGGTCTCCATGGACAGAAGATCCCTCTGACCCTGTATGGAGCAGCCAAAGTCACACCTCTGCTGGTATCCATGGACAGACGATCCCTCTGACCCTGTATGGAGCAGCCAAAGTCACACCTCTGCTGGTCTCCATGGACAGAAGATCCCTCTGACCCTGTATGGAGCAGCCAAAGTCACACCTCTGCTAGTCTCCATGGACAGAAGATCCCTCTGACTCTGTATGGAGCAGCCAAAGTCACACCTCTGCTGGTCTCCATAGACAGAAGATCCCTCTGACCCTGTATGGAGCAGCCAAAGTCATACCTCTGGTGGTCTCCATGAAAAGAAGATCCCTCTGACCCTGTATGGAGCAGCCAAAGTCGCACCTCTACTGATCTGTATAGACAGAAGATTCCTCTGACCCTGTATGGAGCAGCCAAAGTCGCACCTCTACTGATCCGTATAGACAGAAGATCACTCTGACCCTGTATGGAGCAGCCAAAGTCACACCTCTGCTGGTCTCCATGGACAGAAGATCCCTCTGACCCTGTATGGAGCAGCCAAAGTCACACCTCTGCTTGTCTCCATGGACAGAAGATCCCGCGGACCCTGTATGGAGCAGCCTGAGACACACCTCTGCTTGTCTCCACAGACAGAAGATCCCTCTGACCCTGTATGGAGCATCCAAAGTCACACCTCTGATGGTCTCCATGGACAGAAGATCCCTCTGACCCTGTATGGAGCAGCCAAAGTCACACCTCTACTGGTGTCCATGGACAGAAGATCCCTCTGACCCTGTATGGAGCAGCCAAAGTCGCACCTCTGCTGGTCTCCATGGATAGACGATCCCTCTGACCCTGTATGGAGCAGCCAAAGTCACTTCCTCTGCTGGTCTCCATGGACAGAAGATCCCTCTGACCCTGTATGGAGCAGCCAAAGTCACACCTATGCTGGTCTCCATGGACAGAAGATCCCTCTGACCCTGTATGGAGCAGCCAAAGTAACATCTCTGCTGGTCTCCATGGACAGAAGCTCCCTCTGACCCTGTATGGAGCTGCCAAAGTCGCACCTCTACTGATCTGTATAGACAGAAGATCCCTCTGACCCTGTATGAAGCAGCCAAAGTCACACCTCTGCTGGTCTCCATGGACAGAAGATCCCTCTGACCCTGTATGGAGCAGCCAAAGTCACACCTCTGCTGGTCTCCATGGACAGAAGACCCTCTGACCCTGTATGGAGCAGCCAAAGTCACACCTCTGCTTGTCTCCATGGACAGAAGATCCCTCTGACCCTATATGGAGCAGCCAAAGTCACACCTCTGCTGGTCTCCATGGACAGAAGATCCCTCTGACCCTGTATGGAGCAGCCAAAGTCACACCTCTGCTGGTCTCCATGGACAGAAGATCCCTCTGACCCTGTATGGAGCAGCTAAAGTCACACCTCTGCTGGTCTCCATGGACAGAAGATTCCTCTGACCCTGTATGGAGCAGCCAAAGTCACACCTCTGATGGTCTCCATGGACAGAAGATCCCTCTGACCCTGTAGGGAGCAGCCAAAGTCGCACCTCTACTGATCCGTATAGACTGAAGATCCCTCTGACCCTGTATGGAGCAGCCAAAGTCACACCTCTGCTGGTCTCCATGGACAGAAGATCCCTCTGACCCTGTATGGAGCAGCCAAAGTCACACCTCTGCTGGTCTCCATGGACAGGAGATCCCTCTGACCCTGTATGGAGCAGCCAAAGTCGCACCTCTACTGATCCGTATAGACAAGATCCCTCTGACCCTGTATGGAGCAGCCAAAATCACACATCTGCTGGTCTCCATTGCCAGAAGATCCCTCTGCACTTGTAGGGACCGGACAAAGTCACACCTCTGCTGGTCTCCATGGATAGAAGATCCCTCTGCCCCTTGTGGGACCGGCCAAAATCACACCTCTGCTGGTCTCCATTGCCAGAAGATCCCTCTGCCCCTGTATGGAGCAGCCACAGTCACACCTCTGCTGGTCTCCATGGACAGAATATCCCTCTGACCCTGTATAGAGCACCCAAAGTCGCACCTCTGGTGGTCTCCATGGACAGAAGATCCCTCTGACCCTGTATGGAGCAGCCAAAGTCGCACCTCTGCTGGTCTCCATTGACAGAAGATCCCTCTGACCCTGTATGGAATAGCCAAAGTCACACCTCTGCTGGTCTCCATGGACAGAAGATTCCTCTGACCCTGTATGGAGCTGCCAAAGTCACACCGCTCCTGGTCTCCATGGACAGACGATCCCTCTGACCCTTTATGGAGCAGCCAAAGTCACACCTCTGCTGGTCTCCTTGGACAGAAGATCCCTCTGACCCTGTATGGAGCAGCCAAAGTCGCACCTCTACTGATCCGTATAGACAGAAGATCACTCAGACCCTGTATGGAGCAGCCAAAGTCACACCTCTGCTGGTCTCCATGGACAGAAGATCCCTCTGACCCTGTATGGAGCAGCCAAACTCGCACCTCTGATGGTCTCCATGGACAGAAATTCCCTCTGACCCTGTATGGAGCAGCCAAAGTCACACCTCTGGTGGTCTCCATGGAAATAAGATCCCTCTGACCCTGTATGGAGCAGCCAAAGTCGCACCTCTACTGATCCGTATAGACAGAAGATCCCTCCGACCCTGTATGGAGCAACCAATGTCACACCTCTGCTGGTCTCCATGGACAGAAGATCCCTCTGACCCTGTATGGAGCAGCCAAAATCACAGCTATGCTGGTCTCCATGGACAGAAGATCCCTCTGACCCTGTATGGAGATTCCAAAGTCACACCTCTGCTGGTCTCCATGGATAGACGATCCCTCTGACCCTTTACAGAGCAGCCAAAGTCACACCTCTGCTGGTCTCCATGGACAGAAGATCCCTCTGACCCTGTATGGAGCAGCCAAAGTCACACCTATGCTGGTCTCCATGGACAGAAGATCCTTCTGACCCTGTATGGAGCAGCCAAAGTCACACCTCTGCTGGTCTCCATGGACAGAAGATCCCTCTGACCCTGTATGGAGCAGCTAAAGTCACACCTCTGCTGGTCTCAATGGACAGAAGATTCCTCTGACCCTGTATGGAGCAGCCAAAGTCACACCTATGCTGGTCTCCAGGGACAGAAGATCCCTCTGACCCTATAGGGAGCAGCCAAAGTCGCCCCTCTACTGATCCGTATAGACTGAAGATCCCTCTGACCCTGTATGGAGCAGCCAAAGTCACACCTCTGCTGGTCTCCATGGACAGAAGATCCCTCTGACCCTGTATGGAGCAGCCAAAGTCACACCTCTGCTGGTCTCCATGGACAGAAGATCCCTCTGACCCTGTATGGAGCAGCCAAAGTCACACCTCTGCTGGTCTCCATGGATAGAAGACCCCTCTGCCCTTGTAGGGACTGGCCAAAGTCACACCTCTGCTGGTCTCTATGGACAGAAGATTCCTCTGCCCCTTGTAGGGACCGGCCAAAGTCACACCTCTGCTGGTCTCCATTGCCAGAAGATCCCTCTACCCCTGTATGGAGCAGCCACAGTCACACCTCTGCTGGTCTCCATGGACAGAAGATCCCTCTGACCCTGTATGGAGCACCCAAAGTCGCACCTCTTGTGGTCTCCATGGACAGAAGATCCCTCTGACCCTGTATGGAGCAGCCAAAGTCGCACCTCTGCTGGTCTCCATGGACAGAAGATCCCTCTGACCCTGTATGGAGCAGCCAAAGTCGCACCTCTGCTGGTCTCCATGGACAGAAGATCCCTCTGACCCTGTATGGAGCAGCCAAAGTCACACCGCTGCTGGTCTCCATGGACAGACGATCCCTCTGACCCTGTATGGAGCAGCCAAAGTCACACCTCTGCTGGTCTCCATTGCCAGAAGATCACTCTGCCTTTGTAGGGACTGTCCAAAGTCACACCTCTGCTGGTCTCCATTGCCAGAAGATTCCTCTGCCCTTGTAGGGACCGGCCTAAGTCACACCTCTGCTGGTCTCCATTGCCAGAAGATCCCTCTGCCCTTGTAGGGACCGGCCAAAGTCACACCTCTGCTGGTTTCCATGGACAGAAGATCCCTCTGACCATGTAGGGACAGACCGAAGTGACACCTCTGCTGGTCTCCATGGACAGAAGATCCCTCTGTCCCTTATGGAGCAGCCAAAGTCACACGTCTGCTGGTCTCCATGGACAGAAGATCCCTCTGACCCTGTATGGAGCAGCCAAAGTCGCACCTCTACTGATCCGTATAGACAGAAGATCCCTCCGACCCTGTATGGAGCAACCAATGTCACACCTCTGCTGGTCTCCATGGACAGAAGATCCCTCTGACCCTGTATGGAGCAGCCAAAATCACAGCTATGCTGGTCTCCATGGACAGAAGATCCCTCTGACCCTGTATGGAGATTCCAAAGTCACACCTCTGCTGGTCTCCATGGATAGACGATCCCTCTGACCCTTTACAGAGCAGCCAAAGTCACACCTCTGCTGGTCTCCATGGACAGAAGATCCCTCTGACCCTGTATGGAGCAGCCAAAGTCACACCTATGCTGGTCTCCATGGACAGAAGATCCTTCTGACCCTGTATGGAGCAGCCAAAGTCACACCTCTGCTGGTCTCCATGGACAGAAGATCCCTCTGACCCTGTATGGAGCAGCTAAAGTCACACCTCTGCTGGTCTCAATGGACAGAAGATTCCTCTGACCCTGTATGGAGCAGCCAAAGTCACACCTATGCTGGTCTCCAGGGACAGAAGATCCCTCTGACCCTATAGGGAGCAGCCAAAGTCGCCCCTCTACTGATCCGTATAGACTGAAGATCCCTCTGACCCTGTATGGAGCAGCCAAAGTCACACCTCTGCTGGTCTCCATGGACAGAAGATCCCTCTGACCCTGTATGGAGCAGCCAAAGTCACACCTCTGCTGGTCTCCATGGACAGAAGATCCCTCTGACCCTGTATGGAGCAGCCAAAGTCACACCTCTGCTGGTCTCCATGGATAGAAGACCCCTCTGCCCTTGTAGGGACTGGCCAAAGTCACACCTCTGCTGGTCTCTATGGACAGAAGATTCCTCTGCCCCTTGTAGGGACCGGCCAAAGTCACACCTCTGCTGGTCTCCATTGCCAGAAGATCCCTCTACCCCTGTATGGAGCAGCCACAGTCACACCTCTGCTGGTCTCCATGGACAGAAGATCCCTCTGACCCTGTATGGAGCACCCAAAGTCGCACCTCTTGTGGTCTCCATGGACAGAAGATCCCTCTGACCCTGTATGGAGCAGCCAAAGTCGCACCTCTGCTGGTCTCCATGGACAGAAGATCCCGCTGACCCTGTATGGAGCAGCCAAAGTCGCACCTCTGCTGGTCTCCATGGACAGAAGATCCCTCTGACCCTGTATGGAGCAGCCAAAGTCACACCGCTGCTGGTCTCCATGGACAGACGATCCCTCTGACCCTGTATGGAGCAGCCAAAGTCACACCTCTGCTGGTCTCCATTGCCAGAAGATCACTCTGCCTTTGTAGGGACTGTCCAAAGTCACACCTCTGCTGGTCTCCATTGCCAGAAGATTCCTCTGCCCTTGTAGGGACCGGCCTAAGTCACACCTCTGCTGGTCTCCATTGCCAGAAGATCCCTCTGCCCTTGTAGGGACCGGCCAAAGTCACACCTCTGCTGGTTTCCATGGACAGAAGATCCCTCTGACCATGTAGGGACAGACCGAAGTGACACCTCTGCTGGTCTCCATGGACAGAAGATCCCTCTGTCCCTTATGGAGCAGCCAAAGTCACACGTCTGCTGGTCTCCATGGACAGAAGATCCCTCTGACCCTGTATGGAGCAGCCAAAGTCACGCCTCTGCTGGTCTCCATGGATAGAAGATCCCTCTGACCCTGTATGGAGCAGCCAAACTCGCACCTCTGCTGGTCTCCATGGACAGAAGTTCCCGCTGACCCTGTATGGAGCAGCCAATGTCGCACCTCTGCTGGTCTCCATGGACAGAAGATCCCCCTGACCCTGTATGGAGCAGCCACAGTCACACCTCTGCTGGTCTCCATGGACAGAAGATCCCTCTGACTCTGTATGGAGCAGCCAAAGTCACGCCTCTGCTGGTCTCCATGGACAGAAGATCCCTCTGACCCTGTATGGAGAATCCAAAATCACGCCTCTGCTGGTCTCCATGGACAGAAGATCCCTCTGACCCTCATGGAGCAGCCAAAGTCACACCTCTGCTGGTCTCCATGGATAGAAGATCCCTCTGACCCTGTATGGAGCAGCCAAAGTCACGCCTCTGCTGGTCTCCATGGACAGAAGATCCCTCTGACCCTGTATGGAGCAGCCAAAGTCATGCCTCTGCTGGTCTCCATGGACAGAAGATCCTTCTGACCCTGTATGGAGCAGCCAAAGTCGCACCTCTGCTGGTCTGCATGGACAGAAGATCCCTCTGACCCTGTATGGAGCAGCCAAAGTCACACCTATGCTGGTCTCCAGGGACAGAAGATCCCTCTGACTCTATAGGGAGCAGCCAAAGTCGCACCTCTACTGATCCGTATAGACAGAAGATCCCTCTGACCCTGTATGGAGCACACAAAGTCACACCTCTGCTGGTCTCCATGGATAGAAGATCCCTCTGCCCTTATAGGGACCGGACAAAGTCACACCTCTGCTGGTCTCCATGGACAGAAATTCCCTCTGACCCTGTATGGAGCAGCCAAAGTCACACCTCTGGTGGTCTCCATGGAAATAAGATCCCTCTGACCCTGTATGGAGCAGCCAAAGTCGCACCTCTACTGATCCGTATAGACAGAAGATCCCTCTGACCCTGTATGGAGCAGCCAATGTCACACCTCTGCTGGTCTCCATGGACAGAAGATCCCTCTGACCCTGTATGGAGCAGCCAAAATCACAGCTATGCTGGTCTCCATGGACAGAAGATCCCTCTGACCCTGTATGGAGATTCCAAAGTTACACCTCTGCTGGTCTCCATGGATAGACGATCCCTCTGACCCTTTACGGAGCAGCCAAAGTCACACCTCTTCTGGTCTCCATGGACAGAAGATCCCTCTGACCCTGTATGGAGCAGCCAAAGTCACACCTATGCTGGTCTCCATGGACAGAAGATCCTTCTGACCCCGTATGGAGCAGCTAAAGTCACACCTCTGCTGGTCTCAATGGACAGAAGATTCCTCTGACCCTGTATGGAGCAGCCAAAGTCACACCTATGCTGGTCTCCAGGGACAGAAGATCCCTCTGACCCTATAGGGAGCAGCCAAAGTCGCCCCTCTACTGATCCGTATAGACTGAAGATCCCTCTGACCCTGTATGGAGCAGCCAAAGTCACACCTCTGCTGGTCTCCATGGACAGAAGATCCCTCTGACCCTGTATGGAGCAGCCAAAGTCACACCTCTGCCGGTCTCCATGGACAGGAGATCCTTCTGACCCTGTATGGAGCAGCCAAAGTCACACCTCTGCTGGTCTCCATGGACAGAAGATCCCTCTGACCCTGTATGCAGCAACCAAAGTCGCACCTCTACTGATCCGTATAGACAGAAGATCCCTCTGACCCTGTATGGAGCTGCCAAAGTCACACCGCTCCTGGTCTCCATGGACAGACGATCCCTCTGACCCTTTATGGAGCAGCCAAAGTCGCACCTCTACTGATCCGTATAGACAGAAGATCACTCAGACCCTGTATGGAGCAGCCAAAGTCACACCTCTGCTGGTCTCCATGGACAGAAGATCCCTCTGACCCTGTATGGAGCAGCCAAACTTGCACCTCTGATGGTCTCCATGGACAGAAATTCCCTCTGACCCTGTATGGAGCAGCCAAAGTCACACCTCTGGTGGTCTCCATGGAAATAAGATCCCTCTGACCCTGTATGGAGTAGCCAAAGTCGCACCTCTACTGATCCGTATAGACAGAAGATCCCTCCGACCCTGTGTGGAGCAACCAATGTCACACCTCTGCTGGTCTCCATGGACAGAAGATCCCTCTGACCCTGTATGGAGCAGCCAAAATCACAGCTATGCTGGTCTCCATGGACAGAAGATCCCTCTGACCCTGTATGGAGATTCCAAAGTCACACCTCTGCTGGTCTCCATGGATAGACGATCCCTCTGACCCTTTACAGAGCAGCCAAAGTCACACCTCTGCTGGTCTCCATGGACAGAAGATCCCTCTGACCCTGTATGGAGCAGCCAAAGTCACACCTATGCTGGTCTCCATGGACAGAAGATCCTTCTGACCCTGTATGGAGCAGCCAAAGTCACACCTCTGCTGGTCTCCATGGACAGAAGATCCCTCTGACCCTGTATGGAGCAGCTAAAGTCACACCTCTGCTGGTCTCAATGGACAGAAGATTCCTCTGACCCTGTATGGAGCAGCCAAAGTCACACCTATGCTGGTCTCCAGGGACAGAAGATCCCTCTGACCCTATAGGGAGCAGCCAAAGTCGCCCCTCTACTGATCCGTATAGACTGAAGATCCCTCTGACCCTGTATGGAGCAGCCAAAGTCACACCTCTGCTGGTCTCCATGGACAGAAGATCCCTCTGACCCTGTATGGAGCAGCCAAAGTCACACCTCTGCTGGTCTCCATCGACAGGAGATCCTTCTGACCCTGTATGGAGCAGCCAAAGTCACACCTCTGCTGGTCTCCATGGACAGAAGATCCCTCTGACCCTGTATGGAGCAGCCAAAGTCACACCTCTGCTGGTCTCCATGGATAGAAGACCCCTCTGCCCTTGTAGGGACTGGCCAAAGTCACACCTCTGCTGGTCTCTATGGACAGAAGATTCCTCTGCCCCTTGTAGGGACCGGCCAAAGTCACACCTCTGCTGGTCTCCATTGCCAGAAGATCCCTCTACCGCTGTATGGAGCAGCCACAGTCACACCTCTGCTGGTCTCCATGGACAGAAGATCCCTCTGACCCTGTTTGGAGCACCCAAAGTCGCACCTCTTGTGGTCTCCATGGACAGAAGATCCCTCTGACCCTGTATGGAGCAGCCAAAGTCGCACCTCTGCTGGTCTCCATGGACAGAAGATCCCTCTGACCCTGTATGGAGCAGCCAAAGTCGCACCTCTGCTGGTCTCCATGAACAGAAGATCCCTCTGACCCTGTATGGAGCAGCCAAAGTCACACCGCTGCTGGTCTCCATGGACAGACGATCCCTCTGACCCTGTATGGAGCAGCCAAAGTCATACCTCTGCTGGTCTCCATTGCCAGAAGATCACTCTGCCTTTGTAGGGACTGTCCAAAATCACACCTCTGCTGGTCTCCATTGCCAGAAGATTCCTCTGCCCTTGTAGGGACCGGCCTAAGTCACACCTCTGCTGGTCTCCATTGCCAGAAGATCCCTCTGCCCTTGTAGGGACCGGCCAAAGTCACACCTCTGCTGGTCTCCATGGACAGAAGATCCCTCTGACCATGTAGGGACAGACCGAAGTGACACCTCTGCTGGTCTCCATGGACAGAAGATCCCTCTGTCCCTTATGGAGCAGCCAAAGTCACACGTCTGCTGGTCTCCATGGACAGAAGATCCCTCTGACCCTGTATGGAGCAGCCAAAGTCACGCCTCTGCTGGTCTCCATGGATAGAAGATCCCTCTGACCCTGTATGGAGCAGCCAAACTCGCACCTCTGCTGGTCTCCATGGACAGAAGATCCCGCTGACCCTGTATGGAGCAGCCAATGTCGCACCTCTGCTGGTCTCCATGGACAGAAGATCCCCCTGACCCTGTATGGAGCAGCCACAGTCACACCTCTGCTGGTCTCCATGGACAGAAGATCCCTCTGACTCTGTATGGAGCAGCCAAAGTCACGCCTCTGCTGGTCTCCATGGACAGAAGATCCCTCTGACCCTGTATGGAGAATCCAAAATCACGCCTCTGCTGGTCTCCATGGACAGAAGATCCCTCTGACCCTCATGGAGCAGCCAAAGTCACACCTCTGCTGGTCTCCATGGATAGAAGATCCCTCTGACCCTGTATGGAGCAGCCAAAGTCACGCCTCTGCTGGTCTCCATGGACAGAAGATCCCTCTGACCCTGTATGGAGCAGCCAAAGTCATGCCTCTGCTGGTCTCCATGGACAGAAGATCCCTCTGACCCTGTATGGAGCAGCCAAAGTCGCACCTCTGCTGGTCTCCATGGACAGAAGATCCCTCTGACCCTGTATGGAGCAGCCAAAGTCACACCTATGCTGGTCTCCAGGGACAGAAGATCCCTCTGACCCTATAGGGAGCAGCCAAAGTCGCACCTCTACTGATCCGTATAGACAGAAGATCCCTCTGACCCTGTATGGAGCACACAAAGTCACACCTCTGCTGGTCTCCATGGATAGAAGATCCCTCTGCCCTTATAGGGACCGGACAAAGTCACACCTCTGCTGGTCTCCATGGACAGAAATTCCCTCTGACCCTGTATGGAGCAGCCAAAGTCACACCTCTGGTGGTCTCCATGGAAATAAGATCCCTCTGACCCTGTATGGAGCAGCCAAAGTCGCACCTCTACTGATCCGTATAGACAGAAGATCCCTCTGACCCTGTATGGAGCAGCCAATGTCACACCTCTGCTGGTCTCCATGGACAGAAGATCCCTCTGACCCTGTATGGAGCAGCCAAAATCACAGCTATGCTGGTCTCCGTGGACAGAAGATCCCTCTGACCCTGTATGGAGATTCCAAAGTCACACCTCTGCTGGTCTCCATGGATAGACGATCCCTCTGACCCTTTACGGAGCAGCCAAAGTCACACCTCTGCTGGTCTCCATGGACAGAAGATCCCTCTGACCCTGTATGGAGCAGCCAAAGTCACACCTATGCTGGTCTCCATGGACAGAAGATCCTTCTGACCCCGTATGGAGCAGCCAAAGTCACACCTCTGCTGGTCTCCATGGACAGAAGATCCCTCTGACCCTGTATGGAGCAGCTAAAGTCACACCTCTGCTGGTCTCAATGGACAGAAGATTCCTCTGACCCTGTATGGAGCAGCCAAAGTCACACCTATGCTGGTCTCCAGGGACAGAAGATCCCTCTGACCCTATAGGGAGCAGCCAAAGTCGCCCCTCTACTGATCCGTATAGACTGAAGATCCCTCTGACCCTGTATGGAGCAGCCAAAGTCACACCTCTGCTGGTCTCCATGGACAGAAGATCCCTCTGACCCTGTATGGAGCAGCCAAAGTCACACCTCTGCTGGTCTCCATGGACAGAAGATCCCTCTGACCCTGTATGCAGCAACCAAAGTCGCACCTCTACTGATCCGTATAGACAGAAGATCCCTCTGACCCTGTATGGAGCAGCCAAAGTCACACCTCTGCTGGTCTCCATGGATAGAAGACCCCTCTGCCCTTGTAGGGACTGGCCAAAGTCACACCTCTGCTGGTCTCCATGGACAGAAGATTCCTCTGCCCCTTGTAGGGACCGGCCAAAGTCACACCTCTGCTGGTCTCCATTGCCAGAAGATCCCTCTACCCCTGTATGGAGCAGCCACAGTCACACCTCTGCTGGTCTCCATGGACAGAAGATCCCTCTGACCCTGTATGGAGCACCCAAAGTCGCACCTCTTGTGGTCTCCATGGACAGAAGATCCCTCTGACCCTGTATGGAGCAGCCAAAGTCGCACCTCTGCTGGTCTCCATGGACAGAAGATCCCTCTGACCCTGTATGGAGCAGCCAAAGTCGCACCTCTGCTGGTCTCCATGGACAGAAGATCCCTCTGACCCTTTATGGAGCAGCCAAAGTCGCACCGCTGCTGGTCTCCATGGACAGACGATCCCTCTGACCCTGTATGGAGCAGCCAAAGTCACACCTCTGCTGGTCTCCATTGCCAGAAGATCACTCTGCCTTTGTAGGGACTGTCCAAAGTCACACCTCTGCTGGTCTCCATTGCCAGAAGATTCCTCTGCCCTTGTAGGGGCCGGCCTAAGTCACACCTCTGTTGGTCTCCATTGCCAGAAGATCCCTCTGCCCTTGTAGGGACCGGCCACAGTCACACCTCTGCTGGTCTCCATGGACAGAAGTTCCCTCTGACCATGTAGGGACAGACCGAAGTGACACCTCTGCTGGTCTCCATGGACAGAAGATCCCTCTGTCCCTTATGGAGCAGCCAAAGTCACACGTCTGCTGGTCTCCATGGACAGAAGATCCCTCTGACCCTGTATGGAGCAGCCAAAGTCACGCCTCTGCTGGTCTCCATGGATAGAAGATCCCTCTGACCCTGTATGGAGCAGCCAAACTCGCACCTCTGCTGGTCTCCATGGACAGAAGATCCCGCTGACCCTGTATGGAGCAGCCAATGTCGCACCTCTGCTGGTCTCCATGGACAGAAGATCCCCCTGACCCTGTATGGAGCAGCCACAGTCACACCTCTGCTGGTCTCCATGGACAGAAGATCCCTCTGACTCTGTATGGAGCAGCCAAAGTCACGCCTCTGCTGGTCTCCATGGACAGAAGATCCCTCTGACCCTGTATGGAGAAGCCAAAATCACGCCTCTGCTGGTCTCCATGGACAGAAGATCCCTCTGACCCTTATGGAGCAGCCAAAGTCACACCTCTGCTGGTCTCCATGGATAGAAGATCCCTCTGACCCTGTATGGAGCAGCCAAAGTCACGCCTCTGCTGGTCTCCATGGACAGAAGATCCCTCTGACCCTGTATGGAGCAGCCAAAGTCATGCCTCTGCTGGTCTCCATGGACAGAAGATCCCTCTGACCCTGTATGGAGCAGCCAAAGTCGCACCTCTGCTGGTCTCCATGGACAGAAGATCCCGCTGACCCTGTATGGAGCAGCCAATGTCGCACCTCTGCTGGTCTCCATGGACAGAAGATCCCTCTGACCCTGTATCGAGCAGCCAAAGTCACACCTATGCTGGTCTCCATGGACAGAAGATCCTTCTGACCCTGTATGGAGCAGCCAAAGTCACACCTCTGCTGGTCTCCATGGACAGAAGATCCCTCTGACCCTGTATGGAGCAGCTAAAGTCACACCTCTGATGGTCTCAATGGACAGAAGATTCCTCTGACCCTGTATGGAGCAGCCAAAGTCACACCTATGCTGGTCTCCAGGGACAGAAGATCCCTCTGATCCTATAGGGAGCAGCCAAAGTCGCACCTCTACTGATCGGTATAGACTGAAGATCCCTCTGACCCTGTATGGAGCAGCCAAAGTCACACCTCTGCTGGTCTCCATGGACAGAAGATCCCTCTGACCCTGTATGGAGCAGCCAAAGTCACACCTCTACTGGTCTCCATGGACAGGAGATCCTTCTGACCCTGTATGGAGCAGCCAAAGTCACACCTCTGCTGGTCTCCATGGACAGAAGATCCCTATGACCCTGTATGGAGCAGCCAAAGTCGCACCTCTACTGATCCGTATAGACAGAAGATCCCTCTGACCCTGTATGGAGCAGACAAAGTCACACCTCTGCTGGTCTCCATGGATAGAAGATCCCTCTGCCCTTATAGGGACCGGACAAAGTCACACCTCTGCTGGTCTCTATGGACAGAAGATTCCTCTGCCCCTTGTAGGGACCGGCCAAAGTCACACCTCTGCTGTTCTCCATTGCCAGAAGATCCCTCTACCCCTGTATGGAGCAGCCACAGTCACACCTCTGCTGGTCTCCATGGACAGAAGAACCCTCTGACCCTGTATGGAATACCCAAAGTCGCACCTCTGGTGTTCTCCATGGACAGAAGATCCCTCTGACCCTGTATGGAGCAGCCAAAGTCGCACCTCTGCTGGTCTCCATGGACAGAAGATCCCTCTGACCCTGTTTGGAGCAGCAAAAGTCCCACCGCAGCTGCTCTCAATGGACAGACGATCCCTCCGACCCTGTATGGAGCAGCCAAAGTCACACCTCTGCTGGTCTCCATGGACAGAAGATCCCTCTGACCCTGCATGGAGCAGCCAAAGTCACACCTCTGCTGGTCTCCATGGACAGAAGATCCCTCTGACCCTGCATGGAGCAGCCAAAGTCACACCTCTGCTGGTCTCCATGGACAGAAGATCCCTCTGACCCTGCATGGAGCAGCCAAAGTTACACCTCTGCTGGTCTCCATGAAGAAAAGATCCCTCTGGCCCTGTATGGAGCAGTGAAAGTCACACCTCTGCTGGTCTCCATGGACAGAAGATCCCTCTGACCCTGTATGGAGAAGCCAAAGTTGCACCTCTACTGATCCGTATAGACAGAAGATTCTTCTGACCCTGTATGGAGCAGCCAAAGTCACACCTCTGCTGATCTCCATGGACAGAAGATCCCTCTGACCCTGTATGGAGCAGCCAAAGTCGTACCTCTACTGATCCGTATAGACAGAAGATCCCTCTGACCCTGTATCGAGCAGCCAATATCACACCTCTGCTGGTCTCCATGGACAGAAGATCCCTCTGACCCTGTATGGAGCTGCCAAAGTCGCACCTCTGCTGGTCTCCATGGACAGAAGATCACGCTGACCCTGTATGAAGCAGCCAATGTCGCACCTCTGCTGGTCTCCATGGACAGACGATCCCTCTGGCCCTGTATGGAGCAGTGAAAGTCACACCTCTGCTGGTCTCCATGGACAGAAGATCCCTCTGACCCTGTATGGAGAAGCCAAAGTTGCACCTCTACTGATCCGTATAGACAGAAGATTCTTCTGACCCTGTATGGAGCAGCCAAAGTCGCACTTCTGCTGGTCTCTATGGACAGAAGATCCCTCTGACCCTGTATGGAGCAGCCAGTCGCACCTCTACTGATCCGTATAGACAGAAGATCCCTCTGACCCTGTATCGAGCAGCCAATGTCACACCTCTGCTGGTCTCCATGGACAGAAGATCCCTCTGACCCTGTATGGAGCAGCCAAAGTCGCACCTCTGCTGGTCTCCATGGACAGAAGATCCCGCTGACCCTGTATGAAGCAGCCAATGTCGCACCTCTGCTGGTCTCCATGGACAGAAGATCCCTCTGACCCTGTATGGAGCAGCCAAAGTCGCACCTCTGCTGGTCTCCATGGACAGAAGATCCCGCTGACCCTGTATGAAGCAGCCAATGTCTCACCTCTGCTGGTCTCCATGGACAGACAATCCCTCTGACCCTGTATGGAGCAGCCAAAGTCGCACCTCTACTGATCCGTATAGACAGAAGATCCCTCTGACCCTGTATGGAGCAGCCAAAGTCACACCTCTTCTGGTCTCCATGGACAGAAGATCCCTCTGACCCTGCATGGAGCAGCCAAAGTTACACCTCTGCTGGTCTCCATGAAGAGAAGATCCCTCTGGCCCTGTATGGAGCAGTGAAAGTCACACCTCTGCTGGTCTCCATGGACAGAAGCTCCCTCTGACCCTGTATGGAGAAGCCAAAGTTGCACCATTACTGATCCGTATAGACAGAAGATTCTTCTGACCCTGTATGGAGCAGCCAAAGTCGCACCTCTGCTGGTCTCCATGGACAGAAGATCCCTCTGACCCTGTTTGGAGCAGCCAAAGTCACACCTCTGCTGGTCTCCATGGACAGAAGATCCCTCTGACCCTGTATGGAGCAGCCAAAGTCGCACCTCTACTGATCCGTATAGACAGAAGATCCCTCTGACCCTGTATCGAGCAGCCAATGTCACACCTCTGCTGGTCTCCATGGACAGAAGATCCCTCTGACCCTGTATGGAGCAGCCAGAGACACACCTCTACTGGTCTCCATGGACAGAAGATCCCTCTGAGCCTGTATGGAGCAGCCAAAGTCACACCTCTGCTGGTCTCCATGGACAGAAGATCCCTCTTACCCTGTATGGAGCAGCCAAAGTCACACCTCTGCTGGTCTCCATGGACAGAAGATCCCTCTGACCCTGTATGGAGCAGCCAATGTCACACCTCTGCTGGTCTCCATGGACAGAAGATCCCTCTGACCCTGTATGGAGCAGCCAGAGACACACCTCTACTGCTCTCCATGGACAGAAGATCCCTCTGAGCCTGTATGGAGCAGCCAAAGTCACACCTCTGCTGGTCTCCATGGACAGAAGATCCCTCTGACCCTGTATGGAGCAGCCAAAGTCACACCTCTGCTGGTCTCCATGGACAGAAGATCCCTCTGACCCTGTATGGAGCAGCCAATGTCACACCTCTGCTGGTCTCCATGGACAGAAGATCCCTCTGACCCTGCATGGAGCAGCCAAAGTTACACCTCTGTTGGTCTCCATGAAGAGAAGATCCCTCTGGCCCTGTATGGAGCAGTGAAAGTCACACCTCTGCTGGTCTCCATGGACAGAAGCTCCCTCTGACCCTGTATGGAGAAGCCAAAGTTGCACCATTACTGATCCGTATAGACAGAAGATTCTTCTGACCCTGTAGGGAGCAGCCAAAGTCGCACCTCTGCTGGTCTCCATGGACAGAAGATCCCTCTGACCCTGTTTGGAGCAGCCAAAGTCACACCTCTGCTGGTCTCCATGGACAGAAGATCCCTCTGACCCTGTATGGAGCAGCCAAAGTCGCACCTCTACTGATCCGTATAGACAGAAGATCCCTCTGACCCTGTATCGAGCAGCCAATGTCACACCTCTGCTGGTCTCCATGGACAGAAGATCCCTCTGACCCTGTATGGAGCAGCCAGAGACACACCTCTACTGGTCTCCATGGACAGAAGATCCCTCTGACCCTGTATGGAGCAGCCAAAGTCACACCTCTGCTGGTCTCCATGGACAGAAGATCCCTCTGACCCTGTATGGAGCAGCCAGAGTCACACCTCTGCTGGTCTCCATGGACAGAAGATCCCTCTGACCCTGTATGGAGCAGCCAGTGTCACACCTCTGCTGGTCTCCATGGACAGAAGATCCCTCTGACCCTGTATGGAGCAGCCAGAGACACACCTCTACTGCTCTCCATGGACAGAAGATCCCTCTGACCCTGTATGGAGCAGCCAGAGACACACCTCTACTGGTCTCCATGGACAGAAGATCCCTCTGAGCCTGTATGGAGCAGCCAAAGTCATACCTCTGCTGGTCTCCATGGACAGAAGATCCCTCTGACCCTGTATGGAGCAGCCAAAGTCACACCTCTGCTGGTCTCCATGGACAGAAGATCCCTCTGACCCTGTATGGAGCAGCCAATGTCACACCTCTGCTGGTCTCCATGGACAGAAGATCCCTCTGACCCTGTATGGAGCAGCCAGAGACACACCTCTACTGCTCTCCATGGACAGAAGATCCTTCTGACCCTGTATGGAGCAGCCAAAGTCACACCTCTGCTGGTCTCCATGGACAGAAGATCCATCTGACCCTGTATGGAGCAGCCAAAGTCACACCTCTGCTGGTCTCCATGGACAGAAGATCCCTCTGACCCTGTATGGAGCAGCCAAAGTCACACCTCTGCTGGTCTCCATGGACAGAATATCCCTCTGACCCTGTATGGAGCAGCTAAAGTCACACCTCTGCTGGTCTCCATGGACAGAAGATTCCTCTGACCCTGTATGGAGCAGCCAAAGTCACACCTCTGATGGTCTCCATGGACAGAAGATCCCTCTGACCCTGTAGGGAGCAGCCAAAGTCGCACCTCTACTGATCCGTATAGACTGAAGATCTCTCTGACCCTGTATGGAGCAGCCAAAGTCACACCTCTGCTGGTCTCCATGGACAGAAGATCCCTCTGACCCTGTATGGAGCAGCCAAAGTCACACCTCTGCTGGTCTCCATGGACAGAAGATCCCTCTGACCATGTATGGAGCTGCCAAAGTCGCACCTCTACTGATCCGTATAGACAGAAGATCCCTCTGCCCTTGTAGGGACCGGCCAAAGTCACACCTCTGCTGGTCTCCATGGACAGAAGATCCCTCTGACCCTGTATGGAGAAGCCAAAGTCACACCTCTGCTGGTCTCCATTGCCAGAAGATCCCTCTGACCCTGTATGGAGCAGCCAAAGTCACACCTCTGCTGGTCTCCATGGACAGAAGATCCCTCTGACCATGTATGGAGCTGCCAAAGTCGCACCTCTACTGATCCGTATAGACAGATCCCTTTGCCCTTGTAGGGACCGGCCAAAGTCACACCTCTGCTGGTCTCCATGGACAGAAGATCCCTCTTCCCTTGTAGGGACCGGCCAAAGTCACACCTCTGCTTTTCTCCATGGACAGGAGATCCCTCTGCCCTTGTAGGCACCGGCCAAAGTCACACCTCTGCTGGTCTCCATTGCCAGAAGATCCCTCTGCCCTTGTAGGAATCGGCCAAAGTCACACCTCTGCTGGTCTCCATTGCCAGAAGAGCCATCTGTCCCTTATGGAGCAGCCAAAGTCACACCTCTGCTGGTCTCCATTGCCAGAAGAGCCATCTGTCCCTTATGGAGCAGCCAAAGTCACGCCTCTGCTGGTCTCCATGGACAGAAGATCCTCTGTCCCTTATGGAGCAGCCAAAGTCACACCTCTGCTGGTCTCCATGGACAGAAGATCCCTCTGACCATGTATGGAGCAGCCAAAGTCACACCTCTGCTGGTCTCCATGGACAGAAGATCCCTCTGACCCTGTATGGAGCAGCCAAAGTCACACCTCTGCTGGTCTCCATGGATAGAAGATCCCTCTGACCCTGTATGGAGCAGCCAAAGTCATGCCTCTGCTGGTCTCCATGGACAGAAGATCCCTCTGACCCTATATGGAGCAGCCACAGTCACACCTCTGCTGGTCTCCATGGACAGAAAATCCTTCTGACCCTGTATGGAGCAGCCAAAGTCACACCTCTGCTGGTCTCCATGGACAGAAGATCCCTCTGACCATGTATGGAGCAGCCAAAGTCGCACCTCTGCTGGTCTCCATGGACAGAAGATCCCTCTGACCCTGTATGGAGCAGCCAAAGTCGCGTCTCTGCTGGTCTCCATGGACAGAAGATTCCTCTGACCCTGTATGAAGCAGCCAGTCGCACCTCTGCTGGTCTCCATGGACAGAAGATCCCTCTGACCCTGTATGGAGCAGCCAAAGTCACACCTCTGCTGGTATCCATGGACAGACGATCCCTCTGACCCCGTATGGAGCAGCCAAAGTCACAGCTCTGCTGGTCTCCATGGACAGAAGATCCCTTTACCCTGTATGGAGCAGCCAAAGTCACACCTCTGCTGGTCTCCATGGACAGAAGATCCCTCTGACCCTGTATGGAGCAGCCAAAGTCACACCTCTGCTAGTCTCCATGGACAGAAGATCCCTCTGACTCTGTATGGAGCAGCCAAAGTCACACCTCTGCTGGTCTCCATAGACAGAAGATCCCTCTGACCCTGTATGGAGCAGCCAAAGTCTCAACTCTGCTGGTCTCCATGGACAGAAGATCCCTCTGACCCTGTATGGAGCAGCCAAAGTCACACCTCTGGTGGTCTCCATGAAAAGAAGATTCCTCTGACCCTGTATGGAGCAGCCAAAGTCGCACCTCTACTGATCCGTATAGACAGAAGATTCCTCTGACCCTGTATGGAGCAGCCAAAGTCGCACCTCTACTGATCCGTATAGACAGAAGATCACTCTGACCCTGTATGGAGCAGCCAAAGTCACACCTCTGCTGGTCTCCATAGACAGAAGATCCCTCTGACCCTGTATGGAGCAGCCAAAGTCACACCTCTGCTTGTCTCCATGGACAGAAGATCCCGCGGACCCTGTATGGAGCAGCCTGAGACACACCTCTGCTTGTCTCCACAGACAGAAGATCCCTCTGACCCTGTATGGAGCATCCAAAGTCACACCTCTGATGGTCTCCATGGACAGAAGATCCATCTGACCCTGTATGGAGCAGCCAAAGTCACACCTCTGCTGGTGTCTGTTAGAAAGGATAGACGAACCGGGAGGGTCGGCCGGGGTCAGGAGGAGAGGTCTCCGGGGGGAGCCGTCTCCAGCGATCGTACAGACAAGTAACTTCCCCCCCACAGACAGATATCACACACGGATAAGGTTCAGTGTTCTTTATAAGCACTTCTTAAGGTACGGTTGAATGGTACAAGGAGGTCTGGACTCAGGGGTCCCCTCGATTCAAGTCTCTCAAAGTAGGGTAAGGGGTAGCGGGACAGTCTGTCTACCAGTCAGGTAGTTTGGATGAGATGATGATTAGCTCACAATCCTCGAGCTTAGTTGGTGCGGGCCGCGGCAGCGCCAGCAGGTCCCGAAAAGATGGTCGATGGACGGTCCGCGGCAGCGCCAGCAGGTCCCGGTGAGGATGGTCGTTACAACGGGCCGCGGCAGCGCCAGCAGGTCCCGGAAAGATGGTCGATGTACGGTCCGCGGCAGCGCCAGCAGGTCCCGGTGAGGATGGTCGTTACAACGGGCCGTGGCAGCGCCAGCAGGTCCCGACGAGGATGGATGTTGTAGAAGGCCGCGGCAGCGCCAGCAGGCAGGACGATGGTTCACAAGAGCGGGCTACGGCAGCGCCAGTAGTCCGTCAAGGCTGAGTTCTCTCGGTGTCTCTCGACTCCAGGATACAACTGCCTTCCTGCTCCGGAGTTGCCCCAGTTATAGGGCAGGCGCTCTTTGATGTCCGGACCCTCGCACTTGGAGGTCGGAGGGCCCGGGATGAAGGTGTCCAGACACCCAGCAGGGGGTGGAGCCAGCGCCTGGGGGAGTTGGAGGCGATCGGCACCTGGCGGGGGAAGAGCTCTTGACACTTCGTCCTCCCATTGACCTGCCAAGTGTTCCGCTCACCTCCCGGGTGGATGGTGGTGCCGGGATGTCGGGGCCGGTCAGGCCCGGGGTTAGGGTCGGGGTGAGGCCACGCGGCCTCGTGGTGCAGGGCCCAAGATGGCGGCTTGAACCGGCCGGGGGAGCCGGTGAGGCTGGGCCCCGTGATGAGTAGAGGTCCGAGGGCAGAAGATCCGTCGGGAGACGGGGTACGGGTGCTTTTCGTGGGTTATGCCTGGCGGGCCGGAGCTCGGGCCCTGTCGTGCGGGGAGGGAGCAAGCCCTTCGTGTGGCCTGTCCAACATGCGTCCCCCCCCAGCTGAAGGCGGGGAGAGTCACCCATCTCCTTGGGGACTCTCTTCGTCGAGGCGGAAAAAGCGGGACAGGCCATCCGCGTTGGCGTGGTCTTGGCCTGGTCGGTGCTCCACAGTGGAGTCCATTCCCTGCAGGGAAATGGACCAGCGCAAGAGTTTTGGGTTCTCCCCCCGCATCTGCATCAGCCACTGCAGGGGTCGATGGTCGGTTTGTACCCGGAAGTGGGTACCGAAGAGATAGGGCCGGAGCTTTTTGAGGGCCCACACCACTGCGAAGGCCTCCCTCTCGATGGTGCTCCAGCGCTGTTCTCGGGCCAGGAGACGTCGACTGATGAAGGCCACCGGCTGGTCATGACCTTCGGGGTTTAACTGAGAAAGGAGCCGGTGAGGCTGGGCCCCGTGATGAGTAGAGGTCCGAGGGCAGAAGATCCGTCGGGAGACGGGGTACGGGTGCTTTTCGTGGGTTATGCCTGGCGGGCCGGAGCTCGGGCCCTGTCGTGCGGGGAGGGAGCAAGCCCTTCGTGTGGCCTGTCCAACATGCGTCCCCCCCAGCTGAAGGCGGGGAGAGTCACCCATCTCCTTGGGGACTCTCTTCGTCGAGGCGGAAAAAGCGGGACAGGCCATCCGCGTTGGCGTGGTCTTGGCCTGGTCGGTGCTCCACAGTGGAGTCCATTCCCTGCAGGGAAATGGACCAGCGCAAGAGTTTTGGGTTCTCCCCCCGCATCTGCATCAGCCACTGCAGGGGTCGATGGTCGGTTTGTACCCGGAAGTGGGTACCGAAGAGATAGGGCCGGAGCTTTTTGAGGGCCCACACCACTGCGAAGGCCTCCCTCTCGATGGTGCTCCAGCGCTGTTCTCGGGCCAGGAGACGTCGACTGATGAAGGCCACCGGCTGGTCATGACCTTCGGGGTTTAACTGAGAAAGGACGGCTCCGATGCCGTGGTTGGAGGCGTCGGTCTGTACCATGAATTCCCGACTGTAATCGGGGGCCTGGAGCACAGGGGCGGTGCATAGAGCGGCCTTCAGCTTCTCGAAGGCCGCTTGACAATCGGGGGTCCAGTTAATCCGCTTCGGCTGGTTCTTGGACGTGAGACCCGTGAGGGGCCCCACGATGCTGCCGTAGTCCTTCACGAACCGCCGGTAGTAGCCGGTGAGCCCCAAGAAGGCTCGGACCTCGGTCTGGGTGACGGGGGGCTGCCAGGACTGGATGGCAGCAATCTTAAGTTGTAGCGGGGCCACCAGCCCGCTTCCCACTTGGTGCCCAAGGTAGGTCACAGACCCTTGGCCAATTTGGCACTTGCCGGCCTTAATTGTGAGGCCGGCCCGCTGGAGGGCCTGTAGGACCTCTTGGAGGTGACGGAGGTGGTCGGGCCAGTGGTGGCTGTATACAGCGATATCGTCCAGGTAGGCAGCGCTGAATTCTTCGAGCCCCGCCAAGACCTGGTTCACGAGGCGTTGAAACGTGGCGGGGGCATTCTTCATGCCGAAGGGCATGACCTTGAATTGGTAGTGGCCATCGGGGGTAGAGAAGGCTGACCGTTCCTGAGCCCTGGGTGTGAGGCCGATCTGCCAGTAGCCCGCTGTTAGGTCGAAGATACTGAGGTAGCGGGCGGCCCCCAGCCGGTGTATCAGCTCGTCTGCTCGGGGGATCGGATGAGCGTCGGTCCGGGTGACAGCGTTCAAGCCCCGGTAGTCGACGCAGAATCTCCGTTCAGGTGCAGTGCCGGGGGCAGCGGCTTTGGGGACCAATACAACCGGACTGGCCCAGGGACTGTCCGAGGGCTCGATGACCCCGATTGTGAGCATCTTGGCCACCTCCTCCTGTATGCAGGCCCGTACCCGATCTGGTACGCGGTAGGCCCGGTGTCGGACAGGGGGACTGTCCCCGGTGTCCACGTCGTGCAAACACCAAGGGGTGACCCCGGGGGTGAGGGAGAACAGGGTAGCGAACTGCAGCAGGAGGTTCCGGCACCCCTGGCGTTGCTCCGAAGTGAGGGCGTCAGAGAGCCGGACCCCGTCCACGGAGCCGTCATTCTCCTGAGTCTTCAGAAGATCCGGCAGGGGTTCGGAGTCTTCCTCTGCCCCACTGTCCGTAGCCATCAGGAGGCTGAGTTCTGAGCGCACAAAGTGTGGTTTGAGTCGGTTGGTGTGGAGGACCCGAAGGGGGTTCCGGGAGGTCCCCAGGTCGATGAGGTAAGTGACGGGGCTTTTGCGCTCGACCACTTTGAAGGGACCCGTCCACTTATCTTGCAAGGCACATGGTTCGGTGGGGGACATCACCCATACTTGTTGCCCAGGCTCGAACTCAACGGAGGAGGCATTGTGATCTACCACTTCTTCATGTCCTCCTGGCTGGCCTCGAGGTTCGCCTTGGCCATCTCTCTGAAGCGCCGGGTCTGATTGCGTAGGGCCAGGAGGTATTTGAAGACGTCTCGAGGGGTCTTTAGGGGGGCCATCTCCCAACCTTCTTTTACTAGGCTGAGGGGCCCTCGCACAGGGTGCCCGTACAGGAGTTCGAAAGGGCTAAAACCGAGGGACTTCTGGGGAACTTCGCGGTAGGCGAAGAGGAGGCACGGGAGTAGTACATCCCACTGGCGACGGAGGGGCTCTTCCAATCCCCCAATCATCCCCTTGAGGGTGCGGTTAAAACGCTCCACTAGTCCGTTCCCTTGGGGGTGATAGGGGGTCGTGAATCTGTAGGTGACCCCGCATTGTTGCCAGAGGGACTTCATGTATTTGGATATAAAGTTCGTGCCTCGGTCGCTGACGACTTCTCGGGGGAAGCCTACCCGGGAGAAGATCCCCATTAGGGCCCGGCCAACCACCGGAGCTGTCACGGTCCGTAGGGGCACCGCCTCGGGGTAGCGGGTGGCATGGTCCACCAGTACTAAGATGAACCTGTGTCCTTGTGCCGTGCGGGGGTCCAGAGGCCCCACGATGTCTATCCCCACCCTCTCGAACGGGGTGGTGACCACAGGGAAGGGTTGCAGAGGGGCTTTCAGCTTCCGACCACTCTTTCCGCTGGCTTGGCATGTGGGGCAAGATCGGCAGTGGTTCAGGACGTCGTTCCTCATCTTCGGCCAGAAAAAGTGGGTCACTAGGCGGCTGTACGTTTTATCTTGGCCCAGGTGTCCAGCCAGGGGGACATCGTGGGCCAGGTTGAGCAGAAAGTCTCTGAAGCGGAGAGGTACCACCAGTACTCGACCGGCCCCCAGCTCGGCGATTCTTTGCTCGCTGTATAGCAGGTCGTTATCCCAGTAGACCCAGTGAGTTCCGGTGGAGTCCCCTGCGTTCTGGGCGCTGGCTTGTTGGCGGAGTCCCTCGAGGGAGGGACAGGTCTTTTGTTCCTGGCGGAACTGTGCTTGGGTGGGCCCCCCCTCTTGACGCCACTGAGCCAGGTCAGGAAGGTCCTGGGGTTGCGCGCCCCCTTCGGCCGTCGGGTCTGGGAGGCTGGCCTCGTCGTTGTTGTAGGAGAGTAGGGTCTGCAATCCTATGATCACCCAGATTTTTTTGCTTTTGCTTCATTGGTTTACGACTTTCTCCGGCTGTGGGCCTGCCAATCAGACCCACAGCCTAGCTGTTCTCTCTCGAAATTAACACACATGTACGTTAGGTGCATCCACTAATTGGAACTGGGCCGCCTTGTCAGTCCCTGTCTCAGCATACCACAGGTATCCAGGGCATCGGTGTACCCAGGGCCTACCAGGGGCTGAAGCATGTATTATGCCACCCCTGGAATGGCCGCCCAAATCTGACACAACTGGCTGCACGACAGCTGGGGCCACGTGGTGTAATCACCCGTTGCTGTAGGTGTAGTATTCCTACACCTAAACCCTAACATGGACACATGGGTTCCTATCAGTCACTCCTATGGCAGGCCTTATCAATCCTGAAGGCAGAGTGCAGGGGGTCATGTGGGACGGTGCTCTGGCGCGAGCTGAGCCCGTCGACGGCTTGTGGAACCAAGTCCTAATAGCCGTTCCATGGTGACGCGGGCCAACTACTTTTAATGCCTTATAATCCTAGCGGTTATTTGCTAACTTTGGCCTCGCATCACCTACACATGTCGAGTAAGGTGTCATACGAATGGGAATACGAACCCCTCGCCAGTCCGGGTGACGGGGTTGGCATTCCCCCCCTTTTAGAGGGACACGACATGGAAGTAACCTTGAACCCCGGTTAAAGTTGACTCAAGCCTCAGCATCACAAAATGGATGCTGCCACCAGACCCAAGTCTGACCTCCCGCTGCTGGGGGACCTTCCAGCAAAGGGAGCTTGGACAAAGGGTTTCCTGTCGAGGGCGGTGTTAGCACCGTCCCAGACAGGGTTTGTGTATCCCAGGTGGGCAGGGCTGAAAGGAAGGTGACTGCAAGTGGCACCCCGGTGCTCACTGTGCATAGCCCGGCTCAAACCAGTTTCGGGGGCACACCGGCCCCTGAGCTGGCGCGAAGCCGGACAAAGGATAGGGGTGTAACCACCCCCCTCCTGGCTCCACCCATAGGTAGAACCTAGTCACGGGCCAGCCCCTTTTCTTAGAATAAAGGTAGGAGCGAGTCCCCTTCCCAAATTGGATAATCAGATAATCGGATACCTCCGAATCACGAACCACTTTCCACGAAAGGAACTCTTGACTATTTCTGAAGACTCTCCCTTGTGGCTAAGGAGTAGCCACCCTGCACCAGCAGGCACCACCTAAGCGCTTGCGGTTTGCTGTAAGTCTCTCCTACGGATCAAGACTGCCCAGCTCGACGAGACCCGAGTTCCCTGCCATCTCTGACCTTTTACCTCCCTCATCAGCTCAGCTGAGAGTCGTAGGTGTGACGAGACCTGCGGGACCGGCTATCTTCAGGACCTGCACGACGCTTATCTAGCACGCCCACCGAGGGACCCTCGAGTGAGTGCACCTAGGGTTTGAGAAACCCTAAACCCTGAGCAGCTCCAGCATCGAAGTCTGTCTCCCCAGCATCCACGAGATCTGCGTGGGGGGCCCTTCCGCTCCTTGCTGTTCACCGCGTTGTCCGACCACTTGCCGACCGGCTTGTGGGCCGCTTCACGACGCACCACGTTTTGTTTCATCACTAGTCTGGTTGCTCCAGACTGGCTCTTGCTCCCCTTCAACAGAGGAGTACCCCGGACCCTCCTGGTCCACTCCAGACGCCATCTTGACTCCCCCGCTTGGGTGGCCACTGCCAAGATCCGCTGCCCCTTCCTGGGCCCAGCATCATCGACAGCAGACACCTTCGTGGGACAGCTCGCCCTCCATCCTGGTCGCCGCCGCGCCTCCTGGTCCGAGGAACAGCCGAGTCCGACGTCACCCACTCACCTGGTCGAGGTGACTTCCGCCGGTACCCTCCTGGTACCCACACGATCGCTGGCTAGCGGTTGAGAACTGAGTCCCCTCTGCTTTCAGGTTTCCTTCACCACCGATCCAGGCTTGGATCGCTCTGAACATCGTCACTGGTCGCCTGCCAGCAACTTCTTCTTTCAGGCTCCTGAGACTACACGAGGACTCCCGACATCCTGACGAACTTCACGCAGCCGCAGCCTCCGGGCTAGGTAACTCGAGCATCTCGGTGCTCCATCGCAGGTTCGCTCTACAAGTGTCCAGTTCCTTTTTCGTTTAGTCCCACTGATCGGATCACTCCGGGATCAGTATCTCCAGACTCTAACCATTCGCATTTCACTGTTAGTGTAGGTGGTTTCTCGTGCCCCTCGGGCATTTGTGTAAATTGTGCAACTGTAGTATTTTCCTAAGAGTTTTGTAGTGTGCTTAGCTCCCTGACTCATAAAGAGCCAGGGTAGTCCTGTTATAAATAAATATCCTTTTATTTTCATAACAACTTGTGTGGTGTCCTTTCACTTGGTGTTCAAGGGGTATATGTGATGGTAAACAGCTGGCTTAACACGCCCTCTAGAGTTTAGCCTAAGACTGCTCGTATCCACGCTACTAGGATAGCTGGTCTAAAAGGTTGACTTACAACCAATCATCAATAAGGGTCGTTTGGAATGATACACAGTGATCACTAGAATAGTGAGCACTACATATCAGGCCAACTTCTCACATTGGTGAGCAGCGGTTGGGATTTGAGCTTGCTGTTGTTTTACCACACACGTATCCTAAGAATATCGCAGTGAAAGATCACATAAGTACCCAGGTACATATAACTTAACTTAGAATACTCCGAGTTCTACTGAACCGGCTGTTGTAGTGTAACAGGGCTTAGCACACCCTGACTACAACTCCTAGCAAGGGATCAGTAGGTAAACCCATAGTGTAGGTAGGTGCAACACTTACACCTCACTAGAAAAGCATGTCGATCCACGGAGAGTCTTCGCAGACTCCCTTAGTGGTCAGTGACCCTCCACAGGTCGTGTCACGATATGCAACTCTTAGCTTCAAGGAGATGCGACAACTGTGTGCCTCCAGGAAGCTAAACCAGGGTTCTAACCCTACCATCGCAATACTGATAGGTCTCTTAGAGGCGTACGATGCTAGGAGGTCCTCTAACACAGGTCCCCCCAGTGCAGATGGGAACATGCCGCCCTTAGAGGGAACCCTCGGTGACCCGGACCTCGACCCTCACACAGAGGAGGAGGACGAGGACGAGTTATCGGGAGACGAGGCAGACAAAGGTCCAGCGGTAGTCGGCAGGCTTACAAGGACCAACTTAAGCAGGCATGAGAATGGAACTGGGGGAGCCCCGGGCCCACGCTCAAGCAGGCTTAACCTTGGGAACGGACGAGCTAGGTCTCTCTCCAGAGGCTCTGGCAGGTCGGTTCATACACATGTCTCTCAGGCATCCTCTCAGAGAGGAATGACTTCCCCTCAGAGGAGGGAGCATGAAGCGAAGATGCGGGAGGTCAATCTGAGGATCGAGCGGGAAGAACTTGCCCTCGCCAAAGAAAGACTTGCCTTGGCCCGAGAACAGAAATTAAGTGGGTTAGATCCCACTGGTGGCAGCATTCTCCTTAGAGAGAAAGACAGGGGTATAGACACTAGACACCTGAGTAAAATCGTGCCCCCCTTTAAACAAGGGGACGACATCCACAAGTGGATAACTGCCTTGGAGAGGGCCTGCACTGTCCAGTGCGTCCCCCCAAGTCAGTGGGCAGCTATACTGTGGCTTTCCTTTGAAGGTAAAGGAAGGGACAAGCTCCTCACTACAAGAGCTGAGGATGCTAACAACTACCAGGTCCTGAAGAACACACTGATTGATGGGTTCGGCTTAACCACGGAACAGTACCGGGTGCTGTTCCGGGACACCCAGAAAATTCAGTCTCAGGATTGGGCTGACTTTGTCGATTGTGCCACTAAGGCTTTGGAAGGCTGGTTGCTGGGTAGCAAGGTTACTGATTACACAGGATTGTACAATCTTATCATGCGAGAACAGATTTTAAACAACTGTCAGAACCAATTGTTGCATCAGCACCTTGTCGACTCGGATCTGACCTCTCCCCAAGAATTGGGAAAGAAGGCGGACAGATGGGTCAGAACAAGGGTCAAGCAGAACCAGAATCAGAACCAGGGTGGTCAGAAGAAAGCAGACCAGAAGGGTAACAAGAACGAACAAAATGACCAGAAGTCTTCGACAGGTCCCCAACAAACCAAAGAGGGTGGGGGTCAGGCTTCGCAGAAGAAGAAGACTCAAGAAGGCCAGTCAAAAAGGTGGTGCCAATACTGTAAAAGTAAGACTCACTGGTTTAGTGAGTGCACCAAGAAAGGAGGGCAAACTCCTGCCACTGCAGCCCCTAAGGCACCTGCACCCCCTAGTACAGTCAGCAGTGGTAGTGCGCCTCCCAAGGCATTAGTTGGGTTAACCTTGGGAACCGAGGGGAGTGACGACTTAGTCGGCACGCTCACTCAGGCCGTCCTTGTCTGTACAGGGGATATGGATATGTCCCCTGACGCCAGTCCCAATACTTTGGGCAAATACAGACAGACACCTTTGATAAATGGAAGAGTGGCTCAGGCCTACAGGGACACGTGTGCCAGTGTCACCATGGTGACGCCTAACTTCGTGGACCCTGGACAGATCATGCTAGGTACCAGTTACCTAGTGACCAATGCCAGCAACGTCACTACCAATCACAGTATGGCAGTTGTTGATTTCTCCTGGGGAGGGGTAAGTGGCCCGAAAAAGGTTGTGGTTAGTTCAGACCTCCCCGTAGAATGTCTGTTGGGCAATGATTTGGAAACGTCACAATGGTCAGAGGTGGAGCAGAGGACTCACATGGAGATGTTAGGCTTGCCAGCACATGTCCTTGCTGTGACCAGGTCACAGGCCAAAAGATGCCCCACTGAACAGGTGCTGGATCCTGGAAGAACGGACCAGGCACCTTCCAAGAAAAGGAGCAGTAAGGGTAAGGCTTCGCCTTCCCCCTTGCCCCAGGTCGTGGATCAAGTCTCCGAGGAGGCTGACCTTAAAGAACTGAGGGAAACTGAGCCGCAAGAGCTTGAACCTGGTCAGGTTGAGTTTCTGGGCTCAGGGGGACCCTCCAGGGAAGACCTGGGGAAGGCACAGTTAGACTGCCCCTCCCTTGAACCCCTCAGACAGCAGGCCGCTGCTGAGGCTGCAGGGAACGCCACAGGTACCCACAAAGTGTACTGGGACGATGGACTCCTGTACTCCGAGGCAAGAGACCCCAAACCTGGTGCGACCAGGAGGTTGGTCATCCCCTTGTCTCTGAGAGGTTTCCTTCTCACCTTGGCCCACGAGATTCCCCTTGCAGGTCACTTAGGCCAGAATAAGACTTGGGACAGACTTGTTCCACACTTTCACTGGCCCCACATGTCCGAAGATACGAAGGGGTTTTGCCGCTCCTGTGTCACTTGCCAAGCCAGTGGTAAGTCAGGTGGCACGACCAAGGCCCCCCTCATACCACTGCCAGTGGTGGGGGTACCCTTTGAACGAGTGGGGATCGACATTGTCGGACCAATGGAACCCCAGACAGCATCAGGGCACAAGTTCATACTGGTGGTGGTGGACCACGCCACCAGGTATCCTGAAGCTATTCCCCTTAGGACCACTACAGCACCTGTGGTGGCACGGGCCCTACTTGGAGTGTTCTCCAGAGTGGGCTTCCCTAAGGAGGTCGTCTCAGACAGAGGTGCAAACTTCATGTCGGGATATCTGACTGCTATGTGGAAGGAATGTGGTGTCAACTACAAGTTCACCACACCCTATCACCCACAATGCAATGGGCTGGTTGAGAGATTCAACCGGACCCTAAAAGGGATGATTCACGGACTACCTGAAAAGCTTCGGCGGAGATGGGATGTCCTGATACCCTGCCTCTTGTTCGCCTACAGAGAGGTCCCGCAGAAGGGGGTTGGCTACAGCCCTTTCGAGCTTCTGTTCGGACATCCTGTAAGGGGACCCCTTTGTTTGGTAAAGGAAGGATGGGAGAGACCTCTCAGAAAGCCGGCATCAAACATTGTGGACTATGTGCTCGGTCTCCGCTCGCGGATGGCGGAGTACATGGAAAAGGCGTCTAAAAACCTGGAGGCGAGCCAAGAATTACAGAAAGCTTGGCACGACCAAAAGGCTGTCCTGACTGTGTACCAGCCTGGACAGAAGGTGTGGGTGCTGGAGCCAGTGGCCCCAGCAGCACTCAAAGACAAATGGTCTGGGCCCCACACGATCATTGAGCAAAAGGGAGAGGTCACCTACTTGGTAGACCTGGGAACTCCTCGGAGCCCCCACAGGGTGCTCCATGTAAACAGGCTCAAGGCATATGTCGACAGGGAGGGCATGGGCTTGCTCATGGCCACAGATGAGGGACAGGAGGAGGAGAGTGACCCTCTCCCAGACCTGCTCTCTCAGAACCCTGACGATGGATCAGTAGATGGTGTTGTCTTTTGTGGCAGCCTCTCTGGACATCAACAAGAGGATTGTAAACAGGTTCTTCAATCCTTTCGACATATGTTCTCTCTGACACCCAGTCAGACCAAGTGGTGTACCCATGAGGTCGACACTGGGGACAGTCTGCCCGTCAAGAGTAAAATCTATCGGCAACCTGATCATGTCAGAGACTGCATCAAGACAGAGGTGCAGAAAATGTTGGAGCTGGGAGTCATTGAACCCTCGGACAGCCCCTGGGCTAGTCCCGTAGTGCTCGTGCCGAAACCTCACACCCAGGGCGGTAAGAAAGAGATGAGGTTCTGCGTGGACTACAGAGGTCTCAATGCAGTCACTAAGACTGACGCCCACCCGATACCAAGAGCAGACGAACTTATCGACCGGTTGGCCTTGGCCAGCTACTTAAGTACGTTTGACCTGACAGCTGGGTATTGGCAAATCAGGTTAGCTGAGGAGGCCAAGCCCAAAACAGCATTTTCTACCCCGGGTGGGCACTATCAGTTCGTGGTAATGCCCTTTGGGTTGAAAAATGCACCTGCCACCTTCCAAAGGCTGGTGAATCGAGTTCTCACTGGGTTGGACGACTTCTGTGCGGCGTACCTGGACGATATCGCTGTCTTTAGCTCCACCTGGGAGGATCACCTGGTCCACCTGAGGAAAGTGTTAGAGGCCCTGCAGAAGGCAGGCCTCACTATCAAGGCCACCAAGTGCCAGATAGGGCAGACACAGGTTGTATACCTGGGCCACCTTGTAGGTGGAGGCCAGGTTCAACCGTTGGAGAGCAAAATACAGGCCATCCAGGACTGGGCTCCTCCAACCACCCAGACTCAGGTTCGAGCTTTCTTGGGCCTGACTGGTTATTACCGGAAATTTGTCAGAAATTATGGATCCATTGTGACCCCGCTAAACGACCTGACAAGTAAAAAGATGCCAAAAAAAGTTCAGTGGACAGCGAGCTGTCAGAAGGCATTCGATGACCTAAAGCAGGCCATGTGCACAGCACCTATCCTAAAGAGTCCAGACTACTCCAAACCATTCATTGTCCAAACAGACGCTTCGGAGCTGGGTGTGGGAGCTGTTCTATCGCAACTGAATTTTGATGGTCATGACCAGCCCATAGCTTTTATTAGCAGGAGGCTGACCCCCAGAGAGAAGAATTGGTCAGCTATTGAGAGGGAGGCCTTTGCTGTGGTTTGGGCCCTGAAGAAGTTGAGGCCATACTTGTTTGGCACTCACTTCAAGATTCAGACCGACCATAAGCCCCTCTTGTGGCTAAATCAAATGAAGGGTGAAAACCCCAAACTACTTAGGTGGTCCATTTCCCTACAGGGGATGGACTTCACAGTGGAGCATAGACCTGGCACTGATCATGGCAATGCAGATGGGCTCTCCAGGTATTTCCACTTAGAGCAAGAAGACTCACCTGGTCAAGGTTAGCTTATTGTCCCAAAGTTTGGGGGGGGGTCATGTAGGAGAGTAGGGTCTGCAATCCTATGATCACCCAGATTTTTTTGCTTTTGCTTCATTGGTTTACGACTTTCTCCGGCTGTGGGCCTGCCAATCAGACCCACAGCCTAGCTGTTCTCTCTCGAAATTAACACACATGTACGTTAGGTGCATCCACTAATTGGAACTGGGCCGCCTTGTCAGTCCCTGTCTCAGCATTCCACAGGTATCCAGGGCATCGGTGTACCCAGGGCCTACCAGGGGCTGAAGCATGTATTATGCCACCCCTGGAATGGCCGCCCAAATCTGACACAACTGGCTGCACGACAGCTGGGGCCACGTGGTGTAATCACCCATTGCTGTAGGTGTAGTATTCCTACACCTAAACCCTAACATGGACACATGGGTTCCTATCAGTCACTCCTATGGCAGGCCTTATCAATCCTGAAGGCAGAGTGCAGGGGATCATGTGGGACGGTGCTCTGGCGCGAGCTGAGCCCGTCGACGGCTTGTGGAACCAAGTCCTAATAGCCGTTCCATGGTGACGCGGGCCAACTACTTTTAATGCCTTATAATCCTAGCGGTTATTTGCTAACTTTGGCCTCGCATCACCTACACATGTCGAGTAAGGTGTCATACGAATGGGAATACGAACCCCTCGCCAGTCCGGGTGACGGGGTTGGCATTCCCCCCCTTTTAGAGGGACACGACATGGAAGTAACCTTGAACCCCGGTTAAAGTTGACTCAAGCCTCAGCATCACAAAATGGATGCTGCCACCAGACACAAGTCTGACCTCCCGCTGCTGGGGTACCTTCCAGCAAAGGGAGCTTGGACAAAGGGTTTCCTGTCGAGGGCGGTGTTAGCACCGTCCCAGACAGGGTTTGTGTATCCCAGGTGGGCAGGGCTGAAAGGAAGGTGACTGCAAGTGGCACCCCGGTGCTCACTGTGCATAGCCCGGCTCAAACCAGTTTCGGGGGCACACCGGCCCCTGAGCTGGCGCGAAGCCGGACAAAGGATAGGGGTGTAACCACCCCCCTCCTGGCTCCACCCATAGGTAGAACCTAGTCACGGGCCAGCCCCTTTTCTTAGAATAAAGGTAGGAGCGAGTCCCCTTCCCAAATTGGATAATCAGATAATCGGATACCTCCGAATCACGAACCACTTTCCACGAAAGGAACTCTTGACTATTTCTGAAGACTCTCCCTTGTGGCTAAGGAGTAGCCACCCTGCACCAGCAGGCACCACCTAAGCGCTTGCGGTTTGCTGTAAGTCTCTCCTACGGATCAAGACTGCCCAGCTCGACGAGACCCGAGTTCCCTGCCATCTCTGACCTTTTACCTCCCTCATCAGCTCAGCTGAGAGTCGTAGGTGTGACGAGACCTGCGGGACCGGCTATCTTCAGGACCTGCACGACGCTTATCTAGCACGCCCACCGAGGGACCCTCGAGTGAGTGCACCTAGGGTTTGAGAAACCCTAAACCCTGAGCAGCTCCAGCATCGAAGTCTGTCTCCCCAGCATCCACGAGATCTGCGTGGGGGGCCCTTCCGCTCCTTGCTGTTCACCGCGTTGTCCGACCACTTGCCGACCGGCTTGTGGCCCGCTTCACGACGCACCACGTTTTGTTTCATCACTAGTCTGGTTGCTCCAGACTGGCTCTTGCTCCCCTTCAACAGAGGAGTACCCCGGACCCTCCTGGTCCACTCCCGACGCCATCTTGACTCCCCCGCTTGGGTGGCCACTGCCAAGATCCGCTGCCCCTTCCTGGGCCCAGCATCATCGACAGCAGACACCTTCGTGGGACAGCTCGCCCTCCATCCTGGTCGCCGCCGCGCCTCCTGGTCCGAGGAACAGCCGAGTCCGACGTCACCCACTCACCTGGTCGAGGTGACTTCCGCCGGTACCCTCCTGGTACCCACACGATCGCTGGCTAGCGGTTGAGAACTGAGTCCCCTCTGCTTTCAGGTTTCCTTCACCACCGATCCAGGCTTGGATCGCTCTGAACATCGTCACTGGTCGCCTGCCAGCAACTTCTTCTTTCAGGCTCCTGAGACTACACGAGGACTCCCGACATCCTGACGAACTTCACGCAGCCGCAGCCTCCGGGCTAGGTAACTCGAGCATCTCGGTGCTCCATCGCAGGTTCGCTCTACAAGTGTCCAGTTCCTTTTTCGTTTAGTCCCACTGATCGGATCACTCCGGGATCAGTATCTCCAGACTCTAACCATTCGCATTTCACTGTTAGTGTAGGTGGTTTCTCGTGCCCCTCGGGCATTTGTGTAAATTGTGCAACTGTAGTATTTTCCTAAGAGTTTTGTAGTGTGCTTAGCTCCCTGACTCATAAAGAGCCAGGGTAGTCCTGTTATAAATAAATATCCTTTTATTTTCATAACAACTTGTGTGGTGTCCTTTCACTTGGTGTTCAAGGGGTATATGTGATGGTAAACAGCTGGCTTAACACGCCCTCTAGAGTTTAGCCTAAGACTGCTCGTATCCACGCTACTAGGATAGCTGGTCTAAAAGGTTGACTTACAACCAATCATCAATAAGGGTCGTTTGGAATGATACACAGTGATCACTAGAATAGTGAGCACTACATATCAGGCCAACTTCTCACAGTTGTCTTCTACTGGGGCGACTGGGGGCGGAGGTGCTGGCCATTCTGGTTCTTCTGCTCGAGGGACGGCACGGGCGGCCATGGACCGGGTGGTTACGCAGGCCCAGTCCGGGAGGCCCAGCATCCCCAGGTGCTCTCTTCTCTCAACGGTGGCCCACGGGGAACTCTCGAGGTCATTCCCCAGGAGGCAGTCCACGGGGGCATCGTCCCGGACCGTCACCTTCAACAGGCCGGAGACCCCTCCCCATTCGAATGGCACGCAGGCCATTTGACACATACTTTCAGAGTTGTCTGCCGAGCGGACGGGGCAGAGAATGTTCGGCAGGATCTGCTCGGGCTTCACCAGGTGACAGCGGACGGCCGTCACACTGGCGCCTGTGTCACGCAAGGCCTCGGCTCGCTGTCCATTAATGGTCACCCACTGACCGTATTTCCTGGTGTTAGCGGGTAGGGGAGCCCGCGGGACCATGTCGCTTCCCCCTAAGCACGGCAGGACCATGGCGGCCGGTTCCCACTCTTGCTGGGCCGGCTCATACTCTTCTGGTTCCTCCAATGATCGCTCTTCCCCCAGGGCGGCGGCAGCTACCTGGCGGGGCTTGGGTGTTTGGTTCTGCGGACAGCTCGGGTCATTGGCGTAGTGGCCGACTCGCTGGCATCGGTGGCACGTGACGTTGGCTCGGACCCCAGGACGCCACGGGGGGTTGCCCCGACCGGCCGGAGCCGGGGTGCTGGCCACGGGTGTTGCGGGCAAGGCGTCTCTCCCTCGCCCCTGGCCCCCTCCTCCTCCCCGAGGACGGTGCTGGCCTGGGTTGTTTCTGTTCTGTTCGTGTGGCCCCCTCCGGCCCACTCGGGTGCTTTCCCATCGGTCAGCTTCGGCGGCGAGCTGCCGGGGGTCAGTCAGCTTACTCTCGAGGAGGTGCTGCCTGAGCTCGACGAAGCAGTTGTTCGACAGGTGCTCCCATACCATCAGGTTAAAGAGTTGTTCGTAGGTGGTGACCTGGCTCCCCTTTATCCAACCCTCGAAGGCACGGCTGAAATAGTTCACGTATTCTACCCAAGTTGTACCTGGGATCCGGGTGCAATCTCTGAACCTCTGGCGGTACATCTCGGGTGTGAGGCCGTAGCGGGTGAGGAGGGCAGCCTTCATGTGGTCGTAGGACGACATTTGGTGATCTGGGAGCTGCAGTAGGGCATCGCGCCCCTCGTTGATAAACCTCCCCCAGAGTCCGGCTCCCCAATCACTCCGGTCGATCCGGTGGGAGGTCATGGCGATCTCGTAGGCTTTAAACCACTGTTGTATGTCGTCTTCTCGGACATACTCGCGGACAACATCCTTGGGGATGTGGACTTTTTTCTCGATTGGCCCCGGGGGGTGTGGTCGCTCAGGCACCCCCAGTTCTTTATTCTGTTTCCGAAGTTCTATTTCGGCCAGTTTGCGCTCGTGCTCGAGCGTTATTATTTTCTCCTCCAGCTCTCTCTGTCTCTGCTTCTCTTCTCGTTCATCTCGGAGCCGCATGTGCTCGAGGTTGAGTTTCTGTTCAGCTAACTTGAGTTCCCCATCCATCTTGAGTCGTGCCATTTCCAACTCGTGCAATCTGGTTCTTTCTCTTTCTCGGATTTCCTCCTGCGAGAGGCCCGTTCCCCGCTCCTCGGGAGCCGTGGCGTTCCCCTCTGGTGTGATGCTGCTTTGGTCGGAGGGTCCGGCGACCCCAGTTTCTGTCCACGACTCTAGGGCGTGCTTTAGATCATCTTTGGTACTCAGGCCGGTGGTAGCAATGCCAAGTTCTATGCAGAATTGTCTCAGTTCGCGGTGGTTGTATTCTTCTAATTTATCCATTTGGAATTTCTCGGTGGAGTTGCTATCTTTGGCTGACATCGTGTTGTTGTCGTGGGGTGAGCTACTCTCTGTACGATTACGCGTTGATTCGGATCGCGCCGCTGGCCACCAATGTTAGAAAGGATAGACGGACCGGGAGGGTCGGCCGGGGTCAGGAGGAGAGGTCTCCGGGGAGAGCCGTCTCCAGCGATCGTACAGACAAGTAACTTCCCCCCCACAGACAGATATCACACACGGATAAGGTTCAGTGTTCTTTATAAGCACTTCTTAAGGTACGGTTGAATGGTACAAGGAGGTCTGGACTCAGGGGTCCCCTCGATTCAAGTCTCTCAAAGTAGGGTAAGGGGTAGCGGGACAGTCGGTCTACCAGTCAGGTAGTTTGGATGAGATGATGATTAGCTCACAATCCTCGAGCTTAGTTGGTGCGGGCCGCGGCAGCGCCAGCAGGTCCCGAAAAGATGGTCGATGGACGGTCCGCGGCAGCGCCAGCAGGTCCCGGTGAGGATGGTCGTTACAACTGGCCGCGGCAGCGCCAGCAGGTCCCGGAAAGATGGTCGATGTACGGTCCGCGGCAGCGCCAGCAGGTCCCGGTGAGGATGGTCGTTACAACGGGCCGTGGCAGCGCCAGCAGGTCCCGACGAGGATGGATGTTGTAGAAGGCCGCGGCAGCGCCAGCAGGCAGGACGATGGTTCACAAGAGCGGGCTACGGCAGCGCCAGTAGTCCGTCAAGGCTGAGTTCTCTCGGTGTCTCTCGACTCCAGGATACAACTGCCTTCCTGCTCCGGAGTTGCCCCAGTTATAGGGCAGGCGCTCTTTGATGTCCGGACCCTCGCACTTGGAGGTCGGAGGGCCCGGGATGAAGGTGTCCAGACACCCAGCAGGGGGTGGAGCCAGCGCCTGGGGGAGTTGGAGGCGATCGGCACCTGGCGGGGGAAGAGCTCTTGACACTTCGTCCTCCCATTGACCTGCCAAGTGGTCCGCTCACCTCCCGGGTGGATGGTGGTGCCGGGATGTCGGGGCCGGTCAGGCCCGGGGTTAGGGTCGGGGTGAGGCCACGCGGCCTCGTGGTGCAGGGCCCAAGATGGCGGCTTGAACCGGCCGGGGGAGCCGGTGAGGCTGGGCCCCGTGATGAGTAGAGGTCCGAGGGCAGAAGATCCGTCGGGAGACGGGGTACGGGTGCTTTTCGTGGGTTATGCCTGGCGGGCCGGAGCTCGGGCCCTGTCGTGCGGGGAGGGAGCAAGCCCTTCGTGTGGCCTGTCCAACAGTGTCCATGGACAGAAGATCCCTCTGACCCTGTATGGAGCAGCCAAAGTCGCACCTCTGCTGGTCTCCATGGATAGACGATCCCTCTGACCCTGTATGGAGCAGCCAAAGTCACTTCCTCTGCTGGTCTCCATGGACAGAAGATCCCTCTGACCCTGTATGGAGCAGCCAAAGTCACACCTATGCTGGTCTCCATGGACAGAAGATCCCTCTGACCCTTTATGGAGCAGCCAAAGTAACATCTCTGCTGGTCTCCATGGACAGAAGCTCCCTCTGACCCTGTATGGAGCTGCCAAAGTCGCACCTCTACTGATCTGTATAGACAGAAGATCCCTCTGACCCTGTATGAAGCAGCCAAAGTCACACCTCTGCTGGTCTCCATGGACAGAAGATCCCTCTGACCCTGTATGGAGCAGCCAAAGTCACACCTCTGCTGGTCTCCATGGACAGAAGACCCTCTGACCCTGTATGGAGCAGCCAAAGTCACACCTCTGCTGGTCTCCATGGACAGAAGATCCCTCTGACCCTATATGGAGCAGCCAAAGTCACACCTCTGCTGGTCTCCATGGACAGAAGATCCCTCTGACCCTGTATGGAGCAGCCAAAGTCACACCTCTGCTGGTCTCCATGGACAGAAGATCCCTCTGACCCTGTATGGAGCAGCTAAAGTCACACCTCTGGTGGTCTCCATGGACAGAAGATTCCTCTGACCCTGTATGGAGCAGCCAAAGTCACACCTCTGATGGTCTCCATGGACAGAAGATCCCTCTGACCCTGTAGGGAGCAGCCAAAGTCGCACCTCTACTGATCCGTATAGACTGAAGATCCCTCTGACCCTGTATAGAGCAGCCAAAGTCACACCTCTGCTGGTCTCCATGGACAGAAGATCCCTCTGACCCTGTATGGAGCAGCCAAAGTCACACATCTGCTGGTCTCCATGGACAGGAGATCCCTCTGACCCTGTATGGAGCAGCCAAAGTCGCACCTCTACTGATCCGTATAGACAGAAGATCCCTCTGACCCTGTATGGAGCAGCCAAAATCACACATCTGCTGGTCTCCATTGCCAGAAGATCCCTCTGCACTTGTAGGGACCGGACAAAGTCACACCTCTGCTGGTCTCCATTGCCAGAAGATCCCTCTGCCCCTGTATGGAGCAGCCACAGTCACACCTCTGCTGGTCTCCATGGACAGAAGATCCCTCTGACCCTGTATAGAGCACCCAAAGTCGCACCTCTGGTGGTCTCCATGGACAGAAGATCCCTCTGACCCTGTATGGAGCAGCCAAAGTCGCACCTCTGCTGGTCTCCATTGACAGAAGATCCCTCTGACCCTGTATGTAGTAGCCAAAGTCGCACCTCTGCTGGTCTCCATGGACAGAAGATCCCTCTGACCCTGTATGGAGCAGCCAAAGTCACACCTCTGCTGGTCTCCATGGACAGAAGATTCCTCTGACCCTGTATGGAGCAGCCAAAGTCACACCGCTCCTGGTCTCCATGGACAGACGATCCCTCTGACCCTTTATGGAGCAGCCAAAGTCACACCTCTGCTGGTCTCCTTGGACAGAAGATCCCTCTGACCCTGTATGGAGCAGACAAAGTCGCACCTCTACTGATCCGTATAGACAGAAGATCACTCAGACCCTGTATGGAGCAGCCAAAGTCACACCTCTGCTGGTCTCCATGGACAGAAGATCCCTCTGACCCTGTATGGAGCAGCCAAACTCACACCTCTGATGGTCTCCATGGACAGAAATTCCCTCTGACCCTGTATGGAGCAGCCAAAGTCACACCTCTGGTGGTCTCCATGGAAATAAGATCCCTCTGACCCTGTATGGAGCAGCCAATGTCGCACCTCTACTGATCCGTATAGACAGAAGATCCCTCTGACCCTGTATGGAGCAGCCAATGTCACACCTCTGCTGGTCTCCATGGACAGAAGATCCCTCTGACCCTGTATGGAGCAGCCAAAATCACAGCTATGCTGGTCTCCATGGACAGAAGATCCCTCTGACCCTGTATGGAGATTCCAAAGTCACACCTCTGCTGGTCTCCATGGATAGACGATCCCTCTGACCCTTTACGGAGCAGCCAAAGTCACACCTCTGCTGGTCTCCATGGACAGAAGATCCCTCTGACCCTGTATGGAGCAGCCAAAGTCACACCTATGCTGGTCTCCATGGACAGAAGATCCTTCTGACCCTGTATGGAGCAGCCAAAGTCACACCTCTGCTGGTCTCCATGGACAGAAGATCCCTCTGACCCTGTATGGAGCAGCTAAAGTCACACCTCTGCTGGTCTCAATGGACAGAAGATTCCTCTGACCCTGTATGGAGCAGCCAAAGTCACACCTATGCTGGTCTCCAGGGACAGAAGATCCCTCTGACCCTATAGGGAGCAGCCAAAGTCGCCCCTCTACTGATCCGTATAGACTGAAGATCCCTCTGACCCTGTATGGAGCAGCCAAAGTCACACCTCTGCTGGTCTCCATGGACAGAAGATCCCTCTGACCCTGTATGGAGCAGCCAAAGTCACACCTCTGCTGGTCTCCATGGACAGGAGATCTTTCTGACCCTGTATGGAGCAGCCAAAGTCACACCTCTGCTGGTCTCCATGGACAGAAGATCCCTCTGACCCTGTATGGAGCAGCCAAAGTCACACCTCTGCTGGTCTCCGTGGATAGAAGACCCCTCTGCTCTTGTAGGGCCTGGCCAAAGTCACACCTCTGCTGGTCTCTATGGACAGAAGATTCCTCTGCCCCTTGTAGGGACCGGCCAAAGTCACACCTCTGCTGGTCTCCATTGCCAGAATATCCCTCTACCCCTGTATGGAGCAGCCACAGTCACACCTCTGCTGGTCTCCATGGACAGAAGATCCCTCTGACCCTGTATGGAGCACCCAAAGTCGCACCTCTTGTGGTCTCCATGGACAGAAGATCCCTCTGACCCTGTATGGAGCAGCCAAAGTCGCACCTCTGCTGGTCTCCATGGACAGAAGATCCCTCTGACCCTGTATGGAGCAGCCAAAGTCGCACCTCTGCTAGGCTCCATGGACAGAAGATCCCTCTGACCCTGTATGGAGCAGCCAAAGTCACACCGCTGCTGGTCTCCATGGACAGACGATCCCTCTGACCCTGTATGGAGCAGCCAAAGTCACACCTCTGCTGGTCTCCATTGCCAGAAGATCACTCTGCCTTTGTAGGGACTGGCCAAAGTCACACCTCTGCTGGTCTCCATTGCCAGAAGATTCCTCTGCCCTTGTAGGGACCGGCCTAAGTCACACCTCTGCTGGTCTCCATTGCCAGAAGATCCCTCTGCCCTTGTAGGGACCGGCCAAAGTCCCACCTCTGCTGGTCTCCATGGACAGAAGATCCCTCTGACCATGTAGGGACAGACCGAAGTGACACCTCTGCTGGTCTCCATGGACAGAAGATCCCTCTGTCCCTTATGGAGCAGCCAAAGTCACACGTCTGCTGGTCTCCATGGACAGAAGATCCCTCTGACCCTTATGGAGCAGCCAAAGTCACGCCTCTGCTGGTCTCCATGGATAGAAGATCCCTCTGACCCTGTATGGAGCAGCCAAACTCGCACCTCTGCTGGTCTCCATGGACAGAAGATCCCTCTGACCCTGTATGGAGCAGCCAAAGTCACACCGCTGCTGGTCTCCATGGACAGAAGATCCCCCTGACCCTGTATGGAGCAGCCACAGTCACACCTCTGCTGGTCTATATGGACAGAAGATCCCTCTGACTCTGTATGGAGTAGCCAAAGTCACGCCTCTGCTGGTCTCCATGGACAGAAGATCCCTCTGACCCTGTATGGAGAAGCCAAAATCACACCTCTGCTGGTCTCCATGGACAGAAGATCCCTCTGACCCTTATGGAGCAGCCAAAGTCACACCTCTGCTGGTCTCCATGGATAGAAGATCCCTCTAACCCTGTATGGAGCAGCCAAAGTCACGCCTCTGCTGGTCTCCTTGGACAGAAGATCCCTCTGACCCTGTATGGAGCAGCCAAAGTCACACCTCTGCTGGTCTCCATGGACAGAAGATCCCTCTGACCCTGTATGGAGCAGCCAAACTCACACCTCTGATGGTCTCCATGGACAGAAATTCCCTCTGACCCTGTATGGAGCAGCCAAAGTCACACCTCTGGTGGTCTCCATGGAAATAAGATCCCTCTGACCCTGTATGGAGCAGCCAAAGTCGCACCTCTACTGATCCGTATAGACAGAAGATCCCTCTGACCCTGTATGGAGCAGCCAATGTCACACCTCTGCTGGTCTCCATGGACAGAAGATCCCTCTGACCCTGTATGGAGCAGCCAAAATCACAGCTATGCTGGTCTCCATGGACAGAAGATCCCTCTGACCCTGTATGGAGATTCCAAAGTCACACCTCTGCTGGTCTCCATGGATAGACGATCCCTCTGACCCTTTACGGAGCAGCCAAAGTCACACCTCTGCTGGTCTCCATGGACAGAAGATCCCTCTGACCCTGTATGGAGCAGCCAAAGTCACACCTATGCTGGTCTCCATGGACAGAAGATCCTTCCGACCCTGTATGGAGCAGCCAAAGTCACACCTCTGCTGGTCTCCATGGACAGAAGATCCCTCTGACCCTGTATGGAGCAGCCAAAGTCACACCTATGCTGGTCTCCAGGGACAGAAGATCCCTCTGACCCTATAGGGAGCAGCCAAAGTCGCCCCTCTACTGATCCGTATAGACTGAAGATCCCTCTGACCCTGTATGGAGCAGCCAAAGTCACACCTCTGCTGGTCTCCATGGACAGAAGATCCCTCTGACCCTGTATGGAGCAGCCAAAGTCACACCTCTGCTGGTCTCCATGGACAGGAGATCTTTCTGACCCTGTATGGAGCAGCCAAAGTCACACCTCTGCTGGTCTCCATGGACAGAAGATCCCTCTGACCCTGTATGGAGCAGCCAAAGTCACACCTCTGCTGGTCTCCATGGATAGAAGACCCCTCTGCTCTTGTAGGGACTGGCCAAAGTCACACCTCTGCTGGTCTCTATGGACAGAAGATTCCTCTGCCCCTTGTCGGGACCGGCCAAAGTCACACCTCTGCTGGTCTCCATTGCCAGAATATCCCTCTACCCCTGTATGGAGCAGCCACAGTCACACCTCTGCTGGTCTCCATGGACAGAAGATCCCTCTGACCCTGTATGGAGCACCCAAAGTCGCACCTCTTGTGGTCTCCATGGACAGAAGATGCCTCTGACCCTGTATGGAGCAGCCAAAGTCGCACCTCTGCTGGTCTCCATGGACAGAAGATCCCTCTGACCCTGTATGGAGCAGCCAAAGTCGCACCTCTGCTGGGCTCCATGGACAGAAGATCCCTCTGACCCTGTATGGAGCAGCGAAAGTCACACCGCTGCTGGTCTCCATGGACAGACGATCCCTCTGACCCTGTATGGAGCAGCCAAAGTCACACCTCTGCTGGTCTCCATTGCCAGAAGATCACTCTGCCTTTGTAGGGACTGGCCAAAGTCACACCTCTGCTGGTCTCCATTGCCAGAAGATTCCTCTGCCCTTGTAGGGACCGGCCTAAGTCACACCTCTGCTGGTCTCCATTGCCAGAAGATCCCTCTGCCCTTGTAGGGACCGGCCAAAGTCACACCTCTGCTGGTCTCCATGGACAGAAGATCCCTCTGACCATGTAGGGATAGACCGAAGTGACACCTCTGCTGGTCTCCATGGACAGAAGATCCCTCTGTCCCTTATGGAGCAGCCAAAGTCACACGTCTGCTGGTCTCCATGGACAGAAGATCCCTCTGACCCTGTATGGAGCAGCCAAAGTCACGCCTCTGCTGGTCTCCATGGATAGAAGATCCCTCTGACCCTGTATGGAGCAGACAAACTCGCACCTCTGCTGGTCTCCATGGACAAAAGATCCCTCTGACCCTGTATGGAGCAGCCAAAGTCACACCGCTGCTGGTCTCCATGGACAGAAGATCCCCCTGACCCTGTATGGAGCAGCCACAGTCACACCTCTGCTGGTCTATATGGACAGAAGATCCCTCTGACCCTGTATGGAGCAGCCAAAGTCACACCTCTGCTGGTCTCCATTGCCAGAAGATCACTCTGCCTTTGTAGGGACTGGCCAAAGTCACACCTCTGCTGGTCTCCATTGCCAGAAGATTCCTCTGCCCTTGTAGGGACCGGCCTAAGTCACACCTCTGCTGGTCTCCATTGCCAGAAGATCCCTCTGCCCTTGTAGGGACCGGCCAAAGTCACACCTCTGCTGGTCTCCATGGACAGAAGATCCCTCTGTCCCTTATGGAGCAGCCAAAGTCACACGTCTGCTGGTCTCCATGGACAGAAGATCCCTCTGACCCTGTATGGAGCAGCCAAAGTCACGCCTCTGCTGGTCTCCATGGATAGAAGATCCCTCTGACCCTGTATGGAGCAGCCAAACTCGCACCTCTGCTGGTCTCCATGGACAGAAGATCCCTCTGACCCTGTATGGAGCAGCCAAAGTCACGCCTCTGCTGGTCTCCTTGGACAGAAGATCCCTCTGACCCTGTATGGAGCAGACAAAGTCGCACCTCTACTGATCCGTATAGACAGAAGATCACTCAGACCCTGTATGGAGCAGCCAAAGTCACACCTCTGCTGGTCTCCATGGACAGAAGATCCCTCTGACCCTATATGGAGCAGCCAAACTCACACCTCTGATGGTCTCCATGGACAGAAATTCCCTCTGACCCTGTATGGAGCAGCCAAAGTCACACCTCTGGTGGTCTCCATGGAAATAAGATCCCTCTGACCCTGTATGGAGCAGCCAAAGTCGCACCTCTACTGATCCGTATAGACAGAAGATCCCTCTGACCCTGTATGGAGCAGCCAATGTCACACCTCTGCTGGTCTCCATGGACAGAAGATCCCTCTGACCCTGTATGGAGCAGCCAAAATCACAGCTATGCTGGTCTCCATGGACAGAAGATCCCTCTGACCCTGTATGGAGATTCCAAAGTCACACCTCTGCTGGTCTCCATGGATAGACGATCCCTCTGACCCTTTACGGAGCAGCCAAAGTCACACCTCTGCTGGTCTCCATGGACAGAAGATCCCTCTGACCCTGTATGGAGCAGCCAAAGTCACACCTATGCTGGTCTCCATGGACAGAAGATCCTTCTGACCCTGTATGGAGCAGCCAAAGTCACACCTCTGCTGGTCTCCATGGACAGAAGATCCCTCTGAGCCTGTATGGAGCAGCTAAAGTCACACCTCTGCTGGTCTCAATGGACAGAAGATTCCTCTGACCCTGTATGGAGCAGCCAAAGTCACACCTATGCTGGTCTCCAGGGACAGAAGATCCCTCTGACCCTATAGGGAGCAGCCAAAGTCGCCCCTCTACAGATCCGTATAGACTGAAGATCCCTCTGACCCTGTATGGAGCAGCCAAAGTCACACCTCTGCTGGTCTCCATGGACAGAAGATCCCTCTGACCCTGTATGGAGCAGCCAAAGTCACACCTCTGCTGGTCTCCATGGACAGGAGATCTTTCTGACCCTGTATGGAGCAGCCAAAGTCACACCTCTGCTGGTCTCCATGGACAGAAGATCCCTCTGACCCTGTATGGAGCAGCCAAAGTCACACCTCTGCTGGTCTCCATGGATAGAAGACCCCTCTGCTCTTGTAGGGACTGGCCAAAGTCACACCTCTGCTGGTCTCTATGGACAGAAGATTCCTCTGCCCCTTGTAGGGACCGGCCAAAGTCACACCTCTGCTGGTCTCCATTGCCAGAATATCCCTCTACCCCTGTATGGAGCAGCCACAGTCACACCTCTGCTGGTCTCCATGGACAGAAGATCCCTCTGACCCTGTATGGAGCACCCAAAGTCGCACCTCTTGTGGTCTCCATGGACAGAAGATCCCTCTGACCCTGTATGGAGCAGCCAAAGTCGCACCTCTGCTGGTCTCCATGGACAGAAGATCCCTCTGACCCTGTATGGAGCAGCCAAAGTCGCACCTCTGCTGGGCTCCATGGACAGAAGATCCCTCTGACCCTGTATGGAGCAGCCAAAGTCACACCGCTGCTGGTCTCCATGGACAGACGATCCCTCTGACCCTGTATGGAGCAGCCAAAGTCACACCTCTGCTGGTCTCCATTGCCAGAAGATCACTCTGCCTTTGTAGGGACTGGCCAAAGTCACACCTCTGCTGGTCTCCATTGCCAGAAGATTCCTCTGCCCTTGTAGGGACCGGCCTAAGTCACACCTCTGCTGGTCTCCATTGCCAGAAGATCCCTCTGCCCTTGTAGGGACCGGCCAAAGTCACACCTCTGCTGGTCTCCATGGACAGAAGATCCCTCTGACCATGTAGGGACAGACCGAAGTGACACCTCTGCTGGTCTCCATGGACAGAAGATCCCTCTGTCCCTTATGGAGCAGCCAAAGTCACACGTCTGCTGGTCTCCATGGACAGAAGATCCCTCTGACCCTGTATGGAGCAGCCAAAGTCACGCCTCTGCTGGTCTCCATGGATAGAAGATTCCTCTGACCCTGTATGGAGCAGACAAACTCGCACCTCTGCTGGTCTCCATGGACAGAAGATCCCTCTGACCCTGTATGGAGCAGCCAAAGTCACACCGCTGCTGGTCTCCATGGACAGAAGATCCCCCTGACCCTGTATGGAGCAGCCACAGTCACACCTCTGCTGGTCTATATGGACAGAAGATCCCTCTGACTCTGTATGGAGTAGCCAAAGTCACGCCTCTGCTGGTCTCCATGGACAGAAGATCCCTCTGACCCTGTATGGAGAAGCCAAAATCACGCCTCTCCTGGTCTCCATGGACAGAAGATCCCTCTGACCCTTATGGAGCAGCCAAAGTCACACCTCTGCTGGTCTCCATGGATAGAAGATCCCTCTAACCCTGTATGGAGCAGCCAAAGTCACGCCTCTGCTGGTCTCCATGGACAGAAGATCCCTCTGACCCTGTATGGAGCAGCCAAAGTCATGCCTCTGCTGGTCTCCATGGACAGAAGATCCCTCTGACCCTGTATGGAGCAGCCAAATTCGCACCTCTGCTGGTCTCCATGGACAGAAGATCCCGCTGACCCTGTATGGAGCAGCCAATGTCGCACCTCTGCTGGTCTCCATGGACAGAAGATCCCTCTGACCCTGTATGGAGCAGCCAAAGTCACACCTCTGCTGGTCTCCATGGACAGAAGATCCCTCTGACCCTGTATGGAGCAGCTAAAGTCACACCTCTGCTGGTCTCAATGGACAGAAGATTCCTCTGACCCTGTATGGAGCAGCCAAAGTCACACCTATGCTGGTCTCCAGGGACAGAAGATCCCTCTGACCCTATAGGGAGCAGCCAAAGTCGCACCTCTACTGATCGGTATAGACTGAAGATCCCTCTGACCCTGTATGGCGCAGCCAAAGTCACACCTCTGCTGGTCTCCATGGACAGAAGATCCCTCTGACCCTGTATGGAGCAGCCAAAGTCACACCTCTGCTGGTCTCCATGGACAGGAGATCCTTCTGACCCTGTATGGAGCAGCCAAAGTCACACCTCTGCTGGTCTCCATGGACAGAAGATCCCTATGACCCTGTATGGAGCAGCCAAAGTCGCACCTCTACTGATCTGTATAGACAGAAGATCCCTCTGACCCTGTATGGAGCAGAAAAAGTCACACCTCTGCTGGTCTCCATGGATAGAAGATCCCTCTGCCCTTATAGGGACCGGACAAAGTCACACCTCTGCTGGTCTCTATGGACAGAAGATTCCTCTGCCCCTTGTAGGGACCGGCCAAAGTCACACCTCTGCTGTTCTCCATTGCCAGAAGATCCCTCTACCCCTGTATGGAGCAGCCACAGTCACACCTCTGCTGGTCTCCATGGACAGAAGAACCCTCTGACCCTGTATGGAGCACCCAAAGTCGCACCTCTGGTGTTCTCCATGGACAGAAGATCCCTCTGACCCTGTATGGAGCAGCCAAAGTCACACCTCTGCTGGTCTCCATGGACAGAAGATCCCTCTGACCCTGTATGGAGCAGCCAAAGTCACACCGCAGCTGCTCTCCATGGACAGACGATCCCTCTGACCCTGTATGGAGCAGCCAAAGTCACACCTCTGCTGGTCTCCATGGACAGGAGATCTTTCTGACCCTGTATGGAGCAGCCAAAGTCACACCTCTGCTGGTCTCCATGGACAGAATATCCCTCTGACCCTGTATGGAGCAGCCAAAGTCACACCTCTGCTGGTCTCCATGGATAGAAGACCCCTCTGCTCTTGTAGGGACTGGCCAAAGTCACACCTCTGCTGGTCTCTATGGACAGAAGATTCCTCTGCCCCTTGTAGGGACCGGCCAAAGTCACACCTCTGCTGGTCTCCATTGCCAGAATATCCCTCTACCCCTGTATGGAGCAGCCACAGTCACACCTCTGCTGGTCTCCATGGACAGAAGATCCCTCTGACCCTGTATGGAGCACCCAAAGTCGCACCTCTTGTGGTCTCCATGGACAGAAGATCCCTCTGACTCTGTATGGAGCAGCCAAAGTCGCACCTCTGCTGGTCTCCATGGACAGAAGATCCCTCTGACCCTGTATGGAGCAGCCAAAGTCGCACCTCTGCTGGGCTCCATGGACAGAAGATCCCTCTGACCCTGTATGGAGCAGCCAAAGTCACACCGCTGCTGGTCTCCATGGACAGACGATCCCTCTGACCCTGTATGGAGCAGCCAAAGTCACACCTCTGCTGGTCTCCATTGCCAGAAGATCACTCTGCCTTTGTAGGGACTGGCCAAAGTCACACCTCTGCTGGTCTCCATTGCCAGAAGATTCCTCTGCCCTTGTAGGGACCGGCCTAAGTCACACCTCTGCTGGTCTCCATTGCCAGAAGATCCCTCTGCCCTTGTAGGGACCGGCGAAAGTCACACCTCTGCTGGTCTCCATGGACAGAAGATCCCTCTGACCATGTAGGGACAGACCGAAGTGACACCTCTGCTGGTCTCCATGGACAGAAGATCCCTCTGTCCCTTATGGAGCAGCCAAAGTCACACGTCTGCTGGTCTCCATGGACAGAAGATCCCTCTGACCCTGTATGGAGCAGCCAAAGTCACGCCTCTGCTGGTCTCCACGGATAGAAGATCCCTCTGACCCTGTATGGAGCAGCCAAAGTCACACCTCTGCTGGTCTCCATGGATAGAAGACCCCTCTGCTCTTGTAGGGACTGGCCAAAGTCACACCGCTGCTGGTCTCCATGGACAGAAGATCCCCCTGACCCTGTATGGAGCAGCCACAGTCACACCTCTGCTGGTCTATATGGACAGAAGATCCCTCTGACTCTGTATGGAGTAGCCAAAGTCACACCTCTGCTGGTCTCCATGGATAGAAGACCCCTCTGCTCTTGTAGGGACTGGCCAAAGTCACACCTCTGCTGGTCTCCATTGCCAGAAGATCACTCTGCCTTTGTAGGGACTGGCCAAAGTCACACCTCTGCTGGTCTCCATTGCCAGAAGATTCCTCTGCCCTTGTAGGGACCGGCCTAAGTCACACCTCTGCTGGTCTCCATTGCCAGAAGATCCCTCTGCCCTTGTAGGGACCGGCGAAAGTCACACCTCTGCTGGTCTCCATGGACAGAAGATCCCTCTGACTCTGTATGGAGTAGCCAAAGTCACGCCTCTGCTGGTCTCCATGGACAGAAGATCCCTCTGACCCTGTATGGAGAAGCCAAAATCACGCCTCTGCTGGTCTCCATGGACAGAAGATCCCTCTGTCCCTTATGGAGCAGCCAAAGTCACACGTCTGCTGGTCTCCATGGACAGAAGATCCCTCTGACCCTGTATGGAGCAGCCAAAGTCACGCCTCTGCTGGTCTCCATGGATAGAAGATCCCTCTGACCCTGTATGGAGCAGCCAAACTCGCACCTCTGCTGGTCTCCATGGACAGAAGATCCCTCTGACCCTGTATGGAGCAGCCAAAGTCACACCGCTGCTGGTCTCCATGGACAGAAGATCCCCCTGACCCTGTATGGAGCAGCCACAGTCACACCTCTGCTGGTCTATATGGACAGAAGATCCCTCTGACTCTGTATGGAGTAGCCAAAGTCACGCCTCTGCTGGTCTCCATGGACAGAAGATCCCTCTGACCCTGTATGGAGAAGCCAAAGTCGCACCTCTGCTGGTCTCCATTGACAGAAGATCCCGCTGACCCTGTATGGAGCAGCCAATGTCGCACCTCTGCTGGTCTCCATGGACAGAAGATCCCTCTGACCCTGTATGGAGCACCCAAAGTCGCACCTCTGGTGTTCTCCATGGACCGAAGAACCCTCTGACCCTGTATGGAGCACCCAAAGTCGCACCTCTGGTGTTCTCCATGGACAGAAGATCCCTCTGACCCTGTATGGAGCACCCAAAGTCGCACCTCTGGTGTTCTCCATGGACAGAAGATCCCTCTGAGCCTGTATGGAGCAGCCAAAGTCACGCCTCTGCTGGTCTCCATGGACAGAAGATCCCTCTGACCCTGTATGGAGAAGCCAAAATCACGCCTCTGCTGGTCTCCATGGACAGAAGATCCCTCTGACCCTTATGGAGCAGCCAAAGTCACACCTCTGCTGGTCTCCATGGATAGAAGATCCCTCTAACCCTGTATGGAGCAGCCAAAGTCACGCCTCTGCTGGTCTCCATGGACAGAAGATCCCTCTGACCCTGTATGGAGCAGCCAAAGTCATGCCTCTGCTGGTCTCCATGGACAGAAGATCCCTCTGACCCTGTATGGAGCAGCCAAAGTCGCACCTCTGCTGGTCTCCATGGACAGAAGATCCCGCTGACCCTGTATGGAGCAGCCAATGTCGCACCTCTGCTGGTCTCCATGGACAGAAGATCCCTCTGACCCTGTATGGAGCAGCCAAAGTAACACCTATGCTGGTCTCCATGGACAGAAGATCCTTCTGACCCTGTATGGAGCAGCCAAAGTCACACCTCTGCTGGTCTCCATGGACAGAAGATCCCTCTGACCCTGTATGGAGCAGCTAAAGTCACACCTCTGCTGGTCTCAATGGACAGAACATTCCTCTGACCCTGTATGGAGCAGCCAAAGTCACACCTATGCTGGTCTCCAGGGACAGAAGATCCCTCTGACCCTATAGGGAGCAGCCAAAGTCGCACCTCTACTGATCGGTATAGACTGAAGATCCCTCTGACCCTGTATGGAGCAGCCAAAGTCACACCTCTGCTGGTCTCCATGGACAGAAGATCCCTCTGACCCTGTATGGAGCAGCCAAAGTCACACCTCTGCTGGTCTCCATTGCCAGAAGATCACTCTGCCTTTGTAGGGACTGGCCAAAGTCACACCTCTGCTGGTCTCCATTGCCAGAAGATTCCTCTGCCCTTGTAGGGACCGGCCTAAGTCACACCTCTGCTGGTCTCCATTGCCAGAAGATCCCTCTGCCCTTGTAGGGACCGGCGAAAGTCACACCTCTGCTGGTCTCCATGGACAGAAGATCCCTCTGACCATGTAGGGACAGACCGAAGTGACACCTCTGCTGGTCTCCATGGACAGAAGATCCCTCTGTCCCTTATGGAGCAGCCAAAGTCACACGTCTGCTGGTCTCCATGGACAGAAGATCCCTCTGACCCTGTATGGAGCAGCCAAAGTCACGCCTCTGCTGGTCTCCATGGATAGAAGATCCCTCTGACCCTGTATGGAGCAGCCAAACTCGCACCTCTGCTGGTCTCCATGGACAGAAGATCCCTCTGACCCTGTATGGAGCAGCCAAAGTCACACCGCTGCTGGTCTCCATGGACAGAAGATCCCCCTGACCCTGTATGGAGCAGCCACAGTCACACCTCTGCTGGTCTATATGGACAGAAGATCCCTCTGACTCTGTATGGAGTAGCCAAAGTCACGCCTCTGCTGGTCTCCATGGACAGAAGATCCCTCTGACCCTGTATGGAGAAGCCAAAATCACGCCTCTGCTGGTCTCCATGGACAGAAGATCCCTCTGACCCTTATGGAGCAGCCAAAGTCACACCTCTGCTGGTCTCCATGGATAGAAGATCCCTCTAACCCTGTATGGAGCAGCCAAAGTCACGCCTCTGCTGGTCTCCATGGACAGAAGATCCCTCTGACCCTGTATGGAGCAGCCAAAGTCATGCCTCTGCTGGTCTCCATGGACAGAAGATCCCTCTGACCCTGTATGGAGCAGCCAAAGTCGCACCTCTGCTGGTCTCCATGGACAGAAGATCCCGCTGACCCTGTATGGAGCAGCCAATGTCGCACCTCTGCTGGTCTCCATGGACAGAAGATCCCTCTGACCCTGTATGGAGCAGCCAAAGTAACACCTATGCTGGTCTCCATGGACAGAAGATCCTTCTGACCCTGTATGGAGCAGCCAAAGTCACACCTCTGCTGGTCTCCATGGACAGAAGATCCCTCTGACCCTGTATGGAGCAGCTAAAGTCACACCTCTGCTGGTCTCAATGGACAGAAGATCCCTCTGACCCTGTATGGAGCAGCCAAAGTCGCACCTCTACTGATCCGTATAGACAGAAGATCCCTCTGACCCTGTATGGAGCAGACAAAGTCACACCTCTGCTGGTCTCCATGGATAGAAGATCCCTCTGCCCTTATAGGGACCGGACAAAGTCACACCTCTGCTGGTCTCTATGGACAGAAGATTCCTCTGCCCCTTGTAGGGACCGGCCAAAGTCACACCTCTGCTGTTCTCCATTGCCAGAAGATCCCTCTACCCCTGTATGGAGCAGCCACAGTCACACCTCTGCTGGTCTCCATGGACCGAAGAACCCTCTGACCCTGTATGGAGCACCCAAAGTCGCACCTCTGGTGTTCTCCATGGACAGAAGATCCCTCTGACCCTGTATGGAGCAGCCAAAGTCGCACCTCTGCTGGTCTCCATGGACAGAAGATCCCTCTGACCCTGTATGGAGCAGCCAAAGTCACACCGCAGCTGCTCTCCATGGACAGACGATCCCTCTGACCCTGTATGGAGCAGCCAAAGTCGCACCTCTGCTGGTCTCCATGGACAGAAGATCCCTCTGACCCTGTATGGATCAGCCAAAGTCACACCGCTGCTGGTCTCCATGGACAGACGATCCCTCTGACCCTGTATGGAGCAGCCAAAGTCACACCTCTGCTGATCTCCATGGATAGAAGATCCCTCTGACCCTATATGGAGCAGCCAATGTCACACCTCTGCTGGTCTCCATGGACAAAAGATCCCTCTGACCCTGTATGGAGCAGCCAAAGTCACACCTCTGCTGGTCTCCATGGACAGAAGATCCCTCTGACTCTGTATGGAGCAGCCAAAGTCACACCTCTGCTGGTCTCCATGGACAGAAGATCCCTCTGACGCTGTATGAAGCAGCCAAAGTCGCACCTCTACTGATCCGTATAGACAGAAGATCCCTCTGACCCTGTATGGAGCAGCCAAAGTCGCACCTCTACTGATCCGTATAGACAGAAGATCACTCTGACCCTGTATGGAGCAGCCAAAGTCACACCTCTGCTGGTCTCCATGGACAGAAGATCCCTCTGACCCTGTATGGAGCAGCCAAAGTCACACCTCTGCTGGTCTCCATGGACAGAAATTCCCTCTGACCCTGTATGGAGCAGCCAAAGTCACACCATTGGTGGTCTCCATGGCAATAAGATCCCTCTGACCCTGTATGGAGCAGCCAAACTCGCACCTCTACTGATCCGTATAGACAGAAGATCCCTCTGACCCTGTATGGAGCAGCCAATGTCACACCTCTGCTGGTCTCCATGGACAAAAGATCCCTCTGACCCTGTATGGAGCAGCCAGAGACACATCTCTACTGCTCTCCATGGACAGAAGATCCCTCTGACCCTGTATGGAGCAGCCACAGTCACACCTCTGTTGGTCTCTATGGACAGAAGATCCCTCTGACCCTGTATGTAGCAGCCAAAGTCACACCTCTGCTGGTCTCCATGGACAGAAGATCCCTCTGACCCTGTATGGAGCAGCCACATTCACACCTATGCTGGTCTCCATGGACAGAAGATCCTTCTGACCCTGTATGGAGCAGCCAAAGTCACACCTCTGCTGGTCTCCATGGACAGAAGATCTCTCTGACCCTGTATGGAGCACCCAAAGTCACACCTCTGCTGGTCTCCATGGACAGAAGATCCCTCTGACCCTGTATGGAACAGCCAAAGTCACACCTCTGCTGGTCTCCATGAACAGAAGATCCCGCTGAACCTGAATGGAGCAGCCAAAGTCGCAACTCTGCTGGTCCCCATGGACAGAAGATCCCGCTGACCCTGTATGGAGCAGCCAAAGTAACACCTCTGCTGGTCTCCATGGACAGAAGATCCCTCTGACCCTGTATGGAGCAGCCAAAGTCGCACCTCTGCTGGTCTCCATGGACAGAAGATCCCGCTGACCCTGTATGGAGCAGCCAATGTCGCACCTCTGCTGGTCTCCATGGACAGACGATCCCTCTGACCCTGTATGGAGCAGCCAAAGTCGCACCTCTACTGATCCGTATAGACAGAAGATCCCTCTGACCCTGTATGGAGCAGCCAAAGTCACACCTCTGCGGGTCTCCATGGACAGAAGATCCCTCTGACCCTGTATGGAGCAGCCAAAGTCACACCTCTGCTGGTCTCCATGGACAGAAGATCCCTCTGACCCTGCATGGAGCAGCCAAAGTTACACCTCTGCTGGTCTCCATGAAGAAAAGATCCCTCTGGCCCTGTATAGAGTAGTGAAAGTCACACCTCTGCTGGTCTCCATGGACAGAAGATCCCTCTGACCCTGTATGGAGAAGCCAAAGTTGCACCTCTACTGATCCGTATAGACAGAAGATTCTTCTGACCCTGTATGGAGCAGCCAAAGTCACACCTCTGCTGGTCTCCATGGACAGAAGATCCCTCTGACCCTGTATGGAGCAGCCAAAGTCGTACCTCTACTGATCCGTATAGACAGAAGATCCCTCTGACCCTGTATCAAGCAGCCAATGTCACACCTCTGCTGGTCTCCATGGACAGAAGATCCCTCTGACCCTGTATGGAGCAGCCAAAGTCGCACCTCTGCTGGTCTCCATGGACAGAAGATCACGCTGACCCTGTATGAAGCAACCAATGTCGCACCTCTGCTGGTCTCCATGGACAGACGATCCCTCTCGCCCTGTATGGAGCAGTGAAAGTCACACCTCTGCTGGTCTCCATGGACAGAAGATCCCTCTGACCCTGTATGGAGAAGCCAAAGTTGCACCTCTACTGATCCGTATAGACAGAAGATTCTTCTGACCCTGTATGGAGCAGCCAAAGTCGCACTTCTGCTGGTCCCCATGGACAGAAGATCCCGCTGACCCTGTATGAAGCAGCCAATGTCGCACCTCTGCTGGTCTCCATGGACAGACGATCCCTCTGACCCTGTATGGAGCAGCCAAAGCCGCACCTCTACTGATCCGTATAGACAGAAGATCCCTCTGACCCTGTATGGAGCAGCCAAAGTCACACCTCTTCTGGTCTCCATGGACAGAAGATCCCTCTGACCCTGCATGGAGCAGCCAAAGTTACACCTCTGCTGGTCTCCATGAAGAGAAGATCCCTCTGGCCCTGTATGGAGCAGTGAAAGTCACACCTCTGCTGGTCTCTATGGACAGAATATCCTTCTGACCCTGTATGGAGCAGCCAAAGTCACACCTCTGCTGGTCTCCATGGACAGAAGATCCCTCTGACCCTGTATGGAACAGCCAAAGTCACACCTCTGCTGGGCTCCATGAACAGAAGATCCCGCTGAACCTGAATGGAGCAGCCAAAGTCGCAACTCTGCTGGTCCCCATGGACAGAAGATCCCGCTGACCCTGTATGAAGCAGCCAATGTCGCACCTCTGCTGGTCTCCATGGACAGACGATCCCTCTGACCCTGTATGGAGCAGCCAAAGCCGCACCTCTACTGATCCGTATAGACAGAAGATCCCTCTGACCCTGTATGGAGCAGCCAAAGTCACACCTCTTCTGGTCTCCATGGACAGAAGATCCCTCTGACCCTGCATGGAGCAGCCAAAGTTACACCTCTGCTGGTCTCCATGAAGAGAAGATCCCTCTGGCCCTGTATGGAGCAGTGAAAGTCACACCTCTGCTGGTCTCCATGGACAGAAGCTCCCTCTGACCCTGTATGGAGAAGCCAAAGTTGCACCATTACTGATCCGTATAGACAGAAGATTCTTCTGACCCTGTATGGAGCAGCCAAAGTCGCACCTCTGCTGGTCTCCATGGACAGAAGATCCCTCTGACCCTGTTTGGAGCAGCCAAAGTCACACCTCTGCTGGTCTCCATGGACAGAAGATCCCTCTGACCCTGTATGGAGCAGCCAAAGTCGCACCTCTACTGATCCGTATAGACAGAAGATCCCTCTGACCCTGTATCGAGCAGCCAATGTCACACCTCTGCTGGTCTCCATGGACAGAAGATCCCTCTGAGCCTGTATGGAGCAGCCAGAGACACACCTCTACTGGTCTCCATGGACAGAAGATCCCTCTGAGCCTGTATGGAGCAGCCAAAGTCACACCTCTGCTGGTCTCCATGGACAGAAGATCCCTCTGACCCTGTATGGAGCAGCCAAAGTCACACCTCTGCTGGTCTCCGTGGACAAAAGATCCCTCTGACCCTGTATGGAGCAGCCAGAGACACACCTCTACTGCTCTCCATGGACAGAAGATCACTCTGACCCTGTATGGAGCAGCCAGAGAAAAACCTCTACTGGTCTCCATGGACAGAAGATCCCTCTGAGCCTGTATGGAGCAGCCAAAGTCACACCTCTGCTGGTCTCCATGGACAGAAGATCCCTCTGACCCTGTATGGAGCAGCCAAAGTCACACCTCTGCTGGTCTCCATGGACAGAAGATCCCTCTGACCCTGTATGGAGCAGCCAATGTCACACCTCTGCTGGTCTCCATGGACAGAAGATCCCTCTGACCCTGCATGGAGCAGCCAAAGTTACACCTCTGCTGGTCTCCATGAAGAGAAGATCCCTCTGGCCCTGTATGGAGCAGTGAAAGTCACACCTCTGCTGGTCTCCATGGACAGAAGCTCCCTCTGACCCTGTATGGAGAAGCCAAAGTTGCACCATTACTGATCCGTATAGACAGAAGATTCTTCTGACCCTGTATGGAGCAGCCAAAGTCGCACATCTGCTGGTCTCCATGGACAGAAGATCCCTCTGACCCTGTTTGGAGCAGCCAAAGTCACACCTCTGCTGGTCTCCATGGACAGAAGATCCCTCTGACCCTGTATGGAGCAGCCAAAGTCGCACCTCTACTGATCCGTATAGACAGAAGATCCCTCTGACCCTGTATGGAGCAGCCAATGTCACACCTCTGCTGGTCTCCATGGACAGAAGATCCCTCTGACCCTGTATGGAGCAGCCAGAGACACACCTCTACTGGTCTCCATGGACAGAAGATCCCTCTGAGCCTGTATGGAGCAGCCAAAGTCACACCTCTGCTGGTCTCCATGGACAGAAGATCCCTCTGACCCTGTATGGAGCAGCCAAAGTCACACCTCTGCTGGTCTCCATGGACAGAAGATCCCTCTGACCCTGTATGGAGCAGCCAATGTCACACCTCTGCTGGTCTCCATGGACAGAAGATCCCTCTGACCCTGTATGGAGCAGCCAGAGACACACCTCTACTGCTCTCCATGGACAGAAGATCCCTCTCACCCTGTATGGAGCAGCCAAAGTCACACCTCTGCTGGTCTCCATGGACAGAAGATCCCTCTGACCCTGCATGGAGCAGCCAAAGTTACACCTCTGTTGGTCTCCATGGACAGAAGATCCCTCTGACCCTGTATGGAGCAGCCAAAGTCGCACCTCTGCTGGTCTCCATGGACAGAAGATCCCGCTGACCCTGTATGGAGCAGCCAATGTCGCACCTCTGCTGGTCTCCATGGACAGAAGATCCCTCTGACCCTGTATCGAGCAGCCAAAGTCACACCTATGCTGGTCTCCATGGACAGAAGATCCTTCTGACCCTGTATGGAGCAGCCAAAGTCACACCTCTGCTGGTCTCCATGGACAGAAGATCCCTCTGACCCTGTATGGAGCAGCTAAAGTCACACCTCTGCTGGTCTCAATGGACAGAAGATTCCTCTGACCCTGTATGGAGCAGCCAAAGTCACACCTATGCTGGTCTCCAGGGACAGAAGATCCCTCTGATCCTATAGGGAGCAGCCAAAGTCGCACCTCTACTGATCGGTATAGACTGAAGATCCCTCTGACCCTGTATGGAGCAGCCAAAGTCACACCTCTGCTGGTCTCCATGGACAGAAGATCCCTCTGACCCTGTATGGAGCAGCCAAAGTCACACCTCTACTGGTCTCCATGGACAGGAGATCCTTCTGACCCTGTATGGAGCAGCCAAAGTCACACCTCTGCTGGTCTCCATGGACAGAAGATCCCTATGACCCTGTATGGAGCAGCCAAAGTCGCACCTCTACTGATCCGTATAGACAGAAGATCCCTCTGACCCTGTATGGAGCAGACAAAGTCACACCTCTGCTGGTCTCCATGGATAGAAGATCCCTCTGCCCTTATAGGGACCGGACAAAGTCACACCTCTGCTGGTCTCTATGGACAGAAGATTCCTCTGCCCCTTGTAGGGACCGGCCAAAGTCACACCTCTGCTGTTCTCCATTGCCAGAAGATCCCTCTACCCCTGTATGGAGCAGCCACAGTCACACCTCTGCTGGTCTCCATGGACAGAAGAACCCTCTGACCCTGTATGGAGCACCCAAAGTCGCACCTCTGGTGTTCTCCATGGACAGAAGATCCCTCTGACCCTGTATGGAGCAGCCAAAGTCGCACCTCTGCTGGTCTCCATGGACAGAAGATCCCTCTGACCCTGTTTGGAGCAGCAAAAGTCCCACCGCAGCTGCTCTCAATGGACAGACGATCCCTCCGACCCTGTATGGAGCAGCCAAAGTCACACCTCTGCTGGTCTCCATGGACAGAAGATCCCTCTGACCCTGCATGGAGCAGCCAAAGTCACACCTCTGCTGGTCTCCATGGACAGAAGATCCCTCTGACCCTGCATGGAGCAGCCAAAGTCACACCTCTGCTGGTCTCCATGGACAGAAGATCCCTCTGACCCTGCATGGAGCAGCCAAAGTTACACCTCTGCTGGTCTCCATGAAGAAAAGATCCCTCTGGCCCTGTATGGAGCAGTGAAAGTCACACCTCTGCTGGTCTCCATGGACAGAAGATCCCTCTGACCCTGTATGGAGAAGCCAAAGTTGCACCTCTACTGATCCGTATAGACAGAAGATTCTTCTGACCCTGTATGGAGCAGCCAAAGTCACACCTCTGCTGATCTCCATGGACAGAAGATCCCTCTGACCCTGTATGGAGCAGCCAAAGTCGTACCTCTACTGATCCGTATAGACAGAAGATCCCTCTGACCCTGTATCGAGCAGCCAATATCACACCTCTGCTGGTCTCCATGGACAGAAGATCCCTCTGACCCTGTATGGAGCTGCCAAAGTCGCACCTCTGCTGGTCTCCATGGACAGAAGATCACGCTGACCCTGTATGAAGCAGCCAATGTCGCACCTCTGCTGGTCTCCATGGACAGACGATCCCTCTGGCCCTGTATGGAGCAGTGAAAGTCACACCTCTGCTGGTCTCCATGGACAGAAGATCCCTCTGACCCTGTATGGAGAAGCCAAAGTTGCACCTCTACTGATCCGTATAGACAGAAGATTCTTCTGACCCTGTATGGAGCAGCCAAAGTCGCACTTCTGCTGGTCTCTATGGACAGAAGATCCCTCTGACCCTGTATGGAGCAGCCAGTCGCACCTCTACTGATCCGTATAGACAGAAGATCCCTCTGACCCTGTATCGAGCAGCCAATGTCACACCTCTGCTGGTCTCCATGGACAGAAGATCCCTCTGACCCTGTATGGAGCAGCCAAAGTCGCACCTCTGCTGGTCTCCATGGACAGAAGATCCCGCTGACCCTGTATGAAGCAGCCAATGTCGCACCTCTGCTGGTCTCCATGGACAGAAGATCCCTCTGACCCTGTATGGAGCAGCCAAAGTCGCACCTCTGCTGGTCTCCATGGACAGAAGATCCCGCTGACCCTGTATGAAGCAGCCAATGTCGCACCTCTGCTGGTCTCCATGGACAGACAATCCCTCTGACCCTGTATGGAGCAGCCAAAGTCGCACCTCTACTGATCCGTATAGACAGAAGATCCCTCTGACCCTGTATGGAGCAGCCAAAGTCACACCTCTTCTGGTCTCCATGGACAGAAGATCCCTCTGACCCTGCATGGAGCAGCCAAAGTTACACCTCTGCTGGTCTCCATGAAGAGAAGATCCCTCTGGCCCTGTATGGAGCAGTGAAAGTCACACCTCTGCTGGTCTCCATGGACAGAAGCTCCCTCTGACCCTGTATGGAGAAGCCAAAGTTGCACCATTACTGATCCGTATAGACAGAAGATTCTTCTGACCCTGTATGGAGCAGCCAAAGTCGCACCTCTGCTGGTCTCCATGGACAGAAGATCCCTCTGACCCTGTTTGGAGCAGCCAAAGTCACACCTCTGCTGGTCTCCATGGACAGAAGATCCCTCTGACCCTGTATGGAGCAGCCAAAGTCGCACCTCTACTGATCCGTATAGACAGAAGATCCCTCTGACCCTGTATCGAGCAGCCAATGTCACACCTCTGCTGGTCTCCATGGACAGAAGATCCCTCTGACCCTGTATGGAGCAGCCAGAGACACACCTCTACTGGTCTCCATGGACAGAAGATCCCTCTGAGCCTGTATGGAGCAGCCAAAGTCACACCTCTGCTGGTCTCCATGGACAGAAGATCCCTCTTACCCTGTATGGAGCAGCCAAAGTCACACCTCTGCTGGTCTCCATGGACAGAAGATCCCTCTGACCCTGTATGGAGCAGCCAATGTCACACCTCTGCTGGTCTCCATGGACAGAAGATCCCTCTGACCCTGTATGGAGCAGCCAGAGACACACCTCTACTGCTCTCCATGGACAGAAGATCCCTCTGAGCCTGTATGGAGCAGCCAAAGTCACACCTCTGCTGGTCTCCATGGACAGAAGATCCCTCTGACCCTGTATGGAGTAGCCAAAGTCACACCTCTGCTGGTCTCCATGGACAGAAGATCCCTCTGACCCTGTATGGAGCAGCCAATGTCACACCTCTGCTGGTCTCCATGGACAGAAGATCCCTCTGACCCTGCATGGAGCAGCCAAAGTTACACCTCTGTTGGTCTCCATGAAGAGAAGATCCCTCTGGCCCTGTATGGAGCAGTGAAAGTCACACCTCTGCTGGTCTCCATGGACAGAAGCTCCCTCTGACCCTGTATGGAGAAGCCAAAGTTGCACCATTACTGATCCGTATAGACAGAAGATTCTTCTGACCCTGTAGGGAGCAGCCAAAGTCGCACCTCTGCTGGTCTCCATGGACAGAAGATCCCTCTGACCCTGTTTGGAGCAGCCAAAGTCACACCTCTGCTGGTCTCCATGGACAGAAGATCCCTCTGACCCTGTATGGAGCAGCCAAAGTCGCACCTCTACTGATCCGTATAGACAGAAGATCCCTCTGACCCTGTATCGAGCAGCCAATGTCACACCTCTGCTGGTCTCCATGGACAGAAGATCCCTCTGACCCTGTATGGAGCAGCCAGAGACACACCTCTACTGGTCTCCATGGACAGAAGATCCCTCTGACCCTGTATGGAGCAGCCAAAGTCACACCTCTGCTGGTCTCCATGGACAGAAGATCCCTCTGACCCTGTATGGAGCAGCCAGAGTCACACCTCTGCTGGTCTCCATGGACAGAAGATCCCTCTGACCCTGTATGGAGCAGCCAGTGTCACACCTCTGCTGGTCTCCATGGACAGAAGATCCCTCTGACCCTGTATGGAGCAGCCAGAGACACACCTCTACTGCTCTCCATGGACAGAAGATCCCTCTGACCCTGTATGGAGCAGCCAGAGACACACCTCTACTGGTCTCCATGGACAGAAGATCCCTCTGAGCCTGTATGGAGCAGCCAAAGTCATACCTCTGCTGGTCTCCATGGACAGAAGATCCCTCTGACCCTGTATGGAGCAGCCAAAGTCACACCTCTGCTGGTCTCCATGGACAGAAGATCCCTCTGACCCTGTATGGAGCAGCCAATGTCACACCTCTGCTGGTCTCCATGGACAGAAGATCCCTCTGACCCTGTATGGAGCAGCCAGAGACACACCTCTACTGCTCTCCATGGACAGAAGATCCTTCTGACCCTGTATGGAGCAGCCAAAGTCACACCTCTGCTGGTCTCCATGGACAGAAGATCCATCTGACCCTGTATGGAGCAGCCAAAGTCACACCTCTGCTGGTCTCCATGGACAGAAGATCCCTCTGACCCTGTATGGAGCAGCCAAAGTCACACCTCTGCTGGTCTCCATGGACAGAATATCCCTCTGACCCTGTATGGAGCAGCTAAAGTCACACCTCTGCTGGTCTCCATGGACAGAAGATTCCTCTGACCCTGTATGGAGCAGCCAAAGTCACACCTCTGATGGTCTCCATGGACAGAAGATCCCTCTGACCCTGTAGGGAGCAGCCAAAGTCGCACCTCTACTGATCCGTATAGACTGAAGATCTCTCTGACCCTGTATGGAGCAGCCAAAGTCACACCTCTGCTGGTCTCCATGGACAGAAGATCCCTCTGACCCTGTATGGAGCAGCCAAAGTCACACCTCTGCTGGTCTCCATGGACAGAAGATCCCTCTGACCATGTATGGAGCTGCCAAAGTCGCACCTCTACTGATCCGTATAGACAGAAGATCCCTCTGCCCTTGTAGGGACCGGCCAAAGTCACACCTCTGCTGGTCTCCATGGACAGAAGATCCCTCTGACCCTGTATGGAGAAGCCAAAGTCACACCTCTGCTGGTCTCCATTGCCAGAAGATCCCTCTGACCCTGTATGGAGCAGCCAAAGTCACACCTCTGCTGGTCTCCATGGACAGAAGATCCCTCTGACCATGTATGGAGCTGCCAAAGTCGCACCTCTACTGATCCGTATAGACAGATCCCTTTGCCCTTGTAGGGACCGGCCAAAGTCACACCTCTGCTGGTCTCCATGGACAGAAGATCCCTCTTCCCTTGTAGGGACCGGCCAAAGTCACACCTCTGCTTTTCTCCATGGACAGAAGATCCCTCTGCCCTTGTAGGCACCGGCCAAAGTCACACCTCTGCTGGTCTCCATTGCCAGAAGATCCCTCTGCCCTTGTAGGAATCGGCCAAAGTCACACCTCTGCTGGTCTCCATTGCCAGAAGAGCCATCTGTCCCTTATGGAGCAGCCAAAGTCACACCTCTGCTGGTCTCCATTGCCAGAAGAGCCATCTGTCCCTTATGGAGCAGCCAAAGTCACGCCTCTGCTGGTCTCCATGGACAGAAGATCCTCTGTCCCTTATGGAGCAGCCAAAGTCACACCTCTGCTGGTCTCCATGGACAGAAGATCCCTCTGACCATGTATGGAGCAGCCAAAGTCACACCTCTGCTGGTCTCCATGGACAGAAGATCCCTCTGACCCTGTATGGAGCAGCCAAAGTCACACCTCTGCTGGTCTCCATGGATAGAAGATCCCTCTGACCCTGTATGGAGCAGCCAAAGTCATGCCTCTGCTGGTCTCCATGGACAGAAGATCCCTCTGACCCTATATGGAGCAGCCACAGTCACACCTCTGCTGGTCTCCATGGACAGAAAATCCTTCTGACCCTGTATGGAGCAGCCAAAGTCACACCTCTGCTGGTCTCCATGGACAGAAGATCCCTCTGACCATGTATGGAGCAGCCAAAGTCGCACCTCTGCTGGTCTCCATGGACAGAAGATCCCTCTGACCCTGTATGGAGCAGCCAAAGTCGCGTCTCTGCTGGTCTCCATGGACAGAAGATTCCTCTGACCCTGTATGAAGCAGCCAGTCGCACCTCTGCTGGTCTCCATGGACAGAAGATCCCTCTGACCCTGTATGGAGCAGCCAAAGTCACACCTCTGCTGGTATCCATGGACAGACGATCCCTCTGACCCCGTATGGAGCAGCCAAAGTCACAGCTCTGCTGGTCTCCATGGACAGAAGATCCCTTTACCCTGTATGGAGCAGCCAAAGTCACACCTCTGCTGGTCTCCATGGACAGAAGATCCCTCTGACCCTGTATGGAGCAGCCAAAGTCACACCTCTGCTAGTCTCCATGGACAGAAGATCCCTCTGACTCTGTATGGAGCAGCCAAAGTCACACCTCTGCTGGTCTCCATAGACAGAAGATCCCTCTGACCCTGTATGGAGCAGCCAAAGTCTCAACTCTGCTGGTCTCCATGGACAGAAGATCCCTCTGACCCTGTATGGAGCAGCCAAAGTCACACCTCTGGTGGTCTCCATGAAAAGAAGATTCCTCTGACCCTGTATGGAGCAGCCAAAGTCGCACCTCTACTGATCCGTATAGACAGAAGATTCCTCTGACCCTGTATGGAGCAGCCAAAGTCGCACCTCTACTGATCCGTATAGACAGAAGATCACTCTGACCCTGTATGGAGCAGCCAAAGTCACACCTCTGCTGGTCTCCATAGACAGAAGATCCCTCTGACCCTGTATGGAGCAGCCAAAGTCACACCTCTGCTTGTCTCCATGGACAGAAGATCCCGCGGACCCTGTATGGAGCAGCCTGAGACACACCTCTGCTTGTCTCCACAGACAGAAGATCCCTCTGACCCTGTATGGAGCATCCAAAGTCACACCTCTGATGGTCTCCATGGACAGAAGATCCATCTGACCCTGTATGGAGCAGCCAAAGTCACACCTCTGCTGGTGTCTGTTAGAAAGGATAGACGAACCGGGAGGGTCGGCCGGGGTCAGGAGGAGAGGTCTCCGGGGGGAGCCGTCTCCAGCGATCGTACAGACAAGTAACTTCCCCCCCACAGACAGATATCACACACGGATAAGGTTCAGTGTTCTTTATAAGCACTTCTTAAGGTACGGTTGAATGGTACAAGGAGGTCTGGACTCAGGGGTCCCCTCGATTCAAGTCTCTCAAAGTAGGGTAAGGGGTAGCGGGACAGTCTGTCTACCAGTCAGGTAGTTTGGATGAGATGATGATTAGCTCACAATCCTCGAGCTTAGTTGGTGCGGGCCGCGGCAGCGCCAGCAGGTCCCGAAAAGATGGTCGATGGACGGTCCGCGGCAGCGCCAGCAGGTCCCGGTGAGGATGGTCGTTACAACGGGCCGCGGCAGCGCCAGCAGGTCCCGGAAAGATGGTCGATGTACGGTCCGCGGCAGCGCCAGCAGGTCCCGGTGAGGATGGTCGTTACAACGGGCCGTGGCAGCGCCAGCAGGTCCCGACGAGGATGGATGTTGTAGAAGGCCGCGGCAGCGCCAGCAGGCAGGACGATGGTTCACAAGAGCGGGCTACGGCAGCGCCAGTAGTCCGTCAAGGCTGAGTTCTCTCGGTGTCTCTCGACTCCAGGATACAACTGCCTTCCTGCTCCGGAGTTGCCCCAGTTATAGGGCAGGCGCTCTTTGATGTCCGGACCCTCGCACTTGGAGGTCGGAGGGCCCGGGATGAAGGTGTCCAGACACCCAGCAGGGGGTGGAGCCAGCGCCTGGGGGAGTTGGAGGCGATCGGCACCTGGCGGGGGAAGAGCTCTTGACACTTCGTCCTCCCATTGACCTGCCAAGTGTTCCGCTCACCTCCCGGGTGGATGGTGGTGCCGGGATGTCGGGGCCGGTCAGGCCCGGGGTTAGGGTCGGGGTGAGGCCACGCGGCCTCGTGGTGCAGGGCCCAAGATGGCGGCTTGAACCGGCCGGGGGAGCCGGTGAGGCTGGGCCCCGTGATGAGTAGAGGTCCGAGGGCAGAAGATCCGTCGGGAGACGGGGTACGGGTGCTTTTCGTGGGTTATGCCTGGCGGGCCGGAGCTCGGGCCCTGTCGTGCGGGGAGGGAGCAAGCCCTTCGTGTGGCCTGTCCAACATGCGTCCCCCCCCAGCTGAAGGCGGGGAGAGTCACCCATCTCCTTGGGGACTCTCTTCGTCGAGGCGGAAAAAGCGGGACAGGCCATCCGCGTTGGCGTGGTCTTGGCCTGGTCGGTGCTCCACAGTGGAGTCCATTCCCTGCAGGGAAATGGACCAGCGCAAGAGTTTTGGGTTCTCCCCCCGCATCTGCATCAGCCACTGCAGGGGTCGATGGTCGGTTTGTACCCGGAAGTGGGTACCGAAGAGATAGGGCCGGAGCTTTTTGAGGGCCCACACCACTGCGAAGGCCTCCCTCTCGATGGTGCTCCAGCGCTGTTCTCGGGCCAGGAGACGTCGACTGATGAAGGCCACCGGCTGGTCATGACCTTCGGGGTTTAACTGAGAAAGGAGCCGGTGAGGCTGGGCCCCGTGATGAGTAGAGGTCCGAGGGCAGAAGATCCGTCGGGAGACGGGGTACGGGTGCTTTTCGTGGGTTATGCCTGGCGGGCCGGAGCTCGGGCCCTGTCGTGCGGGGAGGGAGCAAGCCCTTCGTGTGGCCTGTCCAACATGCGTCCCCCCCAGCTGAAGGCGGGGAGAGTCACCCATCTCCTTGGGGACTCTCTTCGTCGAGGCGGAAAAAGCGGGACAGGCCATCCGCGTTGGCGTGGTCTTGGCCTGGTCGGTGCTCCACAGTGGAGTCCATTCCCTGCAGGGAAATGGACCAGCGCAAGAGTTTTGGGTTCTCCCCCCGCATCTGCATCAGCCACTGCAGGGGTCGATGGTCGGTTTGTACCCGGAAGTGGGTACCGAAGAGATAGGGCCGGAGCTTTTTGAGGGCCCACACCACTGCGAAGGCCTCCCTCTCGATGGTGCTCCAGCGCTGTTCTCGGGCCAGGAGACGTCGACTGATGAAGGCCACCGGCTGGTCATGACCTTCGGGGTTTAACTGAGAAAGGACGGCTCCGATGCCGTGGTTGGAGGCGTCGGTCTGTACCATGAATTCCCGACTGTAATCGGGGGCCTGGAGCACAGGGGCGGTGCATAGAGCGGCCTTCAGCTTCTCGAAGGCCGCTTGACAATCGGGGGTCCAGTTAATCCGCTTCGGCTGGTTCTTGGACGTGAGACCCGTGAGGGGCCCCACGATGCTGCCGTAGTCCTTCACGAACCGCCGGTAGTAGCCGGTGAGCCCCAAGAAGGCTCGGACCTCGGTCTGGGTGACGGGGGGCTGCCAGGACTGGATGGCAGCAATCTTAAGTTGTAGCGGGGCCACCAGCCCGCTTCCCACTTGGTGCCCAAGGTAGGTCACAGACCCTTGGCCAATTTGGCACTTGCCGGCCTTAATTGTGAGGCCGGCCCGCTGGAGGGCCTGTAGGACCTCTTGGAGGTGACGGAGGTGGTCGGGCCAGTGGTGGCTGTATACAGCGATATCGTCCAGGTAGGCAGCGCTGAATTCTTCGAGCCCCGCCAAGACCTGGTTCACGAGGCGTTGAAACGTGGCGGGGGCATTCTTCATGCCGAAGGGCATGACCTTGAATTGGTAGTGGCCATCGGGGGTAGAGAAGGCTGACCGTTCCTGAGCCCTGGGTGTGAGGCCGATCTGCCAGTAGCCCGCTGTTAGGTCGAAGATACTGAGGTAGCGGGCGGCCCCCAGCCGGTGTATCAGCTCGTCTGCTCGGGGGATCGGATGAGCGTCGGTCCGGGTGACAGCGTTCAAGCCCCGGTAGTCGACGCAGAATCTCAGTTCAGGTGCAGTGCCGGGGGCAGCGGCTTTGGGGACCAATACAACCGGACTGGCCCAGGGACTGTCCGAGGGCTCGATGACCCCGATTGTGAGCATCTTGGCCACCTCCTCCTGTATGCAGGCCCGTACCCGATCTGGTACGCGGTAGGCCCGGTGTCGGACAGGGGGACTGTCCCCGGTGTCCACGTCGTGCAAACACCAAGGGGTGACCCCGGGGGTGAGGGAGAACAGGGTAGCGAACTGCAGCAGGAGGTTCCGGCAGCCCTGGCGTTGCTCCGAAGTGAGGGCGTCAGAGAGCCGGACCCCGTCCACGGAGCCGTCATTCTCCTGAGTCTTCAGAAGATCCGGCAGGGGTTCGGAGTCTTCCTCTGCCCCACTGTCCGTAGCCATCAGGAGGCTGAGTTCTGAGCGCACAAAGTGTGGTTTGAGTCGGTTGGTGTGGAGGACCCGAAGGGGGTTCCGGGAGGTCCCCAGGTCGATGAGGTAAGTGACGGGGCTTTTGCGCTCGACCACTTTGAAGGGACCCGTCCACTTATCTTGCAAGGCACATGGTTCGGTGGGGGACATCACCCATACTTGTTGCCCAGGCTCGAACTCAACGGAGGAGGCATTGTGATCTACCACTTCTTCATGTCCTCCTGGCTGGCCTCGAGGTTCGCCTTGGCCATCTCTCTGAAGCGCCGGGTCTGATTGCGTAGGGCCAGGAGGTATTTGAAGACGTCTCGAGGGGTCTTTAGGGGGGCCATCTCCCAACCTTCTTTTACTAGGCTGAGGGGCCCTCGCACAGGGTGCCCGTACAGGAGTTCGAAAGGGCTAAAACCGAGGGACTTCTGGGGAACTTCGCGGTAGGCGAAGAGGAGGCACGGGAGTAGTACATCCCACTGGCGACGGAGGGGCTCTTCCAATCCCCCAATCATCCCCTTGAGGGTGCGGTTAAAACGCTCCACTAGTCCGTTCCCTTGGGGGTGATAGGGGGTCGTGAATCTGTAGGTGACCCCGCATTGTTGCCAGAGGGACTTCATGTATTTGGATATAAAGTTCGTGCCTCGGTCGCTGACGACTTCTCGGGGGAAGCCTACCCGGGAGAAGATCCCCATTAGGGCCCGGCCAACCACCGGAGCTGTCACGGTCCGTAGGGGCACCGCCTCGGGGTAGCGGGTGGCATGGTCCACCAGTACTAAGATGAACCTGTGTCCTTGTGCCGTGCGGGGGTCCAGAGGCCCCACGATGTCTATCCCCACCCTCTCGAACGGGGTGGTGACCACAGGGAAGGGTTGCAGAGGGGCTTTCAGCTTCCGACCACTCTTTCCGCTGGCTTGGCATGTGGGGCAAGATCGGCAGTGGTTCAGGACGTCGTTCCTCATCTTCGGCCAGAAAAAGTGGGTCACTAGGCGGCTGTACGTTTTATCTTGGCCCAGGTGTCCAGCCAGGGGGACATCGTGGGCCAGGTTGAGCAGAAAGTCTCTGAAGCGGAGAGGTACCACCAGTACTCGACCGGCCCCCAGCTCGGCGATTCTTTGCTCGCTGTATAGCAGGTCGTTATCCCAGTAGACCCAGTGAGTTCCGGTGGAGTCCCCTGCGTTCTGGGCGCTGGCTTGTTGGCGGAGTCCCTCGAGGGAGGGACAGGTCTTTTGTTCCTGGCGGAACTGTGCTTGGGTGGGCCCCCCCTCTTGACGCCACTGAGCCAGGTCAGGAAGGTCCTGGGGTTGCGCGCCCCCTTCGGCCGTCGGGTCTGGGAGGCTGGCCTCGTCGTTGTTGTAGGAGAGTAGGGTCTGCAATCCTATGATCACCCAGATTTTTTTGCTTTTGCTTCATTGGTTTACGACTTTCTCCGGCTGTGGGCCTGCCAATCAGACCCACAGCCTAGCTGTTCTCTCTCGAAATTAACACACATGTACGTTAGGTGCATCCACTAATTGGAACTGGGCCGCCTTGTCAGTCCCTGTCTCAGCATACCACAGGTATCCAGGGCATCGGTGTACCCAGGGCCTACCAGGGGCTGAAGCATGTATTATGCCACCCCTGGAATGGCCGCCCAAATCTGACACAACTGGCTGCACGACAGCTGGGGCCACGTGGTGTAATCACCCGTTGCTGTAGGTGTAGTATTCCTACACCTAAACCCTAACATGGACACATGGGTTCCTATCAGTCACTCCTATGGCAGGCCTTATCAATCCTGAAGGCAGAGTGCAGGGGGTCATGTGGGACGGTGCTCTGGCGCGAGCTGAGCCCGTCGACGGCTTGTGGAACCAAGTCCTAATAGCCGTTCCATGGTGACGCGGGCCAACTACTTTTAATGCCTTATAATCCTAGCGGTTATTTGCTAACTTTGGCCTCGCATCACCTACACATGTCGAGTAAGGTGTCATACGAATGGGAATACGAACCCCTCGCCAGTCCGGGTGACGGGGTTGGCATTCCCCCCCTTTTAGAGGGACACGACATGGAAGTAACCTTGAACCCCGGTTAAAGTTGACTCAAGCCTCAGCATCACAAAATGGATGCTGCCACCAGACCCAAGTCTGACCTCCCGCTGCTGGGGGACCTTCCAGCAAAGGGAGCTTGGACAAAGGGTTTCCTGTCGAGGGCGGTGTTAGCACCGTCCCAGACAGGGTTTGTGTATCCCAGGTGGGCAGGGCTGAAAGGAAGGTGACTGCAAGTGGCACCCCGGTGCTCACTGTGCATAGCCCGGCTCAAACCAGTTTCGGGGGCACACCGGCCCCTGAGCTGGCGCGAAGCCGGACAAAGGATAGGGGTGTAACCACCCCCCTCCTGGCTCCACCCATAGGTAGAACCTAGTCACGGGCCAGCCCCTTTTCTTAGAATAAAGGTAGGAGCGAGTCCCCTTCCCAAATTGGATAATCAGATAATCGGATACCTCCGAATCACGAACCACTTTCCACGAAAGGAACTCTTGACTATTTCTGAAGACTCTCCCTTGTGGCTAAGGAGTAGCCACCCTGCACCAGCAGGCACCACCTAAGCGCTTGCGGTTTGCTGTAAGTCTCTCCTACGGATCAAGACTGCCCAGCTCGACGAGACCCGAGTTCCCTGCCATCTCTGACCTTTTACCTCCCTCATCAGCTCAGCTGAGAGTCGTAGGTGTGACGAGACCTGCGGGACCGGCTATCTTCAGGACCTGCACGACGCTTATCTAGCACGCCCACCGAGGGACCCTCGAGTGAGTGCACCTAGGGTTTGAGAAACCCTAAACCCTGAGCAGCTCCAGCATCGAAGTCTGTCTCCCCAGCATCCACGAGATCTGCGTGGGGGGCCCTTCCGCTCCTTGCTGTTCACCGCGTTGTCCGACCACTTGCCGACCGGCTTGTGGGCCGCTTCACGACGCACCACGTTTTGTTTCATCACTAGTCTGGTTGCTCCAGACTGGCTCTTGCTCCCCTTCAACAGAGGAGTACCCCGGACCCTCCTGGTCCACTCCAGACGCCATCTTGACTCCCCCGCTTGGGTGGCCACTGCCAAGATCCGCTGCCCCTTCCTGGGCCCAGCATCATCGACAGCAGACACCTTCGTGGGACAGCTCGCCCTCCATCCTGGTCGCCGCCGCGCCTCCTGGTCCGAGGAACAGCCGAGTCCGACGTCACCCACTCACCTGGTCGAGGTGACTTCCGCCGGTACCCTCCTGGTACCCACACGATCGCTGGCTAGCGGTTGAGAACTGAGTCCCCTCTGCTTTCAGGTTTCCTTCACCACCGATCCAGGCTTGGATCGCTCTGAACATCGTCACTGGTCGCCTGCCAGCAACTTCTTCTTTCAGGCTCCTGAGACTACACGAGGACTCCCGACATCCTGACGAACTTCACGCAGCCGCAGCCTCCGGGCTAGGTAACTCGAGCATCTCGGTGCTCCATCGCAGGTTCGCTCTACAAGTGTCCAGTTCCTTTTTCGTTTAGTCCCACTGATCGGATCACTCCGGGATCAGTATCTCCAGACTCTAACCATTCGCATTTCACTGTTAGTGTAGGTGGTTTCTCGTGCCCCTCGGGCATTTGTGTAAATTGTGCAACTGTAGTATTTTCCTAAGAGTTTTGTAGTGTGCTTAGCTCCCTGACTCATAAAGAGCCAGGGTAGTCCTGTTATAAATAAATATCCTTTTATTTTCATAACAACTTGTGTGGTGTCCTTTCACTTGGTGTTCAAGGGGTATATGTGATGGTAAACAGCTGGCTTAACACGCCCTCTAGAGTTTAGCCTAAGACTGCTCGTATCCACGCTACTAGGATAGCTGGTCTAAAAGGTTGACTTACAACCAATCATCAATAAGGGTCGTTTGGAATGATACACAGTGATCACTAGAATAGTGAGCACTACATATCAGGCCAACTTCTCACATTGGTGAGCAGCGGTTGGGATTTGAGCTTGCTGTTGTTTTACCACACACGTATCCTAAGAATATCGCAGTGAAAGATCACATAAGTACCCAGGTACATATAACTTAACTTAGAATACTCCGAGTTCTACTGAACCGGCTGTTGTAGTGTAACAGGGCTTAGCACACCCTGACTACAACTCCTAGCAAGGGATCAGTAGGTAAACCCATAGTGTAGGTAGGTGCAACACTTACACCTCACTAGAAAAGCATGTCGATCCACGGAGAGTCTTCGCAGACTCCCTTAGTGGTCAGTGACCCTCCACAGGTCGTGTCACGATATGCAACTCTTAGCTTCAAGGAGATGCGACAACTGTGTGCCTCCAGGAAGCTAAACCAGGGTTCTAACCCTACCATCGCAATACTGATAGGTCTCTTAGAGGCGTACGATGCTAGGAGGTCCTCTAACACAGGTCCCCCCAGTGCAGATGGGAACATGCCGCCCTTAGAGGGAACCCTCGGTGACCCGGACCTCGACCCTCACACAGAGGAGGAGGACGAGGACGAGTTATCGGGAGACGAGGCAGACAAAGGTCCAGCGGTAGTCGGCAGGCTTACAAGGACCAACTTAAGCAGGCATGAGAATGGAACTGGGGGAGCCCCGGGCCCACGCTCAAGCAGGCTTAACCTTGGGAACGGACGAGCTAGGTCTCTCTCCAGAGGCTCTGGCAGGTCGGTTCATACACATGTCTCTCAGGCATCCTCTCAGAGAGGAATGACTTCCCCTCAGAGGAGGGAGCATGAAGCGAAGATGCGGGAGGTCAATCTGAGGATCGAGCGGGAAGAACTTGCCCTCGCCAAAGAAAGACTTGCCTTGGCCCGAGAACAGAAATTAAGTGGGTTAGATCCCACTGGTGGCAGCATTCTCCTTAGAGAGAAAGACAGGGGTATAGACACTAGACACCTGAGTAAAATCGTGCCCCCCTTTAAACAAGGGGACGACATCCACAAGTGGATAACTGCCTTGGAGAGGGCCTGCACTGTCCAGTGCGTCCCCCCAAGTCAGTGGGCAGCTATACTGTGGCTTTCCTTTGAAGGTAAAGGAAGGGACAAGCTCCTCACTACAAGAGCTGAGGATGCTAACAACTACCAGGTCCTGAAGAACACACTGATTGATGGGTTCGGCTTAACCACGGAACAGTACCGGGTGCTGTTCCGGGACACCCAGAAAATTCAGTCTCAGGATTGGGCTGACTTTGTCGATTGTGCCACTAAGGCTTTGGAAGGCTGGTTGCTGGGTAGCAAGGTTACTGATTACACAGGATTGTACAATCTTATCATGCGAGAACAGATTTTAAACAACTGTCAGAACCAATTGTTGCATCAGCACCTTGTCGACTCGGATCTGACCTCTCCCCAAGAATTGGGAAAGAAGGCGGACAGATGGGTCAGAACAAGGGTCAAGCAGAACCAGAATCAGAACCAGGGTGGTCAGAAGAAAGCAGACCAGAAGGGTAACAAGAACGAACAAAATGACCAGAAGTCTTCGACAGGTCCCCAACAAACCAAAGAGGGTGGGGGTCAGGCTTCGCAGAAGAAGAAGACTCAAGAAGGCCAGTCAAAAAGGTGGTGCCAATACTGTAAAAGTAAGACTCACTGGTTTAGTGAGTGCACCAAGAAAGGAGGGCAAACTCCTGCCACTGCAGCCCCTAAGGCACCTGCACCCCCTAGTACAGTCAGCAGTGGTAGTGCGCCTCCCAAGGCATTAGTTGGGTTAACCTTGGGAACCGAGGGGAGTGACGACTTAGTCGGCACGCTCACTCAGGCCGTCCTTGTCTGTACAGGGGATATGGATATGTCCCCTGACGCCAGTCCCAATACTTTGGGCAAATACAGACAGACACCTTTGATAAATGGAAGAGTGGCTCAGGCCTACAGGGACACGTGTGCCAGTGTCACCATGGTGACGCCTAACTTCGTGGACCCTGGACAGATCATGCTAGGTACCAGTTACCTAGTGACCAATGCCAGCAACGTCACTACCAATCACAGTATGGCAGTTGTTGATTTCTCCTGGGGAGGGGTAAGTGGCCCGAAAAAGGTTGTGGTTAGTTCAGACCTCCCCGTAGAATGTCTGTTGGGCAATGATTTGGAAACGTCACAATGGTCAGAGGTGGAGCAGAGGACTCACATGGAGATGTTAGGCTTGCCAGCACATGTCCTTGCTGTGACCAGGTCACAGGCCAAAAGATGCCCCACTGAACAGGTGCTGGATCCTGGAAGAACGGACCAGGCACCTTCCAAGAAAAGGAGCAGTAAGGGTAAGGCTTCGCCTTCCCCCTTGCCCCAGGTCGTGGATCAAGTCTCCGAGGAGGCTGACCTTAAAGAACTGAGGGAAACTGAGCCGCAAGAGCTTGAACCTGGTCAGGTTGAGTTTCTGGGCTCAGGGGGACCCTCCAGGGAAGACCTGGGGAAGGCACAGTTAGACTGCCCCTCCCTTGAACCCCTCAGACAGCAGGCCGCTGCTGAGGCTGCAGGGAACGCCACAGGTACCCACAAAGTGTACTGGGACGATGGACTCCTGTACTCCGAGGCAAGAGACCCCAAACCTGGTGCGACCAGGAGGTTGGTCATCCCCTTGTCTCTGAGAGGTTTCCTTCTCACCTTGGCCCACGAGATTCCCCTTGCAGGTCACTTAGGCCAGAATAAGACTTGGGACAGACTTGTTCCACACTTTCACTGGCCCCACATGTCCGAAGATACGAAGGGGTTTTGCCGCTCCTGTGTCACTTGCCAAGCCAGTGGTAAGTCAGGTGGCACGACCAAGGCCCCCCTCATACCACTGCCAGTGGTGGGGGTACCCTTTGAACGAGTGGGGATCGACATTGTCGGACCAATGGAACCCCAGACAGCATCAGGGCACAAGTTCATACTGGTGGTGGTGGACCACGCCACCAGGTATCCTGAAGCTATTCCCCTTAGGACCACTACAGCACCTGTGGTGGCACGGGCCCTACTTGGAGTGTTCTCCAGAGTGGGCTTCCCTAAGGAGGTCGTCTCAGACAGAGGTGCAAACTTCATGTCGGGATATCTGACTGCTATGTGGAAGGAATGTGGTGTCAACTACAAGTTCACCACACCCTATCACCCACAATGCAATGGGCTGGTTGAGAGATTCAACCGGACCCTAAAAGGGATGATTCACGGACTACCTGAAAAGCTTCGGCGGAGATGGGATGTCCTGATACCCTGCCTCTTGTTCGCCTACAGAGAGGTCCCGCAGAAGGGGGTTGGCTACAGCCCTTTCGAGCTTCTGTTCGGACATCCTGTAAGGGGACCCCTTTGTTTGGTAAAGGAAGGATGGGAGAGACCTCTCAGAAAGCCGGCATCAAACATTGTGGACTATGTGCTCGGTCTCCGCTCGCGGATGGCGGAGTACATGGAAAAGGCGTCTAAAAACCTGGAGGCGAGCCAAGAATTACAGAAAGCTTGGCACGACCAAAAGGCTGTCCTGACTGTGTACCAGCCTGGACAGAAGGTGTGGGTGCTGGAGCCAGTGGCCCCAGCAGCACTCAAAGACAAATGGTCTGGGCCCCACACGATCATTGAGCAAAAGGGAGAGGTCACCTACTTGGTAGACCTGGGAACTCCTCGGAGCCCCCACAGGGTGCTCCATGTAAACAGGCTCAAGGCATATGTCGACAGGGAGGGCATGGGCTTGCTCATGGCCACAGATGAGGGACAGGAGGAGGAGAGTGACCCTCTCCCAGACCTGCTCTCTCAGAACCCTGACGATGGATCAGTAGATGGTGTTGTCTTTTGTGGCAGCCTCTCTGGACATCAACAAGAGGATTGTAAACAGGTTCTTCAATCCTTTCGACATATGTTCTCTCTGACACCCAGTCAGACCAAGTGGTGTACCCATGAGGTCGACACTGGGGACAGTCTGCCCGTCAAGAGTAAAATCTATCGGCAACCTGATCATGTCAGAGACTGCATCAAGACAGAGGTGCAGAAAATGTTGGAGCTGGGAGTCATTGAACCCTCGGACAGCCCCTGGGCTAGTCCCGTAGTGCTCGTGCCGAAACCTCACACCCAGGGCGGTAAGAAAGAGATGAGGTTCTGCGTGGACTACAGAGGTCTCAATGCAGTCACTAAGACTGACGCCCACCCGATACCAAGAGCAGACGAACTTATCGACCGGTTGGCCTTGGCCAGCTACTTAAGTACGTTTGACCTGACAGCTGGGTATTGGCAAATCAGGTTAGCTGAGGAGGCCAAGCCCAAAACAGCATTTTCTACCCCGGGTGGGCACTATCAGTTCGTGGTAATGCCCTTTGGGTTGAAAAATGCACCTGCCACCTTCCAAAGGCTGGTGAATCGAGTTCTCACTGGGTTGGACGACTTCTGTGCGGCGTACCTGGACGATATCGCTGTCTTTAGCTCCACCTGGGAGGATCACCTGGTCCACCTGAGGAAAGTGTTAGAGGCCCTGCAGAAGGCAGGCCTCACTATCAAGGCCACCAAGTGCCAGATAGGGCAGACACAGGTTGTATACCTGGGCCACCTTGTAGGTGGAGGCCAGGTTCAACCGTTGGAGAGCAAAATACAGGCCATCCAGGACTGGGCTCCTCCAACCACCCAGACTCAGGTTCGAGCTTTCTTGGGCCTGACTGGTTATTACCGGAAATTTGTCAGAAATTATGGATCCATTGTGACCCCGCTAAACGACCTGACAAGTAAAAAGATGCCAAAAAAAGTTCAGTGGACAGCGAGCTGTCAGAAGGCATTCGATGACCTAAAGCAGGCCATGTGCACAGCACCTATCCTAAAGAGTCCAGACTACTCCAAACCATTCATTGTCCAAACAGACGCTTCGGAGCTGGGTGTGGGAGCTGTTCTATCGCAACTGAATTTTGATGGTCATGACCAGCCCATAGCTTTTATTAGCAGGAGGCTGACCCCCAGAGAGAAGAATTGGTCAGCTATTGAGAGGGAGGCCTTTGCTGTGGTTTGGGCCCTGAAGAAGTTGAGGCCATACTTGTTTGGCACTCACTTCAAGATTCAGACCGACCATAAGCCCCTCTTGTGGCTAAATCAAATGAAGGGTGAAAACCCCAAACTACTTAGGTGGTCCATTTCCCTACAGGGGATGGACTTCACAGTGGAGCATAGACCTGGCACTGATCATGGCAATGCAGATGGGCTCTCCAGGTATTTCCACTTAGAGCAAGAAGACTCACCTGGTCAAGGTTAGCTTATTGTCCCAAAGTTTGGGGGGGGGTCATGTAGGAGAGTAGGGTCTGCAATCCTATGATCACCCAGATTTTTTTGCTTTTGCTTCATTGGTTTACGACTTTCTCCGGCTGTGGGCCTGCCAATCAGACCCACAGCCTAGCTGTTCTCTCTCGAAATTAACACACATGTACGTTAGGTGCATCCACTAATTGGAACTGGGCCGCCTTGTCAGTCCCTGTCTCAGCATTCCACAGGTATCCAGGGCATCGGTGTACCCAGGGCCTACCAGGGGCTGAAGCATGTATTATGCCACCCCTGGAATGGCCGCCCAAATCTGACACAACTGGCTGCACGACAGCTGGGGCCACGTGGTGTAATCACCCATTGCTGTAGGTGTAGTATTCCTACACCTAAACCCTAACATGGACACATGGGTTCCTATCAGTCACTCCTATGGCAGGCCTTATCAATCCTGAAGGCAGAGTGCAGGGGATCATGTGGGACGGTGCTCTGGCGCGAGCTGAGCCCGTCGACGGCTTGTGGAACCAAGTCCTAATAGCCGTTCCATGGTGACGCGGGCCAACTACTTTTAATGCCTTATAATCCTAGCGGTTATTTGCTAACTTTGGCCTCGCATCACCTACACATGTCGAGTAAGGTGTCATACGAATGGGAATACGAACCCCTCGCCAGTCCGGGTGACGGGGTTGGCATTCCCCCCCTTTTAGAGGGACACGACATGGAAGTAACCTTGAACCCCGGTTAAAGTTGACTCAAGCCTCAGCATCACAAAATGGATGCTGCCACCAGACACAAGTCTGACCTCCCGCTGCTGGGGGACCTTCCAGCAAAGGGAGCTTGGACAAAGGGTTTCCTGTCGAGGGCGGTGTTAGCACCGTCCCAGACAGGGTTTGTGTATCCCAGGTGGGCAGGGCTGAAAGGAAGGTGACTGCAAGTGGCACCCCGGTGCTCACTGTGCATAGCCCGGCTCAAACCAGTTTCGGGGGCACACCGGCCCCTGAGCTGGCGCGAAGCCGGACAAAGGATAGGGGTGTAACCACCCCCCTCCTGGCTCCACCCATAGGTAGAACCTAGTCACGGGCCAGCCCCTTTTCTTAGAATAAAGGTAGGAGCGAGTCCCCTTCCCAAATTGGATAATCAGATAATCGGATACCTCCGAATCACGAACCACTTTCCACGAAAGGAACTCTTGACTATTTCTGAAGACTCTCCCTTGTGGCTAAGGAGTAGCCACCCTGCACCAGCAGGCACCACCTAAGCGCTTGCGGTTTGCTGTAAGTCTCTCCTACGGATCAAGACTGCCCAGCTCGACGAGACCCGAGTTCCCTGCCATCTCTGACCTTTTACCTCCCTCATCAGCTCAGCTGAGAGTCGTAGGTGTGACGAGACCTGCGGGACCGGCTATCTTCAGGACCTGCACGACGCTTATCTAGCACGCCCACCGAGGGACCCTCGAGTGAGTGCACCTAGGGTTTGAGAAACCCTAAACCCTGAGCAGCTCCAGCATCGAAGTCTGTCTCCCCAGCATCCACGAGATCTGCGTGGGGGGCCCTTCCGCTCCTTGCTGTTCACCGCGTTGTCCGACCACTTGCCGACCGGCTTGTGGCCCGCTTCACGACGCACCACGTTTTGTTTCATCACTAGTCTGGTTGCTCCAGACTGGCTCTTGCTCCCCTTCAACAGAGGAGTACCCCGGACCCTCCTGGTCCACTCCCGACGCCATCTTGACTCCCCCGCTTGGGTGGCCACTGCCAAGATCCGCTGCCCCTTCCTGGGCCCAGCATCATCGACAGCAGACACCTTCGTGGGACAGCTCGCCCTCCATCCTGGTCGCCGCCGCGCCTCCTGGTCCGAGGAACAGCCGAGTCCGACGTCACCCACTCACCTGGTCGAGGTGACTTCCGCCGGTACCCTCCTGGTACCCACACGATCGCTGGCTAGCGGTTGAGAACTGAGTCCCCTCTGCTTTCAGGTTTCCTTCACCACCGATCCAGGCTTGGATCGCTCTGAACATCGTCACTGGTCGCCTGCCAGCAACTTCTTCTTTCAGGCTCCTGAGACTACACGAGGACTCCCGACATCCTGACGAACTTCACGCAGCCGCAGCCTCCGGGCTAGGTAACTCGAGCATCTCGGTGCTCCATCGCAGGTTCGCTCTACAAGTGTCCAGTTCCTTTTTCGTTTAGTCCCACTGATCGGATCACTCCGGGATCAGTATCTCCAGACTCTAACCATTCGCATTTCACTGTTAGTGTAGGTGGTTTCTCGTGCCCCTCGGGCATTTGTGTAAATTGTGCAACTGTAGTATTTTCCTAAGAGTTTTGTAGTGTGCTTAGCTCCCTGACTCATAAAGAGCCAGGGTAGTCCTGTTATAAATAAATATCCTTTTATTTTCATAACAACTTGTGTGGTGTCCTTTCACTTGGTGTTCAAGGGGTATATGTGATGGTAAACAGCTGGCTTAACACGCCCTCTAGAGTTTAGCCTAAGACTGCTCGTATCCACGCTACTAGGATAGCTGGTCTAAAAGGTTGACTTACAACCAATCATCAATAAGGGTCGTTTGGAATGATACACAGTGATCACTAGAATAGTGAGCACTACATATCAGGCCAACTTCTCACAGTTGTCTTCTACTGGGGCGACTGGGGGCGGAGGTGCTGGCCATTCTGGTTCTTCTGCTCGAGGGACGGCACGGGCGGCCATGGACCGGGTGGTTACGCAGGCCCAGTCCGGGAGGCCCAGCATCCCCAGGTGCTCTCTTCTCTCAACGGTGGCCCACGGGGAACTCTCGAGGTCATTCCCCAGGAGGCAGTCCACGGGGGCATCGTCCCGGACCGTCACCTTCAACAGGCCGGAGACCCCTCCCCATTCGAATGGCACGCAGGCCATTTGACACATACTTTCAGAGTTGTCTGCCGAGCGGACGGGGCAGAGAATGTTCGGCAGGATCTGCTCGGGCTTCACCAGGTGACAGCGGACGGCCGTCACACTGGCGCCTGTGTCACGCAAGGCCTCGGCTCGCTGTCCATTAATGGTCACCCACTGACCGTATTTCCTGGTGTTAGCGGGTAGGGGAGCCCGCGGGACCATGTCGCTTCCCCCTAAGCACGGCAGGACCATGGCGGCCGGTTCCCACTCTTGCTGGGCCGGCTCATACTCTTCTGGTTCCTCCAATGATCGCTCTTCCCCCAGGGCGGCGGCAGCTACCTGGCGGGGCTTGGGTGTTTGGTTCTGCGGACAGCTCGGGTCATTGGTGTAGTGGCCGACTCGCTGGCATCGGTGGCACGTGACGTTGGCTCGGACCCCAGGACGCCACGGGGGGTTGCCCCGACCGGCCGGAGCCGGGGTGCTGGCCACGGGTGTTGCGGGCAAGGCGTCTCTCCCTCGCCCCTGGCCCCCTCCTCCTCCCCGAGGACGGTGCTGGCCTGGGTTGTTTCTGTTCTGTTCGTGTGGCCCCCTCCGGCCCACTCGGGTGCTTTCCCATCGGTCAGCTTCGGCGGCGAGCTGCCGGGGGTCAGTCAGCTTACTCTCGAGGAGGTGCTGCCTGAGCTCGACGAAGCAGTTGTTCGACAGGTGCTCCCATACCATCAGGTTAAAGAGTTGTTCGTAGGTGGTGACCTGGCTCCCCTTTATCCAACCCTCGAAGGCACGGCTGAAATAGTTCACGTATTCTACCCAAGTTGTACCTGGGATCCGGGTGCAATCTCTGAACCTCTGGCGGTACATCTCGGGTGTGAGGCCGTAGCGGGTGAGGAGGGCAGCCTTCATGTGGTCGTAGGACGACATTTGGTGATCTGGGAGCTGCAGTAGGGCATCGCGCCCCTCGTTGATAAACCTCCCCCAGAGTCCGGCTCCCCAATCACTCCGGTCGATCCGGTGGGAGGTCATGGCGATCTCGTAGGCTTTAAACCACTGTTGTATGTCGTCTTCTCGGACATACTCGCGGACAACATCCTTGGGGATGTGGACTTTTTTCTCGATTGGCCCCGGGGGGTGTGGTCGCTCAGGCACCCCCAGTTCTTTATTCTGTTTCCGAAGTTCTATTTCGGCCAGTTTGCGCTCGTGCTCGAGCGTTATTATTTTCTCCTCCAGCTCTCTCTGTCTCTGCTTCTCTTCTCGTTCATCTCGGAGCCGCATGTGCTCGAGGTTGAGTTTCTGTTCAGCTAACTTGAGTTCCCCATCCATCTTGAGTCGTGCCATTTCCAACTCGTGCAATCTGGTTCTTTCTCTTTCTCGGATTTCCTCCTGCGAGAGGCCCGTTCCCCGCTCCTCGGGAGCCGTGGCGTTCCCCTCTGGTGTGATGCTGCTTTGGTCGGAGGGTCCGGCGACCCCAGTTTCTGTCCACGACTCTAGGGCGTGCTTTAGATCATCTTTGGTACTCAGGCCGGTGGTAGCAATGCCAAGTTCTATGCAGAATTGTCTCAGTTCGCGGTGGTTGTATTCTTCTAATTTATCCATTTGGAATTTCTCGGTGGAGTTGCTATCTTTGGCTGACATCGTGTTGTTGTCGTGGGGTGAGCTACTCTCTGTACGATTACGCGTTGATTCGGATCGCGCCGCTGGCCACCAATGTTAGAAAGGATAGACGGACCGGGAGGGTCGGCCGGGGTCAGGAGGAGAGGTCTCCGGGGAGAGCCGTCTCCAGCGATCGTACAGACAAGTAACTTCCCCCCCACAGACAGATATCACACACGGATAAGGTTCAGTGTTCTTTATAAGCACTTCTTAAGGTACGGTTGAATGGTACAAGGAGGTCTGGACTCAGGGGTCCCCTCGATTCAAGTCTCTCAAAGTAGGGTAAGGGGTAGCGGGACAGTCGGTCTACCAGTCAGGTAGTTTGGATGAGATGATGATTAGCTCACAATCCTCGAGCTTAGTTGGTGCGGGCCGCGGCAGCGCCAGCAGGTCCCGAAAAGATGGTCGATGGACGGTCCGCGGCAGCGCCAGCAGGTCCCGGTGAGGATGGTCGTTACAACTGGCCGCGGCAGCGCCAGCAGGTCCCGGAAAGATGGTCGATGTACGGTCCGCGGCAGCGCCAGCAGGTCCCGGTGAGGATGGTCGTTACAACGGGCCGTGGCAGCGCCAGCAGGTCCCGACGAGGATGGATGTTGTAGAAGGCCGCGGCAGCGCCAGCAGGCAGGACGATGGTTCACAAGAGCGGGCTACGGCAGCGCCAGTAGTCCGTCAAGGCTGAGTTCTCTCGGTGTCTCTCGACTCCAGGATACAACTGCCTTCCTGCTCCGGAGTTGCCCCAGTTATAGGGCAGGCGCTCTTTGATGTCCGGACCCTCGCACTTGGAGGTCGGAGGGCCCGGGATGAAGGTGTCCAGACACCCAGCAGGGGGTGGAGCCAGCGCCTGGGGGAGTTGGAGGCGATCGGCACCTGGCGGGGGAAGAGCTCTTGACACTTCGTCCTCCCATTGACCTGCCAAGTGGTCCGCTCACCTCCCGGGTGGATGGTGGTGCCGGGATGTCGGGGCCGGTCAGGCCCGGGGTTAGGGTCGGGGTGAGGCCACGCGGCCTCGTGGTGCAGGGCCCAAGATGGCGGCTTGAACCGGCCGGGGGAGCCGGTGAGGCTGGGCCCCGTGATGAGTAGAGGTCCGAGGGCAGAAGATCCGTCGGGAGACGGGGTACGGGTGCTTTTCGTGGGTTATGCCTGGCGGGCCGGAGCTCGGGCCCTGTCGTGCGGGGAGGGAGCAAGCCCTTCGTGTGGCCTGTCCAACAGTGTCCATGGACAGAAGATCCCTCTGACCCTGTATGGAGCAGCCAAAGTCGCACCTCTGCTGGTCTCCATGGATAGACGATCCCTCTGACCCTGTATGGAGCAGCCAAAGTCACTTCCTCTGCTGGTCTCCATGGACAGAAGATCCCTCTGACCCTGTATGGAGCAGCCAAAGTCACACCTATGCTGGTCTCCATGGACAGAAGATCCCTCTGACCCTTTATGGAGCAGCCAAAGTAACATCTCTGCTGGTCTCCATGGACAGAAGCTCCCTCTGACCCTGTATGGAGCTGCCAAAGTCGCACCTCTACTGATCTGTATAGACAGAAGATCCCTCTGACCCTGTATGAAGCAGCCAAAGTCACACCTCTGCTGGTCTCCATGGACAGAAGATCCCTCTGACCCTGTATGGAGCAGCCAAAGTCACACCTCTGCTGGTCTCCATGGACAGAAGACCCTCTGACCCTGTATGGAGCAGCCAAAGTCACACCTCTGCTGGTCTCCATGGACAGAAGATCCCTCTGACCCTATATGGAGCAGCCAAAGTCACACCTCTGCTGGTCTCCATGGACAGAAGATCCCTCTGACCCTGTATGGAGCAGCCAAAGTCACACCTCTGCTGGTCTCCATGGACAGAAGATCCCTCTGACCCTGTATGGAGCAGCTAAAGTCACACCTCTGGTGGTCTCCATGGACAGAAGATTCCTCTGACCCTGTATGGAGCAGCCAAAGTCACACCTCTGATGGTCTCCATGGACAGAAGATCCCTCTGACCCTGTAGGGAGCAGCCAAAGTCGCACCTCTACTGATCCGTATAGACTGAAGATCCCTCTGACCCTGTATAGAGCAGCCAAAGTCACACCTCTGCTGGTCTCCATGGACAGAAGATCCCTCTGACCCTGTATGGAGCAGCCAAAGTCACACATCTGCTGGTCTCCATGGACAGGAGATCCCTCTGACCCTGTATGGAGCAGCCAAAGTCGCACCTCTACTGATCCGTATAGACAGAAGATCCCTCTGACCCTGTATGGAGCAGCCAAAATCACACATCTGCTGGTCTCCATTGCCAGAAGATCCCTCTGCACTTGTAGGGACCGGACAAAGTCACACCTCTGCTGGTCTCCATTGCCAGAAGATCCCTCTGCCCCTGTATGGAGCAGCCACAGTCACACCTCTGCTGGTCTCCATGGACAGAAGATCCCTCTGACCCTGTATAGAGCACCCAAAGTCGCACCTCTGGTGGTCTCCATGGACAGAAGATCCCTCTGACCCTGTATGGAGCAGCCAAAGTCGCACCTCTGCTGGTCTCCATTGACAGAAGATCCCTCTGACCCTGTATGTAGTAGCCAAAGTCGCACCTCTGCTGGTCTCCATGGACAGAAGATCCCTCTGACCCTGTATGGAGCAGCCAAAGTCACACCTCTGCTGGTCTCCATGGACAGAAGATTCCTCTGACCCTGTATGGAGCAGCCAAAGTCACACCGCTCCTGGTCTCCATGGACAGACGATCCCTCTGACCCTTTATGGAGCAGCCAAAGTCACACCTCTGCTGGTCTCCTTGGACAGAAGATCCCTCTGACCCTGTATGGAGCAGACAAAGTCGCACCTCTACTGATCCGTATAGACAGAAGATCACTCAGACCCTGTATGGAGCAGCCAAAGTCACACCTCTGCTGGTCTCCATGGACAGAAGATCCCTCTGACCCTGTATGGAGCAGCCAAACTCACACCTCTGATGGTCTCCATGGACAGAAATTCCCTCTGACCCTGTATGGAGCAGCCAAAGTCACACCTCTGGTGGTCTCCATGGAAATAAGATCCCTCTGACCCTGTATGGAGCAGCCAATGTCGCACCTCTACTGATCCGTATAGACAGAAGATCCCTCTGACCCTGTATGGAGCAGCCAATGTCACACCTCTGCTGGTCTCCATGGACAGAAGATCCCTCTGACCCTGTATGGAGCAGCCAAAATCACAGCTATGCTGGTCTCCATGGACAGAAGATCCCTCTGACCCTGTATGGAGATTCCAAAGTCACACCTCTGCTGGTCTCCATGGATAGACGATCCCTCTGACCCTTTACGGAGCAGCCAAAGTCACACCTCTGCTGGTCTCCATGGACAGAAGATCCCTCTGACCCTGTATGGAGCAGCCAAAGTCACACCTATGCTGGTCTCCATGGACAGAAGATCCTTCTGACCCTGTATGGAGCAGCCAAAGTCACACCTCTGCTGGTCTCCATGGACAGAAGATCCCTCTGACCCTGTATGGAGCAGCTAAAGTCACACCTCTGCTGGTCTCAATGGACAGAAGATTCCTCTGACCCTGTATGGAGCAGCCAAAGTCACACCTATGCTGGTCTCCAGGGACAGAAGATCCCTCTGACCCTATAGGGAGCAGCCAAAGTCGCCCCTCTACTGATCCGTATAGACTGAAGATCCCTCTGACCCTGTATGGAGCAGCCAAAGTCACACCTCTGCTGGTCTCCATGGACAGAAGATCCCTCTGACCCTGTATGGAGCAGCCAAAGTCACACCTCTGCTGGTCTCCATGGACAGGAGATCTTTCTGACCCTGTATGGAGCAGCCAAAGTCACACCTCTGCTGGTCTCCATGGACAGAAGATCCCTCTGACCCTGTATGGAGCAGCCAAAGTCACACCTCTGCTGGTCTCCGTGGATAGAAGACCCCTCTGCTCTTGTAGGGCCTGGCCAAAGTCACACCTCTGCTGGTCTCTATGGACAGAAGATTCCTCTGCCCCTTGTAGGGACCGACCAAAGTCACACCTCTGCTGGTCTCCATTGCCAGAATATCCCTCTACCCCTGTATGGAGCAGCCACAGTCACACCTCTGCTGGTCTCCATGGACAGAAGATCCCTCTGACCCTGTATGGAGCACCCAAAGTCGCACCTCTTGTGGTCTCAATGGACAGAAGATCCCTCTGACCCTGTATGGAGCAGCCAAAGTCGCACCTCTGCTGGTCTCCATGGACAGAAGATCCCTCTGACCCTGTATGGAGCAGCCAAAGTCGCACCTCTGCTAGGCTCCATGGACAGAAGATCCCTCTGACCCTGTATGGAGCAGCCAAAGTCACACCGCTGCTGGTCTCCATGGACAGACGATCCCTCTGACCCTGTATGGAGCAGCCAAAGTCACACCTCTGCTGGTCTCCATTGCCAGAAGATCACTCTGCCTTTGTAGGGACTGGCCAAAGTCACACCTCTGCTGGTCTCCATTGCCAGAAGATTCCTCTGCCCTTGTAGGGACCGGCCTAAGTCACACCTCTGCTGGTCTCCATTGCCAGAAGATCCCTCTGCCCTTGTAGGGACCGGCCAAAGTCCCACCTCTGCTGGTCTCCATGGACAGAAGATCCCTCTGACCATGTAGGGACAGACCGAAGTGACACCTCTGCTGGTCTCCATGGACAGAAGATCCCTCTGTCCCTTATGGAGCAGCCAAAGTCACACGTCTGCTGGTCTCCATGGACAGAAGATCCCTCTGACCCTTATGGAGCAGCCAAAGTCACGCCTCTGCTGGTCTCCATGGATAGAAGATCCCTCTGACCCTGTATGGAGCAGCCAAACTCGCACCTCTGCTGGTCTCCATGGACAGAAGATCCCTCTGACCCTGTATGGAGCAGCCAAAGTCACACCGCTGCTGGTCTCCATGGACAGAAGATCCCCCTGACCCTGTATGGAGCAGCCACAGTCACACCTCTGCTGGTCTATATGGACAGAAGATCCCTCTGACTCTGTATGGAGTAGCCAAAGTCACGCCTCTGCTGGTCTCCATGGACAGAAGATCCCTCTGACCCTGTATGGAGAAGCCAAAATCACACCTCTGCTGGTCTCCATGGACAGAAGATCCCTCTGACCCTTATGGAGCAGCCAAAGTCACACCTCTGCTGGTCTCCATGGATAGAAGATCCCTCTAACCCTGTATGGAGCAGCCAAAGTCACGCCTCTGCTGGTCTCCTTGGACAGAAGATCCCTCTGACCCTGTATGGAGCAGCCAAAGTCACACCTCTGCTGGTCTCCATGGACAGAAGATCCCTCTGACCCTGTATGGAGCAGCCAAACTCACACCTCTGATGGTCTCCATGGACAGAAATTCCCTCTGACCCTGTATGGAGCAGCCAAAGTCACACCTCTGGTGGTCTCCATGGAAATAAGATCCCTCTGACCCTGTATGGAGCAGCCAAAGTCGCACCTCTACTGATCCGTATAGACAGAAGATCCCTCTGACCCTGTATGGAGCAGCCAATGTCACACCTCTGCTGGTCTCCATGGACAGAAGATCCCTCTGACCCTGTATGGAGCAGCCAAAATCACAGCTATGCTGGTCTCCATGGACAGAAGATCCCTCTGACCCTGTATGGAGATTCCAAAGTCACACCTCTGCTGGTCTCCATGGATAGACGATCCCTCTGACCCTTTACGGAGCAGCCAAAGTCACACCTCTGCTGGTCTCCATGGACAGAAGATCCCTCTGACCCTGTATGGAGCAGCCAAAGTCACACCTATGCTGGTCTCCATGGACAGAAGATCCTTCCGACCCTGTATGGAGCAGCCAAAGTCACACCTCTGCTGGTCTCCATGGACAGAAGATCCCTCTGACCCTGTATGGAGCAGCCAAAGTCACACCTATGCTGGTCTCCAGGGACAGAAGATCCCTCTGACCCTATAGGGAGCAGCCAAAGTCGCCCCTCTACTGATCCGTATAGACTGAAGATCCCTCTGACCCTGTATGGAGCAGCCAAAGTCACACCTCTGCTGGTCTCCATGGACAGAAGATCCCTCTGACCCTGTATGGAGCAGCCAAAGTCACACCTCTGCTGGTCTCCATGGACAGGAGATCTTTCTGACCCTGTATGGAGCAGCCAAAGTCACACCTCTGCTGGTCTCCATGGACAGAAGATCCCTCTGACCCTGTATGGAGCAGCCAAAGTCACACCTCTGCTGGTCTCCATGGATAGAAGACCCCTCTGCTCTTGTAGGGACTGGCCAAAGTCACACCTCTGCTGGTCTCTATGGACAGAAGATTCCTCTGCCCCTTGTCGGGACCGGCCAAAGTCACACCTCTGCTGGTCTCCATTGCCAGAATATCCCTCTACCCCTGTATGGAGCAGCCACAGTCACACCTCTGCTGGTCTCCATGGACAGAAGATCCCTCTGACCCTGTATGGAGCACCCAAAGTCGCACCTCTTGTGGTCTCCATGGACAGAAGATGCCTCTGACCCTGTATGGAGCAGCCAAAGTCGCACCTCTGCTGGTCTCCATGGACAGAAGATCCCTCTGACCCTGTATGGAGCAGCCAAAGTCGCACCTCTGCTGGGCTCCATGGACAGAAGATCCCTCTGACCCTGTATGGAGCAGCGAAAGTCACACCGCTGCTGGTCTCCATGGACAGACGATCCCTCTGACCCTGTATGGAGCAGCCAAAGTCACACCTCTGCTGGTCTCCATTGCCAGAAGATCACTCTGCCTTTGTAGGGACTGGCCAAAGTCACACCTCTGCTGGTCTCCATTGCCAGAAGATTCCTCTGCCCTTGTAGGGACCGGCCTAAGTCACACCTCTGCTGGTCTCCATTGCCAGAAGATCCCTCTGCCCTTGTAGGGACCGGCCAAAGTCACACCTCTGCTGGTCTCCATGGACAGAAGATCCCTCTGACCATGTAGGGACAGACCGAAGTGACACCTCTGCTGGTCTCCATGGACAGAAGATCCCTCTGTCCCTTATGGAGCAGCCAAAGTCACACGTCTGCTGGTCTCCATGGACAGAAGATCCCTCTGACCCTGTATGGAGCAGCCAAAGTCACGCCTCTGCTGGTCTCCATGGATAGAAGATCCCTCTGACCCTGTATGGAGCAGACAAACTCGCACCTCTGCTGGTCTCCATGGACAAAAGATCCCTCTGACCCTGTATGGAGCAGCCAAAGTCACACCGCTGCTGGTCTCCATGGACAGAAGATCCCCCTGACCCTGTATGGAGCAGCCACAGTCACACCTCTGCTGGTCTATATGGACAGAAGATCCCTCTGACCCTGTATGGAGCAGCCAAAGTCACACCTCTGCTGGTCTCCATTGCCAGAAGATCACTCTGCCTTTGTAGGGACTGGCCAAAGTCACACCTCTGCTGGTCTCCATTGCCAGAAGATTCCTCTGCCCTTGTAGGGACCGGCCTAAGTCACACCTCTGCTGGTCTCCATTGCCAGAAGATCCCTCTGCCCTTGTAGGGACCGGCCAAAGTCACACCTCTGCTGGTCTCCATGGACAGAAGATCCCTCTGTCCCTTATGGAGCAGCCAAAGTCACACGTCTGCTGGTCTCCATGGACAGAAGATCCCTCTGACCCTGTATGGAGCAGCCAAAGTCACGCCTCTGCTGGTCTCCATGGATAGAAGATCCCTCTGACCCTGTATGGAGCAGCCAAACTCGCACCTCTGCTGGTCTCCATGGACAGAAGATCCCTCTGACCCTGTATGGAGCAGCCAAAGTCACGCCTCTGCTGGTCTCCTTGGACAGAAGATCCCTCTGACCCTGTATGGAGCAGACAAAGTCGCACCTCTACTGATCCGTATAGACAGAAGATCACTCAGACCCTGTATGGAGCAGCCAAAGTCACACCTCTGCTGGTCTCCATGGACAGAAGATCCCTCTGACCCTGTATGGAGCAGCCAAACTCACACCTCTGATGGTCTCCATGGACAGAAATTCCCTCTGACCCTGTATGGAGCAGCCAAAGTCACACCTCTGGTGGTCTCCATGGAAATAAGATCCCTCTGACCCTGTATGGAGCAGCCAAAGTCGCACCTCTACTGATCCGTATAGACAGAAGATCCCTCTGACCCTGTATGGAGCAGCCAATGTCACACCTCTGCTGGTCTCCATGGACAGAAGATCCCTCTGACCCTGTATGGAGCAGCCAAAATCACAGCTATGCTGGTCTCCATGGACAGAAGATCCCTCTGACCCTGTATGGAGATTCCAAAGTCACACCTCTGCTGGTCTCCATGGATAGACGATCCCTCTGACCCTTTACGGAGCAGCCAAAGTCACACCTCTGCTGGTCTCCATGGACAGAAGATCCCTCTGACCCTGTATGGAGCAGCCAAAGTCACACCTATGCTGGTCTCCATGGACAGAAGATCCTTCTGACCCTGTATGGAGCAGCCAAAGTCACACCTCTGCTGGTCTCCATGGACAGAAGATCCCTCTGAGCCTGTATGGAGCAGCTAAAGTCACACCTCTGCTGGTCTCAATGGACAGAAGATTCCTCTGACCCTGTATGGAGCAGCCAAAGTCACACCTATGCTGGTCTCCAGGGACAGAAGATCCCTCTGACCCTATAGGGAGCAGCCAAAGTCGCCCCTCTACAGATCCGTATAGACTGAAGATCCCTCTGACCCTGTATGGAGCAGCCAAAGTCACACCTCTGCTGGTCTCCATGGACAGAAGATCCCTCTGACCCTGTATGGAGCAGCCAAAGTCACACCTCTGCTGGTCTCCATGGACAGGAGATCTTTCTGACCCTGTATGGAGCAGCCAAAGTCACACCTCTGCTGGTCTCCATGGACAGAAGATCCCTCTGACCCTGTATGGAGCAGCCAAAGTCACACCTCTGCTGGTCTCCATGGATAGAAGACCCCTCTGCTCTTGTAGGGACTGGCCAAAGTCACACCTCTGCTGGTCTCTATGGACAGAAGATTCCTCTGCCCCTTGTAGGGACCGGCCAAAGTCACACCTCTGCTGGTCTCCATTGCCAGAATATCCCTCTACCCCTGTATGGAGCAGCCACAGTCACACCTCTGCTGGTCTCCATGGACAGAAGATCCCTCTGACCCTGTATGGAGCACCCAAAGTCGCACCTCTTGTGGTCTCCATGGACAGAAGATCCCTCTGACCCTGTATGGAGCAGCCAAAGTCGCACCTCTGCTGGTCTCCATGGACAGAAGATCCCTCTGACCCTGTATGGAGCAGCCAAAGTCGCACCTCTGCTGGGCTCCATGGACAGAAGATCCCTCTGACCCTGTATGGAGCAGCCAAAGTCACACCGCTGCTGGTCTCCATGGACAGACGATCCCTCTGACCCTGTATGGAGCAGCCAAAGTCACACCTCTGCTGGTCTCCATTGCCAGAAGATCACTCTGCCTTTGTAGGGACTGGCCAAAGTCACACCTCTGCTGGTCTCCATTGCCAGAAGATTCCTCTGCCCTTGTAGGGACCGGCCTAAGTCACACCTCTGCTGGTCTCCATTGCCAGAAGATCCCTCTGCCCTTGTAGGGACCGGCCAAAGTCACACCTCTGCTGGTCTCCATGGACAGAAGATCCCTCTGACCATGTAGGGACAGACCGAAGTGACACCTCTGCTGGTCTCCATGGACAGAAGATCCCTCTGTCCCTTATGGAGCAGCCAAAGTCACACGTCTGCTGGTCTCCATGGACAGAAGATCCCTCTGACCCTGTATGGAGCAGCCAAAGTCACGCCTCTGCTGGTCTCCATGGATAGAAGATTCCTCTGACCCTGTATGGAGCAGACAAACTCGCACCTCTGCTGGTCTCCATGGACAGAAGATCCCTCTGACCCTGTATGGAGCAGCCAAAGTCACACCGCTGCTGGTCTCCATGGACAGAAGATCCCCCTGACCCTGTATGGAGCAGCCACAGTCACACCTCTGCTGGTCTATATGGACAGAAGATCCCTCTGACTCTGTATGGAGTAGCCAAAGTCACGCCTCTGCTGGTCTCCATGGACAGAAGATCCCTCTGACCCTGTATGGAGAAGCCAAAATCACGCCTCTCCTGGTCTCCATGGACAGAAGATCCCTCTGACCCTTATGGAGCAGCCAAAGTCACACCTCTGCTGGTCTCCATGGATAGAAGATCCCTCTAACCCTGTATGGAGCAGCCAAAGTCACGCCTCTGCTGGTCTCCATGGACAGAAGATCCCTCTGACCCTGTATGGAGCAGCCAAAGTCATGCCTCTGCTGGTCTCCATGGACAGAAGATCCCTCTGACCCTGTATGGAGCAGCCAAATTCGCACCTCTGCTGGTCTCCATGGACAGAAGATCCCGCTGACCCTGTATGGAGCAGCCAATGTCGCACCTCTGCTGGTCTCCATGGACAGAAGATCCCTCTGACCCTGTATGGAGCAGCCAAAGTCACACCTCTGCTGGTCTCCATGGACAGAAGATCCCTCTGACCCTGTATGGAGCAGCTAAAGTCACACCTCTGCTGGTCTCAATGGACAGAAGATTCCTCTGACCCTGTATGGAGCAGCCAAAGTCACACCTATGCTGGTCTCCAGGGACAGAAGATCCCTCTGACCCTATAGGGAGCAGCCAAAGTCGCACCTCTACTGATCGGTATAGACTGAAGATCCCTCTGACCCTGTATGGCGCAGCCAAAGTCACACCTCTGCTGGTCTCCATGGACAGAAGATCCCTCTGACCCTGTATGGAGCAGCCAAAGTCACACCTCTGCTGGTCTCCATGGACAGGAGATCCTTCTGACCCTGTATGGAGCAGCCAAAGTCACACCTCTGCTGGTCTCCATGGACAGAAGATCCCTATGACCCTGTATGGAGCAGCCAAAGTCGCACCTCTACTGATCTGTATAGACAGAAGATCCCTCTGACCCTGTATGGAGCAGACAAAGTCACACCTCTGCTGGTCTCCATGGATAGAAGATCCCTCTGCCCTTATAGGGACCGGACAAAGTCACACCTCTGCTGGTCTCTATGGACAGAAGATTCCTCTGCCCCTTGTAGGGACCGGCCAAAGTCACACCTCTGCTGTTCTCCATTGCCAGAAGATCCCTCTACCCCTGTATGGAGCAGCCACAGTCACACCTCTGCTGGTCTCCATGGACAGAAGAACCCTCTGACCCTGTATGGAGCACCCAAAGTCGCACCTCTGGTGTTCTCCATGGACAGAAGATCCCTCTGACCCTGTATGGAGCAGCCAAAGTCACACCTCTGCTGGTCTCCATGGACAGAAGATCCCTCTGACCCTGTATGGAGCAGCCAAAGTCACACCGCAGCTGCTCTCCATGGACAGACGATCCCTCTGACCCTGTATGGAGCAGCCAAAGTCACACCTCTGCTGGTCTCCATGGACAGGAGATCTTTCTGACCCTGTATGGAGCAGCCAAAGTCACACCTCTGCTGGTCTCCATGGACAGAATATCCCTCTGACCCTGTATGGAGCAGCCAAAGTCACACCTCTGCTGGTCTCCATGGATAGAAGACCCCTCTGCTCTTGTAGGGACTGGCCAAAGTCACACCTCTGCTGGTCTCTATGGACAGAAGATTCCTCTGCCCCTTGTAGGGACCGGCCAAAGTCACACCTCTGCTGGTCTCCATTGCCAGAATATCCCTCTACCCCTGTATGGAGCAGCCACAGTCACACCTCTGCTGGTCTCCATGGACAGAAGATCCCTCTGACCCTGTATGGAGCACCCAAAGTCGCACCTCTTGTGGTCTCCATGGACAGAAGATCCCTCTGACTCTGTATGGAGCAGCCAAAGTCGCACCTCTGCTGGTCTCCATGGACAGAAGATCCCTCTGACCCTGTATGGAGCAGCCAAAGTCGCACCTCTGCTGGGCTCCATGGACAGAAGATCCCTCTGACCCTGTATGGAGCAGCCAAAGTCACACCGCTGCTGGTCTCCATGGACAGACGATCCCTCTGACCCTGTATGGAGCAGCCAAAGTCACACCTCTGCTGGTCTCCATTGCCAGAAGATCACTCTGCCTTTGTAGGGACTGGCCAAAGTCACACCTCTGCTGGTCTCCATTGCCAGAAGATTCCTCTGCCCTTGTAGGGACCGGCCTAAGTCACACCTCTGCTGGTCTCCATTGCCAGAAGATCCCTCTGCCCTTGTAGGGACCGGCGAAAGTCACACCTCTGCTGGTCTCCATGGACAGAAGATCCCTCTGACCATGTAGGGACAGACCGAAGTGACACCTCTGCTGGTCTCCATGGACAGAAGATCCCTCTGTCCCTTATGGAGCAGCCAAAGTCACACGTCTGCTGGTCTCCATGGACAGAAGATCCCTCTGACCCTGTATGGAGCAGCCAAAGTCACGCCTCTGCTGGTCTCCACGGATAGAAGATCCCTCTGACCCTGTATGGAGCAGCCAAACTCGCACCTCTGCTGGTCTCCATGGACAGAAGATCCCTCTGACCCTGTATGGAGCAGCCAAAGTCACACCGCTGCTGGTCTCCATGGACAGAAGATCCCCCTGACCCTGTATGGAGCAGCCACAGTCACACCTCTGCTGGTCTATATGGACAGAAGATCCCTCTGACTCTGTATGGAGTAGCCAAAGTCACGCCTCTGCTGGTCTCCATGGACAGAAGATCCCTCTGACCCTGTATGGAGAAGCCAAAATCACGCCTCTGCTGGTCTCCATGGACAGAAGATCCCTCTGACCCTTATGGAGCAGCCAAAGTCACACCTCTGCTGGTCTCCATGGATAGAAGATCCCTCTAACCCTGTATGGAGCAGCCAAAGTCACGCCTCTGCTGGTCTCCATGGACAGAAGATCCCTCTGACCCTGTATGGAGCAGCCAAAGTCATGCCTCTGCTGGTCTCCATGGACAGAAGATCCCTCTGACCCTGTATGGAGCAGCCAAAGTCGCACCTCTGCTGGTCTCCATGGACAGAAGATCCCGCTGACCCTGTATGGAGCAGCCAATGTCGCACCTCTGCTGGTCTCCATGGACAGAAGATCCCTCTGACCCTGTATGGAGCAGCCAAAGTAACACCTATGCTGGTCTCCATGGACAGAAGATCCTTCTGACCCTGTATGGAGCAGCCAAAGTCACACCTCTGCTGGTCTCCATGGACAGAAGATCCCTCTGACCCTGTATGGAGCAGCTAAAGTCACACCTCTGCTGGTCTCAATGGACAGAACATTCCTCTGACCCTGTATGGAGCAGCCAAAGTCACACCTATGCTGGTCTCCAGGGACAGAAGATCCCTCTGACCCTATAGGGAGCAGCCAAAGTCGCACCTCTACTGATCGGTATAGACTGAAGATCCCTCTGACCCTGTATGGAGCAGCCAAAGTCACACCTCTGCTGGTCTCCATGGACAGAAGATCCCTCTGACCCTGTATGGAGCAGCCAAAGTCACACCTCTGCTGGTCTCCATTGCCAGAAGATCACTCTGCCTTTGTAGGGACTGGCCAAAGTCACACCTCTGCTGGTCTCCATTGCCAGAAGATTCCTCTGCCCTTGTAGGGACCGGCCTAAGTCACACCTCTGCTGGTCTCCATTGCCAGAAGATCCCTCTGCCCTTGTAGGGACCGGCGAAAGTCACACCTCTGCTGGTCTCCATGGACAGAAGATCCCTCTGACCATGTAGGGACAGACCGAAGTGACACCTCTGCTGGTCTCCATGGACAGAAGATCCCTCTGTCCCTTATGGAGCAGCCAAAGTCACACGTCTGCTGGTCTCCATGGACAGAAGATCCCTCTGACCCTGTATGGAGCAGCCAAAGTCACGCCTCTGCTGGTCTCCATGGATAGAAGATCCCTCTGACCCTGTATGGAGCAGCCAAACTCGCACCTCTGCTGGTCTCCATGGACAGAAGATCCCTCTGACCCTGTATGGAGCAGCCAAAGTCACACCGCTGCTGGTCTCCATGGACAGAAGATCCCCCTGACCCTGTATGGAGCAGCCACAGTCACACCTCTGCTGGTCTATATGGACAGAAGATCCCTCTGACTCTGTATGGAGTAGCCAAAGTCACGCCTCTGCTGGTCTCCATGGACAGAAGATCCCTCTGACCCTGTATGGAGAAGCCAAAATCACGCCTCTGCTGGTCTCCATGGACAGAAGATCCCTCTGACCCTTATGGAGCAGCCAAAGTCACACCTCTGCTGGTCTCCATGGATAGAAGATCCCTCTAACCCTGTATGGAGCAGCCAAAGTCACGCCTCTGCTGGTCTCCATGGACAGAAGATCCCTCTGACCCTGTATGGAGCAGCCAAAGTCATGCCTCTGCTGGTCTCCATGGACAGAAGATCCCTCTGACCCTGTATGGAGCAGCCAAAGTCGCACCTCTGCTGGTCTCCATGGACAGAAGATCCCGCTGACCCTGTATGGAGCAGCCAATGTCGCACCTCTGCTGGTCTCCATGGACAGAAGATCCCTCTGACCCTGTATGGAGCAGCCAAAGTAACACCTATGCTGGTCTCCATGGACAGAAGATCCTTCTGACCCTGTATGGAGCAGCCAAAGTCACACCTCTGCTGGTCTCCATGGACAGAAGATCCCTCTGACCCTGTATGGAGCAGCTAAAGTCACACCTCTGCTGGTCTCAATGGACAGAAGATCCCTCTGACCCTGTATGGAGCAGCCAAAGTCGCACCTCTACTGATCCGTATAGACAGAAGATCCCTCTGACCCTGTATGGAGCAGACAAAGTCACACCTCTGCTGGTCTCCATGGATAGAAGATCCCTCTGCCCTTATAGGGACCGGACAAAGTCACACCTCTGCTGGTCTCTATGGACAGAAGATTCCTCTGCCCCTTGTAGGGACCGGCCAAAGTCACACCTCTGCTGTTCTCCATTGCCAGAAGATCCCTCTACCCCTGTATGGAGCAGCCACAGTCACACCTCTGCTGGTCTCCATGGACCGAAGAACCCTCTGACCCTGTATGGAGCACCCAAAGTCGCACCTCTGGTGTTCTCCATGGACAGAAGATCCCTCTGACCCTGTATGGAGCAGCCAAAGTCGCACCTCTGCTGGTCTCCATGGACAGAAGATCCCTCTGACCCTGTATGGAGCAGCCAAAGTCACACCGCAGCTGCTCTCCATGGACAGACGATCCCTCTGACCCTGTATGGAGCAGCCAAAGTCGCACCTCTGCTGGTCTCCATGGACAGAAGATCCCTCTGACCCTGTATGGATCAGCCAAAGTCACACCGCTGCTGGTCTCCATGGACAGACGATCCCTCTGACCCTGTATGGAGCAGCCAAAGTCACACCTCTGCTGATCTCCATGGATAGAAGATCCCTCTGACCCTATATGGAGCAGCCAATGTCACACCTCTGCTGGTCTCCATGGACAAAAGATCCCTCTGACCCTGTATGGAGCAGCCAAAGTCACACCTCTGCTGGTCTCCATGGACAGAAGATCCCTCTGACTCTGTATGGAGCAGCCAAAGTCACACCTCTGCTGGTCTCCATGGACAGAAGATCCCTCTGACGCTGTATGAAGCAGCCAAAGTCGCACCTCTACTGATCCGTATAGACAGAAGATCCCTCTGACCCTGTATGGAGCAGCCAAAGTCGCACCTCTACTGATCCGTATAGACAGAAGATCACTCTGACCCTGTATGGAGCAGCCAAAGTCACACCTCTGCTGGTCTCCATGGACAGAAGATCCCTCTGACCCTGTATGGAGCAGCCAAAGTCACACCTCTGCTGGTCTCCATGGACAGAAATTCCCTCTGACCCTGTATGGAGCAGCCAAAGTCACACCATTGGTGGTCTCCATGGCAATAAGATCCCTCTGACCCTGTATGGAGCAGCCAAACTCGCACCTCTACTGATCCGTATAGACAGAAGATCCCTCTGACCCTGTATGGAGCAGCCAATGTCACACCTCTGCTGGTCTCCATGGACAAAAGATCCCTCTGACCCTGTATGGAGCAGCCAGAGACACATCTCTACTGCTCTCCATGGACAGAAGATCCCTCTGACCCTGTATGGAGCAGCCACAGTCACACCTCTGTTGGTCTCTATGGACAGAAGATCCCTCTGACCCTGTATGTAGCAGCCAAAGTCACACCTCTGCTGGTCTCCATGGACAGAAGATCCCTCTGACCCTGTATGGAGCAGCCACATTCACACCTATGCTGGTCTCCATGGACAGAAGATCCTTCTGACCCTGTATGGAGCAGCCAAAGTCACACCTCTGCTGGTCTCCATGGACAGAAGATCTCTCTGACCCTGTATGGAGCACCCAAAGTCACACCTCTGCTGGTCTCCATGGACAGAAGATCCCTCTGACCCTGTATGGAACAGCCAAAGTCACACCTCTGCTGGTCTCCATGAACAGAAGATCCCGCTGAACCTGAATGGAGCAGCCAAAGTCGCAACTCTGCTGGTCCCCATGGACAGAAGATCCCGCTGACCCTGTATGGAGCAGCCAAAGTAACACCTCTGCTGGTCTCCATGGACAGAAGATCCCTCTGACCCTGTATGGAGCAGCCAAAGTCGCACCTCTGCTGGTCTCCATGGACAGAAGATCCCGCTGACCCTGTATGGAGCAGCCAATGTCGCACCTCTGCTGGTCTCCATGGACAGACGATCCCTCTGACCCTGTATGGAGCAGCCAAAGTCGCACCTCTACTGATCCGTATAGACAGAAGATCCCTCTGACCCTGTATGGAGCAGCCAAAGTCACACCTCTGCGGGTCTCCATGGACAGAAGATCCCTCTGACCCTGTATGGAGCAGCCAAAGTCACACCTCTGCTGGTCTCCATGGACAGAAGATCCCTCTGACCCTGCATGGAGCAGCCAAAGTTACACCTCTGCTGGTCTCCATGAAGAAAAGATCCCTCTGGCCCTGTATAGAGTAGTGAAAGTCACACCTCTGCTGGTCTCCATGGACAGAAGATCCCTCTGACCCTGTATGGAGAAGCCAAAGTTGCACCTCTACTGATCCGTATAGACAGAAGATTCTTCTGACCCTGTATGGGGCAGCCAAAGTCACACCTCTGCTGGTCTCCATGGACAGAAGATCCCTCTGACCCTGTATGGAGCAGCCAAAGTCGTACCTCTACTGATCCGTATAGACAGAAGATCCCTCTGACCCTGTATCAAGCAGCCAATGTCACACCTCTGCTGGTCTCCATGGACAGAAGATCCCTCTGACCCTGTATGGAGCAGCCAAAGTCGCACCTCTGCTGGTCTCCATGGACAGAAGATCACGCTGACCCTGTATGAAGCAGCCAATGTCGCACCTCTGCTGGTCTCCATGGACAGACGATCCCTCTCGCCCTGTATGGAGCAGTGAAAGTCACACCTCTGCTGGTCTCCATGGACAGAAGATCCCTCTGACCCTGTATGGAGAAGCCAAAGTTGCACCTCTACTGATCCGTATAGACAGAAGATTCTTCTGACCCTGTATGGAGCAGCCAAAGTCGCACTTCTGCTGGTCCCCATGGACAGAAGATCCCGCTGACCCTGTATGAAGCAGCCAATGTCGCACCTCTGCTGGTCTCCATGGACAGACGATCCCTCTGACCCTGTATGGAGCAGCCAAAGCCGCACCTCTACTGATCCGTATAGACAGAAGATCCCTCTGACCCTGTATGGAGCAGCCAAAGTCACACCTCTTCTGGTCTCCATGGACAGAAGATCCCTCTGACCCTGCATGGAGCAGCCAAAGTTACACCTCTGCTGGTCTCCATGAAGAGAAGATCCCTCTGGCCCTGTATGGAGCAGTGAAAGTCACACCTCTGCTGGTCTCTATGGACAGAATATCCTTCTGACCCTGTATGGAGCAGCCAAAGTCACACCTCTGCTGGTCTCCATGGACAGAAGATCCCTCTGACCCTGTATGGAACAGCCAAAGTCACACCTCTGCTGGGCTCCATGAACAGAAGATCCCGCTGAACCTGAATGGAGCAGCCAAAGTCGCAACTCTGCTGGTCCCCATGGACAGAAGATCCCGCTGACCCTGTATGAAGCAGCCAATGTCGCACCTCTGCTGGTCTCCATGGACAGACGATCCCTCTGACCCTGTATGGAGCAGCCAAAGCCGCACCTCTACTGATCCGTATAGACAGAAGATCCCTCTGACCCTGTATGGAGCAGCCAAAGTCACACCTCTTCTGGTCTCCATGGACAGAAGATCCCTCTGACCCTGCATGGAGCAGCCAAAGTTACACCTCTGCTGGTCTCCATGAAGAGAAGATCCCTCTGGCCCTGTATGGAGCAGTGAAAGTCACACCTCTGCTGGTCTCCATGGACAGAAGCTCCCTCTGACCCTGTATGGAGAAGCCAAAGTTGCACCATTACTGATCCGTATAGACAGAAGATTCTTCTGACCCTGTATGGAGCAGCCAAAGTCGCACCTCTGCTGGTCTCCATGGACAGAAGATCCCTCTGACCCTGTTTGGAGCAGCCAAAGTCACACCTCTGCTGGTCTCCATGGACAGAAGATCCCTCTGACCCTGTATGGAGCAGCCAAAGTCGCACCTCTACTGATCCGTATAGACAGAAGATCCCTCTGACCCTGTATCGAGCAGCCAATGTCACACCTCTGCTGGTCTCCATGGACAGAAGATCCCTCTGAGCCTGTATGGAGCAGCCAGAGACACACCTCTACTGGTCTCCATGGACAGAAGATCCCTCTGAGCCTGTATGGAGCAGCCAAAGTCACACCTCTGCTGGTCTCCATGGACAGAAGATCCCTCTGACCCTGTATGGAGCAGCCAAAGTCACACCTCTGCTGGTCTCCATGGACAAAAGATCCCTCTGACCCTGTATGGAGCAGCCAGAGACACACCTCTACTGCTCTCCATGGACAGAAGATCACTCTGACCCTGTATGGAGCAGCCAGAGAAAAACCTCTACTGGTCTCCATGGACAGAAGATCCCTCTGAGCCTGTATGGAGCAGCCAAAGTCACACCTCTGCTGGTCTCCATGGACAGAAGATCCCTCTGACCCTGTATGGAGCAGCCAAAGTCACACCTCTGCTGGTCTCCATGGACAGAAGATCCCTCTGACCCTGTATGGAGCAGCCAATGTCACACCTCTGCTGGTCTCCATGGACAGAAGATCCCTCTGACCCTGCATGGAGCAGCCAAAGTTACACCTCTGCTGGTCTCCATGAAGAGAAGATCCCTCTGGCCCTGTATGGAGCAGTGAAAGTCACACCTCTGCTGGTCTCCATGGACAGAAGCTCCCTCTGACCCTGTATGGAGAAGCCAAAGTTGCACCATTACTGATCCGTATAGACAGAAGATTCTTCTGACCCTGTATGGAGCAGCCAAAGTCGCACATCTGCTGGTCTCCATGGACAGAAGATCCCTCTGACCCTGTTTGGAGCAGCCAAAGTCACACCTCTGCTGGTCTCCATGGACAGAAGATCCCTCTGACCCTGTATGGAGCAGCCAAAGTCGCACCTCTACTGATCCGTATAGACAGAAGATCCCTCTGACCCTGTATGGAGCAGCCAATGTCACACCTCTGCTGGTCTCCATGGACAGAAGATCCCTCTGACCCTGTATGGAGCAGCCAGAGACACACCTCTACTGGTCTCCATGGACAGAAGATCCCTCTGAGCCTGTATGGAGCAGCCAAAGTCACACCTCTGCTGGTCTCCATGGACAGAAGATCCCTCTGACCCTGTATGGAGCAGCCAAAGTCACACCTCTGCTGGTCTCCATGGACAGAAGATCCCTCTGACCCTGTATGGAGCAGCCAATGTCACACCTCTGCTGGTCTCCATGGACAGAAGATCCCTCTGACCCTGTATGGAGCAGCCAGAGACACACCTCTACTGCTCTCCATGGACAGAAGATCCCTCTGACCCTGTATGGAGCAGCCAAAGTCACACCTCTGCTGGTCTCCATGGACAGAAGATCCCTCTGACCCTGTATGGAGCAGCCAAAGTCACACCCATGCTGGTCTCCATGGACAGAAGATCCCTCTGACCATGTATGGAGCAGCCAAAGTCGCACCTCTACTGATCCGTATAGACAGAAGATCCCTCTGACCCTGTATGGAGCAGCCAATGTCACACCTCTGCTGGTCTCCATGGACAGAAGATCCCTCTGACCCTGTATGGAGCAGCCAAAGTCACACCTCTGCTGGTCTCCATGGACAGAAGATCCCTCTGACCCTGTATGGAGCAGCCAAAGTCATGCCTCTGCTGGTCTCCATGGACAGAAGATCCCTCTGACCCTATATGGAGCAGCCACAGTCACACCTCTGCTGGTCTCCATGGACAGAAAATCCTTCTGACCCTGTATGGAGCAGCCAAAGTCACACCTCTGCTGGTCTCCATGGACAGAAGATCCCTCTGACCATGTATGGAGCAGCCAAAGTCGCACCTCTGCTGGTCTCCATGGACAGAAGATCCCTCTGACCCTGTATGGAGCAGCCAAAGTCGCATCTCTGCTGGTCTCCATGGACAGAAGATTCCTCTGACCCTGTATGAAGCAGCCAGTCGCACCTCTGCTGGTCTCCATGGACAGAAGATCCCTCTGACCCTGTATGGAGCAGCCAAAGTCACACCTCTGCTGGTATCCATGGACAGCCGATCCCTCTGACCCTGTATGGAGCAGCCAAAGTCACACCTCTGCTGGTCTCCATGGACAGAAGATCCCTTTACCCTGTATGGAGCAGCCAAAGTCACACCTCTGCTGGTCTCCATGGACAGAAGATCCCTCTGACCCTGTATGGAGCAGCCATAGTCACACCTCTGCTAGTCTCCATGGACAGAAGATCCCTCTGACTCTGTATGGAGCAGCCAAAGTCACACCTCTGCTGGTCTCCATAGACAGAAGATCCCTCTGACCCTGTATGGAGCAGCCAAAGTCACAACTCTGCTGGTCTCCATGGACAGAAGATCCCTCTGACCCTGTATGGAGCAGCCAAAGTCACACCTCTGGTGGTCTCCATGAAAAGAAGATCCCTCTGACCCTGTATGGAGCAGCCAAAGTCGCACCTCTACTGATCCGTATAGACAGAAGATTCCTCTGACCCTGTATGGAGCAGCCAAAGTCGCACCTCTACTGATCCGTATAGACAGAAGATCACTCTGACCCTGTATGGAGCAGCCAAAGTCACACCTCTGCTGGTCTCCATGGACAGAAGATCCCTCTGATCCTGTATGGAGCAGCCAAAGTCACACCTCTGCTTGTCTCCATGGACAGAAGATCCCGTGGACCCTGTATGGAGCAGCTTGAGACACACCTCTGCTTGTCTCCACAGACAGAAGATCCCGCTGACCCTGTATGGAGCATCCAAAGTCACACCTCTGATGGTCTCCATGGACAGAAGATCCCTCTGACCCTGTATGGAGCAGCCAAAGTCACACCTCTGCTGGTGTCCATGGACAGAAGATCCCTCTGACCCTGTATGGAGCAGCCAAAGTCGCACCTCTGCTGGTCTCCATGGATAGACGATCCCTCTGACCCTGTATGGAGCAGCCAAAGTCACACCTATGCTGGTCTCCATGGACTGAAGATCCCTCTGACCCTTTATAGAGCAGCCAAAGTAACATCTCTGCTGGTCTCCATGGACAGAAGCTCCCTCTGACCCTGTATGGAGCTGCCAAAGTCGCACCTCTACTGATCTGTATAGACAGAAGATGCCTCTGACCCTGTATGAAGCAGCCAAAGTCACACCTCTGCTGGTCTCCATGGACAGAAGATCCCTCTGACCCTGTATGGAGCAGCCAAAGTCACACCTCTGCTGGTCTCCATGGACAGAAGACCCTCTGACCCTGTATGGAGCAGCCAAAGTCACACCTCTGCTGGTCTCCATGGACAGAAGATCCCTCTGACCCTATATGGAGCAGCCAAAGTCACACCTCTGCTGGTCTCCATGGACAGAAGATCCCTCTGACCCTGTATGGAGCAGCCAAAGTCACACCTCTGCTGGTCTCCATGGACAGAAGATCCCTCTGACCCTGTATGGAGCAGCTAAAGTCACACCTCTGCTGGTCTCCATGGACAGAAGATTCCTCTGACCCTGTATGGAGCAGCCAAAGTCACACCTCTGATGGTCTCCATGGACAGAAGATCCCTCTGACCCTGTAGGGAGCAGCCAAAGTCGCACCTCTACTGATCCGTATAGACTGAAGATCCCTCTGACCCTGTATAGAGCAGCCAAAGTCACACCGCTGCTGGTCTCCATGGACAGAAGATCCCTCTGACCCTGTATGGAGCAGCCAAAGTCACACCTCTGCTGGTCTCCATGGACAGGAGATCCCTCTGACCCTGTATGGAACAGCCAAAGTCACACCTCTGCTGGTCTCCATGAACAGAAGATCCCGCTGAACCTGAATGGAGCAGCCAAAGTCGCAACTCTGCTGGTCCCCATGGACAGAAGATCCCGCTGACCCTGTATGGAGCAGCCAAAGTAACACCTCTGCTGGTCTCCATGGACAGAAGATCCCTCTGACCCTGTATGGAGCAGCCAAAGTCGCACCTCTGCTGGTCTCCATGGACAGAAGATCCCGCTGACCCTGTATGGAGCAGCCAATGTCGCACCTCTGCTGGTCTCCATGGACAGACGATCCCTCTGACCCTGTATGGAGCAGCCAAAGTCGCACCTCTACTGATCCGTATAGACAGAAGATTCCTCTGACCCTGTATGGAGCAGCCAAAGTCGCACCTCTACTGATCCGTATAGACAGAAGATCCCTCTGACCCTGTATGGAGCAGCCAAAGTCACACCTCTGCGGGTCTCCATGGACAGAAGATCCCTCTGACCCTGTATGGAGCATCCAAAGTCACACCTCTGCTGGTCTCCATGGACAGAAGATCCCTCTGACCCTGCATGGAGCAGCCAAAGTTACACCTCTGCTGGTCTCCATGAAGAAAAGATCCCTCTGGCCCTGTATAGAGTAGTGAAAGTCACACCTCTGCTGGTCTCCATGGACAGAAGATCCCTCTGACCCTGTATGGAGAAGCCAAAGTTGCACCTCTACTGATCCGTATAGACAGAAGATTCTTCTGACCCTGTATGGAGCAGCCAAAGTCACACCTCTGCTGGTCTCCATGGACAGAAGATCCCTCTGACCCTGTATGGAGCAGCCAAAGTCGTACCTCTACTGATCCGTATAGACAGAAGATCCCTCTGACCCTGTATCAAGCAGCCAATGTCACACCTCTGCTGGTCTCCATGGACAGAAGATCCCTCTGACCCTGTATGGAGCAGCCAAAGTCGCACCTCTGCTGGTCTCCATGGACAGAAGATCACGCTGACCCTGTACGAAGCAGCCAATGTCGCACCTCTGCTGGTCTCCATGGACAGACGATCCCTCTCGCCCTGTATGGAGCAGTGAAAGTCACACCTCTGCTGGTCTCCATGGACAGAAGATCCCTCTGACCCTGTATGGAGAAGCCAAAGTTGCACCTCTACTGATCCGTATAGACAGAAGATTCTTCTGACCCTGTATGGAGCAGCCAAAGTCGCACTTCTGCTGGTCCCCATGGACAGAAGATCCCGCTGACCCTGTATGAAGCAGCCAATGTCGCACCTCTGCTGGTCTCCATGGACAGACGATCCCTCTGACCCTGTATGGAGCAGCCAAAGCCGCACCTCTACTGATCCGTATAGACAGAAGATCCCTCTGACCCTGTATGGAGCAGCCAAAGTCACACCTCTGCTGGTCTCCATGGACAGAAGATCCCTCTGACCCTGTATGGAACAGCCAAAGTCACACCTCTGCTGGGCTCCATGAACAGAAGATCCCGCTGAACCTGAATGGAGCAGCCAAAGTCGCAACTCTGCTGGTCCCCATGGACAGAAGATCCCGCTGACCCTGTATGAAGCAGCCAATGTCGCACCTCTGCTGGTCTCCATGGACAGACGATCCCTCTGACCCTGTATGGAGCAGCCAAAGCTGCACCTCTACTGATCCGTATAGACAGAAGATTCCTCTGACCCTGTATGGAGCAGCCAAAGTCACACCTCTTCTGGTCTCCATGGACAGAAGATCCCTCTGACCCTGCATGGAGCAGCCAAAGTTACACCTCTGCTGGTCTCCATGAAGAGAAGATCCCTCTGGCCCTGTATGGAGCAGTGAAAGTCACACCTCTGCTGGTCTCCATGGACAGAAGCTCCCTCTGACCCTGTATGGAGAAGCCAAAGTTGCACCATTACTGATCCGTATAGACAGAAGATTCTTCTGACCCTGTATGGAGCAGCCAAAGTCGCACCTCTGCTGGTCTCCATGGACAGAAGATCCCTCTGACCCTGTTTGGAGCAGCCAAAGTCACACCTCTGCTGGTCTCCATGGACAGAAGATCCCTCTGACCCTGTATGGAGCAGCCAAAGTCGCACCTCTACTGATCCGTATAGACAGAAGATCCCTCTGACCCTGTATCGAGCAGCCAATGTCACACCTCTGCTGGTCTCCATGGACAGAAGATCCCTCTGAGCCTGTATGGAGCAGCCAGAGACACACCTCTACTGGTCTCCATGGACAGAAGATCCCTCTGAGCCTGTATGGAGCAGCCAAAGTCACACCTCTGCTGGTCTCCATGGACAGAAGATCCCTCTGACCCTGTATGGAGCAGCCAAAGTCACACCTCTGCTGGTCTCCATGGACAGAAGATCCCTCTGACCCTGTATGGAGCAGCCAATGTCACACCTCTGCTGGTCTCCATGGACAAAAGATCCCTCTGACCCTGTATGGAGCAGCCAGAGACACACCTCTACTGCTCTCCATGGACAGAAGATCACTCTGACCCTGTATGGAGCAGCCAGAGACACACCTCTACTGGTCTCCATGGACAGAAGATCCCTCTGAGCCTGTATGGAGCAGCCAAAGTCACACCTCTGCTGGTCTCCATGGACAGAAGATCCCTCTGACCCTGTATGGAGCAGCCAAAGTCACACCTCTGCTGGTCTCCATGGACAGAAGATCCCTCTGACCCTGTATGGAGCAGCCAATGTCACACCTCTGCTGGTCTCCATGGACAGAAGATCCCTCTGACCCTGCATGGAGCAGCCAAAGTTACACCTCTGCTGGTCTCCATGAAGAGAAGATCCCTCTGGCCCTGTATGGAGCAGTGAAAGTCACACCTCTGCTGGTCTCCATGGACAGAAGCTCCCTCTGACCCTGTATGGAGAAGCCAAAGTTGCACCATTACTGATCCGTATAGACAGAAGATTCTTCTGACCCTGTATGGAGCAGCCAAAGTCGCACATCTGCTGGTCTCCATGGACAGAAGATCCCTCTGACCCTGTTTGGAGCAGCCAAAGTCACACCTCTGCTGGTCTCCATGGACAGAAGATCCCTCTGACCCTGTATGGAGCAGCCAAAGTCGCACCTCTACTGATCCGTATAGACAGAAGATCCCTCTGACCCTGTATGGAGCAGCCAATGTCACACCTCTGCTGGTCTCCATGGACAGAAGATCCCTCTGACCCTGTATGGAGCAGCCAGAGACACACCTCTACTGCTCTCCATGGACAGAAGATCCCTCTGAACCTGTATGGAGCAGCCAGAGACACACCTCTACTGGTCTCCATGGACAGAAGATCCCTCTGAGCCTGTATGGAGCAGCCAAAGTCACACCTCTGCTGGTCTCCATGGACAGAAGATCCCTCTGACCCTGTATGGAGCAGCCAAAGTCACACCTCTGCTGGTCTCCATGGACAGAAGATCCCTCTGACCCTGTATGGAGCAGCCAATGTCACACCTCTGCTGGTCTCCATGGACAGAAGATCCCTCTGACCCTGTATGGAGCAGCCAGAGACACACCTCTACTGCTCTCCATGGACAGAAGATCCCTCTGACCCTGTATGGAGCAGCCAAAGTCACACCTCTGCTGGTCTCCATGGACAGAAGATCCCTCTGACCCTGTATGGAGCAGCCAAAGTCACACCCATGCTGGTCTCCATGGACAGAAGATCCCTCTGACCATGTATGGAGCAGCCAAAGTCACACCTCTGCTGGTCTCCATGGACAGAAGATCCCTCTGACCCTGTATGGAGCAGCCAAAGTCACACCTCTGCTGGTCTCCATGGACAGAAGATCCCTCTGACCCTGTATGGAGCAGCCAAAGTCGCACCTCTACTGATCCGTATAGACAGAAGATCCCTCTGACCCTGTATCGAGCAGCCAATGTCACACCTCTGCTGGTCTCCATGGACAGAAGATCCCTCTGAGCCTGTATGGAGCAGCCAGAGACACACCTCTACTGGTCTCCATGGACAGAAGATCCCTCTGAGCCTGTATGGAGCAGCCAAAGTCACACCTCTGCTGGTCTCCATGGACAGAAGATCCCTCTGACCCTGTATGGAGCAGCCAAAGTCACACCTCTGCTGGTCTCCATGGACAGAAGATCCCTCTGACCCTGTATGGAGCAGCCAATGTCACACCTCTGCTGGTCTCCATGGACAAAAGATCCCTCTGACCCTGTATGGAGCAGCCAGAGACACACCTCTACTGCTCTCCATGGACAGAAGATCACTCTGACCCTGTATGGAGCAGCCAGAGACACACCTCTACTGGTCTCCATGGACAGAAGATCCCTCTGAGCCTGTATGGAGCAGCCAAAGTCACACCTCTGCTGGTCTCCATGGACAGAAGATCCCTCTGACCCTGTATGGAGCAGCCAAAGTCACACCTCTGCTGGTCTCCATGGACAGAAGATCCCTCTGACCCTGTATGGAGCAGCCAATGTCACACCTCTGCTGGTCTCCATGGACAGAAGATCCCTCTGACCCTGCATGGAGCAGCCAAAGTTACACCTCTGCTGGTCTCCATGAAGAGAAGATCCCTCTGGCCCTGTATGGAGCAGTGAAAGTCACACCTCTGCTGGTCTCCATGGACAGAAGCTCCCTCTGACCCTGTATGGAGAAGCCAAAGTTGCACCATTACTGATCCGTATAGACAGAAGATTCTTCTGACCCTGTATGGAGCAGCCAAAGTCGCACATCTGCTGGTCTCCATGGACAGAAGATCCCTCTGACCCTGTTTGGAGCAGCCAAAGTCACACCTCTGCTGGTCTCCATGGACAGAAGATCCCTCTGACCCTGTATGGAGCAGCCAAAGTCGCACCTCTACTGATCCGTATAGACAGAAGATCCCTCTGACCCTGTATGGAGCAGCCAATGTCACACCTCTGCTGGTCTCCATGGACAGAAGATCCCTCTGACCCTGTATGGAGCAGCCAGAGACACACCTCTACTGCTCTCCATGGACAGAAGATCCCTCTGAACCTGTATGGAGCAGCCAGAGACACACCTCTACTGGTCTCCATGGACAGAAGATCCCTCTGAGCCTGTATGGAGCAGCCAAAGTCACACCTCTGCTGGTCTCCATGGACAGAAGATCCCTCTGACCCTGTATGGAGCAGCCAAAGTCACACCTCTGCTGGTCTCCATGGACAGAAGATCCCTCTGACCCTGTATGGAGCAGCCAATGTCACACCTCTGCTGGTCTCCATGGACAGAAGATCCCTCTGACCCTGTATGGAGCAGCCAGAGACACACCTCTACTGCTCTCCATGGACAGAAGATCCCTCTGACCCTGTATGGAGCAGCCAAAGTCACACCTCTGCTGGTCTCCATGGACAGAAGATCCCTCTGACCCTGTATGGAGCAGCCAAAGTCACACCCATGCTGGTCTCCATGGACAGAAGATCCCTCTGACCATGTATGGAGCAGCCAAAGTCACACCTCTGCTGGTCTCCATGGACAGAAGATCCCTCTGACCCTGTATGGAGCAGCCAAAGTCACACCTCTGCTGGTCTCCATGGACAGAAGATCCCTCTGACCCTGTATGGAGCAGCCAAAGTCATGCCTCTGCTGGTCTCCATGGACAGAAGATCCCTCTGACCCTATATGGAGCAGCCACAGTCACACCTCTGCTGGTCTCCATGGACAGAAAATCCTTCTGACCCTGTATGGAGCAGCCAAAGTCACACCTCTGCTGGTCTCCATGGACAGAAGAGCCCTCTGACCATGTATGGAGCAGCCAAAGTCGCACCTCTGCTGGTCTCCATGGACAGAAGATCCCTCTGACCCTGTATGGAGCAGCCAAAGTCGCATCTCTGCTGGTCTCCATGGACAGAAGATTCCTCTGACCCTGTATGAAGCAGCCAGTCGCACCTCTGCTGGTCTCCATGGACAGAAGATCCCTCTGACCCTGTATGGAGCAGCCAAAGTCACACCTCTGCTGGTATCCATGGACAGACGATCCCTCTGACCCTGTATGGAGCAGCCAAAGTCACACCTCTGCTGGTCTCCATGGACAGAAGATCCCTTTACCCTGTATGGAGCAGCCAAAGTCACACCTCTGCTGGTCTCCATGGACAGAAGATCCCTCTGACCCTGTATGGAGCAGCCATAGTCACACCTCTGCTAGTCTCCATGGACAGAAGATCCCTCTGACTCTGTATGGAGCAGCCAAAGTCACACCTCTGCTGGTCTCCATAGACAGAACATCCCTCTGACCCTGTATGGAGCAGCCAAAGTCACAACTCTGCTGGTCTCCATGGACAGAAGATCCCTCTGACCCTGTATGGAGCAGCCAAAGTCACACCTCTGGTGGTCTCCATGAAAAGAAGATCCCTCTGACCCTGTATGGAGCAGCCAAAGTCGCACCTCTACTGATCCGTATAGACAGAAGATTCCTCTGACCCTGTATGGAGCAGCCAAAGTCGCACCTCTACTGATCCGTATAGACAGAAGATCACTCTGACCCTGTATGGAGCAGCCAAAGTCACACCTCTGCTGGTCTCCATGGACAGAAGATCCCTCTGATCCTGTATGGAGCAGCCAAAGTCACACCTCTGCTTGTCTCCATGGACAGAAGATCCCGTGGACCCTGTATGGAGCAGCTTGAGACACACCTCTGCTTGTCTCCACAGACAGAAGATCCCTCTGACCCTGTATGGAGCATGCAAAGTCACACCTCTGATGGTCTCCATGGACAGAAGATCCCTCTGACCCTGTATGGAGCAGCCAAAGTCACACCTCTGCTGGTGTCCATGGACAGAAGATCCCTCTGACCCTGTATGGAGCAGCCAAAGTCGCACCTCTGCTGGTCTCCATGGATAGACGATCCCTCTGACCCTGTATGGAGCAGCCAAAGTCACTTCCTCTGCTGGTCTCCATGGACAGAAGATCCCTCTGACCCTGTATGGAGCAGCCAAAGTCACACCTATGCTGGTCTCCATGGACTGAAGATCCCTCTGACCCTTTATGGAGCAGCCAAAGTAACATCTCTGCTGGTCTCCATGGACAGAAGCTCCCTCTGACCCTGTATGGAGCTGCCAAAGTCGCACCTCTACTGATCTGTATAGACAGAAGATGCCTCTGACCCTGTATGAAGCAGCCAAAGTCACACCTCTGCTGGTCTCCATGGACAGAAGATCCCTCTGACCCTGTATGGAGCAGCCAAAGTCACACCTCTGCTGGTCTCCATGGACAGAAGACCCTCTGACCCCGTATGGAGCAGCCAAAGTCACACCTCTGCTGGTCTCCATGGACAGAAGATCCCTCTGACCCTATATGGAGCAGCCAAAGTCACACCTCTGCTGGTCTCCATGGACAGAAGATCCCTCTGACCCTGTATGGAGCAGCCAAAGTCACACCTCTGCTGGTCTCCATGGACAGAAGATCCCTCTGACCCTGTCTGGAGCAGCTAAAGTCACACCTCTGCTGGTCTCCATGGACAGAAGATTCCTCTGACCCTGTATGGAGCAGCCAAAGTCACACCTCTGATGGTCTCCATGGACAGAAGATCCCTCTGACCCTGTAGGGAGCAGCCAAAGTCGCACCTCTACTGATCCGTATAGACTGAAGATCCCTCTGACCCTGTATAGAGCAGCCAAAGTCACACCGCTGCTGGTCTCCATGGACAGAAGATCCCTCTGACCCTGTATGGAGCAGCCAAAGTCACACCTCTGCTGGTCTCCATGGACAGGAGATCCCTCTGACCCTGTATGGAGCAGCCAAAGTCGCACCTCTACTGATCCGTATAGACAGAAGATCCCTCTGACCCTGTATGGAGCAGCCAAAATCACACATCTGCTGGTCTCCATTGCCAGAAGATCCCTCTGCACTTGTAGGGACCGGACAAAGTCACACCTCTGCTGGTCTCCATGGATAGAAGATCCCTCTGCCCCTTGTGGGACCGGCCAAAATCACACCTCTGCTGGTCTCCATTGCCAGAAGATCCCTCTGCCCCTGTATGGAGCAGCCACAGTCACACCTCTGCTGGTCTCCATGGACAGAAGATCCCTCTGACCCTGTATAGAGCACCCAAAGTCGCACCTCTGGTGGTCTCCATGGACAGAAGATCCCTCTGACCCTGTATGGAGCAGCCAAAGTCGCACCTCTGCTGGTCTCCATTGACAGAAGATCCCTCTGACCCTGTATGGAGTAGCCAAAGTCGCACCTCTGCTGGTCTCCATGGACAGAAGATCCCTCTGACCCTGTATGGAGCAGCCAAAGTCACACCTCTGCTGGTCTCCATGGACAGAAGATTCCTCTGACCCTGTATGGAGCAGCCAAAGTCACACCGCTCCTGGTCTCCATGGACAGACGATCCCTCTGACCCTTTATGGAGCAGCCAAAGTCACACCTCTGCTGGTCTCCTTGGACAGAAGATCACTCTGACCCTGTATGGAGCAGACAAAGTCACACCTCTACTGATCCGTATAGACAGAAGATCACTCAGACCCTGTATGGAGCAGCCAAAGTCACACCTCTGCTGGTCTCCATGGACAGAAGATCCCTCTGACCCTGTATGGAGCAGCCAAACTCACACCTCTGATGGTCTCCATGGACAGAAATTCCCTCTGACCCTGTATGGAGCAGCCAAAGTCACACCTCTGGTGGTCTCCATGGAAATAAGATCCCTCTGACCCTGTATGGAGAAGCCAAAGTCGCACGTCTACTGATCCGTATAGACAGAAGATCCCTCTGACCCTGTATGGAGCAGCCAATGTCACACCTCTGCTGGTCTCCATGGACAGAAGATCCCTCTGACCCTGTATGGAGCAGCCAAAATCACAGCTATGCTGGTCTCCATGGACAGAAGATCCCTCTGACCCTGTATGGAGATTCCAAAGTCACACCTCTGCTGGTCCCCATGGATAGACGATCCCTCTGACCCTTTACGGAGCAGCCAAAGTCACACCTCTGCTGGTCTCCATGGACACAAGATCCCTCTGACCCTGTATGGAGCAGCCAAAGTCACACCTATGCTGGTCTCCATGGACAGAAGATTCCTCTGACCCTGTATGGAGCAGCCAAAGTCACACCTATGTTGGTCTCCAGGGACAGAAGATCCCTCTGACCCTATAGGGAGCAGCCAAAGTCGCCCCTCTACTGATCCGTATAGACTGAAGATCCCTCTGACCCTGTATGGAGCAGCCAAAGTCACACCTCTGCTGGTCTCCATGGACAGAAGATCCCTCTGACCCTGTATGGAGCAGCCAAAGTCACACCTCTGCTGGTCTCCATGGACAGGAGATCTTTCTGACCCTGTATGGAGCAGCCAAAGTCACACCTCTGCTGGTCTCCATGGACAGAAGATCCCTCTGACCCTGTATGCAGCAACCAAAGTCACACCTCTACTGATCCGTATAGACAGAAGATCCCTCTGACCCTGTATGGAGCAGCCAAAGTCACACCTCTGCTGGTCTCCATGGACAGAAGATCCCTCTGACCCTGTATGGAGCACCCAAAGTCGCACCTCTTGTGGTCTCCATGGACAGAAGATCCCTCTGACCCTGTATGGAGCAGCCAAAGTCGCACCTCTGCTGGTCTCCATGGACAGAAGATCCCTCTGACCCTGTATGGAGCAGCCAAAGTCGCACCTCTGCTGGTCTCCATGGACAGAAGATCGCTCTGACCCTGTATGGAGCAGCCAAAGTCACACCGCTGCTGGTCTCCATGGACAGACGATCCCTCTGACCCTGTATGGAGCAGCCAAAGTCACACCTCTGCTGGTCTCCATTGCCAGAAGATCACTCTGCCTTTGTAGGGACTGGCCAAAGTCACACCTCTGCTGGTCTCCATTGCCAGAAGATTCCTCTGCCCTTGTAGGGACCGGCCTAAGTCACACCTCTGCTGGTCTCCATTGCCAGAAGATCCCTCTGCCCTTGTAGGGACCGGCTAAAGTCACACCTCTGCTGGTCTCCATGGACAGAAGATCCCTCTGACCATGTAGGGACAGACTGAAGTGACACCTCTGCTGGTCTCCATGGACAGAAGATCCCTCTGTCCCTTGTGGAGCAGCCAAAGTCACACGTCTGCTGGTCTCCATGGACAGAAGATCCCTCTGACCCTGTATGGAGCAGCCAAAGTCACGCCTCTGCTGGTCTCCATGGATAGAAGATCCCTCTGACCCTGTATGGAGCAGCCAAACTCGCACCACTGCTGGTCTCCATGGACAGAAGATCCCACTGACCCTGAATGGAGCAGCCAATGTCGCACCTCTGCTGGTCTCCATGGACAGAAGATCCCCCTGACCCTGTATGGAGCAGCCACAGTCACACCTCTGCTGGTCTCCATGGACAGAAGATCCCTCTGACTCTGTATGGAGTAGCCAAAGTCACGCCTCTGCTGGTCTCCATGGACAGAAGATCCCTCTGACCCTGTATGGAGAAGCCAAAATCACGCCTCTGCTGGTCTCCATGGACAGAAGATCCCTCTGACCCTTATGGAGCAGCCAAAGTCACACCTCTGCTGGTCTCCATGGATAGAAGATCCCTCTAACCCTGTATGGAGCAGCCAAAGTCACGCCTCTGCTGGTCTCCATGGACAGAAGATCCCTCTGACCCTGTATGGAGCAGCCAAAGTCATGCCTCTGCTGGTCTCCATGGACAGAAGATCCCTCTGACCCTGTATGGAGCAGCCAAAGTCGCACCTCTGCTGGTCTCCATGGACAGAAGATCCCGCTGACCCTGTATGGAGCAGCCAATGTCGCACCTCTGCTGGTCTCCATGGACAGAAGATCCCTCTGACCCTGTATGGAGCAGCCAAAGTCACACCTATGCTGGTCTCCATGGACAGAAGATCCTTCTGACCCTGTATGGAGCAGCCAAAGTCACACCTCTGCTGGTCTCCATGGACAGACGATCCCTCTGACCCTGTATGGAGTGTGAGAAGTTGGCCTGATGTATGATGTCACTAGTTCTAGTGTACACCTTATATCAGTCCAAATACCCTTATGGTGATTGGTTGTAAAGTCAACCTTATAGACCAGCTATCCTAGTGGTAGCATGGACAAGAGCAGTCTTAGGCTAAACTCTGAATGGCATGTGAAGCAAGCTGTGATACCATATATAATCCCTTGAATACCAAATGAAAGGACACCACAACAGATATATATATAAAATAAAGTGTATTTATTCTAGTCAAACCCTCAGCACTCTTTATGAGATTAGGGGCCACGCAAACCATATACTAAGTAAGTGGTATAAGGACCACTGTCACGGAAATAGAATAGGCCTAGGCCTAGGGAATCGCTGGGGCTACACTACACTAGCGTTAGTTAGGAGGTGGGAGGCCCACGGGATTCGTGTGCAGAGTGGAAACACTCACGCGTAAAAGTCACTAGCAATAGTACAGTTTAGAAAACGGTAGATTTAGGACACTTCCGGAGTAGCTAGGAAGTCGAGACTGGAAAACTAGACACTAGGATAGTCACTATCCTGATGAGCACCGGAGTACCCAAGTTACCTAGCCCACAGGCTGCGGGTGCATAGGGGTGAAGATGCGTCGGTTTTCGTCGTCGACTCCTATGGATGCCTGAAGAAAGATGCTGACAGGCAGTCAGTGAAGAGTGTCCGGTGGATCCCAAGGCTGGGATCAAGAAGAGAGGAAACCTGCAAGCAGAAGGGACAGAGTCAAGGTCACTAGCCAGTGACCACGTGGAACCAGGAAGGAACCAGGCGATGTCGTGGAGATTGCAGGTGAAGGTAAAGCTTGTCGCTGCAGCCAGGAGGACCAGGAAGCGTCGAGGACGACCAGGACCAGGAGGCGAGCTGTCCCACGAAGGCTCTTGCTGTCGGCGGCGTCGAAGTTGGACTAGGACTCACCAAGCCTTGGCAAGCGGAACCCACGAAGAACGGAGGACTTGCTTCTGGTGCAGACCAGGAAGGTCTGGGGTGCTTCTTCTTTGCAGAGAAGCGGGAGCCAGTCTGGAGGAGCCAAACCAGCGCAGAAGATTTCAGGGTGCGTCGTCACAAAGGCCACTAGCCAGCGGGCAAGCAACCGGACAGACGCGGCAAGCAGGAAAATGCAGAAGGGCCCCACGCAGGACTCGTGGAGTGTGGGGGGCTGGTCTTCGGTGCAGATGGTGCTTGGGGTTGGGGCTTCTCAATCCCCGGTGCACAACTTCGAGGGTGCCTCAGAAGCTGCGCTTTAAGTTACTAGCCACTTTTCCCAGGTAGCCGGTCCCACGTCGCTCGTCGCCTCCACGGATCTCAGCTTTGCTGTGGATGTGGATCAGGGTCGGAGAAGTCTGGAAGTCAAGGCTCTGGTCGGGCTCTGCAGTCGGTTCCTCGTAGAACGTGGGCAAAGCAAAGGGTAGTCTCTTGATTGTGCCTGTTTGCACAGGGTAGCCACTCCTTGGCTACAAGGGAGATTCTTCAGTCTTCTTCTTTCGTCGAATGTCGAAGGTCCAGAGTTTCTGTTCAAGTTGCAGGTTCAGGATAATCTAAAGTCTTGAGGCCCAACTCCCACTCTTATACTAATCTGGGGGGCTGGGATACCTGCTAGGTCACGCCTTATGGGTGGGACCTGGGAGGGGGTGGTTACACCCACTTCCCTTTGTCCAGTTTCGCGCCAGAGCTGGGGCTGGAGTGCCCCAGCGCCGGTTTGAACTGGACTATGCAAGGAACACCTTGTGTGCCCCAGGCATGTCTCATTCCTTTCAGCCCACCCTGCCCCAATACACTAAAGGCTGTCTGGGGAGGTGCTAGCACCTCCCCAAGCAGGAAACCTATTGTCCAGGCCTCCGTGGCTGGGATCACTCCCAGCTGCAGGAGGTCAGACTTGTGTCGTGGCAGCAGCATCCATTTTGTGATGCTGAGGCTTTGGTTAGAGTTAAACAGCAAAGTAGGATTTTAACATGTCTCTCCCTCTAGAAGGGGGGAAAAATATCCTCATGTCCAGAAATGGTATGAGGGTATTATTCCAAAGTGTTAGACACCTTACACGACATGTTTTGATAAAGCCAAACCATAGTTACCATAACCGTTTAAGATTATAAGGCACTTTAAGAGTATATGGTAGGCTATATCATAGAACAGCTATAAGGACATGGTTCCGAAAGCTGCAGACAGGCTCAGCTCATGCTAGAGCACCATCTCACATGTTACCAAGCACTCTGCCTCCAGGATTGTTAAGGCCTGCCATAGGAGTGACTGATAGGTACACATGTGTCTATATATAAGGGTAGATATAGGCATACTATATCTAAGCAAGGGGTGATTACACGACCTTGCCCCAGCTGAGTGATCAGCCAGTTGTGTCTGATTGGAAGGCCAGACCAGGGGTGGCATAATACATGCTGCAGCCCCTGGGAGGCCTAGGGTACACCTATGCCCTGGGTACCTAGGGTACACTGTACAGGGTCCAATAAGGTGATCCTTACCAATTGGTTATGTACCTAGGGTACATGGAGTCCATTTTAAAGAGAGAGCAGACAGCCTGAGACCCTGAATGGCAGGATCTCAGGCCAACTAAGTCGAAAAACCAGCTAGACACTAGGCAAAAAGTTGGGGGTAACCATAGTCAGATATCCACCTTCCTACACAACCCCCCCCCCCCAAACGAAAGGAGATAAGGCTGGCCTTGACAAGGTAAGCCTCTATTGCCTAAGTGGCCATATAAGGAAGAACCAGCACTGGCATGGTTACCCCCTGTCTCATGGTCCACTAAGCAATCCCTCATCCTAAAGGTATCATAGGGTCTCCACCATAGGGAATCTCTACCTTTGGGGTGTCTTTGCAAAGTAAAAGGCTGGTGTTGAGATGGAGTACTGAAGTGAGTGTCCTCAAAGTGAGGCCTCAGCTTCCTCCAATCATCCTCCACCATGGATGCCTTTCTTTCTTTCACTGAGTTGCACTGTGCTCTCAGGGTCAGCCTCTGGCTACCTAAAGCTGGAGGCTGGGTCCCTTTTGTGGGCTTACTGGAGGGACAGGTCAGGTTTGGGGCCCTAAGGTCCCAGGTTTGCCTGTGCCCAACAGAATCCCTCTGGGGGAGGTCCCTAACTACCTGTAAAGGGGATCCCTCAGGAATGTTTTTACCCATCACCTGGCTAGGGCTACTAGCCAGGCAATCCTCATTCTTTTGATTGGGGGGTCCTTGTGGACAGGGGCCCTCTTGGGGTCCACTGGCCTCCCTGACCTCTGCAGCCCTGGGCTGACTGAGGCAGGGTAGAGAGAGGCAGGCTACCTGCACCAGACTGGGTCCCACCTTGGAAGGGGCCACTGACATCAGAGGCTCTGCCAGGCCAGGCCTGGCTACCTCTGGGGCAGTTCCTTCACAAGGGGTGAGGTCAGATCCCTGAGGAGGCTGACCTTTTCCTAATGTCTGGGGAGAGGGAGACTTTTCTTCCTCCCCACTACTCTCTGTTTGTGTGGAGTGATCCATAGTTTCAGGCTTCACTACACCTATGTCAGTCTGAGTATGGGCTGAGACCATTACAGCCTTGCCAACCTTTTCAGGGAGGCACTCAGTTTGGGTTTGAGCTGTGACTGTCACAGCTCTGCCAGTCTCTACAGGGAAGTCTGTCTTTGCCTGGGCTGTGGCTACCACTGCCCTTCCAACCTTTTCAGGGAGGAAATCTACTTGGACAGGGGTTGTGGCTGGCACAACCCCACTACCCTTTTTTGAAAGGCCTACCATTTTAGAATGGGTGTCTTGTTCAACTCCAGCCCAAGCTGAGAGTTCTAAGTCATTCCCCAGTAAGCAGTCCACAGGCAAGGTTGGAGACACCGCCACCCTTTTAGGGCCAGTGACACCTCCCCAGCTAAGACATACCTCTGCCATGGGATGACTGTTCTGTTTGCCATCAATGTTAGTTACCTGGTATGAGAAACCAGGCAAAAGCTGCTCAGAGGGAACTAGCCTATGGGCCACCATAGTGATGCTAGCTCCAGTGTCTCTGTAGGCCTCAGCTTTTCTACCATTGATGTAGGGTTCCTGTCTGTACCTACCCAAAGTGTTGGGACAGGCAGTGAAGTTGGCAAACCCCATGCCACCATCACAGACAAGAGTAGCTGCTGTAGGGGAATTGGCTAAGCCAGGATCCCCCTGTGTTCCCCAAGACAACCCAACCAAATTTTTGGGGGCACTCCCACCACCTGGGGGATTACTGCTGACAGTAATAGGTGGTGTGACAGGAGTAGTTGGAGGAACAGTTTTGTTTTTAGCCCTTGGGCAACTGCTGTCAGTTTTCCAATGCCCAGGAGTTTTACACTCATGGCAGTAAGGCTTTTTAACTGTGGTAGAGGAGGGAGCTTGGGACCCACCACCCTGTGTGGAGTTTTGGGGCCCTGAGGAAGATTTCTCTTTTGCTTTATCCCCACCCTTCTCTTGAGGCTTGGTGGTATCTTTCTTTTGGTCACCACCCTGATTTTTAGGCCTAATCCTGGTCCTGACCCATTTATCTGCCCTCTTTCCCAATTCTTGGGGAGAGGTCAAATCTGAGTCTACCAGGTGTTGATGGAGAAGCTGGTTCTGACAATTACTAAGGATCTGCTCCCTCATAATCAAGTTGTACAATCCTGTATAGTCCTGCACCTTGCTGCCATTTAACCAACCTTCCAAAGCCTTAGTGGCACAATCCACAAAATCAGACCAGTCCTGTGTCTGTGTCTTCTGGGTGTCTCTGAACAACAACCTATATTGCTCAGTGGTTAAGCCAAACCCATCTATCAGAGCACTCTTCAGGACTTTGTAATTGTTTGCATCCTCATCACTGACTGTGAGGAGCTTGTCTCTACCTTTGTCAGCAAAGGAGAGCCACAAGATAGCTGCCCACTGACTCTGGGGTACCTGCTGTACTTTGCAGGCCCTCTCCAAAGCAGTCATCCACTTGTGGATGTCATCCCCATTCTGATATGGGGGAACTATCTTGCTTAGGTTTCTATGGTCATAAGACCTATCCCTATCTCTAGGAATGTTGCTGCCACCAGTGGGTTCTGACCCACACAATTTTTGCTCTCTAGCCAGAGCAAGCTTCTCTTTGGCAAGGGCAAGTTCTTCCCCCTGAATCCTCAGATTAGCTTCCCTCATTCTGGCTTCATGCTCCTTTCTCTCAGGGGAAGTCATTCCCCTGTGAGAGGAAGCATTAGAGATGCTAGAGACATGGGAGTGGATGGATTCCCTTGAAGGGGATCTGTCCCTCCTGCTTCTCTGTGTAAGCCTACTTGGGGGTCTGCATGGGGGGACCCCATGCAAACTCCCATGTAAGCTTAGGTTAGCCTGGCTAAGTCTTCCTACTTGGCCCTGGCTGTCTACCTCTCCATCTGAAGCCCCATCTGACTCCTCTGTGGTGGGTAGACCCTCCTCTGTACCTAGGGTACCTGCCTGAGATGCCCTAAGAGTATCATACTCCTCTAGGAGTTGTCTTAACTGAAGGAGGGTAGGGTTTGCACCCTGTTTTATTCCTCTGGAGGTACACAAGTGTCTCATCTCCTGGAATGTTAAGGTATCATATCTAGAGGGGGTCTTTTGCAGACCTGACCCTCCTGAGAGAGCATCTACTTGATCTCCTCTCAGAGACATGATCTAGTGAGGGTGTGGTGTGTGCACCTACCTACACTAGTTGTTTCTACTAAACCTCTCTAGTAGTTGTAGTCAGGGTGTGTTACTCCCTTCAACCTACAACTACTAAGTCCAGCAGGACTTAAGTATTATAATCTTATGTTATATGTACCTAGACAATATCTGTGTGATCTTTCAATTTAGTATCTCAAGATTACAATGGTATTACAACAGCAAGCTCAGATCCCAACCGCTGCTCACTAATGTGAGAAGTTGGCCTGATGTATGATGTCACTAGTTCTAGTGTACACCTTATATCAGTCCAAATACCCTTATGGTGATTGGTTGTAAAGTCAACCTTATAGACCAGCTATCCTAGTGGTAGCATGGACAAGAGCAGTCTTAGGCTAAACTCTGAATGGCATGTGAAGCCAGCTGTGATACCATATATAATCCCTTGAATACCAAATGAAAGGACACCACAACAGATATATATATATAAAATAAAGTGTATTTATTCTAGTCAAACCCTCAGCACTCTTTATGAGATTAGAGGTAATTACAACACAGTCTTATTTAAGCATACATTAAGTCACACAGGTAAGTAATACAGTTAGGCCCTAGGGGCCACGCAAACCATATACTAAGTAAGTGGTATAAGGACCACTGTCACGGAAATAGAATAGGCCTAGGCCTAGGGAATCGCTGGGGCTACACTACACTAGCGTTAGTTAGGAAGTGGGAGGCCCACGGGATTCGTGTGCAGAGTGGAAACACTCACGCGTAATGCGTAAAAGTCACTAGCAATAGTACAGTCTAGAAAACGGTAGATTTAGGACACTTCCGGAGTAGCTAGGAAGTCGAGACTGGAAAACTAGACACTAGGATAGTCACTATCCTGATGAGCACCGGAGTACCCAAGTTACCTAGCCCACAGGCTGCGGGTGCATAGGGGTGAAGATGCGTCGGTTTTCGTCGTCGACTCCTATGGATGCCTGAAGAAAGATGCTGACAGGCAGTCAGTGAAGAGTGTCCGGTGGATCCCAAGGCTGGGATCAAGAAGAGAGGAAACCTGCAAGCAGAAGGGACAGAGTCAAGGTCACTAGCCAGTGACCACGTGGAACCAGGAAGGAACCAGGCGATGTCGTGGAGATTGCAGGTGAAGGTGAAGCTTGTCGCTGCAGCCAGGAGGACCAGGAAGCGTCGAGGACGACCAGGACCAGGAGGCGAGCTGTCCCACGAAGGCTCTTGCTGTCGGCGGCGTCGAAGTTGGACTAGGACTCACCAAGCCTTGGCAAGCGGAACCCACGAAGAACGGAGGACTTGCTTCTGGTGCAGACCAGGAAGGTCTGGGGTGCTTCGTTGCAGAGAAGCGGGAGCCAGTCTGGAGGAGCCAAACCAGCGCAGAAGATTTCAGGGTGCGTCGTCACAAAGGCCACTAGCCAGCGGGCAAGCAACCGGACAGACGCGGCAAGCAGGAAAATGCAGAAGGGCCCCACGCAGGACTCGTGGAGTGTGGGGGGCTGGTCTTCGGTGCAGATGGTGCTTGGGGTTGGGGCTTCTCAATCCCCGGTGCACAACTTCGAGGGTGCCTCAGAAGCTGCGCTTTAAGTTACTAGCCACTTTTCCCAGGTAGCCGGTCCCACGTCGCTCGTCGCCTCCACGGATCTCAGCTTTGCTGTGGATGTGGATCAGGGTCGGAGAAGTCTGGAAGTCAAGGCTCTGGTCGGGCTCTGCAGTCGGTTCCTCGTAGAACGTGGGCAAAGCAAAGGGTTGTCTCTTGATGGTGCCTGTTTGCACAGGGTAGCCACTCCTTCGCTACAAGGGAGATTCTTCAGTCTTCTTCTTTCGTCGAATGTCGAAGGTCCAGAGTTTCTGTTCAAGTTGCAGGTTCAGGATAATCTAAAGTCTTGAGGCCCAACTCCCACTCTTATACTAATCTGGGGGGCTGGGATACCTGCTAGGTCACGCCTTATGGGTGGGACCTGGGAGGGGGTGGTTACACCCACTTCCCTTTGTCCAGTTTCGCGCCAGAGCTGGGGCTGGAGTGCCCCAGCGCCGGTTTGAACTGGACTATGCAAGGAACACCTTGTGTGCCCCAGGCATGTCTCATTCCTTTCAGCCCACCCTGCCCCAATACACTAAAGGCTGTCTGGGGAGGTGCTAGCACCTCCCCAAGCAGGAAACCTATTGTCCAGGCCTCCCTGGCTGGGATCACTCCCAGCTGCAGGAGGTCAGACTTGTGTCGTGGCAGCAGCATCCATTTTGTGATGCTGAGGCTTTGGTTAGAGTTAAACAGCAAAGTAGGATTTTAACATGTCTCTCCCTCTAGAAGGGGGGAATAATATCCTCATGTCCAGACATGGTATGGGGGTATTATTCCAAAGTGTTAGACACCTTACACGACATGTTTTGATAAAGCCAAACCATAGTTACCATAACCGTTTAAGATTATAAGGCACTTTAAGAGTATATGGTAGGCTATATCATAGAACAGCTATAAGGACATGGTTCCGAAAGCTGCAGACAGGCTCAGCTCATGCTAGAGCACCATCTCACATGTTACCAAGCACTCTGCCTCCAGGATTGTTAAGGCCTGCCATAGTAGTGACTGATAGGTACACATGTGTCTATATATAAGGGTAGATATAGGCATACTATATCTAAGCAAGGGGTGATTACACGACCTTGCCCCAGCTGAGTGATCAGCCAGTTGTGTCTGATTGGAAGGCCAGACCAGGGGTGGCATAATACATGCTGCAGCCCCTGGGAGGCCTAGGGTACACCTATGCCCTGGGTACCTAGGGTACACTGTACAGGGTCCAATAAGGTGATCCTTACCAATTGGTTATGTACCTAGGGTACATGGAGTCCATTTTAAAGAGAGAGCAGACAGCCTGAGACCCTGAATGGCAGGATCTCAGGCCAACTAAGTCGAAAAACCAGCTAGACACTAGGCAAAAAGTTGGGGGTAACCATAGTCAGATATCCACCTTCCTACATGGAGCAGCTAAAGTCACACCTCTGCTGGTCTCAATGGACAGAAGATTCCTCTGACCCTGTATGGAGCAGCCAAAGTCACACCTATGCTGGTCTCCAGGGACAGAAGATCCCTCTGACCCTATAGGGAGCAGCCAAAGTCGCACCTCTACTGATCAGTATAGACTGAAGATCCCTCTGACCCTGTATGGAGCAGCCAAAGTCACACCTCTGCTGGTCTCCATGGACAGAAGATCCCTCTGACCCTGTATGGAGCAGCCAAAGTCACACCTCTGCTGGTCTCCATGGACAGGAGATCCTTCTGACCCTGTATGGAGCAGCCAAAGTCACACCTCTGCTGGTCTCCATGGACAGAAGATCCCTATGACCCTGTATGGAGCAGCCAAAGTCGCACCTCTACTGATCCGTATAGACAGAAGATCCCTCTGACCCTGTATGGAGCAGACAAAGTCACACCTCTGCTGGTCTCCATGGATAGAAGATCCCTCTGCCCTTATAGGGACCGGACAAAGTCACACCTCTGCTGGTCTCTATGGACAGAAGATTCCTCTGCCCCTTGTAGGGACCGGCCAAAGTCACACCTCTGCTGTTCTCCATTGCCAAAAGATCCCTCTACCCCTGTATGGAGCAGCCACAGTCACACCTCTGCTGGTCTCCATGGACAGAAGAACCCTCTGACCCTGTATGGAGCACCCAAAGTCTCACCTCTGGTGTTCTCCATGGACAGAAGATCCCTCTGACCCTGTATGGAGCAGCCAAAGTCACACCTCTGCTGGTCTCCATGGACAGAAGATCCCTCTGACCCTGTATGGAGCAGCCAAAGTCACACCGCAGCTGCTCTCCATGGACAGACGATCCCTCTGACCCTGTATGGAGCAGCCAAAGTCGCAACTCTGCTGGTCTCCATGGACAGAAGATCCCTCTGACCCTGTATGGATCAGCCAAAGTCACACCGCTGCTGGTCTCCATGGACAGACGATCCCTCTGACCCTGTATGGAGCAGCCAAAGTCACACCTCTGCTGATCTCCATGGACAGAAGATCCCTCTGACCCTATATGGAGCAGCCAATGTCACACCTCTGCTGGTCTCCATGGACAAAAGATCCCTCTGACCCTGTATGGAGCAGCCAAAGTCACACCTCTGCTGGTCTCCATGGACAGAAGATCCCTCTGACTCTGTATGGAGCAGCCAAAGTCACACCTCTGCTGGTCTCCATGGACAGAAGATCCCTCTGACGCTGTATGAAGCAGCCAAAGTCGCACCTCTACTGATCCGTATAGACAGAAGATCCCTCTGACCCTGTATGGAGCAGCCAAAGTCGCACCTCTACTGATCCGTATAGACAGAAGATCACTCTGACCCTGTATGGAGCAGCCAAAGTCACACCTCTGCTGGTCTCCATGGACAGAAGATCCCTCTGACCCTGTATGGAGCAGCCAAAGTCACACCTCTGCTGGTCTCCATGGACAGAAATTCCCTCTGACCCTGTATGGAGCAGCCAAAGTCACACCATTGGTGGTCTCCATGGCAATAAGATCCCTCTGACCCTGTATGGAGCAGCCAAACTCGCACCTCTACTGATCCGTATAGACAGAAGATCCCTCTGACCCTGTATGGAGCAGCCAATGTCACACCTCTGCTGGTCTCCATGGACAGAAGATCCCTCTGACCCTGTATGGAGCAGCCAGAGACACACCTCTACTGCTCTCCATGGACAGAAGATCCCTCTGACCCTGTATGGAGCAGCCACAGTCACACCTCTGCTGGTCTCCATGGACAAAAGATCCCTCTGACCCTGTATGGAGCAGCCAAAGTCACACCTATGCTGGTCTCCATGGACAGAAGATCCCTCTGACCCTGTATGGAGATTCGAAAGTCACACCTCTGCTGTTCTCCATGGATAGACGATCCCTCTGACCCTTTACGGAGCAGCCAAAGTCACACCTCTGCTGGTCTCCATGGACAGAAGATCCCTCTGACCCTGTATGGAGCAGCCACATTCACACCTATGCTGGTCTCCATGGACAGAAGATCCTTCTGACCCTGTATGGAGCAGCAAAAGTCACACCTCTGCTGGTCTCCATGGATAGAAGATCCCTCTGACCCTGTATGGAGCACCCAAAGTCACACCTCTGCTGGTCTCCATGGACAGAAGATCCCTCTGACCCTGTATGGAACAGCCAAAGTCACACCTCTGCTGGTCTCCATGAACAGAAGATCCCGCTGAACCTGAATGGAGCAGCCAAAGTCGCAACTCTGCTGGTCCCCATGGACAGAAGATCCCGCTGACCCTGTATGGAGCAGCCAAAGTAACACCTCTGCTGTTCTCCATGGACAGAAGATCCCTCTGACCCTGTATGGAGCAGCCAAAGTCGCACCTCTGCTGGTCTCCATGGACAGAAGATCCCGCTGACCCTGTATGGAGCAGCCAATGTCGCACCTCTGCTGGTCTCCATGGACAGACGATCCCTCTGACCCTGTATGGAGCAGCCAAAGTCGCACCTCTACTGATCCGTATAGACAGAAGATCCCTCTGACCCTGTATGGAGCAGCCAAAGTCACACCTCTGCGGGTCTCCATGGACAGAAGATCCCTCTGACCCTGTATGGAGCAGCCAAAGTCACACCTCTGCTGGTCTCCATGGACAGAAGATCCCTCTGACCCTGCATGGAACAGCCAAAGTTACACCTCTGCTGGTCTCCATGAAGAAAAGATCCCTCTGGCCCTGTATGGAGCAGTGAAAGTCACACCTCTGCTGGCCTCCATGGACAGAAGATCCCTCTGACCCTGTATGGAGAAGCCAAAGTTGCACCTCTACTGATCCGTATAGACAGAAGATTCTTCTGACCCTGTATGGAGCAGCCAAAGTCACACCTCTGCTGGTCTCCATGGACAGAAGATCCCTCTGACCCTGTATGGAGCAGCCAAAGTCGTACCTCTACTGATCCGTATAGACAGAAGATCCCTCTGACCCTGTATCGAGCAGCCAATGTCACACCTCTGCTGGTGTCCATGGACAGAAGATCCCTCTGACCCTGTATGGAGCAGCCAAAGTCGCACCTCTGCTGGTCTCCATGGACAGAAGATCACGCTGACCCTGTATGAAGCAGCCAATGTCGCACCTCTGCTGGTCTCCATGGACAGACGATCCCTCTGGCCCTGTATGGAGCAGTGAAAGTCACACCTCTGCTGGTCTCCATGGACAGAAGATCCCTCTGACCCTGTATGGAGAAGCCAAAGTTGCACCTCTACTGATCCGTATAGACAGAAGATTCTTCTGACCCTGTATGGAGCAGCCAAAGTCGCACTTCTGCTGGTCTCCATGGACAGAAGATCCCTCTGACCCTGTATGGAGCAGCCAAAGTCGCACCTCTACTGATCCGTATAGACAGAAGATCCCTCTGACCCTGTATCGAGCAGCCAATGTCATACCTCTGCTGGTCTCCATGGACAGAAGATCCCTCTGACCCTGTATGGAGCAGCCAGAGACACACCTCTACTGGTCTCCATGGACAGAAGATCCCTCTGAGCCTGTATGGAGCAGCGAAAGTCACACCTCTGCTGGTCTCCATGGACAGAAGATCCCTCTGACCCTGTATGGAGCAGCCAAAGTCGCACCTCTGCTGGTCTCCATGGACAGAAGATCCTTCTGACCCTGTATGGAGCCGCCAAAGTCACACCTCTGCTGGTCTCCATGGACAGAAGATCCCTCTGACCCTGTATGGAGCACCCAAAGTCACACCTCTGCTGGTCTCCATGGACAGAAGATCCCTCTGACCCTGTATGGAACAGCCAAAGTCACACCTCTGCTGGTCTCCATGAACAGAAGATCCCGCTGAACCTGAATGGAGCAGCCAAAGTCGCAACTCTGCTGGTCCCCATGGACAGAGGATCCCGCTGACCCTGTATGAAGCAGCCAATGTCGCACCTCTGCTGGTCTCCATGGACTGACGATCCCTCTGACCCTGTATGGAGCAGCCAAAGTCGCACCTCTACTGATCCGCATAGACATAAGATCCCTCTGACCCTGTATGGAGCAGCCAAAGTCACACCTCTTCTGGTCTCCATGAAGAGAAGATCCCTCTGGCCCTGTATGGAGCAGTGAAAGTCACACCTCTGCTGGTCTCCATGGACAGTAGCTCCCTCTGACCCTGTATGGAGAAGCCAAAGTTGCACCATTACTGATCCGTATAGACAGAAGATTCTTCTGACCCTGTATGGAGCAGCCAAAGTCGCACCTCTGCTGGTCTCCATGGACAGAAGATCCCTCTGACCCTGTTTGGAGCAGCCAAAGTCACACCTCTGCTGGTCTCCATGGACAGAAGATCCCTCTGACCCTGTATGGAGCAGCCAAAGTCGCACCTCTACTGATCCGTATAGACAGAAGATCCCTCTGACCCTGTATCGAGCAGCCAATGTCACACCTCTGCTGGTCTCCATGGACAGAAGATCCCTCTGAGCCTGTATGGAGCAGCCAGAGACACACCTCTACTGGTCTCCATGGACAGAAGATCCCTCTGAGCCTGTATGGAGCAGCCAAAGTCACACCTCTGCTGGTCTCCATGGACAGAAGATCCCTCTGACCCTGTATGGAGCAGCCAAAGTCACACCTATGCTGGTCTCCATGGACAGAAGATCCCTCTGACCCTGTATGGAGCAGCCAATGTCACACCTCTGCTGGTCTCCATGGACAGAAGATCCCTCTGACCCTGCATGGAGCAGCCAAAGTTACACCTCTGCTGGTCTCCATGAAGAGAAGATCCCTCTGGCCCTGTATGGAGCAGTGAAAGTCACACCTCTGCTGGTCTCCATGGACAGAAGCTCCCTCTGACCCTGTATGGAGAGGCCAAAGTTGCACCATTACTGATCCGTATAGACAGAAGATTCTTCTGACCCTGTATGGAGCAGCCAAAGTCACACCTCTGCTGGTCTCCATGGACAGAAGATCCCTCTGACCCTGTATGGAGCAGCCAATGTCACACCTCTGCTGGTCTCCATGGACAGAAGATCCCTCTGACCCTGTATGGAGCAGCCAGAGACACACCTCTACTGCTCTCCATGGACAGAAGATCCCTCTGACCCTGTATGGAGCAGCCAGAGACACACCTCTACTGGTCTCCATGGACAGAAGATCCCTCTGAGCCTGTATGGAGCAGCCAAAGTCACACCTCTGCTGGTCTCCATGGACAGAAGATCCCTCTGACCCTGTATGGAGCAGCCAAAGTCACACCTCTGCTGGTCTCCATGGACAGAAGATCCCTCTGACCCTGTATGCGGATCAGTAGAGGCGTGATTTTGGCTTCTCCATACAGGGTGAGAGGGATCTTCTGTCCATGGAGACCAGCAGAGGCGTGACTTTGGCTACTCCATACAGAGTCAGAGGGATCTTCTGTCCATGGAGACCAGCAGAGGTGTGACTGTGGCTGCTCCATACAGGGTCAGGGGGATCTTCTGTCCATGGAGACCAGCAGAGGTGTGACATTGGCTGCTCCATACAGGGTCAGTGGGATCTTCTGTCCATGGAGACCAGCAGAGGTGCGAGTTTGGCTGCTCCATACAGGGTCAGAGGGATCTTCTATCCATGGAGACCAGCAGAGGCGTGACTTTGGCTGCTCCATACAGGGTCAGAGGGATCTTCTGTCCATGGAGACCAGCAGACGTGTGACTTTGGCTGCTCCATAAGGGTCAGAGGGATCTTCTGTCAATGGAGACCAGCAGAGGTGCAACTTTGGCTGCTCCATACAGGGTCTGAGGGATCTTCTGTCCATGGAGACCACCAGAGGTGCGACTTTGGGTGCTCTATACAGGGTCAGAGGGATCTTCTGTCCATGGAGACCAGCAGAGGTGTGACTGTGGCTGCTCCATACAGGGGCAGAGGGATCTTCTGGCAATGGAGACCAGCAGAGGTGTGATTTTGGCCGGTCCCCCAAGGGGCAGAGGGATCTTCTATCCATGGAGACCAGCAGAGGCGTGACTTTGGCTGCTCCAAACAGGGCCAGAGGGATCTTCTGTCCATGGAGACCAGCAGATGTGCGACTTTGGCTGCTCCATGCAGGGTCAGAGGGATCTTCTGTCCATGAAGACCAGCAGATGTGTGACATTGGCTGCTCCATACAGGGTCAGCGGGATCTTCTGTCCATGGAGACCAGCAGAGGTGCGACTTTGGCTGCTCCATACAGGGTCAGAGGGATCTTCTGTCCATGGAGACCAGCAGAGGCATGACTTTGGCTGCTCCATACAGGGTCAGAGGGATCTTCTGTCCATGGAGACCAGCAGAGGCGTGACTTTGGCTGCTCCATACAGGGTTAGAGGGATCTTCTATCCATGGAGACCAGCAGAGGTGTGACTTTGGCTGCTCCATAAGGGTCAGAGGGATCTTCTGTCCATGGAGACCAGCAGAGGCGTGATTTTGGCTTCTCCATACAGGGTGAGAGGGATCTTCTGTCCATGGAGACCAGCAGAGGCGTGACTTTGGCTACTCCATACAGAGTCAGAGGGATCTTCTGTCCATGGAGACCAGCAGAGGTGTGACTGTGGCTGCTCCATACAGGGTCAGGGGGATCTTCTGTCCATGGAGACCAGCAGAGGTGCGACATTGGCTGCTCCATACAGGGTCAGTGGGATCTTCTGTCCATGGAGACCAGCAGAGGTGCGAGTTTGGCTGCTCCATACAGGGTCAGAGGGATCTTCTATCCATGGAGACCAGCAGAGGCGTGACTTTGGCTGCTCCATACAGGGTCAGAGGGATCTTCTGTCCATGGAGACCAGCAGACGTGTGACTTTGGCTGCTCCATAAGGGTCAGAGGGATCTTCTGTCAATGGAGACCAGCAGAGGTGCAACTTTGGCTGCTCCATACAGGGTCAGAGGGATCTTCTGTCCATGGAGACCACCAGAGGTGCGACTTTGGGTGCTCTATACAGGGTCAGAGGGATCTTCTGTCCATGGAGACCAGCAGAGGTGTGACTGTGGCTGCTCCATACAGGGGCAGAGGGATCTTCTGGCAATGGAGACCAGCAGAGGTGTGATTTTGGCCGGTCCCCCAAGGGGCAGAGGGATCTTCTATCCATGGAGACCAGCAGAGGCGTGAATTTGGCTGCTCCAAACAGGGCCAGAGGGATCTTCTGTCCATGGAGACCAGCAGATGTGCGACTTTGGCTGCTCCATGCAGGGTCAGAGGGATCTTCTGTCCATGAAGACCAGCAGATGTGTGACATTGGCTGCTCCTTACAGGGTCAGAGGGATCTTCTGTCCATGGAGACCAGCAGAGGTGTGACTTTGGCTGCTCCATACAGGGTCAGAGGGATCTTCTGTCCATGGAGACCAGCAGAGGTGTGACTTTGGCTGCTCCATACAGGCTCAGAGGGATCTTCTGTCCATGGAGACCAGTAGAGGTGTGTCTCTGGCTGCTCCATACAGGGTCAGAGGGATCTTCTGTCCATGGAGAGCAGTAGAGGTGTGTCTCTGGCTGCTCCATACAGGGTCAGAGGGATCTTCTGTCCATGGAGACCAGCAGAGGTGTGACATTGGCTGCTCCATACAGGGTCAGAGGGATCTTCTGTCCATGGAGACCAGCAGAGGTGTGACTTTGGCTGCTCCATACAGGGTCAGAAGAATCTTCTGTCTATACGGATCAGTAATGGTGCAACTTTGGCCTCTCCATACAGGGTCAGAGGGAGCTTCTGTCCATGGAGACCAGCAGAGGTGTGACTTTCACTGCTCCATACAGGGCCAGAGGGATCTTCTCTTCATGGAGACCAGCAGAGGTGTAACTTTGGCTGCTCCATGCAGGGTCAGAGGGATCTTCTGTCCATGGAGACCAGCAGAGGTGTGACATTGGCTGCTCCATACAGGGTCAGAGGGATCTTCTGTCCATGGAGACCAGCATAGGTGTGACTTTGGCTGCTCCATACAGGGTCAGAGGGATCTTCTGTCCATGGAGACCACCAGAGGTGCGACTTTGGGTGCTCTATACAGGGTCAGAGGGATCTTCTGTCCATGGAGACCAGCAGAGGCATGACTTTGGCTGCTCCATACAGGGTCAGAGGGATCTTCTGTCCATGGAGACCAGCAGAGGCGTGACTTTGGCTGCTCCATACAGGGTTAGAGGGATCTTCTATCCATGGAGACCAGCAGAGGTGTGACTTTGGCTGCTCCATAAGGGTCAGAGGGATCTTCTGTCCATGGAGACCAGCAGAGGCGTGATTTTGGCTTCTCCATACAGGGTGAGAGGGATCTTCTGTCCATGGAGACCAGCAGAGGCGTGACTTTGGCTACTCCATACAGAGTCAGAGGGATCTTCTGTCCATGGAGACCAGCAGAGGTGTGACTGTGGCTGCTCCATACAGGGTCAGGGGGATCTTCTGTCCATGGAGACCAGCAGAGGTGCGACATTGGCTGCTCCATACAGGGTCAGTGGGATCTTCTGTCCATGGAGACCAGCAGAGGTGCGAGTTTGGCTGCTCCATACAGGGTCAGAGGGATCTTCTATCCATGGAGACCAGCAGAGGCGTGACTTTGGCTGCTCCATACAGGGTCAGAGGGATCTTCTGTCCATGGAGACCAGCAGACGTGTGACTTTGGCTGCTCCATAAGGGTCAGAGGGATCTTCTGTCAATGGAGACCAGCAGAGGTGCAACTTTGGCTGCTCCATACAGGGTCAGAGGGATCTTCTGTCCATGGAGACCACCAGAGGTGCGACTTTGGGTGCTCTATACAGTGTCAGAGGGATCTTCTGTCCATGGAGACCAGCAGAGGTGTGACTGTGGCTGCTCCATACAGGGGCAGAGGGATCTTCTGGCAATGGAGACCAGCAGAGGTGTGATTTTGGCCGGTCCCCCAAGGGGCAGAGGGATCTTCTATCCATGGAGACCAGCAGAGGCGTGACTTTGGCTGCTCCAAACAGGGCCAGAGGGATCTTCTGTCCATGGAGACCAGCAGATGTGCGACTTTGGCTGCTCCATGCAGGGTCAGAGGGATCTTCTGTCCATGAAGACCAGCAGATGTGTGACATTGGCTGCTCCATACAGGGTCAGAGGGATCTTCTGTCCATGGAGACCAGCAGAGGTGTGACTTTGGCTGCTCCATACAGGGTCAGAGGGATCTTCTGTCCATGGAGACCAGCAGAGGTGTGACTTTGGCTGCTCCATACAGGCTCAGAGGGATCTTCTGTCCATGGAGACCAGTAGAGGTGTGTCTCTGGCTGCTCCATACAGGGTCAGAGGGATCTTCTGTCCATGGAGAGCAGTAGAGGTGTGTCTCTGGCTGCTCCATACAGGGTCAGAGGGATCTTCTGTCCATGGAGACCAGCAGAGGTGTGACATTGGCTGCTCCATACAGGGTCAGAGGGATCTTCTGTCCATGGAGACCAGCAGAGGTGTGACTTTGGCTGCTCCATACAGGGTCAGAAGAATCTTCTGTCTATACGGATCAGTAATGGTGCAACTTTGGCCTCTCCATACAGGGTCAGAGGGAGCTTCTGTCCATGGAGACCAGCAGAGGTGTGACTTTCACTGCTCCATACAGGGCCAGAGGGATCTTCTCTTCATGGAGACCAGCAGAGGTGTAACTTTGGCTGCTCCATGCAGGGTCAGAGGGATCTTCTGTCCATGGAGACCAGCAGAGGTGTGACATTGGCTGCTCCATACAGGGTCAGAGGGATCTTCTGTCCATGGAGACCAGCATAGGTGTGACTTTGGCTGCTCCATACAGGGTCAGAGGGATCTTCTGTCCATGGAGACCAGCAGAGGCGTGATTTTGGCTTCTCCATACAGGGTGAGAGGGATCTTCTGTCCATGGAGACCAGCAGAGGCGTGACTTTGGCTACTCCATACAGAGTCAGAGGGATCTTCTGTCCATGGAGACCAGCAGAGGTGTGACTGTGGCTGCTCCATACAGGGTCAGGGGGATCTTCTGTCCATGGAGACCAGCAGAGGTGCGACATTGGCTGCTCCATACAGGGTCAGTGGGATCTTCTGTCCATGGAGACCAGCAGAGGTGCGAGTTTGGCTGCTCCATACAGGGTCAGAGGGATCTTCTATCCATGGAGACCAGCAGAGGCGTGACTTTGGCTGCTCCATACAGGGTCAGAGGGATCTTCTGTCCATGGAGACCAGCAGACGTGTGACTTTGGCTGCTCCATAAGGGTCAGAGGGATCTTCTGTCAATGGAGACCAGCAGAGGTGCAACTTTGGCTGCTCCATACAGGGTCAGAGGGATCTTCTGTCCATGGAGACCACCAGAGGTGCGACTTTGGGTGCTCTATACAGGGTCAGAGGGATCTTCTGTCCATGGAGACCAGCAGAGGTGTGACTGTGGCTGCTCCATACAGGGGCAGAGGGATCTTCTGGCAATGGAGACCAGCAGAGGTGTGATTTTGGCCGGTCCCCCAAGGGGCAGAGGGATCTTCTATCCATGGAGACCAGCAGAGGCGTGACTTTGGCTGCTCCAAACAGGGCCAGAGGGATCTTCTGTCCATGGAGACCAGCAGATGTGCGACTTTGGCTGCTCCATGCAGGGTCAGAGGGATCTTCTGTCCATGAAGACCAGCAGATGTGTGACATTGGCTGCTCCATACAGGGTCAGAGGGATCTTCTGTCCATGGAGACCAGCAGAGGTGTGACTTTGGCTGCTCCATACAGGGTCAGAGGGATCTTCTGTCCATGGAGACCAGCAGAGGTGTGACTTTGGCTGCTCCATACAGGCTCAGAGGGATCTTCTGTCCATGGAGACCAGTAGAGGTGTGTCTCTGGCTGCTCCATACAGGGTCAGAGGGATCTTCTGTCCATGGAGAGCAGTAGAGGTGTGTCTCTGGCTGCTCCATACAGGGTCAGAGGGATCTTCTGTCCATGGAGACCAGCAGAGGTGTGACATTGGCTGCTCCATACAGGGTCAGAGGGATCTTCTGTCCATGGAGACCAGCAGAGGTGTGACTTTGGCTGCTCCATACAGGGTCAGAAGAATCTTCTGTCTATACGGATCAGTAATGGTGCAACTTTGGCCTCTCCATACAGGGTCAGAGGGAGCTTCTGTCCATGGAGACCAGCAGAGGTGTGACTTTCACTGCTCCATACAGGGCCAGAGGGATCTTCTCTTCATGGAGACCAGCAGAGGTGTAACTTTGGCTGCTCCATGCAGGGTCAGAGGGATCTTCTGTCCATGGAGACCAGCAGAGGTGTGACATTGGCTGCTCCATACAGGGTCAGAGGGATCTTCTGTCCATGGAGACCAGCATAGGTGTGACTTTGGCTGCTCCATACAGGGTCAGAGGGATCTTCTGTCCATGGAGACCAGCAGAGGTGTGACTTTGGCTGCTCCATACAGGCTCAGAGGGATCTTCTGTCCATGGAGACCAGCAGAGGTGTGACATTGGCTGCTCGATACAGGGTCAGAGGGATCTTCTGTCTATACGGATCAGTAGAGGTGCGACTTTGGCTGCTCCATACAGGGTCAGAGGGATCTTCTGTCCATGGAGACCAGCAGAGGTGTGACTTTGGCTGCTCCAAACAGGGTCAGAGGGATCTTCTGTCCATGGAGACCAGCAGAGGTGCGACTTTGGCTGCTCCATACAGGGTCAGAAGAATCTTCTGTCTATACGGATCAGTAATGGTGCAACTTTGGCTTCTCCATACAGGGTCAGAGGGAGCTTCTGTCCATGGAGACCAGCAGAGGTGTGACTTTCACTGCTCCATACAGGGCCAGAGGGATCTTCTCTTCATGGAGACCAGAAGAGGTGTGACTTTGGCCCTGTATGGAGCAGCCAAAGTCGCACCTCTGCTGGTCTCCATGGACAGAAGATCCCGCTGACCCTGTATGGAGCAGCCAATGTCGCACCTCTGCTGGTCTCCATGGACAGAAGATCCCTCTGACCCTGTATGGAGCAGCCAAAGTCACACCTATGCTGGTCTCCATGGACAGAAGATCCTTCTGACCCTGTATGGAGCAGCCAAAGTCACACCTCTGCTGGTCTCCATGGACAGAAGATCCCTCTGACCCTGTATGGAGTGTGAGAAGTTGGCCTGATGTATGATGTCACTAGTTCTAGTGTACACCTTATATCAGTCCAAATACCCTTATGGTGATTGGTTGTAAAGTCAACCTTATAGACCAGCTATCCTAGTGGTAGCATGGACAAGAGCAGTCTTAGGCTAAACTCTGAATGGCATGTGAAGCCAGCTGTGATACCATATATAATCCCTTGAATACCAAATGAAAGGACACCACAACAGATATATATATAAAATAAAGTGTATTTATTCTAGTCAAACCCTCAGCACTCTTTATGAGATTAGGGGCCACGCAAACCATATACTAAGTAAGTGGTATAAGGACCACTGTCACGGAAATAGAATAGGCCTAGGCCTAGGGAATCGCTGGGGCTACACTACACTAGCGTTAGTTAGGAGGTGGGAGGCCCACGGGATTCGTGTGCAGAGTGGAAACACTCACGCGTAAAAGTCACTAGCAATAGTACAGTTTAGAAAACGGTAGATTTAGGACACTTCCGGAGTAGCTAGGAAGTCGAGACTGGAAAACTAGACACTAGGATAGTCACTATCCTGATGAGCACCGGAGTACCCAAGTTACCTAGCCCACAGGCTGCGGGTGCATAGGGGTGAAGATGCGTCGGTTTTCGTCGTCGACTCCTATGGATGCCTGAAGAAAGATGCTGACAGGCAGTCAGTGAAGAGTGTCCGGTGGATCCCAAGGCTGGGATCAAGAAGAGAGGAAACCTGCAAGCAGAAGGGACAGAGTCAAGGTCACTAGCCAGTGACCACGTGGAACCAGGAAGGAACCAGGCGATGTCGTGGAGATTGCAGGTGAAGGTAAAGCTTGTCGCTGCAGCCAGGAGGACCAGGAAGCGTCGAGGACGACCAGGACCAGGAGGCAAGCTGTCCCACGAAGGCTCTTGCTGTCGGCGGCGTCGAAGTTGGACTAGGACTCACCAAGCCTTGGCAAGCGGAACCCACGAAGAACGGAGGACTTGCTTCTGGTGCAGACCAGGAAGGTCTGGGGTGCTTCTTCTTTGCAGAGAAGCGGGAGCCAGTCTGGAGGAGCCAAACCAGCACAGAAGATTTCAGGGTGCGTCGTCACAAAGGCCACTAGCCAGCGGGCAAGCAACCGGACAGACGCGGCAAGCAGGAAAATGCAGAAGGGCCCCACGCAGGACTCGTGGAGTGTGGGGGGCTGGTCTTCGGTGCAGATGGTGCTTGGGGTTGGGGCTTCTCAATCCCCGGTGCACAACTTCGAGGGTGCCTCAGAAGCTGCGCTTTAAGTTACTAGCCACTTTTCCCAGGTAGCCGGTCCCACGTCGCTCGTCGCCTCCACGGATCTCAGCTTTGCTGTGGATGTGGATCAGGGTCGGAGAAGTCTGGAAGTCAAGGCTCTGGTCGGGCTCTGCAGTCGGTTCCTCGTAGAACGTGGGCAAAGCAAAGGGTAGTCTCTTGATTGTGCCTGTTTGCACAGGGTAGCCACTCCTTGGCTACAAGGGAGATTCTTCAGTCTTCTTCTTTCGTCGAATGTCGAAGGTCCAGAGTTTCTGTTCAAGTTGCAGGTTCAGGATAATCTAAAGTCTTGAGGCCCAACTCCCACTCTTATACTAATCTGGGGGGCTGGGATACCTGCTAGGTCACGCCTTATGGGTGGGACCTGGGAGGGGGTGGTTACACCCACTTCCCTTTGTCCAGTTTCGCGCCAGAGCTGGGGCTGGAGTGCCCCAGCGCCGGTTTGAACTGGACTATGCAAGGAACACCTTGTGTGCCCCAGGCATGTCTCATTCCTTTCAGCCCACCCTGCCCCAATACACTAAAGGCTGTCTGGGGAGGTGCTAGCACCTCCCCAAGCAGGAAACCTATTGTCCAGGCCTCCGTGGCTGGGATCACTCCCAGCTGCAGGAGGTCAGACTTGTGTCGTGGCAGCAGCATCCATTTTGTGATGCTGAGGCTTTGGTTAGAGTTAAACAGCAAAGTAGGATTTTAACATGTCTCTCCCTCTAGAAGGGGGGAAAAATATCCTCATGTCCAGAAATGGTATGAGGGTATTATTCCAAAGTGTTAGACACCTTACACGACATGTTTTGATAAAGCCAAACCATAGTTACCATAACCGTTTAAGATTATAAGGCATTTTAAGAGTATATGGTAGGCTATATCATAGAACAGCTATTAGGACATGGTTCCGAAAGCTGCAGACAGGCTCAGCTCATGCTAGAGCACCATCTCACATGTTACCAAGCACTCTGCCTCCAGGATTGTTAAGGCCTGCCATAGGAGTGACTGATAGGTACACATGTGTCTATATATAAGGGTAGATATAGGCATACTATATCTAAGCAAGGGGTGATTACACGACCTTGCCCCAGCTGAGTGATCAGCCAGTTGTGTCTGATTGGAAGGCCAGACCAGGGGTGGCATAATACATGCTGCAGCCCCTGGGAGGCCTAGGGTACACCTATGCCCTGGGTACCTAGGGTACACTGTACAGGGTCCAATAAGGTGATCCTTACCAATTGGTTATGTACCTAGGGTACATGGAGTCCATTTTAAAGAGAGAGCAGACAGCCTGAGACCCTGAATGGCAGGATCTCAGGCCAACTAAGTCGAAAAACCAGCTAGACACTAGGCAAAAAGTTGGGGGTAACCATAGTCAGATATCCACCTTCCTACACAACCCCCCCCCCCCCCCCCAAACGAAAGGAGATAAGGCTGGCCTTGACAAGGTAAGCCTCTATTGCCTAAGTGGCCATATAAGGAAGAACCAGCACTGGCATGGTTACCCCCTGTCTCATGGTCCACTAAGCAATCCCTCATCCTAAAGGTATCATAGGGTCTCCACCATAGGGAATCTCTACCTTTGGGGTGTCTTTGCAAAGTAAAAGGCTGGTGTTGAGATGGAGTACTGAAGTGAGTGTCCTCAAAGTGAGGCCTCAGCTTCCTCCAATCATCCTCCACCATGGATGCCTTTCTTTCTTTCACTGAGTTGCACTGTGCTCTCAGGGTCAGCCTCTGGCTACCTAAAGCTGGAGGCTGGGTCCCTTTTGTGGGCTTACTGGAGGGACAGGTCAGGTTTGGGGCCCTAAGGTCCCAGGTTTGCCTGTGCCCAACAGAATCCCTCTGGGGAGGTCCCTAACTACCTGTAAAGGGGATCCCTCAGGAATGTTTTTACCCATCACCTGGCTAGGGCTACTAGCCAGGCAATCCTCATTCTTTTGATTGGGGGGTCCTTGTGGACAGGGGCCCTCTTGGGGTCCACTGGCCTCCCTGACCTCTGCAGCCCTGGGCTGACTGAGGCAGGGTAGAGAGAGGCAGGCTACCTGCACCAGACTGGGTCCCACCTTGGAAGGGGCCACTGACATCAGAGGCTCTGCCAGGCCAGGCCTGGCTACCTCTGGGGCAGTTCCTTCACAAGGGGTGAGGTCAGATCCCTGAGGAGGCTGACCTTTTCCTAATGTCTGGGGAGAGGGAGACTTTTCTTCCTTCCCACTACTCTCTGTTTGTGTGGAGTGATCCATAGTTTCAGGCTTCACTACACCTATGTCAGTCTGAGTATGGGCTGAGACCATTACAGCCTTGCCAACTTTTTCAGGGAGGCACTCAGTTTGGGTTTGAGCTGTGACTGTCACAGCTCTGCCAGTCTCTACAGGGAAGTCTGTCTTTGCCTGGGCTGTGGCTACCACTGCCCTTCCAACCTTTTGAGGGAGGAAATCTACTTGGACAGGGGTTGTGGCTGGCACAACCCCACTACCCTTTTTTGAAAGGCCTACCATTTTAGAATGGGTGTCTTGTTCAACTCCAGCCCAAGCTGAGAGTTCTAAGTCATTCCCCAGTAAGCAGTCCACAGGCAAGGTTGGAGACACTGCCACCCTTTTAGGGCCAGTGACACCTCCCCAGCTAAGACATACCTCTGCCATGGGATGACTGTTCTGTTTGCCATCAATGTTAGTTACCTGGTATGAGAAACCAGGCAAAAGCTGCTCAGAGGGAACTAGCCTATGGGCCACCATAGTGATGCTAGCTCCAGTGTCTCTGTAGGCCTCAGCTTTTCTACCATTGATGTAGGGTTCCTGTCTGTACCTACCCAAAGTGTTGGGACAGGCAGTGAAGTTGGCAAACCCCATGCCACCATCACAGACAAGAGTAGCTGCTGTAGGGGAATTGGCTAAGCCAGGATCCCCCTGTGTTCCCCAAGACAACCCAACCAAATTTTTGGGGGCACTCCCACCACCTGGGGGATTACTGCTGACAGTAATAGGTGGTGTGACAGGAGTAGTTGGAGGAACAGTTTTGTTTTTAGCCCTTGGGCAACTGCTGTCAGTTTTCCAATGCCCAGGAGTTTTACACTCATGGCAGTAAGGCTTTTTAACTGTGGTAGAGGAGGGAGCTTGGGACCCACCACCCTGTGTGGAGTTTTGGGGCCCTGAGGAAGATTTCTCTTTTGCTTTATCCCCACCCTTCTCTTGAGGCTTGGTGGTATCTTTCTTTTGGTCACCACCCTGATTTTTAGGCCTAATCCTGGTCCTGACCCATTTATCTGCCCTCTTTCCCAATTCTTGGGGAGAGGTCAAATCTGAGTCTACCAGGTGTTGATGGAGAAGCTGGTTCTGACAATTACTAAGGATCTGCTCCCTCATAATCAAGTTGTACAATCCTGTATAGTCCTGCACCTTGCTGCCATTTAACCAACCTTCCAAAGCCTTAGTGGCACAATCCACAAAATCAGACCAGTCCTGTGTCTGTGTCTTCTGGGTGTCTCTGAACAACAACCTATATTGCTCAGTGGTTAAGCCAAACCCATCTATCAGAGCACTCTTCAGGACTTTGTAATTGTTTGCATCCTCATCACTGACTGTGAGGAGCTTGTCTCTACCTTTGTCAGCAAAGGAGAGCCACAAGATAGCTGCCCACTGACTCTGGGGTACCTGCTGTACTTTGCAGGCCCTCTCCAAAGCAGTCATCCACTTGTGGATGTCATCCCCATTCTGATATGGGGGAACTATCTTGCTTAGGTTTCTATGGTCATAAGACCTATCCCTATCTCTAGGAATGTTGCTGCCACCAGTGGGTTCTGACCCACACAATTTTTGCTCTCTAGCCAGAGCAAGCTTCTCTTTGGCAAGGGCAAGTTCTTCCCCCTGAATCCTCAGATTAGCTTCCCTCATTCTGGCTTCATGCTCCTTTCTCTCAGGGGAAGTCATTCCCCTGTGAGAGGAAGCATTAGAGATGCTAGAGACATGGGAGTGGATGGATTCCCTTGAAGGGGATCTGTCCCTCCTGCTTCTCTGTGTAAGCCTACTTGGGGGTCTGCATGGGGGGACCCCATGCAAACTCCCATGTAAGCTTAGGTTAGCCTGGCTAAGTCTTCCTACTTGGCCCTGGCTGTCTACCTCTCCATCTGAAGCCCCATCTGACTCCTCTGTGGTGGGTAGACCCTCCTCTGTACCTAGGGTACCTGCCTGAGATGCCCTAAGAGTATCATACTCCTCTAGGAGTTGTCTTAACTGAAGGAGGGTAGGGTTTGCACCCTGTTTTATTCCTCTGGAGGTACACAAGTGTCTCATCTCCTGGAATGTTAAGGTATCATATCTAGAGGGGGTCTTTTGCAGACCTGACCCTCCTGAGAGAGCATCTACTTGATCTCCTCTCAGAGACATGATCTAGTGAGGGTGTGGTGTGTGCACCTACCTACACTAGTTGTTTCTACTAAACCTCTCTAGTAGTTGTAGTCAGGGTGTGTTACTCCCTTCAACCTACAACTACTAAGTCCAGTAGGACTTAAGTATTATAATCTTATGTTATATGTACCTAGACAATATCTGTGTGATCTTTCAATTTAGTATCTCAAGATTACAATGGTATTACAACAGCAAGCTCAGATCCCAACCGCTGCTCACTAATGTGAGAAGTTGGCCTGATGTATGATGTCACTAGTTCTAGTGTACACCTTATATCAGTCCAAATACCCTTATGGTGATTGGTTGTAAAGTCAACCTTATAGACCAGCTATCCTAGTGGTAGCATGGAAAAGAGCAGTCTTAGGCTAAACTCTGAATGGCATGTGAAGCCAGCTGTGATACCATATATAATCCCTTGAATACCAAATGAAAGGACACCACAACAGATATATATATATAAAATAAAGTGTATTTATTCTAGTCAAACCCTCAGCACTCTTTATGAGATTAGAGGTAATTACAACACAGTCTTATTTAAGCATACATTAAGTCACACAGGTAAGTAATACAGTTAGGCCCTAGGGGCCACGCAAACCATATACTAAGTAAGTGGTATAAGGACCACTGTCACGGAAATAGAATAGGCCTAGGCCTAGGGAATCGCTGGGGCTACACTACACTAGCGTTAGTTAGGAAGTGGGAGGCCCACGGGATTCGTGTGCAGAGTGGAAACACTCACGCGTAATGCGTAAAAGTCACTAGCAATAGTACAGTCTAGAAAACGGTAGATTTAGGACACTTCCGGAGTAGCTAGGAAGTCGAGACTGGAAAACTAGACACTAGGATAGTCACTATCCTGATGAGCACCGGAGTACCCAAGTTACCTAGCCCACAGGCTGCGGGTGCATAGGGGTGAAGATGCGTCGGTTTTCGTCGTCGACTCCTATGGATGCCTGAAGAAAGATGCTGACAGGCAGTCAGTGAAGAGTGTACGGTGGATCCCAAGGCTGGGATCAAGAAGAGAGGAAACCTGCAAGCAGAAGGGACAGAGTCAAGGTCACTAGCCAGTGACCACGTGGAACCAGGAAGGAACCAGGCGATGTCGTGGAGATTGCAGGTGAAGGTGAAGCTTGTCGCTGCAGCCAGGAGGACCAGGAAGCGTCGAGGACGACCAGGACCAGGAGGCGAGCTGTCCCACGAAGGCTCTTGCTGTCGGCGGCGTCGAAGTTGGACTAGGACTCACCAAGCCTTGGCAAGCGGAACCCACGAAGAACGGAGGACTTACTTCTGGTGCAGACCAGGAAGGTCTGGGGTGCTTCTTTGCAGAGAAGCGGGAGCCAGTCTGGAGGAGCCAAACCAGCGCAGAAGATTTCAGGGTGCGTCGTCACAAAGGCCACTAGCCAGCGGGCAAGCAACCGGACAGACGCGGCAAGCAGGAAAATGCAGAAGGGCCCCACGCAGGACTCGTGGAGTGTGGGGGGCTGGTCTTCGGTGCAGATGGTGCTTGGGGTTGGGGCTTCTCAATCCCCGGTGCACAACTTCGAGGGTGCCTCAGAAGCTGCGCTTTAAGTTACTAGCCACTTTTCCCAGGTAGCCGGTCCCACGTCGCTCGTCGCCTCCACGGATCTCAGCTTTGCTGTGGATGTGGATCAGGGTCGGAGAAGTCTGGAAGTCAAGGCTCTGGTCGGGCTCTGCAGTCGGTTCCTCGTAGAACGTGGGCAAAGCAAAGGGTAGTCTCTTGATGGTGCCTGTTTGCACAGGGTAGCCACTCCTTCGCTACAAGGGAGATTCTTCAGTCTTCTTCTTTCGTCGAATGTCGAAGGTCCAGAGTTTCTGTTCAAGTTGCAGGTTCAGGATAATCTAAAGTCTTGAGGCCCAACTCCCACTCTTATACTAATCTGGGGGGCTGGGATACCTGCTAGGTCACGCCTTATGGGTGGGACCTGGGAGGGGGTGGTTACACCCACTTCCCTTTGTCCAGTTTCGCGCCAGAGCTGGGGCTGGAGTGCCCCAGCGCCGGTTTGAACTGGACTATGCAAGGAACACCTTGTGTGCCCCAGGCATGTCTCATTCCTTTCAGCCCACCCTGCCCCAATACACTAAAGGCTGTCTGGGGAGGTGCTAGCACCTCCCCAAGCAGGAAACCTATTGTCCAGGCCTCCCTGGCTGGGATCACTCCCAGCTGCAGGAGGTCAGACTTGTGTCGTGGCAGCAGCATCCATTTTGTGATGCTGAGGCTTTGGTTAGAGTTAAACAGCAAAGTAGGATTTTAACATGTCTCTCCCTCTAGAAGGGGGGAATAATATCCTCATGTCCAGACATGGTATGGGGGTATTATTCCCTAGTGTTAGACACCTTACACGACATGTTTTGATAAAGCCAAACCATAGTTACCATAACCGTTTAAGATTATAAGGCACTTTAAGAGTATATGGTAGGCTATATCATAGAACAGCTATAAGGACATGGTTCCGAAAGCTGCAGACAGGCTCAGCTCATGCTAGAGCACCATCTCACATGTTACCAAGCACTCTGCCTCCAGGATTGTTAAGGCCTGCCATAGTAGTGACTGATAGGTACACATGTGTCTATATATAAGGGTAGATATAGGCATACTATATCTAAGCAAGGGGTGATTACACGACCTTGCCCCAGCTGAGTGATCAGCCAGTTGTGTCTGATTGGAAGGCCAGACCAGGGGTGGCATAATACATGCTGCAGCCCCTGGGAGGCCTAGGGTACACCTATGCCCTGGGTACCTAGGGTACACTGTACAGGGTCCAATAAGGTGATCCTTACCAATTGGTTATGTACCTAGGGTACATGGAGTCCATTTTAAAGAGAGAGCAGACAGCCTGAGACCCTGAATGGCAGGATCTCAGGCCAACTAAGTCGAAAAACCAGCTAGACACTAGGCAAAAAGTTGGGGGTAACCATAGTCAGATATCCACCTTCCTACATGGAGCAGCTAAAGTCACACCTCTGCTGGTCTCAATGGACAGAAGATTCCTCTGACCCTGTATGGAGCAGCCAAAGTCACACCTATGCTGGTCTCCAGGGACAGAAGATCCCTCTGACCCTATAGGGAGCAGCCAAAGTCGCACCTCTACTGATCAGTATAGACTGAAGATCCCTCTGACCCTGTATGGAGCAGCCAAAGTCACACCTCTGCTGGTCTCCATGGACAGAAGATCCCTCTGACCCTGTATGGAGCAGCCAAAGTCACACCTCTGCTGGTCTCCATGGACAGGAGATCCTTCTGACCCTGTATGGAGCAGCCAAAGTCACACCTCTGCTGGTCTCCATGGACAGAAGATCCCTATGACCCTGTATGGAGCAGCCAAAGTCGCACCTCTACTGATCCGTATAGACAGAAGATCCCTCTGACCCTGTATGGAGCAGACAAAGGCACACCTCTGCTGGTCTCCATGGATAGAAGATCCCTCTGCCCTTATAGGGACCGGACAAAGTCACACCTCTGCTGGTCTCTATGGACAGAAGATTCCTCTGCCCCTTGTAGGGACCGGCCAAAGTCACACCTCTGCTGTTCTCCATTGCCAAAAGATCCCTCTACCCCTGTATGGAGCAGCCACAGTCACACCTCTGCTGGTCTCCATGGACAGAAGAACCCTCTGACCCTGTATGGAGCACCCAAAGTCTCACCTCTGGTGTTCTCCATGGACAGAAGATCCCTCTGACCCTGTATGGAGCAGCCAAAGTCACACCTCTGCTGGTCTCCATGGACAGAAGATCCCTCTGACCCTGTATGGAGCAGCCAAAGTCACACCGCAGCTGCTCTCCATGGACAGACGATCCCTCTGACCCTGTATGGAGCAGCCAAAGTCGCAACTCTGCTGGTCTCCATGGACAGAAGATCCCTCTGACCCTGTATGGATCAGCCAAAGTCACACCGCTGCTGGTCTCCATGGACAGACGATCCCTCTGACCCTGTATGGAGCAGCCAAAGTCACACCTCTGCTGATCTCCATGGACAGAAGATCCCTCTGACCCTATATGGAGCAGCCAATGTCACACCTCTGCTGGTCTCCATGGACAAAAGATCCCTCTGACCCTGTATGGAGCAGCCAAAGTCACACCTCTGCTGGTCTCCATGGACAGAAGATCCCTCTGACTCTGTATGGAGCAGCCAAAGTCACACCTCTGCTGGTCTCCATGGACAGAAGATCCCTCTGACGCTGTATGAAGCAGCCAAAGTCGCACCTCTACTGATCCGTATAGACAGAAGATCCCTCTGACCCTGTATGGAGCAGCCAAAGTCGCACCTCTACTGATCCGTATAGACAGAAGATCACTCTGACCCTGTATGGAGCAGCCAAAGTCACACCTCTGCTGGTCTCCATGGACAGAAGATCCCTCTGACCCTGTATGGAGCAGCCAAAGTCACACCTCTGCTGGTCTCCATGGACAGAAATTCCCTCTGACCCTGTATGGAGCAGCCAAAGTCACACCATTGGTGGTCTCCATGGCAATAAGATCCCTCTGACCCTGTATGGAGCAGCCAAACTCGCACCTCTACTGATCCGTATAGACAGAAGATCCCTCTGACCCTGTATGGAGCAGCCAATGTCACACCTCTGCTGGTCTCCATGGACAGAAGATCCCTCTGACCCTGTATGGAGCAGCCAGAGACACACCTCTACTGCTCTCCATGGACAGAAGATCCCTCTGACCCTGTATGGAGCAGCCACAGTCACACCTCTGCTGGTCTCCATGGACAAAAGATCCCTCTGACCCTGTATGGAGCAGCCAAAGTCACACCTATGCTGGTCTCCATGGACAGAAGATCCCTCTGACCCTGTATGGAGATTCGAAAGTCACACCTCTGCTGTTCTCCATGGATAGACGATCCCTCTGACCCTTTACGGAGCAGCCAAAGTCACACCTCTGCTGGTCTCCATGGACAGAAGATCCCTCTGACCCTGTATGGAGCAGCCACATTCACACCTATGCTGGTCTCCATGGACAGAAGATCCTTCTGACCCTGTATGGAGCAGCCAAAGTCACACCTCTGCTGGTCTCCATGGACAGAAGATCCCTCTGACCCTGTATGGAGCACCCAAAGTCACACCTCTGCTGGTCTCCATGGACAGAAGATCCCTCTGACCCTGTATGGAACAGCCAAAGTCACACCTCTGCCGGTCTCCATGAACAGAAGATCCCGCTGAACCTGAATGGAGCAGCCAAAGTCGCAACTCTGCTGGTCCCCATGGACAGAAGATCCCGCTGACCCTGTATGGAGCAGCCAAAGTAACACCTCTGCTGTTCTCCATGGACAGAAGATCCCTCTGACCCTGTATGGAGCAGCCAAAGTCGCACCTCTGCTGGTCTCCATGGACAGAAGATCCCGCTGACCCTGTATGGAGCAGCCAATGTCGCACCTCTGCTGGTCTCCATGGACAGACGATCCCTCTGACCCTGTATGGAGCAGCCAAAGTCGCACCTCTACTGATCCGTATAGACAGAAGATCCCTCTGACCCTGTATGGAGCAGCCAAAGTCACACCTCTGCGGGTCTCCATGGACAGAAGATCCCTCTGACCCTGTATGGAGCAGCCAAAGTCACACCTCTGCTGGTCTCCATGGACAGAAGATCCCTCTGACCCTGCATGGAACAGCCAAAGTTACACCTCTGCTGGTCTCCATGAAGAAAAGATCCCTCTGGCCCTGTATGGAGCAGTGAAAGTCACACCTCTGCTGGCCTCCATGGACAGAAGATCCCTCTGACCCTGTATGGAGAAGCCAAAGTTGCACCTCTACTGATCCGTATAGACAGAAGATTCTTCTGACCCTGTATGGAGCAGCCAAAGTCACACCTCTGCTGGTCTCCATGGACAGAAGATCCCTCTGACCCTGTATGGAGCAGCCAAAGTCGTACCTCTACTGATCCGTATAGACAGAAGATCCCTCTGACCCTGTATCGAGCAGCCAATGTCACACCTCTGCTGGTGTCCATGGACAGAAGATCCCTCTGACCCTGTATGGAGCAGCCAAAGTCGCACCTCTGCTGGTCTCCATGGACAGAAGATCACGCTGACCCTGTATGAAGCAGCCAATGTCGCACCTCTGCTGGTCTCCATGGACAGACGATCCCTCTGGCCCTGTATGGAGCAGTGAAAGTCACACCTCTGCTGGTCTCCATGGACAGAAGATCCCTCTGACCCTGTATGGAGAAGCCAAAGTTGCACCTCTACTGATCCGTATAGACAGAAGATTCTTCTGACCCTGTATGGAGCAGCCAAAGTCGCACTTCTGCTGGTCTCCATGGACAGAAGATCCCTCTGACCCTGTATGGAGCAGCCAAAGTCGCACCTCTACTGATCCGTATAGACAGAAGATCCCTCTGACCCTGTATCGAGCAGCCAATGTCATACCTCTGCTGGTCTCCATGGACAGAAGATCCCTCTGACCCTGTATGGAGCAGCCAGAGACACACCTCTACTGGTCTCCATGGACAGAAGATCCCTCTGAGCCTGTATGGAGCAGCGAAAGTCACACCTCTGCTGGTCTCCATGGACAGAAGATCCCTCTGACCCTGTATGGAGCAGCCAAAGTCGCACCTCTGCTGGTCTCCATGGACAGAAGATCCTTCTGACCCTGTATGGAGCCGCCAAAGTCACACCTCTGCTGGTCTCCATGGACAGAAGATCCCTCTGACCCTGTATGGAGCACCCAAAGTCACACCTCTGCTGGTCTCCATGGACAGAAGATCCCTCTGACCCTGTATGGAACAGCCAAAGTCACACCTCTGCTGGTCTCCATGAACAGAAGATCCCGCTGAACCTGAATGGAGCAGCCAAAGTCGCAACTCTGCTGGTCCCCATGGACAGAGGATCCCGCTGACCCTGTATGAAGCAGCCAATGTCGCACCTCTGCTGGTCTCCATGGACTGACGATCCCTCTGACCCTGTATGGAGCAGCCAAAGTCGCACCTCTACTGATCCGCATAGACAGAAGATCCCTCTGACCCTGTATGGAGCAGCCAAAGTCACACCTCTTCTGGTCTCCATGAAGAGAAGATCCCTCTGGCCCTGTATGGAGCAGTGAAAGTCACACCTCTGCTGGTCTCCATGGACAGAAGCTCCCTCTGACCCTGTATGGAGAAGCCAAAGTTGCACCATTACTGATCCGTATAGACAGAAGATTCTTCTGACCCTGTATGGAGCAGCCAAAGTTGCACCTCTGCTGGTCTCCATGGACAGAAGATCCCTCTGACCCTGTTTGGAGCAGCCAAAGTCACACCTCTGCTGGTCTCCATGGACAGAAGATCCCTCTGACCCTGTATGGAGCAGCCAAAGTCGCACCTCTACTGATCCGTATAGACAGAAGATCCCTCTGACCCTGTATCGAGCAGCCAATGTCACACCTCTGCTGGTCTCCATGGACAGAAGATCCCTCTGAGCCTGTATGGAGCAGCCAGAGACACACCTCTACTGGTCTCCATGGACAGAAGATCCCTCTGAGCCTGTATGGAGCAGCCAAAGTCACACCTCTGCTGGTCTCCATGGACAGAAGATCCCTCTGACCCTGTATGGAGCAGCCAAAGTCACACCTCTGCTGGTCTCCATGGACAGAAGATCCCTCTGACCCTGTATGGAGCAGCCAATGTCACACCTCTGCTGGTCTCCATGGACAGAAGATCCCTCTGACCCTGCATGGAGCAGCCAAAGTTACACCTCTGCTGGTCTCCATGAAGAGAAGATCCCTCTGGCCCTGTATGGAGCAGTGAAAGTCACACCTCTGCTGGTCTCCATGGACAGAAGCTCCCTCTGACCCTGTATGGAGAGGCCAAAGTTGCACCATTACTGATCCGTATAGACAGAAGATTCTTCTGACCCTGTATGGAGCAGCCAAAGTCACACCTCTGCTGGTCTCCATGGACAGAAGATCCCTCTGACCCTGTATGGAGCAGCCAATGTCACACCTCTGCTGGTCTCCATGGACAGAAGATCCCTCTGACCCTGTATGGAGCAGCCAGAGACACACCTCTACTGCTCTCCATGGACAGAAGATCCCTCTGACCCTGTATGGAGCAGCCAGAGACACACCTCTACTGGTCTCCATGGACAGAAGATCCCTCTGAGCCTGTATGGAGCAGCCAAAGTCACACCTCTGCTGGTCTCCATGGACAGAAGATCCCTCTGACCCTGTATGGAGCAGCCAAAGTCACACCTCTGCTGGTCTCCATGGACAGAAGATCCCTCTGACCCTGTATGGAGCAGCCAATGTCACACATCTGCTGGTCTTCATGGACAGAAGATCCCTCTGACCCTGCATGGAGCAGCCAAAGTCGCACATCTGCTGGTCTCCATGGACAGAAGATCCCTCTGGCCCTGTTTGGAGCAGCCAAAGTCACGCCTCTGCTGGTCTCCATGGATAGAAGATCCCTCTGCCCCTTGTGGGACCGGCCAAAATCACACCTCTGCTGGTCTCCATTGCCAGAAGATCCCTCTGCCCCTGTATGGAGCAGCCACAGTCACACCTCTGCTGGTCTCCATGGACAGAAGATCCCTCTGACCCTGTATAGAGCACCCAAAGTCGCACCTCTGGTGGTCTCCATGGACAGAAGATCCCTCTGACCCTGTATGGAGCAGCCAAAGTTGCACCTCTGCTGGTCTCCATTGACAGAAGATCCCTCTGACCCTTATGGAGCAGCCAAAGTCACACGTCTGCTGGTCTCCATGGACAGAAGATCCCTCTGACCCTGTATGGAGCAGCCAAAGTCACGCCTCTGCTGGTCTCCATGGATAGAAGATCCCTCTGACCCTGTATGGAGCAGCCAAACTCGCACCTCTGCTGGTCTCCATGGACAGAAGATCCCACTGACCCTGTATGGAGCAGCCAATGTCGCACCTCTGCTGGTCTCCATGGACAGAAGATCCCCCTGACCCTGTATGGAGCAGCCACAGTCACACCTCTGCTGGTCTCCATGGACAGAAGATCCCTCTGACTCTGTATGGAGTAGCCAAAGTCACGCCTCTGCTGGTCTCCATGGACAGAAGATCCCTCTCACCCTGTATGGAGAAGCCAAAATCACGCCTCTGCTGGTCTCCATGGACAGAAGATCCCTCTGACCCTTATGGAGCAGCCAAAGTCACACCTCTGCTGGTCTCCATGGATAGAAGATCCCTCTAACCCTGTATGGAGCAGCCAAAGTCACGCCTCTGCTGGTCTCCATGGACAGAAGATCCCTCTGACCCTGTATGGAGCAGCCAAAGTCATGCCTCTGCTGGTCTCCATGGACAGAAGATCCCTCTGACCCTGTATGGAGCAGCCAAAGTCGCACCTCTGCTGGTCTCCATGGACAGAAGATCCCGCTGACCCTGTATGGAGCAGCCAATGTCGCACCTCTGCTGGTCTCCATGGACAGAAGATCCCTCTGACCCTGTATGGAGCAGCCAAAGTCACACCTATGCTGGTCTCCATGGACAGAAGATCCTTCTGACCCTGTATGGAGCAGCCAAAGTCACACCTCTGCTGGTCTCCATGGACAGAAGATCCCTCTGACCCTGTATGGAGCAGCTAAAGTCACACCTCTGCTGGTCTCAATGGACAGAAGATTCCTCTGACCCTGTATGGAGCAGCCAAAGTCACACCTATGCTGGTCTCCAGGGACAGAAGATCCCTCTGACCCTATAGGGAGCAGCCAAAGTCGCACCTCTACTGATCGGTATAGACTGAAGATCCCTCTGACCCTGTATGGAGCAGCCAAAGTCACACCTCTGCTGGTCTCCATGGACAGAAGATCCCTCTGACCCTGTATGGAGCAGCCAAAGTCACACCTCTGCTGGTCTCCATGGACAGGAGATCCTTCTGACCCTGTATGGAGCAGCCAAAGTCACACCTCTGCTGGTCTCCATGGACAGAAGATCCCTATGACCCTGTATGGAGCAGCCAAAGTCGCACCTCTACTGATCCGTATAGACAGAAGATCCCTCTGACCCTGTATGGAGCAGACAAAGTCACACCTCTGCTGGTCTCCATGGATAGAAGATCCCTCTGCCCTTATAGGGACCGGACAAAGTCACACCTCTGCTGGTCTCTATGGACAGAAGATTCCTCTGCCCCTTGTAGGGACCGGCCAAAGTCACACCTCTGCTGTTCTCCATTGCCAGAAGATCCCTCTACCCCTGTATGGAGCAGCCACAGTCACACCTCTGCTGGTCTCCATGGACAGAAGAACCCTCTGACCCTGTATGGAGCACCCAAAGTCGCACCTCTGGTGTTCTCCATGGACAGAAGATCCCTCTGACCCTGTATGGAGCAGCCAAAGTCGCACCTCTGCTGGTCTCCATGGACAGAAGATCCCTCTGACCCTGTATGGAGCAGCCAAAGTCACACCGCAGCTGCTCTCCATGGACAGACGATCCCTCTGACCCTGTATGGAGCAGCCAAAGTCGCACCTCTGCTGGTCTCCATGGACAGAAGATCCCTCTGACCCTGTATGGATCAGCCAAAGTCACACCGCTGCTGGTCTCCATGGACAGATGATCCCTCTGACCCTGTATGGAGCAGCCAAAGTCACACCTCTGCTGATCTCCATGGACAGAAGTTCCCTCTGACCCTATATGGAGCAGCCAATGTCACACCTCTGCTGGTCTCCATGGACAAAAGATCCCTCTGACCCTGTATGGAGCAGCCAAAGTCACACCTCTGCTGGTCTCCATGGACAGAAGATCCCTCTGACTCTGTATGGAGCAGCCAAATTCACACCTCTGCTGGTCTCCATGGACAGAAGATCCCTCTGACGCTGTATGAAGTAGCCAAAGTCGCACCTCTACTGATCCGTATAGACAGAAGATCCCTCTGACCCTGTATGGAGCAGCCAAAGTCGCACCTCTACTGATCCGTATAGACAGAAGATCACTCTGACCCTGTATGGAGCAGCCAAAGTCACACCTCTGCTGGTCACCATGGACAGAAGATCCCTCTGACCCTGTATAGAGCAGCCAAAGTCACACCTCTGCTGGTCTCCATGGACAGAAATTCCCTCTGACCCTGTATGGAGCAGCCAAAGTCACACCATTGGTGGTCTCCATGGCAATAACATCCCTCTGACCCTGTATGGAGCAGCCAAACTCGCACCTCTACTGATCCGTATAGACAGAAGATCCCTCTGACCCTGTATGGAGCAGCCAATGTCACACCTCTGCTGGTCTCCATGGACAGAAGATCCCTCTGACCCTGTATGGAGCAGCCAGAGACACACCTCTACTGCTCTCCATGGACAGAAGATCCCTCTGACCCTGTATGGAGCAGCCACAGTCACACCTCTGCTGGTCTCCATGGACAGAAGATCCCTCTGACCCTGTATGGAGCAGCCAAAGTCACACCTCTGCTGGTCTCCATGGACAGAAGATCCCTCTGACCCTGTATGGAGCAGCCACATTCACACCTATGCTGGTCTCCATGGACAGAAGATCCTTCTGACCCTGTATGGAGCAGCCAAAGTCACACCTCTGCTGGTCTCCATGGACAGAAGATCCCTCTGACCCTGTATGGAGCACCCAAAGTCACACCTCTGCTGGTCTCCATGGACAGAAGATCCCTCTGACCCTGTATGGAACAGCCAAAGTCACACCTCTGCTGGTCTCCATGAACAGAAGATCCCACTGAACCTGAATGGAGCAGCCAAAGTCGCAACTCTGCTGGTCCCCATGGACAGAAGATCCCGCTGACCCTGTATGGAGCAGCCAAAGCAACACCTCTGCTGGTCTCCATGGACAGAAGATCCCTCTGACCCTGTATGGAGCAGCCAAAGTCGCACCTCTGCTGGTCTCCATGGACAGAAGATCCCGCTGACCCTGTATGGAGCAGCCAATGTTGCACCTCTGCTGGTCTCCATGGACAGACGATCCCTCTGACCCTGTATGGAGCAGCCAAAGTCGCACCTCTACTGATCCGTATAGACAGAAGATCCCTCTGACCCTGTATGGAGCAGCCAAAGTCACACCTCTGCGGGTCTCCATGGACAGAAGATCTCTCTGACCCTGTATGGAGCAGCCAAAGTCACACCTCTGCTGGTCTCCATGGACAGAAGATCCCTCTGACCCTGCATGGAGCAGCCAAAGTTACACCTCTGCTGGTCTCCATGAAGAAAAGATCCCTCTGGCCCTGTATGGAGCAGTGAAAGTCACACCTCTGCTGGTCTCCATGGACAGAAGATCCCTCTGACCCTGTATGGAGAAGCCAAAGTTGCACCTCTACTGATCCGTATAGACAGAAGATTCTTCTGACCCTGTATGGAGCAGCCAAACTCACACCTCTGCTGGTCTCCATGGACAGAAGATCCCTCTGACCCTTTATGGAGCAGCCAAAGTTGTACCTCTACTGATCCATATAGACAGAAGATCCCTCTGACCCTGTATCGAGCAGCCAATGTCACACCTCTGCTGGTCTCCATGGACAGAAGATCCCTCTGACCCTGTATGGAGCAGCCAAAGTCGCACCTCTGCTGGTCTCCATGGACAGAAGATCACGCTGACCCTGTATGAAGCAGCCAATGTCGCACCTCTGCTGGTCTCCATGGACAGACGATCCCTCTGGCCCTGTATGGAGCAGTGAAAGTCACACCTCTGCTGGTCTCCATGGACAGAAGATCCCTCTGACCCTGTATGGAGAAGCCAAAGTTGCACCTCTACTGATCCATATAGACAGAAGATTCTTCTGACCCTGTATGGAGCAGCCAAAGTCGCACTTCTGCTGGTCTCCATGGACAGAAGATCCCTCTGACCCTGTATGGAGCAGCCAAAGTCACACCTCTACTGATCCGTATAGACAGAAGATCCCTCTGACCCTGTATCGAGCAGCCAATGTCACACCTCTGCTGGTCTCCATGGACAGAAGATCCCTCTGACCCTGTATGGAGCAGCCAGAGACACACCTCTACTGGTCTCCATGGACAGAAGATCCCTCTGAGCCTATATGGAGCAGCCAAAGTCACACCTCTGCTGGTCTCCATGGACAGAAGATCCCTCTGACCCTGTATGGAGCAGCCAAAGTCGCACCTCTGCTGGTCTCCATGGACAGAAGATCCTTCTGACCCTGTATGGAGCAGCCAAAGTCACACCTCTGCTGGTCTCCATGGACAGAAGATCCCTCTGACCCTGTATGGAGCACCCAAAGTCACACCTCTGCTGGTCTCCATTGACAGAAGATCCCTCTGACCCTGTATGGAACAGCCAAAGTCACACCTCTGCTGGTCTCCATGAACAGAAGATCCCGCTGAACCTGAATGGAGCAGCCAAAGTCGCAACTCTGCTGGTCCCCATGGACAGAAGATCCCGCTGACCCTGTATGAAGCAGCCAATGTCGCACCTCTGCTGGTCTCCATGGACAGACGATCCCTCTGACCCTGTATGGAGCAGCCAAAGTCGCACCTCTACTGATCCGTATAGACAGAAGATCCCTCTGACCCTGTATGGAGCAGCCAAAGTCACACCTCTTCGGGTCTCCATGGACAGAAGATCCCTCTGACCCTGCATGGAGCAGCCAAAGTTACACCTCTGCTGGTCTCCATGAAGAGAAGATCCCTCTGGCCCTGTATGGAGCAGTGAAAGTCACACCTCTGCTGGTCTCCATGGACAGAAGCTCCCTCTGACCCTGTATGGAGCAGCCAAAGTCGCACCTCTACTGATCCGTATAGACAGAAGATCCCTCTGACCCTGTATGGAGCAGACAAAGTCACACCTCTGCTGGTCTCCATGGATAGAAGATCCCTCTGCCCTTATAGGGACCGGACAAAGTCACACCTCTGCTGGTCTCTATGGACAGAAGATTCCTCTGCCCCTTGTAGGGACCGGCCAAAGTCACACCTCTGCTGTTCTCCATTGCCAGAAGATCCCTCTACCCCTGTATGGAGCAGCCACAGTCACACCTCTGCTGGTCTCCATGGACAGAAGAACCCTCTGACCCTGTATGGAGCACCCAAAGTCGCACCTCTGGTGTTCTCCATGGACAGAAGATCCCTCTGACCCTGTATGGAGCAGCCAAAGTCGCACCTCTGCTGGTCTCCATGGACAGAAGATCCCTCTGACCCTGTATGGAGCAGCCAAAGTCACACCGCAGCTGCTCTCCATGGACAGACGATCCCTCTGACCCTGTATGGAGCAGCCAAAGTCGCACCTCTGCTGGTCTCCATGGACAGAAGATCCCTCTGACCCTGTATGGATCAGCCAAAGTCACACCGCTGCTGGTCTCCATGGACAGATGATCCCTCTGACCCTGTATGGAGCAGCCAAAGTCACACCTCTGCTGATCTCCATGGACAGAAGTTCCCTCTGACCCTATATGGAGCAGCCAATGTCACACCTCTGCTGGTCTCCATGGACAAAAGATCCCTCTGACCCTGTATGGAGCAGCCAAAGTCACACCTCTGCTGGTCTCCATGGACAGAAGATCCCTCTGACTCTGTATGGAGCAGCCAAATTCACACCTCTGCTGGTCTCCATGGACAGAAAATCCCTCTGACGCTGTATGAAGTAGCCAAAGTCGCACCTCTACTGATCCGTATAGACAGAAGATCCCTCTGACCCTGTATGGAGCAGCCAAAGTCGCACCTCTACTGATCCGTATAGACAGAAGATCACTCTGACCCTGTATGGAGCAGCCAAAGTCACACCTCTGCTGGTCACCATGGACAGAAGATCCCTCTGACCCTGTATGGAGCAGCCAAAGTCACACCTCTGCTGGTCTCCATGGACAGAAATTCCCTCTGACCCTATATGGATCAGCCAAAGTCACACCATTGGTGGTCTCCATGGCAATAAGATCCCTCTGACCCTGTATGGAGCAGCCAAACTCGCACCTCTACTGATCCGTATAGACAGAAGATCCCTCTGACCCTGTATGGAGCAGCCAATGTCACACCTCTGCTGGTCTCCATGGACAGAAGATCCCTGTGACCCTGTATGGAGCAGCCAGAGACACACCTCTACTGCTCTCCATGGACAGAAGATCCCTCTGACCCTGTATGGAGCAGCCACAGTCACACCTCTGCTGGTCTCCATGGACAGAAGATCCCTCTGACCCTGTATGGAGCAGCCAAAGTCACACCTCTGCTGGTCTCCATGGACAGAAGATCCCTCTGACCCTGTATGGAGCAGCCACATTCACGCCTATGCTGGTCTCCATGGACAGAAGATCCTTCTGACCCTGTATGGAGCAGCCAAAGTCACACCTCTGCTGGTCTCCATGGACAGAAGATCCCTCTGACCCTGTATGGAGCACCCAAAGTCACACCTCTGCTGGTCTCCATGGACAGAAAATCCCTCTGACCCTGTATGGAGCAGCCAAAGTCGCACCTCTACTGATCCGTATAGACAGAAGATCACTCTGACCCTGTATGGAGCAGCCAAAGTCACACCTCTGCTGGTCACCATGGACAGAAGATCCCTCTGACCCTGTATAGAGCAGCCAAAGTCACACCTCTGCTGGTCTCCATGGACAGAAATTCCCTCTGACCCTGTATGGAGCAGCCAAAGTCACACCATTGGTGGTCTCCATGGCAATAACATCCCTCTGACCCTGTATGGAGCAGCCAAACTCGCACCTCTACTGATCCGTATAGACAGAAGATCCCTCTGACCCTGTATGGAGCAGCCAATGTCACACCTCTGCTGGTCTCCATGGACAGAAGATCCCTCTGACCCTGTATGGAGCAGCCAGAGACACACCTCTACTGCTCTCCATGGACAGAAGATCCCTCTGACCCTGTATGGAGCAGCCACAGTCACACCTCTGCTGGTCTCCATGGACAGAAGATCCCTCTGACCCTGTATGGAGCAGCCAAAGTCACACCTCTGCTGGTCTCCATGGACAGAAGATCCCTCTGACCCTGTATGGAGCAGCCACATTCACACCTATGCTGGTCTCCATGGACAGAAGATCCTTCTGACCCTGTATGGAGCAGCCAAAGTCACACCTCTGCTGGTCTCCATGGACAGAAGATCCCTCTGACCCTGTATGGAGCACCCAAAGTCACACCTCTGCTGGTCTCCATGGACAGAAGATCCCTCTGACCCTGTATGGAACAGCCAAAGTCACACCTCTGCTGGTCTCCATGAACAGAAGATCCCACTGAACCTGAATGGAGCAGCCAAAGTCGCAACTCTGCTGGTCCCCATGGACAGAAGATCCCGCTGACCCTGTATGGAGCAGCCAAAGCAACACCTCTGCTGGTCTCCATGGACAGAAGATCCCTCTGACCCTGTATGGAGCAGCCAAAGTCGCACCTCTGCTGGTCTCCATGGACAGAAGATCCCGCTGACCCTGTATGGAGCAGCCAATGTTGCACCTCTGCTGGTCTCCATGGACAGACGATCCCTCTGACCCTGTATGGAGCAGCCAAAGTCGCACCTCTACTGATCCGTATAGACAGAAGATCCCTCTGACCCTGTATGGAGCAGCCAAAGTCACACCTCTGCGGGTCTCCATGGACAGAAGATCTCTCTGACCCTGTATGGAGCAGCCAAAGTCACACCTCTGCTGGTCTCCATGGACAGAAGATCCCTCTGACCCTGCATGGAGCAGCCAAAGTTACACCTCTGCTGGTCTCCATGAAGAAAAGATCCCTCTGGCCCTGTATGGAGCAGTGAAAGTCACACCTCTGCTGGTCTCCATGGACAGAAGATCCCTCTGACCCTGTATGGAGAAGCCAAAGTTGCACCTCTACTGATCCGTATAGACAGAAGATTCTTCTGACCCTGTATGGAGCAGCCAAACTCACACCTCTGCTGGTCTCCATGGACAGAAGATCCCTCTGACCCTGTATGGAGCAGCCAAAGTCGTACCTCTACTGATCCATATAGACAGAAGATCCCTCTGACCCTGTATCGAGCAGCCAATGTCACACCTCTGCTGGTCTCCATGGACAGAAGATCCCTCTGACCCTGTATGGAGCAGCCAAAGTCGCACCTCTGCTGGTCTCCATGGACAGAAGATCACGCTGACCCTGTATTAAGCAGCCAATGTCGCACCTCTGCTGGTCTCCATGGACAGACGATCCCTCTGGCCCTGTATGGAGCAGTGAAAGTCACACCTCTGCTGGTCTCCATGGACAGAAGATCCCTCTGACCCTGTATGGAGAAGCCAAAGTTGCACCTCTACTGATCCATATAGACAGAAGATTCTTCTGACCCTGTATGGAGCAGCCAAAGTCGCACTTCTGCTGGTCTCCATGGACAGAAGATCCCTCTGACCCTGTATGGAGCAGCCAAAGTCACACCTCTACTGATCCGTATAGACAGAAGATCCCTCTGACCCTGTATCGAGCAGCCAATGCAACACCTCTGCTGGTCTCCATGGACAGAAGATCCCTCTGACCCTGTATGGAGCAGCCAGAGACACACCTCTACTGGTCTCCATGGACAGAAGATCCCTCTGAGCATGTATGGAGCAGCCAAAGTCACACCTCTGCTGGTCTCCATGGACAGAAGATCCCTCTGACCCTGTATGGAGCAGCCAAAGTCGCACCTCTGCTGGTCTCCATGGACAGAAGATCCTTCTGACCCTGTATGGAGCAGCCAAAGTCACACCTCTGCTGGTCTCCATGGACAGAAGATCCCTCTGACCCTGTATGGAGCACCCAAAGTCACACCTCTGCTGGTCTCCATTGACAGAAGATCCCTCTGACCCTGTATGGAACAGCCAAAGTCACACCTCTGCTGGTCTCCATGAACAGAAGATCCCGCTGAACCTGAATGGAGCAGCCAAAGTCGCAACTCTGCTGGTCCCCATGGACAGAAGATCCCGCTGACCCTGTATGAAGCAGCCAATGTCGCACCTCTGCTGGTCTCCATGGACAGACGATCCCTCTGACCCTGTATGGAGCAGCCAAAGTCGCACCTCTACTGATCCGTATAGACAGAAGATCCCTCTGACCCTGAATGGAGCAGCCAAAGTCACACCTCTTCTGGTCTCCATGGACAGAAGATCCCTCTGACCCTGCATGGAGCAGCCAAAGTTACACCTCTGCTGGTCTCCATGAAGAGAAGATCCCTCTGGCCCTGTATGGAGCAGTGAAAGTCACACCTCTGCTGGTCTCCATGGACAGAAGCTCCCTCTGACCCTGTATGGAGCAGCCAAAGTCGCACCTCTACTGATCCGTATAGACAGAAGATCCCTCTGACCCTGTATGGAGCAGACAAAGTCACACCTCTGCTGGTCTCCATGGATAGAAGATCCCTCTGCCCTTATAGGGACCGGACAAAGTCACACCTCTGCTGGTCTCTATGGACAGAAGATTCCTCTGCCCCTTGTAGGGACCGGCCAAAGTCACACCTCTGCTGTTCTCCATTGCCAGAAGATCCCTCTACCCCTGTATGGAGCAGCCACAGTCACACCTCTGCTGGTCTCCATGGACAGAAGAACCCTCTGACCCTGTATGGAGCACCCAAAGTCGCACCTCTGGTGTTCTCCATGGACAGAAGATCCCTCTGACCCTGTATGGAGCAGCCAAAGTCGCACCTCTGCTGGTCTCCATGGACAGAAGATCCCTCTGACCCTGTATGGAGCAGCCAAAGTCACACCGCAGCTGCTCTCCATGGACAGACGATCCCTCTGACCCTGTATGGAGCAGCCAAAGTCACACCTCTGCTGGTCTCCATGAACAGAAGATCCCACTGAACCTGAATGGAGCAGCCAAAGTCGCAACTCTGCTGGTCCCCATGGACAGAAGATCCCGCTGACCCTGTATGGAGCAGCCAAAGCAACACCTCTGCTGGTCTCCATGGACAGAAGATCCCTCTGACCCTGTATGGAGCAGCCAAAGTCGCACCTCTGCTGGTCTCCATGGACAGAAGATCCCGCTGACCCTGTATGGAGCAGCCAATGTTGCACCTCTGCTGGTCTCCATGGACAGACGATCCCTCTGACCCTGTATGGAGCAGCCAAAGTCGCACCTCTACTGATCCGTATAGACAGAAGATCCCTCTGACCCTGTATGGAGCAGCCAAAGTCACACCTCTGCGGGTCTCCATGGACAGAAGATCTCTCTGACCCTGTATGGAGCAGCCAAAGTCACACCTCTGCTGGTCTCCATGGACAGAAGATCCCTCTGACCCTGCATGGAGCAGCCAAAGTTACACCTCTGCTGGTCTCCATGAAGAAAAGATCCCTCTGGCCCTGTATGGAGCAGTGAAAGTCACACCTCTGCTGGTCTCCATGGACAGAAGATCCCTCTGACCCTGTATGGAGAAGCCAAAGTTGCACCTCTACTGATCCGTATAGACAGAAGATTCTTCTGACCCTGTATGGAGCAGCCAAACTCACACCTCTGCTGGTCTCCATGGACAGAAGATCCCTCTGACCCTTTATGGAGCAGCCAAAGTTGTACCTCTACTGATCCATATAGACAGAAGATCCCTCTGACCCTGTATCGAGCAGCCAATGTCACACCTCTGCTGGTCTCCATGGACAGAAGATCCCTCTGACCCTGTATGGAGCAGCCAAAGTCGCACCTCTGCTGGTCTCCATGGACAGAAGATCACGCTGACCCTGTATGAAGCAGCCAATGTCGCACCTCTGCTGGTCTCCATGGACAGACGATCCCTCTGGCCCTGTATGGAGCAGTGAAAGTCACACCTCTGCTGGTCTCCATGGACAGAAGATCCCTCTGACCCTGTATGGAGAAGCCAAAGTTGCACCTCTACTGATCCATATAGACAGAAGATTCTTCTGACCCTGTATGGAGCAGCCAAAGTCGCACTTCTGCTGGTCTCCATGGACAGAAGATCCCTCTGACCCTGTATGGAGCAGCCAAAGTCACACCTCTACTGATCCGTATAGACAGAAGATCCCTCTGACCCTGTATCGAGCAGCCAATGTCACACCTCTGCTGGTCTCCATGGACAGAAGATCCCTCTGACCCTGTATGGAGCAGCCAGAGACACACCTCTACTGGTCTCCATGGACAGAAGATCCCTCTGAGCCTATATGGAGCAGCCAAAGTCACACCTCTGCTGGTCTCCATGGACAGAAGATCCCTCTGACCCTGTATGGAGCAGCCAAAGTCGCACCTCTGCTGGTCTCCATGGACAGAAGATCCTTCTGACCCTGTATGGAGCAGCCAAAGTCACACCTCTGCTGGTCTCCATGGACAGAAGATCCCTCTGACCCTGTATGGAGCACCCAAAGTCACACCTCTGCTGGTCTCCATTGACAGAAGATCCCTCTGACCCTGTATGGAACAGCCAAAGTCACACCTCTGCTGGTCTCCATGAACAGAAGATCCCGCTGAACCTGAATGGAGCAGCCAAAGTCGCAACTCTGCTGGTCCCCATGGACAGAAGATCCCGCTGACCCTGTATGAAGCAGCCAATGTCGCACCTCTGCTGGTCTCCATGGACAGACGATCCCTCTGACCCTGTATGGAGCAGCCAAAGTCGCACCTCTACTGATCCGTATAGACAGAAGATCCCTCTGACCCTGTATGGAGCAGCCAAAGTCACACCTCTTCGGGTCTCCATGGACAGAAGATCCCTCTGACCCTGCATGGAGCAGCCAAAGTTACACCTCTGCTGGTCTCCATGAAGAGAAGATCCCTCTGGCCCTGTATGGAGCAGTGAAAGTCACACCTCTGCTGGTCTCCATGGACAGAAGCTCCCTCTGACCCTGTATGGAGCAGCCAAAGTCGCACCTCTACTGATCCGTATAGACAGAAGATCCCTCTGACCCTGTATGGAGCAGACAAAGTCACACCTCTGCTGGTCTCCATGGATAGAAGATCCCTCTGCCCTTATAGGGACCGGACAAAGTCACACCTCTGCTGGTCTCTATGGACAGAAGATTCCTCTGCCCCTTGTAGGGACCGGCCAAAGTCACACCTCTGCTGTTCTCCATTGCCAGAAGATCCCTCTACCCCTGTATGGAGCAGCCACAGTCACACCTCTGCTGGTCTCCATGGACAGAAGAACCCTCTGACCCTGTATGGAGCACCCAAAGTCGCACCTCTGGTGTTCTCCATGGACAGAAGATCCCTCTGACCCTGTATGGAGCAGCCAAAGTCGCACCTCTGCTGGTCTCCATGGACAGAAGATCCCTCTGACCCTGTATGGAGCAGCCAAAGTCACACCGCAGCTGCTCTCCATGGACAGACGATCCCTCTGACCCTGTATGGAGCAGCCAAAGTCGCACCTCTGCTGGTCTCCATGGACAGAAGATCCCTCTGACCCTGTATGGATCAGCCAAAGTCACACCGCTGCTGGTCTCCATGGACAGATGATCCCTCTGACCCTGTATGGAGCAGCCAAAGTCACACCTCTGCTGATCTCCATGGACAGAAGTTCCCTCTGACCCTATATGGAGCAGCCAATGTCACACCTCTGCTGGTCTCCATGGACAAAAGATCCCTCTGACCCTGTATGGAGCAGCCAAAGTCACACCTCTGCTGGTCTCCATGGACAGAAGATCCCTCTGACTCTGTATGGAGCAGCCAAATTCACACCTCTGCTGGTCTCCATGGACAGAAAATCCCTCTGACGCTGTATGAAGTAGCCAAAGTCGCACCTCTACTGATCCGTATAGACAGAAGATCCCTCTGACCCTGTATGGAGCAGCCAAAGTCGCACCTCTACTGATCCGTATAGACAGAAGATCACTCTGACCCTGTATGGAGCAGCCAAAGTCACACCTCTGCTGGTCACCATGGACAGAAGATCCCTCTGACCCTGTATGGAGCAGCCAAAGTCACACCTCTGCTGGTCTCCATGGACAGAAATTCCCTCTGACCCTATATGGATCAGCCAAAGTCACACCATTGGTGGTCTCCATGGCAATAAGATCCCTCTGACCCTGTATGGAGCAGCCAAACTCGCACCTCTACTGATCCGTATAGACAGAAGATCCCTCTGACCCTGTATGGAGCAGCCAATGTCACACCTCTGCTGGTCTCCATGGACAGAAGATCCCTGTGACCCTGTATGGAGCAGCCAGAGACACACCTCTACTGCTCTCCATGGACAGAAGATCCCTCTGACCCTGTATGGAGCAGCCACAGTCACACCTCTGCTGGTCTCCATGGACAGAAGATCCCTCTGACCCTGTATGGAGCAGCCAAAGTCACACCTCTGCTGGTCTCCATGGACAGAAGATCCCTCTGACCCTGTATGGAGCAGCCACATTCACGCCTATGCTGGTCTCCATGGACAGAAGATCCTTCTGACCCTGTATGGAGCAGCCAAAGTCACACCTCTGCTGGTCTCCATGGACAGAAGATCCCTCTGACCCTGTATGGAGCACCCAAAGTCACACCTCTGCTGGTCTCCATGGACAGAAAATCCCTCTGACCCTGTATGGAGCAGCCAAAGTCGCACCTCTACTGATCCGTATAGACAGAAGATCACTCTGACCCTGTATGGAGCAGCCAAAGTCACACCTCTGCTGGTCACCATGGACAGAAGATCCCTCTGACCCTGTATAGAGCAGCCAAAGTCACACCTCTGCTGGTCTCCATGGACAGAAATTCCCTCTGACCCTGTATGGAGCAGCCAAAGTCACACCATTGGTGGTCTCCATGGCAATAACATCCCTCTGACCCTGTATGGAGCAGCCAAACTCGCACCTCTACTGATCCGTATAGACAGAAGATCCCTCTGACCCTGTATGGAGCAGCCAATGTCACACCTCTGCTGGTCTCCATGGACAGAAGATCCCTCTGACCCTGTATGGAGCAGCCAGAGACACACCTCTACTGCTCTCCATGGACAGAAGATCCCTCTGACCCTGTATGGAGCAGCCACAGTCACACCTCTGCTGGTCTCCATGGACAGAAGATCCCTCTGACCCTGTATGGAGCAGCCAAAGTCACACCTCTGCTGGTCTCCATGGACAGAAGATCCCTCTGACCCTGTATGGAGCAGCCACATTCACACCTATGCTGGTCTCCATGGACAGAAGATCCTTCTGACCCTGTATGGAGCAGCCAAAGTCACACCTCTGCTGGTCTCCATGGACAGAAGATCCCTCTGACCCTGTATGGAGCACCCAAAGTCACACCTCTGCTGGTCTCCATGGACAGAAGATCCCTCTGACCCTGTATGGAACAGCCAAAGTCACACCTCTGCTGGTCTCCATGAACAGAAGATCCCACTGAACCTGAATGGAGCAGCCAAAGTCGCAACTCTGCTGGTCCCCATGGACAGAAGATCCCGCTGACCCTGTATGGAGCAGCCAAAGCAACACCTCTGCTGGTCTCCATGGACAGAAGATCCCTCTGACCCTGTATGGAGCAGCCAAAGTCGCACCTCTGCTGGTCTCCATGGACAGAAGATCCCGCTGACCCTGTATGGAGCAGCCAATGTTGCACCTCTGCTGGTCTCCATGGACAGACGATCCCTCTGACCCTGTATGGAGCAGCCAAAGTCGCACCTCTACTGATCCGTATAGACAGAAGATCCCTCTGACCCTGTATGGAGCAGCCAAAGTCACACCTCTGCGGGTCTCCATGGACAGAAGATCTCTCTGACCCTGTATGGAGCAGCCAAAGTCACACCTCTGCTGGTCTCCATGGACAGAAGATCCCTCTGACCCTGCATGGAGCAGCCAAAGTTACACCTCTGCTGGTCTCCATGAAGAAAAGATCCCTCTGGCCCTGTATGGAGCAGTGAAAGTCACACCTCTGCTGGTCTCCATGGACAGAAGATCCCTCTGACCCTGTATGGAGAAGCCAAAGTTGCACCTCTACTGATCCGTATAGACAGAAGATTCTTCTGACCCTGTATGGAGCAGCCAAACTCACACCTCTGCTGGTCTCCATGGACAGAAGATCCCTCTGACCCTGTATGGAGCAGCCAAAGTCGTACCTCTACTGATCCATATAGACAGAAGATCCCTCTGACCCTGTATCGAGCAGCCAATGTCACACCTCTGCTGGTCTCCATGGACAGAAGATCCCTCTGACCCTGTATGGAGCAGCCAAAGTCGCACCTCTGCTGGTCTCCATGGACAGAAGATCACGCTGACCCTGTATTAAGCAGCCAATGTCGCACCTCTGCTGGTCTCCATGGACAGACGATCCCTCTGGCCCTGTATGGAGCAGTGAAAGTCACACCTCTGCTGGTCTCCATGGACAGAAGATCCCTCTGACCCTGTATGGAGAAGCCAAAGTTGCACCTCTACTGATCCATATAGACAGAAGATTCTTCTGACCCTGTATGGAGCAGCCAAAGTCGCACTTCTGCTGGTCTCCATGGACAGAAGATCCCTCTGACCCTGTATGGAGCAGCCAAAGTCACACCTCTACTGATCCGTATAGACAGAAGATCCCTCTGACCCTGTATCGAGCAGCCAATGCAACACCTCTGCTGGTCTCCATGGACAGAAGATCCCTCTGACCCTGTATGGAGCAGCCAGAGACACACCTCTACTGGTCTCCATGGACAGAAGATCCCTCTGAGCATGTATGGAGCAGCCAAAGTCACACCTCTGCTGGTCTCCATGGACAGAAGATCCCTCTGACCCTGTATGGAGCAGCCAAAGTCGCACCTCTGCTGGTCTCCATGGACAGAAGATCCTTCTGACCCTGTATGGAGCAGCCAAAGTCACACCTCTGCTGGTCTCCATGGACAGAAGATCCCTCTGACCCTGTATGGAGCACCCAAAGTCACACCTCTGCTGGTCTCCATTGACAGAAGATCCCTCTGACCCTGTATGGAACAGCCAAAGTCACACCTCTGCTGGTCTCCATGAACAGAAGATCCCGCTGAACCTGAATGGAGCAGCCAAAGTCGCAACTCTGCTGGTCCCCATGGACAGAAGATCCCGCTGACCCTGTATGAAGCAGCCAATGTCGCACCTCTGCTGGTCTCCATGGACAGACGATCCCTCTGACCCTGTATGGAGCAGCCAAAGTCGCACCTCTACTGATCCGTATAGACAGAAGATCCCTCTGACCCTGAATGGAGCAGCCAAAGTCACACCTCTTCTGGTCTCCATGGACAGAAGATCCCTCTGACCCTGCATGGAGCAGCCAAAGTTACACCTCTGCTGGTCTCCATGAAGAGAAGATCCCTCTGGCCCTGTATGGAGCAGTGAAAGTCACACCTCTGCTGGTCTCCATGGACAGAAGCTCCCTCTGACCCTGTATGGAGCAGCCAAAGTCGCACCTCTACTGATCCGTATAGACAGAAGATCCCTCTGACCCTGTATGGAGCAGACAAAGTCACACCTCTGCTGGTCTCCATGGATAGAAGATCCCTCTGCCCTTATAGGGACCGGACAAAGTCACACCTCTGCTGGTCTCTATGGACAGAAGATTCCTCTGCCCCTTGTAGGGACCGGCCAAAGTCACACCTCTGCTGTTCTCCATTGCCAGAAGATCCCTCTACCCCTGTATGGAGCAGCCACAGTCACACCTCTGCTGGTCTCCATGGACAGAAGAACCCTCTGACCCTGTATGGAGCACCCAAAGTCGCACCTCTGGTGTTCTCCATGGACAGAAGATCCCTCTGACCCTGTATGGAGCAGCCAAAGTCGCACCTCTGCTGGTCTCCATGGACAGAAGATCCCTCTGACCCTGTATGGAGCAGCCAAAGTCACACCGCAGCTGCTCTCCATGGACAGACGATCCCTCTGACCCTGTATGGAGCAGCCAAAGTCGCACCTCTGCTGGTCTCCATGGACAGAAGATCCCTCTGACCCTGTATGGATCAGCCAAAGTCACACCGCTGCTGGTCTCCATGGACAGATGATCCCTCTGACCCTGTATGGAGCAGCCAAAGTCACACCTCTGCTGATCTCCATGGACAGAAGTTCCCTCTGACCCTATATGGAGCAGCCAATGTCACACCTCTGCTGGTCTCCATGGACAAAAGATCCCTCTGACCCTGTATGGAGCAGCCAAAGTCACACCTCTGCTGGTCTCCATGGACAGAAGATCCCTCTGACTCTGTATGGAGCAGCCAAATTCACACCTCTGCTGGTCTCCATGGACAGAAGATCCCTCTGACGCTGTATGAAGTAGCCAAAGTCGCACCTCTACTGATCCGTATAGACAGAAGATCCCTCTGACCCTGTATGGAGCAGCCAAAGTCGCACCTCTACTGATCCGTATAGACAGAAGATCACTCTGACCCTGTATGGAGCAGCCAAAGTCACACCTCTGCTGGTCACCATGGACAGAAGATCCCTCTGACCCTGTATGGAGCAGCCAAAGTCACACCTCTGCTGGTCTCCATGGACAGAAATTCCCTCTGACCCTGTATGGAGCAGCCAAAGTCACACCATTGGTGGTCTCCATGGCAATAAGATCCCTCTGACCCTGTATGGAGCAGCCAAACTCGCACCTCTACTGATCCGTATAGACAGAAGATCCCTCTGACCCTGTATGGAGCAGCCAATGTCATACCTCTGCTGGTCTCCATGGACAGAAGATCCCTCTGACCCTGTATGGAGCAGCCAGAGACACACCTCTACTGCTCTCCATGGACAGAAGATCCCTCTGACCCTGTATGGAGCAGCCACAGTCACACCTCTGCTGGTCTCCATGGACAGAAGATCCCTCTGACCCTGTATGGAGCAGCCAAAGTCACACCTCTGCTGGTCTCCATGGACAGAAGATCCCTCTAACCCTGTATGGAGCAGCCACATTCACACCTATGCTGGTCTCCATGGACAGAAGATCCTTCTGACCCTGTATGGAGCAGCCAAAGTCACACCTCTGCTGGTCTCCATGGACAGAAGATCCCTCTGACCCTGTATGGAGCACCCAAAGTCACACCTCTGCTGGTCTCCATGGACAGAAGATCCCTCTGACCCTGTATGGAACAGCCAAAGTCACACCTCTGCTGGTCTCCATGAACAGAAGATCCCGCTGAACCTGAATGGAGCAGCCAAAGTCGCAACTCTGCTGGTCCCCATGGACAGAAGATCCCGCTGACCCTGTATGGAGCAGCCAAAGCAACACCTCTGCTGGTCTCCATGGACAGAAGATCCCTCTGACCCTGTATGGAGCAGCCAAAGTCGCACCTCTGCTGGTCTCCATGGACAGAAGATCCCGCTGACCCTGTATGGAGCAGCCAATGTTGCACCTCTGCTGGTCTCCATGGACAGACGATCCCTCTGACCCTGTATGGAGCAGCCAAAGTCGCACCTCTACTGATCCGTATAGACAGAAGATCCCTCTGACCCTGTATGGAGCAGCCAAAGTCACACCTCTGCGGGTCTCCATGGACAGAAGATCCCTCTGACCCTGTATGGAGCAGCCAAAGTCACACCTCTGCTGGTCTCCATGGACAGAAGATCCCTCTGACCCTGCATGGAGCAGCCAAAGTTACACCTCTGCTGGTCTCCATGAAGAAAAGATCCCTCTGGCCCTGTATGGAGCAGTGAAAGTCACACCTCTGCTGGTCTCCATGGACAGAAGATCCCTCTGACCCTGTATGGAGAAGCCAAAGTTGCACCTCTACTGATCCGTATAGACAGAAGATTCTTCTGACCCTGTATGGAGCAGCCAAAGTCACACCTCTGCTGGTCTCCATGGACAGAAGATCCCTCTGACCCTGTATGGAGCAGCCAAAGTCGTACCTCTACTGATCCGTATAGACAGAAGATCCCTCTGACCCTGTATCGAGCAGCCAATGTCACACCTCTGCTGGTCTCCATGGACAGAAGATCCCTCTGACCCTGTATGGAGCAGCCAAAGTCGCACCTCTGCTGGTCTCCATGGACAGAAGATCACGCTGACCCTGTATGAAGCAGCCAATGTCGCACCTCTGCTGGTCTCCATGGACAGACGATCCCTCTGGCCCTGTATGGAGCAGTGAAAGTCACACCTCTGCTGGTCTCCATGGACAGAAGATCCCTCTGACCCTGTATGGAGAAGCCAAAGTTGCACCTCTACTGATCCATATAGACAGAAGATTCTTCTGACCCTGTACGGAGCAGCCAAAGTCGCACTTCTGCTGGTCTCCATGGACAGAAGATCCCTCTGACCCTGTATGGAGCAGCCAAAGTCACACCTCTACTGATCCGTATAGACAGAAGATCCCTCTGACCCTGTATCGAGCAGCCAATGTCACACCTCTGCTGGTCTCCATGGACAGAAGATCCCTCTGAGCCTGTATGGAGCAGCCAGAGACACACCTCTACTGGTCTCCATGGACAGAAGATCCCTCTGAGCCTGTATGGAGCAGCCAAAGTCACACCTCTGCTGGTCTCCATGGACAGAAGATCCCTCTGACCCTGTATGGAGCAGCCAAAGTCGCACCTCTGCTGGTCTCCATGGACAGAAGATCCTTCTGACCCTGTATGGAGCAGCCAAAGTCACACCTCTGCTGGTCTCCATGGACAGAAGATCCCTCTGACCCTGTATGGAGCACCCAAAGTCACACCTCTGCTGGTCTCCATTGACAGAAGATCCCTCTGACCCTGTATGGAACAGCCAAAGTCACACCTCTGCTGGTCTCCATGAACAGAAGATCCCGCTGAACCTGAATGGAGCAGCCAAGGTCGCAACTCTGCTGGTCCCCATGGACAGAAGATCCCGCTGACCCTGTATGAAGCAGCCAATGTCGCACCTCTGCTGGTCTCCATGGACAGACGATCCCTCTGACCCTGTATGGAGCAGCCAAAGTCGCACCTCTACTGATCCGTATAGACAGAAGATCCCTCTGACCCTGTATGGAGCAGCCAAAGTCACACCTCTTCTGGTCTCCATGGACAGAAGATCCCTCTGACCCTGCATGGAGCAGCCAAAGTTACACCTCTGCTGGTCTCCATGAAGAGAAGATCCCTCTGGCCCTGTATGGAGCAGTGAAAGTCACACCTCTGCTGGTCTCCATGGACAGAAGCTCCCTTTGACCCTGTATGGAGAAGCCAAAGTTGCACCATTACTGATCTGTATAGACAGAAGATTCTTCTGACCCTGTATGGAGCAGCCAAAGTCGCACCTCTGCTGGTCTCCATGGACGGAAGATCCCTCTGACCCTGTTTGGAACAGCCAAAGTCACACCTCTGCTGGTCTCCATGGACAGAAGATCCCTCTGACCCTGTATGGAGCAGCCAAAGTCGCACCTCTGCTGGTCTCCATGGACAGAAGATCACGCTGACCCTGTATGAAGCAGCCAATGTCGCACCTCTGCTGGTCTCCATGGACAGAAGATCCCTCTGACCCTGTATGGAGCAGCCAATGTCACACCTCTGCTGGTCTCCATGGACAGAAGATCCCTCTGACCCTGTATGGAGCAGCCAGAGACACACCTCTACTGCTCTCCATGGACAGAAGATCCCTCTGACCCTGTATCGAGCAGCCAGAGACACACCTCTACTGGTCTCCATGGACAGAAGATCCCTCTGAGCCTGTATGGAGCAGCCAAAGTCACACCTCTGCTGGTCTCCATGGACGGAAGATCCCTCTGACCCTGTATGGAGCAGCCAAAGTCACACCTCTGCTGGTCTCCATGGACAGAAGATCCCTCTGACCCTGTATGGAGCAGCCAATGTCACACCTCTGCTGGTCTCCATGGACAGAAGATCCCTCTGACCCTGCATGGAGCAGCCAAAGTTACACCTCTGCTGGTCTCCATGAAGAGAAGATCCCTCTGGCCCTGTATGGAGCAGTGAAAGTCACACCTCTGCTGGTCTCCATGGACAGAAGCTCCCTCTGACCCTGTATGGAGAAGCCAAAGTTGCACCATTACTGATCCGTATAGACAGAAGATTCTTCTGACCCTGTATGGAGCAGCCAAAGTCGCACATCTGCTGGTCTCCATGGACAGAAGATCCCTCTGACCCTGTTTGGAGCAGCCAAAGTCACACCTCTGCTGGTCTCCATGGACAGAAGATCCCTCTGACCCTGTATGGAGCAGCCAAAGTCGCACCTCTACTGATCCGTAAAGACAGAAGATCCCTCTGACCCTGTATGGAGCAGCCAATGTCACACCTCTGCTGGTCTCCATGGTTAGAAGATCCCTCTGACCCTGTATAGAGCAGCCAGAGACACACCTCTACTGCTCTCCATGGACAGAAGATCCCTCTGAACCTGTATGGAGCAGCCAGAGACACACCTTTACTGGTCTCCATGGACAGAAGATCCCTCTGAGCCTGTATGGAGCAGCCAAAGTCACACCTCTGCTGGTCTCCATGGACAGAAGATCCCTCTGACCCTGCATGGAGCAGCCAAAGTTACACCTCTGCTGGTCTCCATGAAGAGAAGATCCCTCTGGCCCTGTATGGAGCAGTGAAAGTCACACCTCTGCTGGTCTCCATGGACAGAAGATCCCTCTGACCCTGTTTGGAGCAGCCAAAGTCACACCTCTACTGTTCTCCATGGACAGAAGATCCCTCTGACCCTGTATGGAGCAGCCAAAGTCGCACCTCTACTGATCCGTATAGATAGAAGATCCCTCTGACCCTGTATGGAGCAGCCAATGTCACACCTCTGCTGGTCTCCATGGACAGAAGATCCCTCTGACCCTGTATGGAGCAGCCAGAGACACACCTCTACTGCTCTCCATGGACAGAAGATCCCTCTGAACCTGTATGGAGCAGCCAGAGACACACCTTTACTGGTCTCCATGGACAGAAGATCCCTCTGACCCTGTATGGAGCAGCCAGAGACACACCTCTACTGCTCTCCATGGACAGAAGATCCCTCTGACCCTGTATGGAGCAGCCAAAGTCACACCTCTGCTGGTCTCCATGGACAGAAGATCCCTCTGACCCTGTATGGAGCAGCCAAAGTCACACCCATGCTGGTCTCCATGGACAGAAGATCCCTCTGACCCTGTATGGAGATTCGAAAGTCACACCTCTGCTGGTCTCCATGGATAGACGATCCCTCTGACCCTTTACGGAGCAGCCAAAGTCACACCTCTGCTGGTCTCCATGGACAGAAGATCCCTCTGACCCTGTATGGAGCAGCCAAAGTCACACCTATGCTGGTCTCCATGGACAGAAGATCCTTTTGACCCTGTATGGAGCAGTCAAAGTCACACCTCTGCTGGTCTCCATGGACAGAAGATCCCTCTGACCCTTTATGGAGCACCCAAAGTCACACCTCTGCTTGTCTCCATGGACAGAAGATCCCTCTGACCCTGTATGGAACAGCCAAAGTCACACCTCTGCTGGTCTCCATGAACAGAAGATCCCGCTGAACCTGAATGGAGCAGCCAAAGTCGCAACTCTGCTGGTCTCCATGGACAGAAGATCCCGCTGACCCTGTATGGAGCAGCCAAAGTAACACCTCTGCTGGTCTCCATGGACAGAAGATCCCTCTGACCCTGTATGGAGCAGCCAAAGTCGCACCTCTGCTGGTCTCCATGGACAGAAGATCCCGCTGACCCTGTATGGAGCAGCCAATGTCGCACCTCTGCTGGTCTCCATGGACAGACGATCCCTCTGACCCTGTATGGAGCAGCCAAAGTCGCACCTCTACTGATCCGTATAGACAGAAGATCCCTCTTACCCTGTATGGAGCAGCCAAAGTCACACCTCTGCTGGTCTCCATGGACAGAAGATCCCTCTGACCCTGTATGGAGCAGCCAAAGTCGCACCTCTGCTGGTCTCCATGGACAGAAGATCCCGCTGACCCTGTATGAAGCAGCCAATGTCGCACCTCTGCTGGTCTCCATGGACAGACGATCCCTCTGGCCCTGTATGGAGCAGTGAAAGTCACACCTCTGCTGGTCTCCATGGACAGGAGATCCCTCTGACCCTGTATGGAGAAGCCAAAGTTGCACCTCTACTGATCCGTATAGACAGAAGATTCTTCTGACCCTGTATGGAGCAGCCAAAGTCGCACTTCTGCTGGTCTCCATGGACAGAAGATCCCTCTGACCCTGTATGGAGCAGCCAAAGTCGCACCTCTGCTGGTCTCCATGGACAGAAGATCCCGCTGACCCTGTATGAAGCAGCCAATGTCGCACCTCTGCTGGTCTCCATGGACAGACGATCCCTCTGACCCTGTATGGAGCAGTGTGAGAAGTTGGCCTGATGTATGATGTCACTAGTTCTAGTGTACACCTTATATCAGTCCAAATACCCTTATGGTGATTGGTTGTAAAGTCAACCTTATAGACCAGCTATCCTAGTGGTAGCATGGACAAGAGCAGTCTTAGGCTAAACTCTGAATGGCATGTGAAGCCAGCTGTGATACCATATATAATCCCTTGAATACCAAATGAAAGGACACCACAACAGATATATATATAAAATAAAGTGTATTTATTCTAGTCAAACCCTCAGCACTCTTTATGAGATTAGAGGTAAGTACAACACAGTCTTATTTAAGCATACATTAAGTCACACAGGTAAGTAATACAGTTAGGCCCTAGGGGCCACGCAAACCATATACTAAGTAAGTGGTATAAGAACCACTGTCACGGAAATAGAATAGGCCTAGGCCTAGGGAATCGCTGGGGCTACACTACACTAGCGTTAGTTAGGAAGTGGGAGGCCCACGGGATTCGTGTGCAGAGTGGAAACACTCACGCGTAATGCGTAAAAGTCAATAGCAATAGTACAGTTTAGAAAACGGTAGATTTAGGACACTTCCGGAGTAGCTAGGAAGTTGAGACTTGAAAACTAGACACTAGGATAGTCACTATCCTGATGAGCACCGGAGTACCCAAGTTACCTAGCCCACAGGCTGCGGGTGCATAGGGGTGAAGATGCGTCGTTTTCGTCGTCGACTCCTATGGATGCCTGAAGAAAGATGCTGACAGGCAGTCAGTGAAGAGTGTCCGGTGGATCCCAAGGCTGGGATCAAGAAGAGAAGAAACCTGCAAGCAGAAGGGACAGAGTCAAGGTCACTAGCCAGTGACCACGTGGAACCAGGAAGGAACCAGGCGATGTCGTGAGGATTGCAGGTGAAGGTGAAGCTTGTCGCTGCAGCCAGGAGGACCAGGAAGCGTCGAGGACGACCAGGACCAGGAGGCGAGCTGTCCCACGAAGGCTCTTGCTGTCGGCGGCGTCGAAGTTGGACTAGGACTCACCAAGCCTTGGCAAGCGGAACCCACGAAGAACGGAGGACTTGCTTCTGGTGCAGACCAGGAAGGTCTGGGGTGCTTATTTTTTGCAGAGAAGCGGGAGCCAGTCTGGAGGAGCCAAACCAGCGCAGAAGATTTCAGGGTGCGTCGTCACAAAGGCCACTAGCCAGCGGGCAAGCAACCGGACAGACGCGGCAAGCAGGAAAATGCAGAAGGGCCCCACGCAGGACTCGTGGAGTGTGGGGGGCTGATCTTCGGTGCAGATGGTGCTTGGGGTTGGGGCTTCTCAATCCCCGGTGCACAACTTCGAGGGTACCTCAGAAGCTGCGCTTTAAGTTACTAGCCACTTTTTCCAGGTAGCCGGTCCCACGTCGCTCGTCGCCTCCACGGATCTCAGCTTTGCTGTCGATGTGGATCAGGGTCGGAGAAGTCTGGAAGTCAAGGCTCTGGTCGGGCTCTGCAGTCGGTTCCTCGTAGAACGTGGGCAAAGCAAAGGGTAGTCTCTTGATGGTGCCTGTTTGCACAGGGTAGCCACTCCTTGGCTACAAGGGAGATTCTTCAGTCTTCTTCTTTCGTCGAATGTCGAAGGTCCAGAGTTTCTGTTCAGTTTTGCAGGTTCAGGATAATCTAAAGTCTTGAGGCCCAACTCCCACTCTTATACTAATCTGGGGGGCTGGGATACCTGCTAGGTCACGCCTTATGGGTGGGACCTGGGAGGGGGTGGTTACACCCACTTCCCTTTGTCCAGTTTCGCGCCAGAGCTGGGGCTGGAGTGCCCCAGCGCCGGTTTGAACTGGACTATGCAAGGAACACCTTGTGTGCCCCAGGCATGTCTCATTCCTTTCAGCCCACCCTGCCCCAATACACTAAAGGCTGTCTGGGGAGGTGCTAGCACCTCCCCAAGCAGGAAACCTATTGTCCAGGCCTCCCTGGCTGGGATCACTCCCAGCTGCAGGAGGTCAGACTTGTGTCGTGGCAGCAGCATCCATTTTGTGATGCTGAGTCTTTGGTCAGAGGCTAACAGTTGAAGTATGATTTTAACATGTCTTTCCCTCTAGAAGGGGGAATAATATTCTCATGTCCAGAAATGGCATGGGGGTATTATTCCACAGTGTTAGACACCTTACACGACATGTTTCGATAAAGCCAAACCATAGTTACCATAACCGTCTAAGATTATAAGGCACTTTAAGAGTATATGGTAGGCTATATCATAGAACAGCTATAAGGACAAGGTTCCGAAAGCTGCAGACAGGCTCAGCTCATGCTAGAGCACCATCTCACATGTTACCAAGCACTCTGCCTCCAGGATTGTTAAGGCCTGCCATAGGAGTGACTGATAGGTACACATGTGTCTATATGTAAGTTAGGTATAGGAATACTACACCTAAGCAAGGGGTGATTACACGACCTTGCCCCAGCTGAGTGATCAGCCAGTTGTGTCAAAATGGAAGGCCAGGCCAGGGGTGGCATAATACATGCTGCAGCCCCTGGTAGGCCTAGGGTACACCTATGCCCTGGGTACCTAGGGTACACTGTACAGGGGCCAATAAGGTGATCCTATCCAAATGGGTTATGCACCTAAAGTACATAGTATTAATTTAGAGAGAGAACAGCAGGGCTGTGGGTCTGATTAGCAGGCCCACAGCCACATCTAAGTCGAAAACCAGTAAAGCAAAAGCAAAAAGTGGGGGTGAACATAGAAAGCAGACCCTACTCTCCTACACAACCCCCCCCCCAAACTTAGGGACATTAAACTAACCTTGACCAGTTGAGTCTTCATGTTCTAAGTGGAAATATCTGGAGAGTCCATCTGCATTGGCATGGTCAGTCCCAGGTCTATGTTCCACTGTGAAGTCCATCCTCTGTAGGGAAATGGACCACCTAAGAAGTTTGGGATTTTCACCCTTCATCTGATTTAGCCACAAGAGGGGCTTATGGTCTGTCTGAATCTTGAAGTGAGTGCCAAACAAGTATGGCCTCAGCTTCTTCAGGGCCCAAACCACAGCAAAGGCCTCCCTCTCAATAGCTGACCAACGTTTCTCTCTAGGGGTCAGCCTTCTACTTATAAAAGCAATGGGCTGGTCTTGACCATCTACATTCAGTTGTGAAAGAACAGCTCCCACACCTAACTCAGAAGCATCTGTCTGGACAATGAACTCTTTGGAGTAGTCTGGACTTTTCAGAATAGGTGCACTGCACATGGCCTGCTTCAGGTCATCAAATGCTTTTTGACAGCTTACTGTCCACTGAACTTTCTTTGGCATCTTCTTGGAGGTCAAGTCATTAAGTGGTGTCACTATGGACCCATAGTTCTTAACAAACTTTCTGTAGTACCCAGTCAGGCCCAAGAAAGCTCTGACCTGAGTCTGGGTAGTTGGAGGAGCCCAGTCCTTTATGGTCTGGATCTTGCTCTCCAGTGGTTGAACCTGACCCCCACCAACTAGGTGGCCCAGGTATACAACCTTGCTCTGCCCTATCTGGCACTTAGTGGCCTTGATAGTGAGGCCTGCCTTTTGCAGGGCCTCTAAAACATTCCTCAGGTGGACCAGGTGATCCTCCCAGGTGGAGCTAAAGACAGCAATATCATCAAGATAAGCTGCACAATAATCATCCAACCCAGTAAGGACTTGATTCACCAACCTTTGGAAAGTGGCAGGTGCATTCTTCAAACCAAAGGGCATTACCACAAATTGATAATGTCCTCCTGGGGTCGAGAAAGCAGTTTTGGCCTTTGCACTCTCAGCTAGTCTGATTTGCCAGTAGCCTGCTGTTAGGTCAAATGTGCTCAAAAACTTAGCAGCTGCCAGTCTGTCAATGAGCTCATCTGCCCTAGGTATTGGGTGGGCATCTGTCCTAGTGACAGCATTGAGACCTCTGTAATCCACGCAAAACCTCATCTCTCTCTTACCATCTTGGGTGTGAGGTTTTGGCACAAGAACTACAGGACTAGCCCAAGGGCTCTCTGAAGGTTCAATGACTCCCAGCTCCAACATCTTTTGTACCTCAACTTTTATGCAGTCCCTGACATGGTCAGGTTGCCTGTAGATTTTACTCTTCACAGGCAGACTGTCACCAGTGTCCACCGCATGGGTGCACCAGTTTGTCTGACTTGGGGTCAGAGAGAACATATGTCTGTAGGATTGCAGAACCTGTCTGCAGTCCTGTTGCTGATGGACAGTGAGGCTGTCAGAAAAGACCACACCATCAACTGAGCCATCATCAGGGTTCTGAGTCAACAGGTCTGGGAGAGGGTCACTCTCTTCCTCCTGCCCCTCATCTGTAGCCATGAGTAGCCCCATGTCTGCCCTGTCAACATATGCCTTCAATCTGTTGACATGAAGCACCCTGTGGGGGCTTCTGGGAGTCCCAAGGTCCACCAAGTAGGTGACTTCTCCCTTTTTCTCAACAATAGTGTGGGGTCCAGACCATTTGTCTTGGAGTGCTGCTGGGGCCACTGGCTCCAACACCCACACTTTCTGTCCTGGCTGGTAAACAGTCAGTACAGCCTTTTGGTCATGCCAAGCTTTTTGGAGTTCTTGGCTTGCCTCAAGGTTTTTAGAAGCCTTCTTCATATACTCTGCCATCCTGGAGCGGAGACCAAGTACATAATCCACTATGTCTAGTTTGGGTTGTCTGAGAGGTCTCTCCCATCCTTCCTTCACCAAACACAGGGGTCCTCTTACAGGATGCCCAAACAAAAGCTCAAAAGGGCTGTAGCCAACCCCCTTTTGTGGGACCTCTCTGTAAGCAAACAGAAGGCAGGGTAAAAGGATGTCCCATCTTCGCCTAAGCTTGTCTGGTAATCCTTTTATCATTCCCTTTAGGGTCTTGTTGAATCTCTCAACAAGCCCATTGCACTGTGGGTGATAGGGTGTGGTGAACTTATAGTTAACACCACACTCCTTCCACATTGCAGTCAAGTATCCTGACATGAAGTTGGTACCTCTGTCAGAAATGACCTCCTTTGGAAAGCCCACTCTGGAGAATACTCCAAGCAGGGCCCTTGCCACAACAGGAGCTGTTGTGGTCCTCAGGGGAATTGCTTCTGGGTACCTGGTGGCATGGTCCACTATCACCAGTATGAATCTGTGCCCAGATGCTGTTTGTGGGTCCATTGGTCCTACAATATCTATGCCCACTCTTTCAAAGGGGACCCCCACCACAGGTAGTGGTATGAGGGGGGCCTTTGTGGTGCCACCTGATTTGCCACTGGCTTGGCAGGTGACACAGGAGCGACAAAACTCCTTAGTATCTTCTGACATATGGGGCCAGTGAAAGTGAGGGACAAGCCTGTCCCAAGTCTTGTTCTGGCCTAGATGTCCTGCAAGGGGAATATCATGGGCCAAGGTGAGAAGGAAGCCTCTGAACTTCAGTGGTATGACCAACCTCCTGGATGCACCAGGCTTGGGGTCTCTAGCCTCTGAATACAGTAGCCCTTCATCCCAATACACTCTATGGGTACCTTGAGCATTCCCTGCAGCCTCAGCAGCAGCCAGCTGTCTGAGGGGTTCAAGAGAGGGGCAGTCTAATTGAGCCTGCCTCAGATCTGCCCTCGAAGGCCCCCCTGTCCCAAGAAACTCAACCTGATCAGGTTCAAGTTCTTCTAGGACAGTTCCTTCAGGGCTCTCAGAATCATCCTCCTGGGAGGGCTGATCCACCACCTGAGGCAAGGGGGAAGGCACAGCCTTAACCCTACTGCTCTTTCTCTTGGGTTGTGACTGGTCCATAGTTTCAGGATCCAGCACTTGTTCAGTGGTGCACTTTTTGGCCTGTGACCTGGTCACAGCAAGGACATGTGCATCTATCCCCAGCATTTCTGCATGGGTCCTATACTCCACTTCAGACCAAACTGAAGTTTCAAGATCATTGCCCAGTAAACACTCTACAGGAAGGTCTGAACTAACAACAACTTTCTTGAGGCCAGTTACCCCTCCCCAGGAGAAGTTAACAATAGCCACACTATGGGAGGTAGTGGCATTGCTAGCGTTGGTCACTAGGTAATTCTCACCTAGTATGATCTGTCCAGGGTCCACAAAAGCAGGTGTCACCATTGTGACACTAGCTCCAGTGTCCCTGTAGGCCTGAGCCGTTCTTTGGTTGATAAAAGGAGTCTGTCTGTACTTGCCCAGGTTACTGGGGCCTACAGTAGAGGACAAAGCTAAGTCCCCATCACAGATCAGAACAGCCTGAGTAGGTACTCTGACTAGGCCAGAATCCTCCTCAGTTCCCAGGGTTAACCCTACTACACCCTTTTGCTGGGAACCACCACTTACAGCTGAACTAGGGGGTACAGTTGCCTTAGGGGCAATGGTGGCTGGGGGCTTATCCTTTTTGGTGCACTCACTAAACCAATGTGAGTTGGACTTACAATAGTTGCACCATGGTTTCTTTTGGCCATCTTTCTTTTTATCCTTTTTGGGACCACCCTCCCCCTGAGCCTTTTGGGGGCCTGGTGAAGACTTCTGGTCTTTTTGTTTCTGCTCATTACCCTTCTGGTCTGCCTTTTTCTGATCACCGCCCTGGTTCTGGTTTTTCTGCTTAACTCTAGTCCTGACCCATCTATCTGCCTTCTTTCCCAATTCTTGGGGAGAAGTCAGATCAGAATCAATCAGGTGTTGATGCAATAGCTGGTTTTGACAGTTGTTAAGTATTTGCTCTCTCATGATCAAATTATACAATCCTGTATAGTCCTTAACCTTACTTCCCATTAGCCAGCCTTCCAGAGCCTTAGTGGCACAATCTACAAAGTCAGTCCAGTCCTGAGTCTGTGTCTTCTGGGTATCCCTGAACAACAACCTGTATTGTTCAGTGGTTAGGCCAAACCCATCAATCAGAGCACTCTTCAGGACAGTGTAATTATCTGCATCCTCATCACTAACTGTGAGGAGCTTGTCTCTGCCTTTCTCAGAGAAGGAGAGCCACAAGATAGCTGCCCACTGACTTTGGGGTACCTGCTGTACTTTGCAAGCTCTCTCCAAAGCAGTTATCCATTTGTGGATGTCATCCCCACACTTGTAGGGAGGGACAATCTTGCTCAGGTTTCTATTATCATAGTGCCTGTCTCTATCCTTAGGGATATTGCTGCCACCAGTGGGTTCTGACCCACTCAACTTTTGTTCTCTAGCCAGAGCAAGCTTCTCTTTGGCAAGGGCAAGTTCTTCCCTCTGAATCCTCAGATTAGCTTCCCTCATTCTGGCTTCATGCTCCTTTCTCTCAGGGGAAGTCATTCCCCTGTGAGAGGAAGCATTAGAGATGTTAGAGACATGGGAGTGGATGGATTCCCTTGAAGGGGATCTGTCCCTCCTGCTTCTCTGTGTAAGCCTACTTGGGGGTGTGTAAGGGGGGATCCCATGCAAACTCCCATGTAAGCTTAGGTTAGCCTGGCTAAGTCTTCCTACTTGGCCCTGGCTGTCTACCTCTTCATCTGAAGTCTCCTCTGACTCCTCTGTGGTGGGTAGACCCTCCTCTGTACCTAGGGTACCTGCCTGAGATGCCCTAAGAATGTCATACTCCTCTAGGAGTTGTCTTAACTGAAGGAGGGTAGGGTTTGCACCCTGTTTTATTCCTCTGGAGGTACACAAGTGTCTCATCTCCTGGAATGTTAAGGTATCATATCTAGAGGGGGTCTTTTGCAGACCTGATCCTCCTGAGAGAGCATCTACTTGATCTCCTCTCAGAGACATGATCTAGTGAGGGTGTGGTGTGTGCACCTACCTACACTAGTTGTATCTATTAAACCTCTCTAGTAGTTGTAGTCAGGGTGTGTTACTCCCTTCAACCTACAACTACAAAGTCCAGTAGGACTTAAGTATTATAATCTATGTTATATGTACCTAGACAATATCTGTGTGATCTTTCAATTTAGTATCTCAAGATTACAATGGTATTACAACAGCAAGCTCAGATCCCAACCGCTGCTCACCAATGTGAGAAGTTGGCCTGATGTATGATGTCACTAGTTCTAGTGTACACCTTATATCAGTCCAAATACCCTTATGGTGATTGGTTGTAAAGTCAACCTTATAGACCAGCTATCCTAGTGGTAGCATGGACAAGAGCAGTCTTAGGCTAAACTCTGAATGGCATGTGAAGCCAGCTGTGATACCATATATAATCCCTTGAATACCAAATGAAAGGACACCACAACAGATATATATATAAAATAAAGTGTATTTATTCTAGTCAAACCCTCAGCACTCTTTATGAGATTAGAGGTAAGTACAACACAGTCTTATTTAAGCATACATTAAGTCACACAGGTAAGTAATACAGTTAGGCCCTAGGGGCCACGCAAACCATATACTAAGTAAGTGGTATAAAAACCACTGTCACGGAAATAGAATAGGCCTAGGCCTAGGGAATCGCTGGGGCTACACTACACTAGCGTTAGTTAGGAAGTGGGAGGCCCACGGGATTCGTGTGCAGAGTGGAAACACTCACGCGTAATGCGTAAAAGTCAATAGCAATAGTACAGTTTAGAAAACGGTAGATTTAGGACACTTCCGGAGTAGCTAGGAAGTTGAGACTTGAAAAGTAGACACTAGGATAGTCACTATCCTGATGAGCACCGGAGTACCCAAGTTACCTAGCCCACAGGCTGCGGGTGCATAGGGGTGAAGATGCGTCGTTTTCGTCGTCGACTCCTATGGATGCCTGAAGAAAGATGCTGACAGGCAGTCAGTGAAGAGTGTCCGGTGGATCCCAAGGCTGGGATCAAGAAGAGAAGAAACCTGCAAGCAGAAGGGACAGAGTCAAGGTCACTAGCCAGTGACCACGTGGAACCAGGAAGGAACCAGGCGATGTCGTGAGGATTGCAGGTGAAGGTGAAGCTTGTCGCAGCCAGGAGGACCAGGAAGCGTCGAGGACGACCAGGACCAGGAGGCGAGCTGTCCCACGAAGGCTCTTGCTGTCGGCGGCGTCGAAGTTGGACTAGGACTCACCAAGCCTTGGCAAGCGGAACCCACGAAGAACGGAGGACTTGCTTCTGGTGCAGACCAGGAAGGTCTGGGGTGCTTCTTCTTTGCAGAGAAGCGGGAGCCAGTCTGGAGGAGCCAAACCAGCGCAGAAGATTTCAGGGTGCGTCGTCACAAAGGCCACTAGCCAGTGGGCAAGCAACCGGACAGACGCGGCAAGCAGGAAAATGCAGAAGGGCCCCACGCAGGACTCGTGGAGTGTGGGGGGCTGATCTTCGGTGCAGATGGTGCTTGGGGTTGGGGCTTCTCAATCCCCGGTGCACAACTTCGAGGGTACCTCAGAAGCTGCGCTTTAAGTTACTAGCCACTTTTTCCAGGTAGCTGGTCCCACGTCGCTCGTCGCCTCCACGGATCTCAGCTTTGCTGTCGATGTGGATCAGGGTCGGAGAAGTCTGGAAGTCAAGGCTCTGGTCGGGCTCTGCAGTCGGTTCTTCGTAGAACGTGGGCAAAGCAAAGGGTAGTCTCTTGATGGTGCCTGTTTGCACAGGGTAGCCACTCCTTGGCTACAAGGGAGATTCTTCAGTCTTCTTCTTTCGTTGAATGTCGAAGGTCCAGAGTTTCTGTTCAGTTTTGCAGGTTCAGGATAATCTAAAGTCTTGAGGCCCAACTCCCACTCTTATACTAATCTGGGGGGCTGGGATACCTGCTAGGTCACGCCTTATGGGTGGGACCTGGGAGGGGGTGGTTACACCCACTTCCCTTTGTCCAGTTTCGCGCCAGAGCTGGGGCTGGAGTGCCCCAGCGCCGGTTTGAACTGGACTATGCAAGCAACACCTTGTGTGCCCCAGGCATGTCTCATTCCTTTCAGCCCACCCTGCCCCAATACACTAAAGGCTGTCTGGGGAGGTGCTAGCACCTCCCCAAGCAGGAAACCTATTGTCCAGGCCTCCCTGGCTGGGATCACTCCCAGCTGCAGGAGGTCAGACTTGTGTCGTGGCAGCAGCATCCATTTTGTGATGCTGAGGCTTTGGTCAGAGGCTAACAGTTGAAGTATGATTTTAACATGTCTTTCCCTCTAGAAGGGGGGAATAATATTCTCATATCCAGAAATGGCATGGGGGTATTATTCCACAGTGTTAGACACCTTACACGACATGTTTCGATAAAGCCAAACCATAGTTACCATAACCGTCTAAGATTATAAGGCACTTTAAGAGTATATGGTAGGCTATATCATAGAACAGCTATAAGGACAAGGTTCCGAAAGCTGCAGACAGGCTCAGCTCATGCTAGAGCACCATCTCACATGTTACCAAGCACTCTGCCTCCAGGATTGTTAAGGCCTGCCATAGGATTGACTGATAGGTACACATGTGTCTATATGTAAGTTAGGTATAGGAATACTACACCTAAGCAAGGGGTGATTACACGACCTTGCCCCAGCTGAGTGATCAGCCAGTTGTGTCAAAATGGAAGGCCAGGCCAGGGGTGGCATAATACATGCTGCAGCCCCCTGGTAGGCCTAGGGTACACCTATGCCCTGGGTACCTAGGGTACACTGTACAGGGGCCAATAAGGTGATCCTATCCAAATGGGTTATGCACCTAAAGTACATAGTATTAATTTAGAGAGAGAACAGCAGGGCTGTGGGTCTGATTAGCAGGCCCACAGCCACATCTAAGAAAACCAGTAAAGCAAAAGCAAAAAGTGGGGGTGAACATAGAAAGCAGACGCTACTCTCCTACAAGCAGCCAAAGTCGCACCTCTACTGATCCGTATAGACAGAAGATCCCTCTGACCCTGTATGGAGCAGCCAAAGTCACACCTCTGCTGGTCTCCACGGACAGAAGATCCCTCTGACCCTGCATGGAGCAGCCAAAGTTACACCTCTGCTGGTCTCCATGAAGAGAAGATCCCTCTGGCCCTGTATGGAGCAGTGAAAGTCACACCTCTGCTGGTCTCCATGTACAGAAGCTCCCTCTGACCCTGTATGGAGCAGCCAAAGTCGCACCTCTACTGATCCGTATAGACAGAAGATCCCTCTGACCCTGTATGAAGCAGCCAAAGTTGCACCTCTGCTGGTCTCCATGGACAGAAGATCCCTCTGACCCTGTTTGGAGCAGCCAAAGTCGCACCTCTGCTCGTCTCCATGGACAGAAGAACTCTCTGCCCTTGTAGAGACCGGCCAAAATCAAACCTCTACTGATCCGTATAGACAGAAGATCCCTCTGACCCTGTATGGAGCAGCCAAAGCCGCACTTCTGCTGGTCTCCATGGACAGAAGATCCCTCTGACCCTGTATGGAGCAGCCAAAGTCCCACCTCTGCTCGTCTCCATGGACAGAAGAACTCTCTGCCCGTGTAGAGACCGGCCAAAATCACACCTCTGCTGGTCTCCATGGACAGAAGATCCCTTTGACCCTGTATGGAGCAGCCAAAGTCACACCTGTGCTGGTCTCCATGGACAGAAGATCCTTCTGACCCTGTATAGAGCAGTCAAAGTCACACCTCTGCTGGTCTCCATGGACAGAAGATCCCTCTGAGCCTGTATGGAGCATCCAAAGTCACACCTCTGCTGGTCTCCATGGACAGAAGATCCCTCTGACCCTGTATGGAACAGCCAAAGTCACACCTCTGCTGGTCTCCATGAACAGAAGATCCCACTGAACCTGAATGGAGCAGCCAAAGTCGCAACTCTGCTGGTCTCCATGGACAGAAGATCCCGCTGACCCTGTATGGAGCAGCCAAAGTAACACCTCTGCTGGTCTCCATGGACAGAAGATCCCTCTGACCCTGTATGGAGCAGCCAAAGTCGCACCTCTGCTGGTCTCCATGGACAGAAGATCCCGCTGACCCTGTATGGAGCAGCCAATGTCGCACCTCTGCTGGTCTCCATGGACAGACGATCCCTCTGACCCTGTATGGAGCAGCCAAAGTCGCACCTCTACTGATCCGTATAGACAGAAGATCCCTCTGACCCTGTATGGAGCAGCCAAAGTCACACCTCTGATGGTCTCCATGGACAGAAGATCCCTCTGACCCTGTATGGAGCAGCCAAAGCCGCACCTCTGCTGGTCTCCATGGACAGAAGATCCCGCTGACCCTGTATGAAGCAGCCAATGTCGCACCTCTGCTGGTCTCCATGGACAGACGATCCCTCTGGCCCTGTATGGAGCATTGAAAGTCACACCTCTGCTGGTTTCCATGGACAGAAGATCCCTCTGACCCTGTATGGAGAAGCCAAAGTTGCACCTCTACTGATCCGTATAGACAGAAGATTCTTCTGACCCTGTATGGAGCAGCCAAAGTCGCACTTCTGCTGGTCTCCATGGACAGAAGATCCCTCTGACCCTGTATGGAGCAGCCAAAGTCGCACCTCTACTGATCCGTATAGACAGAAGATCCCTCTGACCCTGTATCGAGCAGCCAATGTCACACCTCTGCTGGTCTCCATGGACAGAAGATCCCTCTGACCCTGTGTGGAGCAGCCAGAGACACACCTCTACTGGTCTCCATGGACAAAAGATCCCTCTGAGCCTGTATGGAGCAGCCAAAGTCACACCTCTGCTGGTCTCCATGGACAGAAGATCCCTCTGACCCTGTATGGAGCAGCCAAAGTCGCACCTCTGCTGGTCTCCATGGACAGAAGATCCCGCTGACCCTGTATTAAGCAGCCAATGTCGCACCTCTGCTGGTCTCCATGGACAGACGATCCCTCTGACCCTGTATGGAGCAGCCAAAGTCGCACCTCTACTGATCCGTATAGACAGAAGATCCCTCTGACCCTGTATGGAGCAGCCAAAGTCACACCTCTGCTGGTCTCCATGGACAGAAGATCCCTCTGACCCTGCATGGAGCAGCCAAAGTTACACCTCTGCTGGTCTCCATGAAGAGAAGATCCCTCTGGCCCTGTATGGAGCACTGAAAGTCACACCTCTGCTGGTCTCCATGGACAGAAGCTCCCTCTGACCCTGTATGGAGAAGCCAAAGTTGCACCTCTACTGATCCGTATAGACAGAAGATTCTTCTGACCCTGTATGGAGCAGCCAAAGTCGCACCACTGCTGGTCTCCATGGACAGAAGATCCCTCTGACCCTGTTTGGAGCAGCCAAAGTCACACCTCTGCTGGTCTCCATGGACAGAAGATCCCTCTGACCCTGTATGGAGCAGCCAAAGTCGCACCTCTACTGATCCGTATAGACAGAAGATCCCTCTGACCCTGTATCGAGCAGCCAATGTCACACCTCTGCTGGTCTCCATGGACAGAAGATCCCTCTGACCCTGTATGGAGCAGCCAGAGACACACCTCTACTGGTCTCCATGGACAGAAGATTCCTCTGAGCCTGTATGGAGCAGCCAAAGTCACACCTCTGCTGGTCTCCATGGACAGAAGATCCCTCTGACCCTGTATGGAGCAGCCAAAGTCACACCTATGCTGGTCTCCATAGACAGAAGATCGCTCTGACCCTGTATGGAGATTCCAAAGTCACACCTCTGCTGGTCTCCATGGACCGAAGATCCCTCTGACCCTGTATGGAGCAGCCAAAGTCACACCTATGCTGGTCTCCATGGACAGAAGATCCTTCTGACCCTGTATGGAGCAGCCAAAGTCACACCTCTGCTGGTCTCCATGGACAGAAGATCCCTCTGACCCTGTATGGAGCACCCAAAGTCGCAACTCTGTTGGTCTCCATGGACAGAAGATCCCTCTGACCCTGTATGGAACAGCCAAAGTCACACCTCTGCTGGTCTCCATGGACAGAAGATCCCGCTGACCCTGAATGGAGCAGCCAAAGTCGCACCTCTGCTGATCTCCATGGACAGAATATCCCGCTGACCCTGTATGGAGCAGCCAAAGTCACACCTCTGCTGGTCTCCATGGACAGAAGATCTCTCTGACCCTGTATGGAGCAGCCAAAGTCGCACCTCTGCTGGTCTCCATGGACAGAAGATCCCTCTGACCCTGTATGGAGCAGCCAATGTCACACCTATGCTGGTCTCCATGGACAGAAGATCCTTCTGACCCTGTATGGAGCAGCCAAAGTCACACCTCTGCTGGTCTCCATGGACAGAAGATCCCTCTGACCCTGTATGGAGCACCCAAAGTCGCACCTCTGCTGGTCTCCATGGACAGAAGATCCCTCTGACCCTGTATGGAACAGCCAAAGTCACACCTCTGCCGGTCTCCATGGACAGAAGATCCCGCTGACCCTGAATAGAGCAGCCAAAGTCGCACCTCTGCTGATCTCCATGGACAGAAAATCCCGCTGACCCTGTATGGAGCAGCCAAAGTCACACCTCTGCTGGTCTCCATGGACAGAAGATCCCTCTGACCCTGTATGGAGCAGCCAAAGTCGCACCTCTGCTGGTCTCCATGGACAGAAGATCCCGCTGACCCTGTATGGAGCAGCCAATGTCGCACCTCTGCTGGTCTCCATGGACAGACGATCCCTCTGACCCTGTATGGAGCAGCCAAAGTCGCACCTCTAATGAGCCGTATAGACAGAAGATCCCTCTGACCCTGTATGAAGCAGCCAAAGTTGCATCTCTGCTGGTCTCCATGGACAGAAGATCACTCTGACCCTGTTTGGAGCAGCCAAAGTCACACCTTTGCTGGTCTCCATGGACAGAAGATCCCTCTGACCCTGTATGGAGCAGCCAAAGTCGCACCTCTACTGATCCGTATAGACAGAAGATCCCTCTGACCCTGTATGGAGTAGCCAACGCCGCACTTCTGCTGGTCTCCATGGACAGAAGATCCCTCTGACCCTGTATGGAGCAGCCAAAGTCGCACCTCTGCTCGTCTCCATGGACAGAAGAACTCTCTGCCCTTGTAGAGACCGGTCAAAGTCACACCTCTGCTGGTCTCCATGGACAGAAGATCCATTTGACCCTGTATGGAGCAGCCAAAGTCGCACCTCTACTGATCCGTATAGACAGATGATCCCTTTGCCCTTGTAGGGACCGGCCAAAGTCACACCTCTGCTGGTCTCCATGGACAGAAGATCCCTCTGCCCTTGTAGGGACCGGCCAAAGTAATACCTCTGCTTTTCTCCATGGACAGAAGATCCCTCTGCCCTTGTAGGGACCGGCCAAAGTCACACCTCTGCTGGTCTACATGGACAGAAGATCCCTCTGCCCTTGTAGGGAATGGCCTAAGTCACACCTCTGCTGGTCTCCATGGACAGAAGATCCCTCTGACCCTGTATGGAGCAGCCAAAGTCGCACCTCTACTGATCCGTATAGACAGAAGATCCCTCTGACCCTGTATGGAGCAGCCAACGCCGCACTTCTGCTGGTCTCCATGGACAGAAGATCCCTCTGACCCTGTATGGAGCAGCCAAAGTCGCACCTCTGCTGGTCTACATGGACAGAAGATCCCTCTGCCCTTGTAGGGAACGGCCTAAGTCACACCTCTGTTGGTCTCCATGGACAGAAGATCCCTCTGACCCTGTATGGAGCAGCCAAAGTCGCACCTCTACTGATCCTTATAGACAGAAGATCCCTCTGACCCTGTATCGAGCAGCCAATGTCACACCTCTGCTGGTCTCCATGGACAGAAGATCCCTCTGACCCTGTGTGGAGCAGCCAGAGACACACCTCTACTGGTCTCCATGGACAGAAGATCCCTCTGAGCCTGTATGGAGCAGCCAAAGTCACACCTCTGCTGGTCTCCATGGACAGAAGATCCCTCTGACCCTGTATGGAGCAGCCAAAGTCGCACCTCTGCTGGTCTCCATGGACAGAAGATCCCGCTGACCCTGTATGAAGCAGCCAATGTCGCACCTCTGCTGGTCTCCATGGACAGACGATCCCTCTGACCCTGTATGGAGCAGCCAAAGTCGCACCTCTACTGATCCGTATAGACAGAAGATCCCTCTGACCCTGTATGGAGCAGCCAAAGTCACACCTCTGCTGGTCTCCATGGACAGAAGATCCCTCTGACCCTGCATGGAGCAGCCAAAGTTACACCTCTGCTGGTCTCCATGAAGAGAAGATCCCTCTGGCCCTGTATGGAGCAGTGAAAGTCACACCTCTGCTGGTCTCCATGGACAGAAGCTCCCTCTGACCCTGTATGGAGAAGCCAAAGTTGCACCTCTACTGATCCATATAGACAGAAGATTCTTCTGACCCTGTATGGAGCAGCCAAAGTCGCACCACTGCTGGTCTCCATGGACAGAAGATCCCTCTGACCCTGTATGGAGCAGCCAAAGTCGCACCTCTACTGATCCGTTTAGACAGAAGATCCCTCTGACCCTGTATCGAGCAGCCAATGTCACACCTCTGCTGGTCTCCATGGACAGAAGATCCCTCTGACCCTGTATGGAGCAGCCAGAGACACACCTCTACTGGTCACCATGGACAGAAGATTCCTCTGAGCCTGTATGGAGCAGCCAAAGTCACACCTCTGCTGGTCTCCATGGACAGAAGATCCCTCTGACCCTGTATGGAGCAGCCAAAGTCACACCTATGCTGGTCTCCATGGACAGAAGATCCCTCTGACCCTGTATGGAGATTCCAAAGTCACACCTCTGCTGGTCTCCATGGACAGAAGATCCCTCTGACCCTGTATGGAGCAGCCAAAGTCACACCTATGCTGGTCTCCATGGACAGAAGATCCTTCTGACCCTGTATGGAGCAGCCAAAGTCACACCTCTGCTGGTCTCCATGGACAGAACATCCCTCTGACCCTGTATGGAGCACCCAAAGTCGCAACTCTGTTGGTCTCCATGGACAGAAGATCCCTCTGACCCTGTATGGAACAGCCAAAGTCACACCTCTGCTGGTCTCCATGGACAGAAGATCCCGCTGACCCTGAATGGAGCAGCCAAAGTCGCACCTCTGCTGATCTCCATGGACAGAATATCCCGCTGACCCTGTATGGAGCAGCCAAAGTCACACCTCTGCTGGTCTCCATGGACAGAAGATCTCTCTGACCCTGTATGGAGCAGCCAAAGTCGCACCTCTGCTGGTCTCCATGGACAGAAGATCCCTCTGACCCTGTATGGAGCAGCCAAAGTCACACCTATGCTCGTCTCCATGGACAGAAGATCCTTCTGACCATGTATGGAGCAGCCAAAGTCACACCTCTGCTGGTCTCCATGGACAGAAGATCCCTCTGACCCTGTATGGAGCAGCCAAAGTCGCACCTCTGCTGGTCTCCATGGACAGAAGATCCCTCTGACCCTGTATGGAACAGCCAAAGTCACACCTCTGCCGGTCTCCATGGACAGAAGATCCCGCTGACCCTGAATGGAGCAGCCAAAGTCGCACCTCTGCTGATCTCCATGGACAGAAGATCCCTCTGACCCTGTATGGAGCAGCCAAAGTCACACCTCTGCTGGTCTCCATGGACAGAAGATCCCTCTGACCCTGTATGGAGCAGCCAAAGTCGCACCTCTGCTGGTCTCCATGGACAGAAGATCCCACTGACCCTGTATGGAGCAGCCAATGTCGCACCTCTGCTGGTCTCCATGGACAGACGATCCCTCTGACCCTGTATGGAGCAGCCAAAGTCGCACCTCTACTGATCCATATAGACAGAAGATCCCTCTGACCCTGTATGAAGCAGCCAAAGTTGCATCTCTGCTGGTCTCCATGGACAGAAGATCACTCTGACCCTGTTTGGAGCAGCCAAAGTCGCACCTCTACTGATCCGTATAGACAGAAGATTCTTCTGACCCTGTATGGAGCAGCCAATGTCACACCTCTGCTGGTCTCCATGGACAGAAGATCCCTCTGACCCTGTGTGGAGCAGCCAGAGACACACCTCTACTGGTCTCCATGGACAGAAGATCCCTCTGAGCCTGTATGGAGCAGCCAAAGTCACACCTCTGCTGGTCTCCATGGACAGAAGATCCCTCTGACCCTGTATGAAGCAGCCAAAGTTGCACCTCTGCTGGTCTCTGTAGGAGAGTAGGGTCTGCTTTCTATGTTCACCCCCACTTTTTGCTTTTGCTTTACTGGTTTTCGACTTAGATGTGGCTGTGGGCCTGCTAATCAGACCCACAGCCCTGCTGTTCTCTCTCTAAATTAATACTATGTACTTTAGGTGCATAACCCATTTGGATAGGGTCACCTTATTGGCCCCTGTACAGTGTACCCTAGGTACCCAGGGCATAGGTGTACCCTAGGCCTACCAGGGGCTGCAGCATGTATTATGCCACCCCTGGCCTGGCCTTCCATTCTGACACAACTGGCTGATCACTCAGCTGGGGCAAGGTCGTGTAATCACCCCTTGCTTAGGTGTAGTATACCTATACCTAACTTACATATAGACACATGTGTACCTATCAGTCACTCCTATGGCAGGCCTTAACAATCCTGGAGGCAGAGTGCTTGGTAACATGTGAGATGGTGCTCTAGCATGAGCTGAGCCTGTCTGCAGCTTTCGGAACCAAGTCCTTATAGCTGTTCTATGATATAGCCTACCATATACTCTTAAAGTGCCTTATAATCTTAGACGGTTATGGTAACTATGGTTTGGCTTAATCGAAACATGTCGTGTAAGGTGTCTAACACTGTGGAATAATACCCCCATGCCATTTCTGGACATGAGGATATTATTCCCCCCTTCTAGAGGGAAAGACATGTTAAAATCATACTTCACTGTTAGCCTCTGACCAAAGCCTCAGCATCACAAAATGGATGCTGCTGCCACGACACAAGTCTGACCTCCTGCAGCTGGGAGTGATCCCAGCCAGGGAGGCCTGGACAATAGGTTTCCTGCTTGGGGAGGTGCTAGCACCTCCCCAGACAGCCTTTAGTGTATTGGGGCAGGGTGGGCTGAAAGGAATGAGACATGCCTGGGGCACACAAGGTGTTCCTTGCATAGTCCAGTTCAAACCGGCGCTGGGGCACTCCAGCCCCAGCTCTGGCGCGAAACTGGACAAAGGGAAGTGGGTGTAACCACCCCCTCCCAGGTCCCACCCATAAGGCGTGACCTAGCGGGTATCCCAGCCCCCCAGATTAGTATAAGAGTGGGAGTTGGGCCTCAAGACTTTAGATTATCCTGAACCTGCAAACTTGAACAGAAACTCTGGACCTTCGACATTCGACGAAAGAAGAAGACTGAAGAATCTCCCTTGTAGCCAAGGAGTGGCTACCCTGTGCAAACAGGCACCATCAAGAGACTACCCTTTGCTTTGCCCATGTTCTACGAGGAACCGACTGCAGAGCCCGACCAGAGCCTTGACTTCCAGACTTCTCCGACCCTGATCCACATCCACAGCAAAGCTGAGATCCGTGGAGGCGACGAGCGACGTGGGACCGGCTACCTGGGAAAAGTGGCTAGTAACTTAAAGCGCAGCTTCTGAGGCACCCTCGAAGTTGTGCACCGGGGATTGAGAAGCCCCAACCCCAAGCACCATCTGCACCGAAGATCAGCCTCCCACACTCCACGAGTCCTGCGTGGGGCCCTTCTGCATTTTCCTGCTTGCCGCGTCTGTCCGGTTGCTTGGCCGCTGGCTGGTGGCCTTTGTGACGACGCTCCCTGAAATCTTCTGCTCTGGTTTGGCTCCTCCAGACTGGCTCCCGCTTCTCTGCAAAGAAGAAGCACCCCAGACCTTCCTGGTCTGCACCAGAAGCAAGTCCTCCGTTCTTCGTGGGTTCCGCTTGCCAAGGCTTGGTGAGTCCTAGTCCAACTTCGACGCCGCCGACAGCAAGAGCCTTCGTGGGACAGCTCGCCTCCTGGTCCTGGTTGTCCTCGACGCTTCCTGGTCCTCCTGGCTGCAGCGACAAGCTTCACCTTCACCTGCAATCTTCACGACATCGCCTGGTTCCTTCCTGGTTCCACGTGGTCACTGGCTAGTGACCTTGACTCTGTCCCTTCTGCTTGCAGGATTCCTCTCTTCTTGATCCCAGCCTTGGGATCCACCGGACACTCTTCACTGACTGCCTGTCAGCATCTTTCTTCAGGCATCCATAGGAGTCGACGACGAAAACCGATGCATCTTCACCCCTATGCACCCGCAGCCTGTGGGCTAGGTAACTTGGGTACTCCGGTGCTCATCAGGATAGTGACTATCCTAGTGTCTAGTTTTCAAGTCTCAACTTTCTAGCTACTCCGGAAGTGTCCTAAATCTACCGTTTTCTAAACTGTACTATTGCTATTGACTTTTACGCATTACGCGTGAGTGTTTCCACTCTGCACACGAATCCCGTGGGCCTCCCACTTCCTAACTAACGCTAGTGTAGTGTAGCCCCAGCGATTCCCTAGGCCTAGGCCTATTCTATTTCCGTGACAGTGGTTCTTATACCACTTACTTAGTATATGGTTTGCGTGGCCCCTAGGGCCTAACTGTATTACTTACCTGTGTGACTTAATGTATGCTTAAATAAGACTGTGTTGTACTTACCTCTAATCTCATAAAGAGTGCTGAGGGTTTGACTAGAATAAATACACTTTATTTTATATATATATCTGTTGTGGTGTCCTTTCATTTGGTATTCAAGGGATTATATATGGTATCACAGCTGGCTTCACATGCCATTCATAGTTTAGCCTAAGACTGCTCTTGTCCATGCTACCACTAGGATAGCTGGTCTATAACGTTGACTTTACAACCAATCACCATAAGGGTATTTGGACTGATATAAGGTGTACACTAGAACTAGTGACATCCTACATCAGGCCAACTTCTCACATTGGTGAGCAGCGGTTGGGATCTGAGCTTGCTGTTGTAATACCATTGTAATCTTGAGATACTAAAGTGAAAGATCACACAGATATTGTCTAGGTACATATAACATAGATTATAATACTTAAGTCCTACTGGACTTAGTAGTTGTAGGTTGAAGGGAGTAACACACCCTGACTACAACTACTAGAGAGGTTTAGTAGAAACAACTAGTGTAGGTAGGTGCACACACCACACCCTCACTAGATCATGTCTCTGAGAGGAGATCAAGTAGATGCTCTCTCAGGAGGATCAGGTCTGCAAAAGACCCCCTCTAGATATGATACCTTAACATTCCAGGAGATGAGACACTTGTGTACCTCCAGAGGAATAAAACAGGGTGCAAACCCTACCCTCCTTCAGTTAAGACAACTCCTAGAGGAGTATGATACTCTTAGGGCATCTCAGGCAGGTAGCCTAGGTACAGAGGAGGGTCTACCCACCACAGAGGAGTCAGATGGGACTTCAGATGAAGAGGTAGACAGCCAGGGCCAAGTAGGAAGACTTAGCCAGGCTAACCTAAGCTTACATGGGAGTTTGCATGGGGTCCCCCCATACAGACCCCCAAGTAGGCTTACACAGAGAAGCAGGAGGGACAGATCCCCTTCAAGGGAATCCATCCACTCCCATGTCTCTAACATCTCTAATGCTTCCTCCCACAAGGGAATGACTTCCCCTGAGAGAAAGGAGCATGAAGCCAGAATGAGGGAAGCTAATCTGAGGATTCAGGGGGAAGAACTTGCCCTTGCCAAGGAGAAGCTTGCTCTGGCTAGAGAGCAAAAGTTAAGTGGGTCAGAACCCACTGGTGGCAGCAATATCCCTAAGGATAGAGACAGGCACTATGATAATAGAAACCTGAGCAAGATTGTCCCTCCCTACAAGTGTGGGGATGACATCCACAAATGGATAACTGCTTTGGAGAGAGCTTGCAAAGTACAGCAGGTACCCCAAAGTCAGTGGGCAGCTATCTTGTGGCTCTCCTTCTCTGAGAAAGGTAGAGACAAGCTCCTCACAGTTAGTGATGAGGATGCAGATAATTACACTGTCCTGAAGACTGCTCTGATTGATGGGTTTGGCCTAACCACTGAACAATACAGGTTGTTGTTCAGGGATACCCAGAAGACACAGACTCAGGACTGGACTGACTTTGTAGATTGTGCCACTAAGGCTCTGGAAGGCTGGCTAATGGGAAGTAAGGTTAAGGACTATACAGGATTGTATAATTTGATCATGAGAGAGCAAATACTTAACAACTGTCAAAACCAGCTATTGCATCAACACCTGATTGATTCTGATCTGACTTCTCCCCAAGAATTGGGAAAGAAGGCAGATAGATGGGTCAGGACTAGAGTTAAGCAGAAAAACCAGAACCAGGGCGGTGATCAGAAAAAGGCAGACCAGAAGGGTAATGAGCAGAAACAAAAAGACCAGAAGTCTTCACCAGGCCCCCAAAAGGCTCAGGGGGAGGGTGGTCCCAAAAAGGATAAAAAGAAAGATGGCCAAAAGAAACCATGGTGCAACTATTGTAAGTCCAACTCACATTGGTTTAGTGAGTGCACCAAAAAGGATAAGCCCCCAGCCACCATTGCCCCTAAGGCAACTGTACCCCCTAGTTCAGCTGTAAGTGGTGGTTCCCAGCAAAAGGGTGTAGTAGGGTTAACCCTGGGAACTGAGGAGGATTCTGGCCTAGTCAGAGTACCTACTCAGGCTGTTCTGATCTGTGATGGGGACTTAGCTTTATCCTCTACTGTAGGCCCCAGTAACCTGGGCAAGTACAGACAGACTCCTTTTATCAACCAAAGAATGGCTCAGGCCTACAGGGACACTGGAGCTAGTGTCACAATGGTGACACCTGCTTTTGTGGACCCTGGACAGATCATACTAGGTGAGAATTACCTAGTGTCCCACGCTAGCAATGCCACTACCTCCCATAGTGTGGCTATTGTTAACTTCTCCTGGGGAGGGGTAACTGGCCTCAAGAAAGTTGTTGTTAGTTCAGACCTTCCTGTAGAGTGTTTACTGGGCAATGATCTTGAAACTTCAGTTTGGTCTGAAGTGGAGTATAGGACCCATGCAGAAATGCTGGGGATAGATGCACATGTCCTTGCTGTGACCAGGTCACAGGCCAAAAAGTGCACCACTGAACAAGTGCTGGATCCTGAAACTATGGACCAGTCACAACCCAAGAGAAAGAGCAGTAGGGTTAAGGCTGTGCCTTCCCCCCTGCCTCAGGTGGTGGATCAGCCCTCCCAGGAGGATGATTCTGAGAGCCCTGAAGGAACTGTCCTAGAAGAACTTGAACCTGATCAGGTTGAGTTTCTTGGGACAGGGGGACCTTCAAGGGCAGATCTGAGTCAGGCTCAATTAGACTGCCCCTCTCTGGAACCCCTCAGACAGCTGGCTGCTGCTGAGGCTGCAGGGAATGCTCAAGGTACCCATAGAGTGTTTTGGGATGAAGGGCTACTGTATTCAGAGGCTAGAGACCCCAAGCCTGGTGCATCCAGGAGGTTGGTCATACCACTGAAGTTCAGAGGCTTCCTTCTTACCTTGGCCCATGATATTCCCCTTGCAGGACATCTAGGCCAGAACAAGACTTGGGACAGGCTTGTCACTCACTTTCACTGGCCCCATATGTCAGAAGATACTAAGGAGTTTTGTCGCTCCTGTGTCACCTGCCAAGCCAGTGGCAAATCAGGTGGCACCACAAAGGCCCCCCTCATACCACTACCTGTGGTGGGGGTCCCCTTTGAAAGAGTGGGCATAGATATTGTAGGACCAATGGACCCACAAACAGCATCTGGGCACAGATTCATACTGGTGATAGTGGACCATGCCACCAGGTACCCAGAAGCAATTCCACTGAGGACCACAACAGCTCCTGTTGTGGCAAGGGCCCTGCTTGGAGTATTCTCCAGAGTGGGCTTTCTAAAGGAGGTCATTTCTGACAGAGGTGCCAGCTTCATGTCAGGATACTTGACTGCAATGTGGAAGGAGTGTGGTGTTAACTACAAGTTCACCACACCCTATCACCCACAGTGCAATGGGCTTGTTGAGAGATTCAACAAGACCCTAAAGGGAATGATAAAAGGATTACCAGACAAGCTTAGGCGAAGATGGGACATCCTTTTACCCTGCCTTCTGTTTGCTTACAGAGAGGTCCCACAAAAGGGGGTTGGCTACAGCCCTTTTGAGCTTTTGTTTGGGCATCCTGTAAGGGGACCCCTGTGTTTGGTGAAGGAAGGATGGGAGAGACCTCTCAGACAACCCAAACTAGACATAGTGGATTATGTACTTGGTCTCCGCTCCAGGATGGCAGAGTATATGAAGAAGGCTTCTAAAAACCTTGAGGCAAGCCAAGAACTCCAAAAAGCTTGGCATGACCAAAAGGCTGTACTGACTGTTTACCAGCCAGGACAGAAAGTGTGGGTGTTGGAGCCAGTGGCCCCAGCAGCACTCCAAGACAAATGGTCTGGACCCCACACTATTGTTGAGAAAAAGGGAGAAGTCACCTACTTGGTGGACCTTGGGACTCCCAGAAGCCCCCACAGGGTGCTTCATGTCAACAGATTGAAGGCATATGTTGACAGGGCAGACATGGGGCTACTCATGGCTACAGATGAGGGGCAGGAGGAAGAGAGTGACCCTCTCCCAGACCTGTTGACTCAGAACCCTGATGATGGCTCAGTTGATGGTGTGGTCTTTTCTGACAGCCTCACTGTCCATCAGCAACAGGACTGCAGACAGGTTCTGCAATCCTACAGACATATGTTCTCTCTGACCCCAAGTCAGACAAACTGGTGCACCCATGAGGTGGACACTGGTGACAGTCTGCCTGTGAAGAGTAAAATCTACAGGCAACCTGACCATGTCAGGGACTGCATAAAAGTTGAGGTACAAAAGATGTTGGAGCTGGGAGTCATTGAACCTTCAGAGAGCCCTTGGGCTAGTCCTGTAGTTCTTGTGCCAAAACCTCACACCCAAGATGGTAAGAGAGAGATGAGGTTTTGCGTGGATTACAGAGGTCTCAATGCTGTCACTAGGACAGATGCCCACCCAATACCTAGGGCAGATGAGCTCATTGACAGACTGGCAGCTGCTAAGTTTTTGAGCACATTTGACCTGACAGCAGGCTACTGGCAAATCAGACTAGCTGAGAGTGCAAAGGCCAAAACTGCTTTCTCGACCCCAGGAGGACATTATCAATTTGTGGTAATGCCCTTTGGTTTGAAGAATGCACCTGCCACTTTCCAAAGGTTGGTGAATCAAGTCCTTACTGGGTTGGATGATTATTGTGCAGCTTATCTTGATGATATTGCTGTCTTTAGCTCCACCTGGGAGGATCACCTGGTCCACCTGAGGAATGTTTTAGAGGCCCTGCAAAAGGCAGGCCTCACTATCAAGGCCACTAAGTGCCAGATAGGGCAGAGCAAGGTTGTATACCTGGGCCACCTAGTTGGTGGGGGTCAGGTTCAACCACTGGAGAGCAAGATCCAGACCATAAAGGACTGGGCTCCTCCAACTACCCAGACTCAGGTCAGAGCTTTCTTGGGCCTGACTGGGTACTACAGAAAGTTTGTTAAGAACTATGGGTCCATAGTGACACCACTTAATGACTTGACCTCCAAGAAGATGCCAAAGAAAGTTCAGTGGACAGTAAGCTGTCAAAAAGCATTTGATGACCTGAAGCAGGCCATGTGCAGTGCACCTATTCTGAAAAGTCCAGACTACTCCAAAGAGTTCATTGTCCAGACAGATGCTTCTGAGTTAGGTGTGGGAGCTGTTCTTTCACAACTGAATGTAGATGGTCAAGACCAGCCCATTGCTTTTATAAGTAGAAGGCTGACCCCTAGAGAGAAACGTTGGTCAGCTATTGAGAGGGAGGCCTTTGCTGTGGTTTGGGCCCTGAAGAAGCTGAGGCCATACTTGTTTGGCACTCACTTCAAGATTCAGACAGACCATAAGCCCCTCTTGTGGCTAAATCAGATGAAGGGTGAAAATCCCAAACTTCTTAGGTGGTCCATTTCCCTACAGGGGATGGACTTCACAGTGGAACATAGACCTGGGACTGACCATGCCAATGCAGATGGACTCTCCAGATATTTCCACTTAGAACATGAAGACTCAACTGGTCAAGGTTAGTTTAATGTCCCTAAGTTTGGGGGGGTGGGGGTTGTGTAGGAGAGTAGGGTCTGCTTTCTATGTTCACCCCCACTTTTTGCTTTTGCTTTACTGGTTTTCGACTTAGATGTGGCTGTGGGCCTGCTAATCAGACCCACAGCCCTGCTGTTCTCTCTCTAAATTAATACTATGTACTTTAGGTGCATAACCCATTTGGATAGGGTCACCTTATTGGCCCCTGTACAGTGTACCCTAGGTACCCAGGGCATAGGTGTACCCTAGGCCTACCAGGGGCTGCAGCATGTATTATGCCACCCCTGGCCTGGCCTTCCATTCTGACACAACTGGCTGATCACTCAGCTGGGGCAAGGTCGTGTAATCACCCCTTGCTTAGGTGTAGTATACCTATACCTAACTTACATATAGATACATGTGTACCTATCAGTCACTCCTATGGCAGGCCTTAACAATCCTGGAGGCAGAGTGCTTGGTAACATGTGAGATGGTGCTCTAGCATGAGCTGAGCCTGTCTGCAGCTTTTGGAACCAAGTCCTTATAGCTGTTCTATGATATAGCCTACCATATACTCTTAAAGTGCCTTATAATCTTAGACGGTTATGGTAACTATGGTTTGGCTTTATCGAAACATGTCGTGTAAGGTGTCTAACACTGTGGAATAATACCCCCATGCCATTTCTGGACATGAGGATATTATTCCCCCCTTCTAGAGGGAAAGACATGTTAAAATCATACTTCACTGTTAGCCTCTGACCAAAGCCTCAGCATCACAAAATGGATGCTGCTGCCACGACACAAGTCTGACCTCCTGCAGCTGGGAGTGATCCCAGCCAGGGAGGCCTGGACAATAGGTTTCCTGCTTGGGGAGGTGCTAGCACCTCGCCAGACAGCCTTTAGTGTATTGGGGCAGGGTGGGCTGAAAGGAATGAGACATGCCTGGGGCACACAAGGTGTTCCTTGCATAGTCCAGTTCAAACCGGCGCTGGGGCACTCCAGCCCCAGCTCTGGCGCGAAACTGGACAAAGGGAAGTGGGTGTAACCACCCCCTCCCAGGTCCCACCCATAAGGCGTGACCTAGCAGGTATCCCAGCCCCCCAGATTAGTATAAGAGTGGGAGTTGGGCCTCAAGACTTTAGATTATCCTGAACCTGCAAACTTGAACAGAAACTCTGGACCTTCGACATTCGACGAAAGAAGAAGACTGAAGAATCTCCCTTGTAGCCAAGGAGTGGCTACCCTGTGCAAACAGGCACCATCAAGAGACTACCCTTTGCTTTGCCCACGTTCTACGAGGAACCGACTGCAGAGCCCAACCAGAGCCTTGACTTCCAGACTTCTCCGACCCTGATCCACATCCACAGCAAAGCTGAGATCCGTGGAGGCGACGAGCGACGTGGGACCTGCTACCTGGGAAAAGTGGCTAGTAACTTAAAGCGCAGCTTCTGAGGCACCCTCGAAGTTGTGCACCGGGGATTGAGAAGCCCCAACCCCAAGCACCATCTGCACCGAAGATCAGCCCCCCACACTCCACGAGTCCTGCGTGGGGCCCTTCTGCATTTTCCTGCTTGCCGCGTCTGTCCGGTTGCTTGGCCGCTGGCTGGTGGCCTTTGTGACGACGCTCCCTGAAATCTTCTGCACTGGTTTGGCTCCTCCAGACTGGCTCCCGCTTCTCTGCAAAGAAGCACCCCAGACCTTCCTGGTCAGCACCAGAAGCAAGTCCTCCGTTCTTCGTGGGTTCCGCTTGCCAAGGCTTGGTGAGTCCTAGTCCAACTTCGACGCCGCCGACAGCAAGAGCCTTCGTGGGAGAGCTCGCCTCCTGGTCCTGGTCGTCCTCGATGCTTCCTGGTCCTCCTGGCTGCAGCGACAAGCTTCACCTTCACCTGCAATCTTCACGACATCGCCTGGTTCCTTCCTGGTTCCACGTGGTCACTGGCTAGTGACCTTGACTCTGTCCCTTCTGCTTGCAGGTTTCCTCTCTTCTTGATCCCAGCCTTGGGATCCACCGGACACTCTTCACTGACTGCCTGTCAGCATCTTTCTTCAGGCATCCATAGGAGTCGACGACGAAAACCGACGCATCTTCACCCCTATGCACCCGCAGCCTGTGGGCTAGGTAACTTGGGTACTCCGGTGCTCATCAGGATAGTGACTATCCTAGTGTCTAGTTTTCAAGTCTCAACTTTCTAGATACTCCGGAAGTGTCCTAAATCTACCGTTTTCTAAACTGTACTATTGCTATTGACTTTTACGCTTTACGCGTGAGTGTTTCCACTCTGCACACGAATCCCGTGGGCCTCCCACTTCCTAACTAACGCTAGTGTAGTGTAGCCCCAGCGATTCCCTAGGCCTAGGCCTATTCTATTTCCGTGACAGTGGTTCTTATACCACTTACTTAGTATATGGTTTGCGTGGCCCCTAGGGCCTAACTGTATTACTTACCTGTGTGACTTAATGTATGCTTAAATAAGACTGTGTTGTACTTACCTCTAATCTCATAAAGAGTGCTGAGGGTTTGACTAGAATAAATACACTTTATTTTATATATATATATCTGTTGTGGTGTCCTTTCATTTGGTATTCAAGGGATTATATATGGTATCACAGCTGGCTTCACATGCCATTCAGAGTTTAGCCTAAGACTGCTCTTGTCCATGCTACCACTAGGATAGCTGGTCTATAAGGTTGACTTTACAACCAATCACCATAAGGGTATTTGGACTGATATAAGGTGTACACTAGAACTAGTGACATCCTACATCAGGCCAACTTCTCACAGTCTCCATGGACAGAAGATCCCGCTGACCCTGTATGAAGCAGCCAATGTCGCACCTCTGCTGGTCTCCATGGACAGACGTTCCCTCTGACCCTGTATGGAGCAGCCAAAGTCGCACCTCTACTGATCCGTATAGACTGAAGATCCCTCTGACCCTGTATGGAGCAGCCAAAGTCACACCTCTGCTGGTCTCCATGGACAGAAGATCCCTCTGACCCTGCATGGAGCAGCCAAAGTTACACCTCTGCTGGTCTCCATGAAGAGAAGATCCCTCTGGCCCTGTATGGAGCAGTGAAAGTCACACCTCTGCTGGTCTCCATGGACAGAAGCTCCCTCTGACCCTGTATGGAGAAGCCAAAGTTGCACCTCTACTGATCCGTATAGACAGAAGATTCTTCGACCCTGTATGGAGCAGCCAAAGTCGCACCACTGCTGGTCTCCATGGACAGAAGATCCCTCTGACCCTGTTTGGAGCAGCCAAAGTCACACCTCTGCTGGTCTCCATGGACAGAAGATCCCTCTGACCCTGTATGGAGCAGCCAAAGTCTCACCTCTACTGATCCGTATAGACAGAAGATCCCTCTGACCCTGTATCGAGCAGCCAATGTCACACCTCTGCTGGTCTCCATGGACAGAAGATCCCTCTGACCCTGTATGGAGCAGCCAGAGACACACCTCTACTGGTCTCCATGGACAGAAGATTCCTCTGAGCCTGTATGGAGCAGCCAAAGTCACACTTCTGCTGGTCTCCATGGACAGAAGATCCCTTTGACCCTGTATGGAGCAGCCAAAGTCACACCTATGCTGGTCTCCATGGACAGAAGATCCCTCTGACCCTGTATGGAGATTCCAAAGTCACACCTCTGCTGGTCTCCATGGACCGAAGATCCCTCTGACCCTGTATGGAGCAGCCAAAGTCACACCTATGCTGGTCTCCATGGACAGAAGATCCTTCTGACCCTGTATGGAGCAGCCAAAGTCACACCTCTGCTGGTCTCCATGGACAGAAGATCCCTCTGACCCTGTATGGAGCACCCAAAGTCACAACTCTGTTGGTCTCCATGGACAGAAGATCCCTCTGACCCTGTATAGAACAGCCAAAGTCACACCTCTGCTGGTCTCCATGGACAGAAGATCCCGCTGACCCTGAATGGAGCAGCCAAAGTCGCACCTCTGCTGATCTCCATGGACAGAATATCCCGCTGACCCTGTATGGAGCAGCCAAAGTCACACCTCTGCTGGTCTCCATGGACAGAAGATCTCTCTGACCCTGTATGGAGCAGCCAAAGTCGCACCTCTGCTGGTCTCCATGGATAGAAGATCCCTCTGACCCTGTATGGAGCAGCCAAAGTCACACCTATGCTGGTCTCCATGGACAGAAGATCCTTCTGACCCTGTATGGAGCAGCCAAAGTCACACCTCTGCTGGTCTCCATGGACAGAAGATCCCTCTGACCCTGTATGGAGCACCCAAAGTCGCACCTCTGCTGGTCTCCATGGACAGAAGATCCCTCTGACCCTGTATGGAACAGCCAAAGTCACACCTCTGCCGGTCTCCATGGACAGAAGATCCCGCTGACCCTGAATGGAGCAGCCAAAGTCGCACCTCTGCTGATCTCCATGGACAGAAGATCCCGCTGACCCTGTATGGAGCAGCCAAAGTCACACCTCTGCTGGTCTCCATGGACAGAAGATCCCTCTGACCCTGTATGGAGCAGCCAAAGTCGCACCTCTGCTGGTCTCCATGGACAGAAGATCCCGCTGACCCTGTATGGAGCAGCCAATGTCGCACCTCTGCTGGTCTCCATGGACAGACGATCCCTCTGACCCTGTATGGAACAGCCAAAGTCGCACCTCTACTGATCCGTATAGACAGAAGATCCCTCTGACCCTGTATGAAGCAGCCAAAGTTGGATCTCTGCTGGTCTCCATGGACAGAAGATCACTCTGACCCTGTTTGGAGCAGCCAAAGTCACACCTCTGCTGGTCTCCATGGACAGAAGTTCCCTCTGACCCTGTATGGAGCAGCTAAAGTCGCACCTCTACTGATCCGTATAGACAGAAGATCCCTCTGACCCTGTATGGAGCAGCCAACGCCGCACTTCTGCTGGTCTCCATGGACAGAAGATCCCTCTGACCCTGTATGGAGCAGCCAAAGTCGCACCTCTGCTGGTCTCCATGGACAGAAGAACTCTCTGCCCTTGTAGAGACCGGCCAAAGTCACACCTCTGCTGGTCTCCATGGACAGAAGATCCATTTGACCCTGTATGGAGCAGCCAAAGTCGCACCTCTACTGATCCGTATAGACAGATGATCCCTCTGCCCTTGTAGGGACCGGCCAAAGTCACACCTCTGCTGGTCTCCATGGACAGAAGATCCCTCTGCCCTTGTAGGGACCGGCCAAAGTCACACCTCTGCTTTTCTCCATGGACAGAAGGTCCCTCTGCCCTTGTAGGGACCGGCCAAAGTCACACCTCTGCTGGTCTACATGGACAGAAGATCCCTCTGCCCTTGTAGGGAACGGCCTAAGTCACACCTCTGTTGGTCTCCATGGACAGAAGATCCCTCTGACCCTGTATGGAGCAGCCAAAGTCGCACCTCTACTGATCCGTATAGACAGAAGATCCCTCTGACCCTGTATCGAGCAGCCAATGTCACACCTCTGCTGGTCTCCATGGACAGAAGATCCCTCTGACCCTGTGTGGAGCAGCCAGAGACACACCTCTACTGGTCTCCATGGACAGAAGATCCCTCTGAGCCTGTATGGAGCAGCCAAAGTCACACCTCTGCTGGTCTCCATGGACAGAAGATCCCTCTGACCCTGTATGGAGCAGCCAAAGTCGCACCTCTGCTGGTCTCCATGGACAGAAGATCCCGCTGACCCTGTATGAAGCAGCCAATGTCGCACCTCTGCTGGTCTCCATGGACAGACGATCCCTCTGACCCTGTATGGAGCAGCCAAAGTCGCACCTCTACTGATCCGTATAGACAGAAGATCCCTCTGACCCTGTATGGAGCAGCCAAAGTCACACCTCTGCTGGTCTCCATGGACAGAAGATCCCTCTGACCCTGCATGGAGCAGCCAAAGTTACACCTCTGCTGGTCTCTATGAAGAGAAGATCCCTCTGGCCCTGTATGGAGCAGTGAAAGTCACACCTCTGCTGGTCTTCATGGACAGAAGCTCCCTCTGACCCTGTATGGAGAAGCCAAAGTTGCACCTCTACTGATCCGTATAGACAGAAGATTCTTCTGACCCTGTATGGAGCAGCCAAAGTCGCACCACTGCTGGTCTCCATGGACAGAAGATCCCTCTGACCCTGTTTGGAGCAGCCAAAGTCACACCTCTGCTGGTCTCCATGGACAGAAGATCCCTCTGACCCTGTATGGAGCAGCCAAAGTCGCACCAGTGCTGGTCTCCATGGACAGAAGATCCCTCTGACCCTGTATCGAGCAGCCAATGTCACACCTCTGCTGGTCTCCATGGACAGAAGATCCCTCTGACCCTGTATGGAGCAGCCAATGTCACACCTCTGCTGGTCTCCATGGACAGAAGATCCCTCTGACCCTGTATGGAGCAGCCAAAGTCGCACCTCTGCTGGTCTCCATGGACAGAAGATCCCTCTGACCCTGTATGGAGCAGCCAAAATCACAGCTATGCTGGTCTCCATGGACAGAAGATCCCTCTGACCCTGTATGGAGATTCCAAAGTCACACCTCTGCTGGTCTCCATGGACAGAAGATCCCTCTGACCCTGTATGGAGCAGCCAAAGTCACACCTATGCTGGTCTCCATGGACAGAAGATCCTTCTGACCCTGTATGGAGCAGCCAAAGTCACACCTCTGCTGGTCTCCATGGACAGAAGATCCCTCTGACCCTGTATGGAGCAGCTAAAGTCACACCTCTGCTGGTCTCAATGGACAGAAGATTCCTCTGACCCTGTATGGAGCAACCAAAGTCACACCTATGCTGGTCTCCAGGGACAGAAGATTCCTCTGACCCTATAGGGAGCAGCCAAAGTCGCCCCTCTACTGATCCGTATAGACTGAAGATCCCTCTGACCCTGTATGGAGCAGCCAAAGTCACATCTCTGCTGGTCTCCATGGCCAGAAGATCCCTCTGACCCTGTATGGAGCAGCCAAAGTCGCACCTCTGCTGGTCTCCATGGACAGAAGATCCCTCTGACCCTGTATGGAGCAGCCAAAGTCACACCTATGTTGGTCTCCATGGACAGAAGAATCTTCTGACCATGTATGGAGCAGCCAGTCACACCTCTGCTGGTCTCCATGGACAGAACATCCCTCTGACCCTGTATGGAGCACCCAAAGTCGCACCTCTGCTGGTCTCCATGGACAGAAGATCCTTCTGACCCTGCATGGAGCAGTCAAAGTCACACCTCTGCTGGTCTCCATGGACAGAAGATCCCGCTGACCCTGAATGGAGGAGCCAAAGTCGCACCTCTGCTGATCTCCATGGACAGAAGATCCCGCTGACCCTGTATGGAGCAGCCAAAGTCGCACCTCTGCTGGTCTCCATGGACAGAAGATCCCGCTGACCCTGTATGGAGCAGCCAATGTCGCACCTCTGCTGGTCTCCATGGACAGACGATCCCTCTGACCCTGTATGGAGCAGCCAAAGTCGCACCTCTACTGATCCATATAGACAGAAGATCCCTCTGACCCTGTATGAAGCAGCCAAAGTTGCATCTCTGCTGGTCTCCATGGACAGAAGATCACTCTGACCCTGTTTGGAGCAGCCAAAGTCACACCTCTGCTGGTCTCCATGGACAGAAGATCCCTCTGACCCTGTATGGAGCAGCCAAAGTCGCACCTCTACTGATCCGTATAGACAGAAGATCCCTCTGACCCTGTATGGAGCAGCCAACGCCGCACTTCTGCTGGTCTCCATGGACAGAAGATCCCTCTGACCCTGTATGGAGCAGCCAAAGTCGCACCTCTGCTGGTCTCCATGGACAGAAGAACTCTCTGCCCTTGTAGAGACCGGCCAAAGTCACACCTCTGCTGGTCTCCATGGACAGAAGATCCATTTGACCCTGTATGGAGCAGCCAAAGTCGCACCTCTACTGATCCGTATAGACAGATGATCCCTCTGCCCTTGTAGGGACCGGCCAAAGTCACACCTCTGCTGGTCTCCATGGACAGAAGATCCCTCTGCCCTTGTAGCGACCGGCCAAAGTCACACCTCTGCTTTTCTCCATGGACAGAAGATCCCTCTGCCCTTGTAGGGACCGGCCAAAGTCACACCTCTGCTGGTCTACATGGACAGAAGATCCCACTGCCCTTGTAGGGAACGGCCTAAGTCACACCTCTGTTGGTCTCCATTGCCAGAAGATCCCTCTGCCCTTGTAGGGACCGGCCAAAGTCACACCTCTGCTGGTCTCCATTGCCAGAAGAGCCATCTGTCCCTTATGGACCAGTCAAAGTCACACCTCTGCTGGTCTCCATTGCCAGAAGAGCCATCTGTCCCTTATGGACCAGTCAAAGTCACACCTCTGCTGGTCTCCATTGCCAGAAGAGCCATCTGTCCCTTATAGAGCAGCCACAGTCACACCTCTGCTGGTCTCCATAACCAGAAGATCCCTCTGACCCTGTTTGGACCAGCCAAAGTCATACCTCTGCTGGTCTCCATTGCCAGAAGATCACTCTGCCTTTGTACGGACTGGCCAAAGTCACACCTCTGCTGGTCTCCATTGCCAGAAGATTCCTCTGCCCTTGTAGGGACCGGCCTAAGTCACACCTCTGCTGGTCTCCATTGCCAGAAGATCCCTCTGCCCTTGTAGGGACCGGCCAAAGTCACACCTCTGCTGGTCTCCATAGACAGAAGATCCCTCTGACCATGTAGGGACAGGCCGAAGTGACACCTCTGCTGGTCTCCATGGACAGAAGATCCCTCTGACCCTGTATGGAGCAGCCAATGTCACACCTCTGCTGGTCTCCATGGACAGAAGATCCCTCTGACCCTGTATGGAGCAGCCAAAGTCGCACCTCTGCTGGTCTCCATGGACAGAAGATCCCTCTGACCCTGTATGGAGCAGCCAAAATCACAGCTATGCTGGTCTCCATGGACAGAAGATCCCTCTGACCCTGTATGGAGATTCCAAAGTCACACCTCTGCTGGTCTCCATGGACAGACGATCCCTCTGACCCTGTATGGAGCAGCCAAAGTCACACCTATGCTGGTCTCCATGGACAGAAGATCCTTCTGACCCTGTATGGAGCAGCCAAAGTCACACCTCTGCTGGTCTCCATGGACAGAAGATCCCTCTGACCCTGTATGGAGCAGCTAAAGTCACACCTCTGCTGGTCTCAATGGACAGAAGATTCCTCTGACCCTGTATGGAGCAACCAAAGTCACACCTATGCTGGTCTCCAGGGACAGAAGATCCCTCTGACCCTATAGGGAGCAGCCAAAGTCGCCCCTCTACTGATCCGTATAGACTGAAGATCCCTCTGACCCTGTATGGAGCAGCCAAAGTCACATCTCTGCTGGTCTCCATGGCCAGAAGATCCCTCTGACCCTGTATGGAGCAGCCAAAGTCGCACCTCTGCTGGTCTCCATGGACAGAAGATCCCTCTGACCCTGTATGGAGCAGCCAAAGTCACACCTATGCTGGTCTCCATGGACAGAAGAATCTTCTGACCATGTATGGAGCAGCCAGTCACACCTCTGCTGGTCTCCATGGACAGAAGATCCCTCTGACCCTGTATGGAGCACCCAAAGTCGCACCTCTGCTGGTCTCCATGGACAGAAGATCCTTCTGACCCTGCATGGAGCAGTCAAAGTCACACCTCTGCTGGTCTCCATGGACAGAAGATCCCGCTGACCCTGAATGGAGGAGCCAAAGTCGCACCTCTGCTGATCTCCATGGACAGAAGATCCCGCTGACCCTGTATGGAGCAGCCAAAGTCGCACCTCTGCTGGTCTCCATGGACAGAAGATCCCGCTGACCCTGTATGGAGCAGCCAATGTCGCACCTCTGCTGGTCTCCATGGACAGACGATCCCTCTGACCCTGTATGGAGCAGCCAAAGTCGCACCTCTACTGATCCATATAGACAGAAGATCCCTCTGACCCTGTATGAAGCAGCCAAAGTTGCATCTCTGCTGGTCTCCATGGACAGAAGATCACTCTGACCCTGTTTGGAGCAGCCAAAGTCACACCTCTGCTGGTCTCCATGGACAGAAGATCCCTCTGACCCTGTATGGAGCAGCCAAAGTCGCACCTCTACTGATCCGTATAGACAGAAGATCCCTCTGACCCTGTATGGAGCAGCCAACGCCGCACTTCGGCTGGTCTCCATGGACAGAAGATCCCTCTGACCCTGTATGGAGCAGCCAAAGTCGCACCTCTGCTGGTCTCCATGGACAGAAGAACTCTCTGCCCTTGTAGAGACCGGCCAAAGTCACACCTCTGCTGGTCTCCATGGACAGAAGATCCATTTGACCCTGTATGGAGCAGCCAAAGTCGCACCTCTACTGATCCGTATAGACAGATGATCCCTCTGCCCTTGTAGGGACCGGCCAAAGTCACACCTCTGCTGGTCTCCATGGACAGAAGATCCCTCTGCCCTTGTAGCGACCGGCCAAAGTCACACCTCTGCTTTTCTCCATGGACAGAAGATCCCTCTGCCCTTGTAGGGACCGGCCAAAGTCACACCTCTGCTGGTCTACATGGACAGAAGATCCCACTGCCCTTGTAGGGAACGGCCTAAGTCACACCTCTGTTGGTCTCCATTGCCAGAAGATCCCTCTGCCCTTGTAGGGACCGGCCAAAGTCACACCTCTGCTGGTCTCCATTGCCAGAAGAGCCATCTGTCCCTTATGGACCAGTCAAAGTCACACCTCTGCTGGTCTCCATTGCCAGAAGAGCCATCTGTCCCTTATGGACCAGTCAAAGTCACACCTCTGCTGGTCTCCATTGCCAGAAGAGCCATCTGTCCCTTATAGAGCAGCCACAGTCACACCTCTGCTGGTCTCCATAACCAGAAGATCCCTCTGACCCTGTTTGGACCAGCCAAAGTCATACCTCTGCTGGTCTCCATTGCCAGAAGATCACTCTGCCTTTGTACGGACTGGCCAAAGTCACACCTCTGCTGGTCTCCATTGCCAGAAGATTCCTCTGCCCTTGTAGGGACCGGCCTAAGTCACACCTCTGCTGGTCTCCATTGCCAGAAGATCCCTCTGCCCTTGTAGGGACCGGCCAAAGTCACACCTCTGCTGGTCTCCATAGACAGAAGATCCCTCTGACCATGTAGGGACAGGCCGAAGTGACACCTCTGCTGGTCTCCATGGACAGAAGATCCCTCTGACCCTGTATGGAGCAGCCAATGTCACACCTCTGCTGGTCTCCATGGACAGAAGATCCCTCTGACCCTGTATGGAGCAGCCAAAGTCGCACCTCTGCTGGTCTCCATGGACAGAAGATCCCTCTGACCCTGTATGGAGCAGCCAAAATCACAGCTATGCTGGTCTCCATGGACAGAAGATCCCTCTGACCCTGTATGGAGATTCCAAAGTCACACCTCTGCTGGTCTCCATGGACAGACGATCCCTCTGACCCTGTATGGAGCAGCCAAAGTCACACCTATGCTGGTCTCCATGGACAGAAGATCCTTCTGACCCTGTATGGAGCAGCCAAAGTCACACCTCTGCTGGTCTCCATGGACAGAAGATCCCTCTGACCCTGTATGGAGCAGCTAAAGTCACACCTCTGCTGGTCTCAATGGACAGAAGATTCCTCTGACCCTGTATGGAGCAACCAAAGTCACACCTATGCTGGTCTCCAGGGACAGAAGATTCCTCTGACCCTATAGGGAGCAGCCAAAGTCGCCCCTCTACTGATCCGTATAGACTGAAGATCCCTCTGACCCTGTATGGAGCAGCCAAAGTCACACCTCTGCTGGTCTCCATGGATAGACGATCCCTCTGACCCTTTACGGAGCAGCCAGTCACACCTCTGCTGGTCTCCATGGACAGAAGATCCCTCTGACCCTGTATGGAGCAGCCAAAGTCACACCTATGCTGGTCTCCATGGACAGAAGATCCTTCTGACCCTGTATGGAGCAGTCAAAGTCACACCTTTGCTGGTCTCCATGGACAGAAGATCCCTCTGACCCTGTATGGAGCACCCAAAGTCACACCTCTGCTGGTCTCCATGGACAGAAGATCCCTCTGACTCTGTATGGAACAGCCAAAGTCACACCTTTGCTGGTCTCCATGAACAGAAGATCCCGCTGAATCTGAATGGAGCAGCCAAAGTCGCAACTCTGCTGGTCTCCATGGACAGAAGATCCCGCTGACCCTGTATGGAGCAGCCAAAGTAACACCTCTGCTGGTCTCCATGGACAGAAGATCCCTCTGACCCTGTATGGAGCAGCCAAAGTCGCACCTCTGCTGGTCTCCATGGACAGAAGATCCCGCTGACCCTGTATGGAGCAGCCAATGTCGCACCTCTGCTGGTCTCCATGGACAGACGATCCCTCTGACCCTGTATGGAGCAGCCAAAGTCGCACCTCTACTGATCCGTATAGACAGAAGATCCCTCTGACCCTGTATGGAGCAGCCAAAGTCACACCTCTGCTGGTCTCCATGGACAGAAGATCCCTCTGACCCTGTATGGAGCAGCCAAAGTCGCACCTCTGCTGGTCTCCATGGACAGAAGATCCCGCTGACCCTGTATGAAGCAGCCAATGTCGCACCTCTGCTGGTCTCCATGGACAGACGATCCCTCTGGCCCTGTATGGAGCAGTGAAAGTCACACCTCTGCTGGTCTCCATGGACAGAAGATCCCTCTGACCCTGTATGGAGAAGCCAAAGTTGCACCTCTACTGATCCGTATAGACAGAAGATTCTTCTGACCCTGTATGGAGCAGCCAAAGTCGCACTTCTGCTGGTCTCCATGGACAGAAGATCCCTCTGACCCTGTATGGAGCAGCCAAAGTCGCACCTCTACTGATCCATATAGACAGAAGATCCCTCTGACCCTGTATCGAGCAGCCAATGTCGCACCTCTGCTGGTCTCCATGGACAGAAGATCCCTCTGACCCTGTATGGAGCAGCCAGAGACACACCTCTACTGGTCTCCATGGACAGAAGATCCCGCTGACCCTGTATGAAGCAGCCAATGTCGCACCTCTGCTGTTCTCCATGGACAGACGATCCCTCTGGCCCTGTATGGAGCAGTGAAAGTCACACCTCTGCTGGTCTCCATGGACAGAAGATCCCTCTGACCCTGTATGGAGAAGCCAAAGTTGCACCTCTACTGATCCGTATAGACAAAAGATTCTTCTGACCCTGTATGGAGCAGCCAAAGTCGCACTTCTGCTGGTCTCCATGGACAGAAGATCTCTCTGACCCTGTATCGAGCAGCCAATGTCACACCTCTGCTGGTCTCCATGGACAGAAGATCCCTCTGACCCTGTATGGAGCAGCCAGAGACACACCTCTACTGGTCTCCATGGACAGAAGATCCCTCTGACCCTGTATGGAGCAGCCAATGTCACACCTCTGCTGGTCTCCATGGACAGAAGATCCCTCTGACCCTGTATGGAGCAGCCAGAGACACACCTCTACTGGTCTCCATGGACAGAAGATCCCTCTGACCCTGTATGGAGCAGCCAAAGTCGCACCTCTACTGATCCGTATAGACAGAAGATCCCTCTGACCCTGTATCGAGCAGCCAATGTCACACCTCTGCTGGTCTCCATGGACAGAAGATCCCTCTGACCCTGTATGGAGCAGCCAGAGACACACCTCTACTGGTCTCCATGGACAGAAGATCCCTCTGACCCTGTATGGAGCAGCCAAAGTCGCACCTCTGCTGGTCTCCATGGACAGAAGAACTCTCTGCCCTTGTAGAGACCGGCCAAAGTCACACCTCTGCTGGTCTCCATGGACAGAAGATCCATTTGACCCTGTATGGAGCAGCCAAAGTCACACCTCTACTGATCCGTATAAACAGATGATCCCTCTGCCCTTGTAGGGACCGGCCAAAGTCACACCTCTGCTGGTCTCCATGGACAGAAGATCCCTCTGCCCTTGTAGGGACCGGCCAAAGTCACACCTCTGCTTTTCTCCATGGACAGAAGATCCCTCTGCCCTTGTAGGGACCGGCCAAAGTCACACCTCTGCTGGTCTACATGGACAGAAGATCCCTCTGCCCTTGTAGGGAACGGCCTAAGTCACACCTCTGTTGGTCTCCATTGCCAGAAGATCCCTCTGCCCTTGTAGGGACCGGCCAAAGTCACACCTCTGCTGGTCTCCATTGCCAGAAGAGCCATCTGTCCCTTATGGACCAGTCAAAGTCACACCTCTGCTGGTCTCCATTGCCAGAAGAGCCATCTGTCCCTTATGGACCAGTTAAAGTCACACCTCTGCTGGTCTCCATTGCCAGAAGAGCCATCTGTCCCTTATAGAGCAGCCACAGTCACACCTCTGCTGGTCTCCATAACCAGAAGACCCCTCTGACCCTGTTTGGACCAGCCAAAGTCATACCTCTGCTGGTCTCCATTGCCAGAAGATCACTCTGCCTTTGTACGGACTGGCCAAAGTCACACCTCTGCTGGTCTCCATTGCCAGAAGATTCCTCTGCCCTTGTAGGGACCGGCCTAAGTCACACCTCTGCTGGTCTCCATTGCCAGAAGATCCCTCTGCCCTTGTAGGGACCGGCCAAAGTCACACCTCTGCTGGTCTCCATAGACAGAAGATCCCTCTGACCATGTAGGGACAGGCCGAAGTGACTCCATGGACAGACGATCCCTCTGGCCCTGTACGGAGCAGTGAAAGTCACACCTCTGCTGGTCTCCATGGACAGAAGATCCCTCTGACCCTGTATGGAGAAGCCAAAGTTGCACCTCTACTGATCCGTATAGACAGAAGATTCTTCTGACCCTGTATGGAGCAGCCAAAGTCGCACTTCTGCTGGTCTCCATGGACAGAAGATCCCTCTGACCCTGTATGGAGCAGCCAAAGTCGCACCTCTACTGATCCGTATAGACAGAAGATCCCTCTGACCCTGTATCGAGCAGCCAATGTCGCACCTCTGCTGGTCTCCATGGACAGAAGATCCCTCTGACCCTGTATGGAGCAGCCAGAGACACACCTCTACTGGTCTCCATGGACAGAAGATCCCGCTGACCCTGTATGAAGCAGCCAATGTCGCACCTCTGCTGTTCTCCATGGACAGACGATCCCTCTGTCCCTGTATGGAGCAGTGAAAGTCACACCTCTGCTGGTCTCCATGGACAGAAGATCCCTCTGACCCTGTATGGAGAAGCCAAAGTTGCACCTCTACTGATCCGTATAGACAAAAGATTCTTCTGACCCTGTATGGAGCAGCCAAAGTCGCACTTCTGCTGGTCTCCATGGACAGAAGATCCCTCTGACCCTGTATGGAGCAGCCAAAGTCGCACCTCTACTGATCCGTATAGACAGAAGATCCCTCTGACCCTGTATCGAGCAGCCAATGTCACACCTCTGCTGGTCTCCATGGACAGAAGATCCCTCTGACCCTGTATGGAGCAGCCAGAGACACACCTCTACTGGTCTCCATGGACAGAAGATCCCTCTGAGCCTGTATGGAGCAGCCAAAGTCACACCTCTGCTGGTCTCCATGGACAGAAGATCCCTCTGACCCTGTATGGAGCAGCCAAAGTCGCACCTCTGCTGGTCTCCATGGACAGAAGATCCTGCTGACCCTGTATGAAGCAGCCAATGTCGCACCTTTGCTGGTCTCCATGGACAGACGATCCCTCTGACCCTGTATGGAGCAGCCAAAGTCGCACCTCTACTGATCCGTATAGACAGAAGATCCCTCTGACCCTGTAAGGAGCAGCCAAAGTCACACCTCTGCTGGTCTCCACGGACAGAAGATCCCTCTGACCCTGCATGGAGTAGCCAAAGTTACACCTCTGCTGGTCTCCATGAAGAGAAGATCCCTCTGGCCCTGTATGGAGCAGTGGAAGTCACACCTCTGCTGGTCTCCATGGACAGAAGCTCCCTCTGACCCTGTATGGAGAAGCCAAAGTTGCACCTCTACTGATCCGTATAGACAGAAGATTCTTCTGACCCTGTATGGAGCAGCCAAAGTCGCACCACTGCTGGTCTCCATGGACAGAAGATCCCTCTGACTCTGTTTGGAGCAGCCAAAGGCACACCTCTGCTGGTCTCCATGGACAGAAGATCCCTCTGACCCTGTATGGAGCAGCCAAAGTTGCACCTCTGCTGATCTCCATGGACAGAAGATCCCGCTGACCCTGTATGGAGCAGCCACAGTCACACCTCTGCTGGTCTCCATGGGCAGAAGATCTCTCTGACCCTGTATGGAGCAGCCAAAGTCGCACCTCTGCTGGTCTCCATGGACAGAATATCCCTCTGACCCTGTATGGAGCAGCCAAAGTCGCACCTCTGCTGGTCTCCATGGACAGAAGATCCCGCTGACCCTGTATGGAGCAGCCAATGTCGCACCTCTGCTGGTCTCCATGGACAGACGATCCCTCTGACCCTGTATGAAGCAGCCAAAGTTGCATCTCTGCTGGTCTCCATGGACAGAAGATCACTCTGACCCTGTTTGGAGCAGCCAAAGTCACACCTCTGCTGGTCTCCATGGACAGAAGATCCCTCTGACCCTGTATGGAGCAGCCAAAGTCGCACCTCTACTGATCCGTATAGACAGAAGATCCCTCTGACCCTGTATGGAGCAGCCAACGCCGCACTTCTGCTGGTCTCCATGGACAGAAGATCCCTCTGACCCTGTATGGAGCAACCAAAGTCGCACCTCTGCTGGTCTCCATGGACAGAAGAACTCTCTGCCCTTGTAGAGACCGGCCAAAGTCACACCTCTGCTGGTCTCCATGGACAGAAGATCCATTTGACCCTGTATGGAGCAGCCAAAGTCGCACCTCTACTGATCCGTATAGACAGATGATCCTTCTGCCCTTGTAGGGACCGGCCAAAGTCACACCTCTGCTGGTCTCCATCGACAGAAGATCCCTCTGCCCTTGTAGGGACCGGCCAAAGTCACACCTCTGCTTTTCTCCATGGACAGAAGATCCCTCTGCCCTTGTAGGGACCGGCCAAAGTCACACCTCTGCTGGTCTACATGGACAGAAGATCCCTCTGCCCTTGTAGGGAACGGCCTAAGTCACACCTCTGCTGGTCTCCATGGACAGAAGATCCCTCTGACCCTGTATGGAGCAGCCAAAGTCGCACCTCTACTGATCCGTATAGACAGAAGATCCCTCTGACCCTGTATGGAGCAGCCAACGCCGCACTTCTGCTGGTCTCCATGGACAGAAGATCCCTCTGACCCTGTATGGAGCAGCCAAAGTCGCACCTCTGCTGGTCTACATGGACAGAAGATCCCTCTGCCCTTGTAGGGAACGGCCTAAGTCACACCTCTGTTGGTCTCCATGGACAGAAGATCCCTCTGACCCTGTATGGAGCAGCCAAAGTCGCACCTCTACTGATCCGTATAGACAGAAGATCCCTCTGACCCTGTATCGAGCAGCCAATGTCACACCTCTGCTGGTCTCCATGGACAGAAGATCCCTCTGACCCTGTGTGGAGCAGCCAGAGACACACCTCTACTGGTCTCCATGGACAGAAGATCCCTCTGAGCCTGTATGGAGCAGCCAAAGTCACACCTCTGCTGGTCTCCATGGACAGAAGATCCCTCTGACCCTGTATGGAGCAGCCAAAGTCACACCTCTGCTGGTCTCCATGGACAGAAGATCCCTCTGACCCTGTATGGAGCAGCCAAAGTCGCACCTCTGCTGGTCTCCATGGACAGAAGATCCCGCTGACCCTGTATGAAGTAGCCAATGTCGCACCTCTGCTGGTCTCCATGGACAGACGATCCCTCTGACCCTGTATGGAGCAGCCAAAGTCGCACCTCTACTGATCCGTATAGACAGAAGATCCCTCTGACCCTGTATGGAGCAGCCAAAGTCACACCTCTGCTGGTCTCCATGGACAGAAGATCCCTCTGACCCTGCATGGAGCAGCCAAAGTTACACCTCTGCTGGTCTCCATGAAGAGAAGATCCCTCTGGCCCTGTATGGAGCAGTTAAAGTCACACCTCTGCTGGTCTCCATGGACAGAAGCTCCCTCTGACCCTGTATGGAGAAGCCAAAGTTGCACCTCTACTGATCCGTATAGACAGAAGATTCTTCTGACCCTGTATGGAGCAGCCAAAGTCGCACCACTGCTGATCTCCATGGACAGAAGATCCCTCTGACCCTGTTTGGAGCAGCCAAAGTCACACCTCTGCTGGTCTCCATGGACAGAAGATCCCTCTGACCCTGTATGGAGCAGCCAAAGTCGCACCTCTACTGATCCGTATAGACAGAAGATCCCTCTGACCCTGTATCGAGCAGCCAATGTCACACCTCTGCTGGTCTCCATGGACAGAAGATCCCTCTGACCCTGTATGGAGCAGCCAGAGACACACCTCTACTGGTCTCCATGGACAGAAGATTCCTCTGAGCCTGTATGGAGCAGCCAAAGTCACACCTCTGCTGGTCTCCATGGACAGAAGATCCCTTTGACCCTGTATGGAGCAGCCAAAGTCACACCTATGCTGGTCTCCATGGACAGAAGATCCCTCTGACCCTGTATGGAGATTCCAAAGTCACACCTCTGCTGGTCTCCATGGACCGAAGATCCCTCTGACCCTGTATGGAGCAGCCAAAGTCACACCTATGCTGGTCTCCATGGACAGAAGATCCTTCTGACCCTGTATGGAGCAGCCAAAGTCACACCTCTGCTGGTCTCCATGGACAGAAGATCCCTCTGACCCTGTATGGAGCACCCAAAGTCGCAACTCTGTTGGTCTCCATGGACAGAAGATCCCTCTGACCCTGTATGGAACAGCCAAAGTCACACCTCTGCTGGTCTCCATGGACAGAAGATCCCTCTGACCCTGTATGGAGCACCCAAAGTCGCAACTCTGTTGGTCTCCATGGACAGAAGATCCCTCTGACCCTGTATGGAACAGCCAAAGTCACACCTCTGCTGGTCTCCATGGACAGAAGATCCCGCTGACCCTGAATGGAGCAGCCAAAGTCGCACCTCTGCTGATCTCCATGGACAGAAGATCCCGCTGACCCTGTATGGAGCAGCCAATGTCGCACCTCTGCTGGTCTCCATGGACAGACGATCCCTCTGACCCTGTATGGAGCAGCCAAAGTCGCACCTCTACTGATCCATATAGACAGAAGATCCCTCTGACCCTGTATGAAGCAGCCAAAGTTGCATCTCTGCTGGTCTCCATGGACAGAAGATCACTCTGACCCTGTTTGGAGCAGCCAAAGTCACACCTCTGCTGGTCTCCATGGACAGAAGATCCCTCTGACCCTGTATGGAGCAGCCAAAGTCGCACCTCTACTGATCCGTATAGACAGAAGATCCCTCTGACCCTGTATGGAGCAGCCAACGCCGCACTTCTGCTGGTCTCCATGGACAGAAGATCCCTCTGACCCTGTATGGAGCAGCCAAAGTCGCACCTCTGCTGGTCTCCATGGACAGAAGAACTCTCTGCCCTTGTAGAGACCGGCCAAAGTCACACCTCTGCTGGTCTCCATGGACAGAAGATCCATTTGACCCTGTATGGAGCAGCCAAAGTCGCACCTCTACTGATCCGTATAGACAGATGATCCCTCTGCCCTTGTAGGGACCGGCCAAAGTCACACCTCTGCTGGTCTCCATGGACAGAAGATCCCTCTGCCCTTGTAGGGACCGGCCAAAGTCACACCTCTGCTTTTCTCCATGGACAGAAGATCCCTCTGCCCTTGTAGGGACCGGCCAAAGTCACACCTCTGCTGGTCTACATGGACAGAAGATCCCACTGCCCTTGTAGGGAACGGCCTAAGTCACACCTCTGTTGGTCTCCATTGCCAGAAGATCCCTCTGCCCTTGTAGGGACCGGCCAAAGTCACACCTCTGCTGGTCTCCATTGCCAGAAGAGCCATCTGTCCCTTATGGACCAGTCAAAGTCACACCTCTGCTGGTCTCCATTGCCAGAAGAGCCATCTGTCCCTTATGGACCAGTCAAAGTCACACCTCTGCTGGTCTCCATTGCCAGAAGAGCCATCTGTCCCTTATAGAGCAGCCACAGTCACACCTCTGCTGGTCTCCATAACCAGAAGATCCCTCTGACCCTGTTTGGACCAGCCAAAGTCATACCTCTGCTGGTCTCCATTGCCAGAAGATCACTCTGCCTTTGTACGGACTGGCCAAAGTCACACCTCTGCTGGTCTCCATTGCCAGAAGATTCCTCTGCCCTTGTAGGGACCGGCCTAAGTCACACCTCTGCTGGTCTCCATTGCCAGAAGATCCCTCTGCCCTTGTAGGGACCGGCCAAAGTCACACCTCTGCTGGTCTCCATAGACAGAAGATCCCTCTGACCATGTAGGGACAGACCGAAGTGACACCTCTGCTGGTCTCCATGGACAGAAGATCCCTCTGACCCTGTATGGAGCAGCCAATGTCACACCTCTGCTGGTCTCCATGGACAGAAGATCCCTCTGACCCTGTATGGAGCAGCCAAAGTCGCACCTCTGCTGGTCTCCATGGACAGAAGATCCCTCTGACCCTGTATGGAGCAGCCAAAATCACAGCTATGCTGGTCTCCATGGACAGAAGATCCCTCTGACCCTGTATGGAGATTCCAAAGTCACACCTCTGCTGGTCTCCATGGACAGAAGATCCCTCTGACCCTGTATGGAGCAGCCAAAGTCACACCTATGCTGGTCTCCATGGACAGAAGATCCTTCTGACCCTGTATGGAGCAGCCAAAGTCACACCTCTGCTGGTCTCCATGGACAGAAGATCCCTCTGACCCTGTATGGAGCAGCTAAAGTCACACCTCTGCTGGTCTCAATGGACAGAAGATTCCTCTGACCCTGTATGGAGCAACCAAAGTCACACCTATGCTGGTCTCCAGGGACAGAAGATTCCTCTGACCCTATAGGGAGCAGCCAAAGTCGCCCCTCTACTGATCCGTATAGACTGAAGATCCCTCTGACCCTGTATGGAGCAGCCAAAGTCACACCTCTGCTGGTCTCCATGGACAGAAGATCCCTCTGACCCTGTATGGAGCAGCCAAAGTCACACCCATGCTGGTCTCCATGGACAGAAGATCCCTCTGACCCTGTATGGAGATTCGAAAGTCACACCTCTGATGGTCTCCATGGATAGACGATCCCTCTGACCCTTTACGGAGCAGCCAGTCACACCTCTGCTGGTCTCCATGGACAGAAGATCCCTCTGACCCTGTATGGAGCAGCCAAAGTCACACCTATGCTGGTCTCCATGGACAGAAGATCCTTCTGACCCTGTATGGAGCAGTCAAAGTCACACCTTTGCTGGTCTCCATGGACAGAAGATCCCTCTGACCCTGTATGGAGCACCCAAAGTCACACCTCTGCTGGTCTCCATGGACAGAAGATCCCTCTGACTCTGTATGGAACAGCCAAAGTCACACCTTTGCTGGTCTCCATGAACAGAAGATCCCGCTGAATCTGAATGGAGCAGCCAAAGTCGCAACTCTGCTGGTCTCCATGGACAGAAGATCCCGCTGACCCTGTATGGAGCAGCCAAAGTAACACCTCTGCTGGTCTCCATGGACAGAAGATCCCTCTGACCCTGTATGGAGCAGCCAAAGTCGCACCTCTGCTGGTCTCCATGGACAGAAGATCCCGCTGACCCTGTATGGAGCAGCCAATGTCGCACCTCTGCTGGTCTCTATGGACAGACGATCCCTCTGACCCTGTATGGAGCAGCCAAAGTCGCACCTCTACTGATCCGTATAGACAGAAGATCCCTCTGACCCTGTATGGAGCAGCCAAAGTCACACCTCTGCTGGTCTCCATGGACAGAAGATCCCTCTGACCCTGTATGGAGCAGCCAAAGTCGCACCTCTGCTGGTCTCCATGGACAGAAGATCCCGCTGACCCTGTATGAAGCAGCCAATGTCGCACCTCTGCTGGTCTCCATGGACAGACGATCCCTCTGGCCCTGTATGGAGCAGTGAAAGTCACACCTCTGCTGGTCTCCATGGACAGAAGATCCCTCTGACCCTGTATGGAGAAGCCAAAGTTGCACCTCTACTGATCCGTATAGACAGAAGATTCTTCTGACCCTGTATGGAGCAGCCAAAGTCGCACTTCTGCTGGTCTCCATGGACAGAAGATCCCTCTGACCCTGTATGGAGCAGCCAAAGTCGCACCTCTACTGATCCATATAGACAGAAGATCCCTCTGACCCTGTATCGAGCAGCCAATGTCGCACCTCTGCTGGTCTCCATGGACAGAAGATCCCTCTGACCCTGTATGGAGCAGCCAGAGACACACCTCTACTGGTCTCCATGGACAGAAGATCCCGCTGACCCTGTATGAAGCAGCCAATGTCGCACCTCTGCTGTTCTCCATGGACAGACGATCCCTCTGGCCCTGTATGGAGCAGTGAAAGTCACACCTCTGCTGGTCTCCATGGACAGAAGATCCCTCTGACCCTGTATGGAGAAGCCAAAGTTGCACCTCTACTGATCCGTATAGACAAAAGATTCTTCTGACCCTGTATGGAGCAGCCAAAGTCGCACTTCTGCTGGTCTCCATGGACAGAAGATCTCTCTGACCCTGTATCGAGCAGCCAATGTCACACCTCTGCTGGTCTCCATGGACAGAAGATCCCTCTGACCCTGTATGGAGCAGCCAGAGACACACCTCTACTGGTCTCCATGGACAGAAGATCCCTCTGACCCTGTATGGAGCAGCCAATGTCACACCTCTGCTGGTCTCCATGGACAGAAGATCCCTCTGACCCTGTATGGAGCAGCCAGAGACACACCTCTACTGGTCTCCATGGACAGAAGATCCCTCTGACCCTGTATGGAGCAGCCAAAGTCGCACCTCTACTGATCCGTATAGACAGAAGATCCCTCTGACCCTGTATCGAGCAGCCAATGTCACACCTCTGCTGGTCTCCATGGACAGAAGATCCCTCTGACCCTGTATGGAGCAGCCAGAGACACACCTCTACTGGTCTCCATGGACAGAAGATCCCTCTGACCCTGTATGGAGCAGCCAAAGTCGCACCTCTGCTGGTCTCCATGGACAGAAGAACTCTCTGCCCTTGTAGAGACCGGCCAAAGTCACACCTCTGCTGGTCTCCATGGACAGAAGATCCATTTGACCCTGTATGGAGCAGCCAAAGTCACACCTCTACTGATCCGTATAAACAGATGATCCCTCTGCCCTTGTAGGGACCGGCCAAAGTCACACCTCTGCTGGTCTCCATGGACAGAAGATCCCTCTGCCCTTGTAGGGACCGGCCAAAGTCACACCTCTGCTTTTCTCCATGGACAGAAGATCCCTCTGCCCTTGTAGGGACCGGCCAAAGTCACACCTCTGCTGGTCTACATGGACAGAAGATCCCTCTGCCCTTGTAGGGAACGGCCTAAGTCACACCTCTGTTGGTCTCCATTGCCAGAAGATCCCTCTGCCCTTGTAGGGACCGGCCAAAGTCACACCTCTGCTGGTCTCCATTGCCAGAAGAGCCATCTGTCCCTTATGGACCAGTCAAAGTCACACCTCTGCTGGTCTCCATTGCCAGAAGAGCCATCTGTCCCTTATGGACCAGTTAAAGTCACACCTCTGCTGGTCTCCATTGCCAGAAGAGCCATCTGTCCCTTATAGAGCAGCCACAGTCACACCTCTGCTGGTCTCCATAACCAGAAGACCCCTCTGACCCTGTTTGGACCAGCCAAAGTCATACCTCTGCTGGTCTCCATTGCCAGAAGATCACTCTGCCTTTGTACGGACTGGCCAAAGTCACACCTCTGCTGGTCTCCATTGCCAGAAGATTCCTCTGCCCTTGTAGGGACCGGCCTAAGTCACACCTCTGCTGGTCTCCATTGCCAGAAGATCCCTCTGCCCTTGTAGGGACCGGCCAAAGTCACACCTCTGCTGGTCTCCATAGACAGAAGATCCCTCTGACCATGTAGGGACAGGCCGAAGTGACTCCATGGACAGACGATCCCTCTGGCCCTGTACGGAGCAGTGAAAGTCACACCTCTGCTGGTCTCCATGGACAGAAGATCCCTCTGACCCTGTATGGAGAAGCCAAAGTTGCACCTCTACTGATCCGTATAGACAGAAGATTCTTCTGACCCTGTATGGAGCAGCCAAAGTCGCACTTCTGCTGGTCTCCATGGACAGAAGATCCCTCTGACCCTGTATGGAGCAGCCAAAGTCGCACCTCTACTGATCCGTATAGACAGAAGATCCCTCTGACCCTGTATCGAGCAGCCAATGTCGCACCTCTGCTGGTCTCCATGGACAGAAGATCCCTCTGACCCTGTATGGAGCAGCCAGAGACACACCTCTACTGGTCTCCATGGACAGAAGATCCCGCTGACCCTGTATGAAGCAGCCAATGTCGCACCTCTGCTGTTCTCCATGGACAGACGATCCCTCTGTCCCTGTATGGAGCAGTGAAAGTCACACCTCTGCTGGTCTCCATGGACAGAAGATCCCTCTGACCCTGTATGGAGAAGCCAAAGTTGCACCTCTACTGATCCGTATAGACAAAAGATTCTTCTGACCCTGTATGGAGCAGCCAAAGTCGCACTTCTGCTGGTCTCCATGGACAGAAGATCCCTCTGACCCTGTATGGAGCAGCCAAAGTCGCACCTCTACTGATCCGTATAGACAGAAGATCCCTCTGACCCTGTATCGAGCAGCCAATGTCACACCTCTGCTGGTCTCCATGGACAGAAGATCCCTCTGACCCTGTATGGAGCAGCCAGAGACACACCTCTACTGGTCTCCATGGACAGAAGATCCCTCTGAGCCTGTATGGAGCAGCCAAAGTCACACCTCTGCTGGTCTCCATGGACAGAAGATCCCTCTGACCCTGTATGGAGCAGCCAAAGTCGCACCTCTGCTGGTCTCCATGGACAGAAGATCCTGCTGACCCTGTATGAAGCAGCCAATGTCGCACCTTTGCTGGTCTCCATGGACAGACGATCCCTCTGACCCTGTATGGAGCAGCCAAAGTCGCACCTCTACTGATCCGTATAGACAGAAGATCCCTCTGACCCTGTAAGGAGCAGCCAAAGTCACACCTCTGCTGGTCTCCACGGACAGAAGATCCCTCTGACCCTGCATGGAGTAGCCAAAGTTACACCTCTGCTGGTCTCCATGAAGAGAAGATCCCTCTGGCCCTGTATGGAGCAGTGGAAGTCACACCTCTGCTGGTCTCCATGGACAGAAGCTCCCTCTGACCCTGTATGGAGAAGCCAAAGTTGCACCTCTACTGATCCGTATAGACAGAAGATTCTTCTGACCCTGTATGGAGCAGCCAAAGTCGCACCACTGCTGGTCTCCATGGACAGAAGATCCCTCTGACTCTGTTTGGAGCAGCCAAAGGCACACCTCTGCTGGTCTCCATGGACAGAAGATCCCTCTGACCCTGTATGGAGCAGCCAAAGTTGCACCTCTGCTGATCTCCATGGACAGAAGATCCCGCTGACCCTGTATGGAGCAGCCACAGTCACACCTCTGCTGGTCTCCATGGGCAGAAGATCTCTCTGACCCTGTATGGAGCAGCCAAAGTCGCACCTCTGCTGGTCTCCATGGACAGAATATCCCTCTGACCCTGTATGGAGCAGCCAAAGTCGCACCTCTGCTGGTCTCCATGGACAGAAGATCCCGCTGACCCTGTATGGAGCAGCCAATGTCGCACCTCTGCTGGTCTCCATGGACAGACGATCCCTCTGACCCTGTATGAAGCAGCCAAAGTTGCATCTCTGCTGGTCTCCATGGACAGAAGATCACTCTGACCCTGTTTGGAGCAGCCAAAGTCACACCTCTGCTGGTCTCCATGGACAGAAGATCCCTCTGACCCTGTATGGAGCAGCCAAAGTCGCACCTCTACTGATCCGTATAGACAGAAGATCCCTCTGACCCTGTATGGAGCAGCCAACGCCGCACTTCTGCTGGTCTCCATGGACAGAAGATCCCTCTGACCCTGTATGGAGCAACCAAAGTCGCACCTCTGCTGGTCTCCATGGACAGAAGAACTCTCTGCCCTTGTAGAGACCGGCCAAAGTCACACCTCTGCTGGTCTCCATGGACAGAAGATCCATTTGACCCTGTATGGAGCAGCCAAAGTCGCACCTCTACTGATCCGTATAGACAGATGATCCTTCTGCCCTTGTAGGGACCGGCCAAAGTCACACCTCTGCTGGTCTCCATCGACAGAAGATCCCTCTGCCCTTGTAGGGACCGGCCAAAGTCACACCTCTGCTTTTCTCCATGGACAGAAGATCCCTCTGCCCTTGTAGGGACCGGCCAAAGTCACACCTCTGCTGGTCTACATGGACAGAAGATCCCTCTGCCCTTGTAGGGAACGGCCTAAGTCACACCTCTGCTGGTCTCCATGGACAGAAGATCCCTCTGACCCTGTATGGAGCAGCCAAAGTCGCACCTCTACTGATCCGTATAGACAGAAGATCCCTCTGACCCTGTATGGAGCAGCCAACGCCGCACTTCTGCTGGTCTCCATGGACAGAAGATCCCTCTGACCCTGTATGGAGCAGCCAAAGTCGCACCTCTGCTGGTCTACATGGACAGAAGATCCCTCTGCCCTTGTAGGGAACGGCCTAAGTCACACCTCTGTTGGTCTCCATGGACAGAAGATCCCTCTGACCCTGTATGGAGCAGCCAAAGTCGCACCTCTACTGATCCGTATAGACAGAAGATCCCTCTGACCCTGTATCGAGCAGCCAATGTCACACCTCTGCTGGTCTCCATGGACAGAAGATCCCTCTGACCCTGTGTGGAGCAGCCAGAGACACACCTCTACTGGTCTCCATGGACAGAAGATCCCTCTGAGCCTGTATGGAGCAGCCAAAGTCACACCTCTGCTGGTCTCCATGGACAGAAGATCCCTCTGACCCTGTATGGAGCAGCCAAAGTCACACCTCTGCTGGTCTCCATGGACAGAAGATCCCTCTGACCCTGTATGGAGCAGCCAAAGTCGCACCTCTGCTGGTCTCCATGGACAGAAGATCCCGCTGACCCTGTATGAAGTAGCCAATGTCGCACCTCTGCTGGTCTCCATGGACAGACGATCCCTCTGACCCTGTATGGAGCAGCCAAAGTCGCACCTCTACTGATCCGTATAGACAGAAGATCCCTCTGACCCTGTATGGAGCAGCCAAAGTCACACCTCTGCTGGTCTCCATGGACAGAAGATCCCTCTGACCCTGCATGGAGCAGCCAAAGTTACACCTCTGCTGGTCTCCATGAAGAGAAGATCCCTCTGGCCCTGTATGGAGCAGTTAAAGTCACACCTCTGCTGGTCTCCATGGACAGAAGCTCCCTCTGACCCTGTATGGAGAAGCCAAAGTTGCACCTCTACTGATCCGTATAGACAGAAGATTCTTCTGACCCTGTATGGAGCAGCCAAAGTCGCACCACTGCTGATCTCCATGGACAGAAGATCCCTCTGACCCTGTTTGGAGCAGCCAAAGTCACACCTCTGCTGGTCTCCATGGACAGAAGATCCCTCTGACCCTGTATGGAGCAGCCAAAGTCGCACCTCTACTGATCCGTATAGACAGAAGATCCCTCTGACCCTGTATCGAGCAGCCAATGTCACACCTCTGCTGGTCTCCATGGACAGAAGATCCCTCTGACCCTGTATGGAGCAGCCAGAGACACACCTCTACTGGTCTCCATGGACAGAAGATTCCTCTGAGCCTGTATGGAGCAGCCAAAGTCACACCTCTGCTGGTCTCCATGGACAGAAGATCCCTTTGACCCTGTATGGAGCAGCCAAAGTCACACCTATGCTGGTCTCCATGGACAGAAGATCCCTCTGACCCTGTATGGAGATTCCAAAGTCACACCTCTGCTGGTCTCCATGGACCGAAGATCCCTCTGACCCTGTATGGAGCAGCCAAAGTCACACCTATGCTGGTCTCCATGGACAGAAGATCCTTCTGACCCTGTATGGAGCAGCCAAAGTCACACCTCTGCTGGTCTCCATGGACAGAAGATCCCTCTGACCCTGTATGGAGCACCCAAAGTCGCAACTCTGTTGGTCTCCATGGACAGAAGATCCCTCTGACCCTGTATGGAACAGCCAAAGTCACACCTCTGCTGGTCTCCATGGACAGAAGATCCCTCTGACCCTGTATGGAGCACCCAAAGTCGCAACTCTGTTGGTCTCCATGGACAGAAGATCCCTCTGACCCTGTATGGAACAGCCAAAGTCACACCTCTGCTGGTCTCCATGGACAGAAGATCCCGCTGACCCTGAATGGAGCAGCCAAAGTCGCACCTCTGCTGATCTCCATGGACAGAAGATCCCGCTGACCCTGTATGGAGCAGCCAATGTCGCACCTCTGCTGGTCTCCATGGACAGACGATCCCTCTGACCCTGTATGGAGCAGCCAAAGTCGCACCTCTACTGATCCATATAGACAGAAGATCCCTCTGACCCTGTATGAAGCAGCCAAAGTTGCATCTCTGCTGGTCTCCATGGACAGAAGATCACTCTGACCCTGTTTGGAGCAGCCAAAGTCACACCTCTGCTGGTCTCCATGGACAGAAGATCCCTCTGACCCTGTATGGAGCAGCCAAAGTCGCACCTCTACTGATCCGTATAGACAGAAGATCCCTCTGACCCTGTATGGAGCAGCCAACGCCGCACTTCTGCTGGTCTCCATGGACAGAAGATCCCTCTGACCCTGTATGGAGCAGCCAAAGTCGCACCTCTGCTGGTCTCCATGGACAGAAGAACTCTCTGCCCTTGTAGAGACCGGCCAAAGTCACACCTCTGCTGGTCTCCATGGACAGAAGATCCATTTGACCCTGTATGGAGCAGCCAAAGTCGCACCTCTACTGATCCGTATAGACAGATGATCCCTCTGCCCTTGTAGGGACCGGCCAAAGTCACACCTCTGCTGGTCTCCATGGACAGAAGATCCCTCTGCCCTTGTAGGGACCGGCCAAAGTCACACCTCTGCTTTTCTCCATGGACAGAAGATCCCTCTGCCCTTGTAGGGACCGGCCAAAGTCACACCTCTGCTGGTCTACATGGACAGAAGATCCCACTGCCCTTGTAGGGAACGGCCTAAGTCACACCTCTGTTGGTCTCCATTGCCAGAAGATCCCTCTGCCCTTGTAGGGACCGGCCAAAGTCACACCTCTGCTGGTCTCCATTGCCAGAAGAGCCATCTGTCCCTTATGGAACAGTCAAAGTCACACCTCTGCTGGTCTCCATTGCCAGAAGAGCCATCTGTCCCTTATGGACCAGTCAAAGTCACACCTCTGCTGGTCTCCATTGCCAGAAGAGCCATCTGTCCCTTATAGAGCAGCCACAGTCACACCTCTGCTGGTCTCCATAACCAGAAGATCCCTCTGACCCTGTTTGGACCAGCCAAAGTCATACCTCTGCTGGTCTCCATTGCCAGAAGATCACTCTGCCTTTGTACGGACTGGCCAAAGTCACACCTCTGCTGGTCTCCATTGCCAGAAGATTCCTCTGCCCTTGTAGGGACCGGCCTAAGTCACACCTCTGCTGGTCTCCATTGCCAGAAGATCCCTCTGCCCTTGTAGGGACCGGCCAAAGTCACACCTCTGCTGGTCTCCATAGACAGAAGATCCCTCTGACCATGTAGGGACAGACCGAAGTGACACCTCTGCTGGTCTCCATGGACAGAAGATCCCTCTGACCCTGTATGGAGCAGCCAATGTCACACCTCTGCTGGTCTCCATGGACAGAAGATCCCTCTGACCCTGTATGGAGCAGCCAAAGTCGCACCTCTGCTGGTCTCCATGGACAGAAGATCCCTCTGACCCTGTATGGAGCAGCCAAAATCACAGCTATGCTGGTCTCCATGGACAGAAGATCCCTCTGACCCTGTATGGAGATTCCAAAGTCACACCTCTGCTGGTCTCCATGGACAGAAGATCCCTCTGACCCTGTATGGAGCAGCCAAAGTCACACCTATGCTGGTCTCCATGGACAGAAGATCCTTCTGACCCTGTATGGAGCAGCCAAAGTCACACCTCTGCTGGTCTCCATGGACAGAAGATCCCTCTGACCCTGTATGGAGCAGCTAAAGTCACACCTCTGCTGGTCTCAATGGACAGAAGATTCCTCTGACCCTGTATGGAGCAACCAAAGTCACACCTATGCTGGTCTCCAGGGACAGAAGATTCCTCTGACCCTATAGGGAGCAGCCAAAGTCGCCCCTCTACTGATCCGTATAGACTGAAGATCCCTCTGACCCTGTATGGAGCAGCCAAAGTCACACCTCTGCTGGTCTCCATGGACAGAAGATCCCTCTGACCCTGTATGGAGCAGCCAAAGTCACACCCATGCTGGTCTCCATGGACAGAAGATCCCTCTGACCCTGTATGGAGATTCGAAAGTCACACCTCTGATGGTCTCCATGGATAGACGATCCCTCTGACCCTTTACGGAGCAGCCAGTCACACCTCTGCTGGTCTCCATGGACAGAAGATCCCTCTGACCCTGTATGGAGCAGCCAAAGTCACACCTATGCTGGTCTCCATGGACAGAAGATCCTTCTGACCCTGTATGGAGCAGTCAAAGTCACACCTTTGCTGGTCTCCATGGACAGAAGATCCCTCTGACCCTGTATGGAGCACCCAAAGTCACACCTCTGCTGGTCTCCATGGACAGAAGATCCCTCTGACTCTGTATGGAACAGCCAAAGTCACACCTTTGCTGGTCTCCATGAACAGAAGATCCCGCTGAATCTGAATGGAGCAGCCAAAGTCGCAACTCTGCTGGTCTCCATGGACAGAAGATCCCGCTGACCCTGTATGGAGCAGCCAAAGTAACACCTCTGCTGGTCTCCATGGACAGAAGATCCCTCTGACCCTGTATGGAGCAGCCAAAGTCGCACCTCTGCTGGTCTCCATGGACAGAAGATCCCGCTGACCCTGTATGGAGCAGCCAATGTCGCACCTCTGCTGGTCTCTATGGACAGACGATCCCTCTGACCCTGTATGGAGCAGCCAAAGTCGCACCTCTACTGATCCGTATAGACAGAAGATCCCTCTGACCCTGTATGGAGCAGCCAAAGTCACACCTCTGCTGGTCTCCATGGACAGAAGATCCCTCTGACCCTGTATGGAGCAGCCAAAGTCGCACCTCTGCTGGTCTCCATGGACAGAAGATCCCGCTGACCCTGTATGAAGCAGCCAATGTCGCACCTCTGCTGGTCTCCATGGACAGACGATCCCTCTGGCCCTGTATGGAGCAGTGAAAGTCACACCTCTGCTGGTCTCCATGGACAGAAGATCCCTCTGACCCTGTATGGAGAAGCCAAAGTTGCACCTCTACTGATCCGTATAGACAGAAGATTCTTCTGACCCTGTATGGAGCAGCCAAAGTCGCACTTCTGCTGGTCTCCATGGACAGAAGATCCCTCTGACCCTGTATGGAGCAGCCAAAGTCGCACCTCTACTGATCCATATAGACAGAAGATCCCTCTGACCCTGTATCGAGCAGCCAATGTCGCACCTCTGCTGGTCTCCATGGACAGAAGATCCCTCTGACCCTGTATGGAGCAGCCAGAGACACACCTCTACTGGTCTCCATGGACAGAAGATCCCGCTGACCCTGTATGAAGCAGCCAATGTCGCACCTCTGCTGTTCTCCATGGACAGACGATCCCTCTGGCCCTGTATGGAGCAGTGAAAGTCACACCTCTGCTGGTCTCCATGGACAGAAGATCCCTCTGACCCTGTATGGAGAAGCCAAAGTTGCACCTCTACTGATCCGTATAGACAAAAGATTCTTCTGACCCTGTATGGAGCAGCCAAAGTCGCACTTCTGCTGGTCTCCATGGACAGAAGATCTCTCTGACCCTGTATCGAGCAGCCAATGTCACACCTCTGCTGGTCTCCATGGACAGAAGATCCCTCTGACCCTGTATGGAGCAGCCAGAGACACACCTCTACTGGTCTCCATGGACAGAAGATCCCTCTGACCCTGTATGGAGCAGCCAATGTCACACCTCTGCTGGTCTCCATGGACAGAAGATCCCTCTGACCCTGTATGGAGCAGCCAGAGACACACCTCTAATGGTCTCCATGGACAGAAGATCCCTCTGACCCTGTATGGAGCAGCCAAAGTCGCACCTCTACTGATCCGTATAGACAGAAGATCCCTCTGACCCTGTATCGAGCAGCCAATGTCACACCTCTGCTGGTCTCCATGGACAGAAGATCCCTCTGACCCTGTATGGAGCAGCCAGAGACACACCTCTACTGGTCTCCATGGACAGAAGATCCCTCTGACCCTGTATGGAGCAGCCAAAGTCGCACCTCTGCTGGTCTCCATGGACAGAAGAACTCTCTGCCCTTGTAGAGACCGGCCAAAGTCACACCTCTGCTGGTCTCCATGGACAGAAGATCCATTTGACCCTGTATGGAGCAGCCAAAGTCGCACCTCTACTGATCCGTATAAACAGATGATCCCTCTGCCCTTGTAGGGACCGGCCAAAGTCACACCTCTGCTGGTCTCCATGGACAGAAGATCCCTCTGCCCTTGTAGGGACCGGCCAAAGTCACACCTCTGCTTTTCTCCATGGACAGAAGATCCCTCTGCCCTTGTAGGGACCGGCCAAAGTCACACCTCTGCTGGTCTACATGGACAGAAGATCCCTCTGCCCTTGTAGGGAACGGCCTAAGTCACACCTCTGTTGGTCTCCATTGCCAGAAGATCCCTCTGCCCTTGTAGGGACCGGCCAAAGTCACACCTCTGCTGGTCTCCATTGCCAGAAGAGCCATCTGTCCCTTATGGACCAGTCAAAGTCACACCTCTGCTGGTCTCCATTGCCAGAAGAGCCATCTGTCCCTTATGGACCAGTCAAAGTCACACCTCTGCTGGTCTCCATTGCCAGAAGAGCCATCTGTCCCTTATAGAGCAGCCACAGTCACACCTCTGCTGGTCTTTATAACCAGAAGATCCCTCTGACCCTGTTTGGACCAGCCAAAGTCATACCTCTGCTGGTCTCCATTGCCAGAAGATCACTCTGCCTTTGTACGGACTGGCCAAAGTCACACCTCTGCTGGTCTCCATTGCCAGAAGATTCCTCTGCCCTTGTAGGGACCGGCCTAAGTCACACCTCTGCTGGTCTCCATTGCCAGAAGATCCCTCTGCCCTTGTAGGGACCGGCCAAAGTCACACCTCTGCTGGTCTCCATAGACAGAAGATCCCTCTGACCATGTAGGGACAGGCCGAAGTGACACCTCTGCTGGTCTCCATGGACAGAAGATCCCTCTGACCCTGTATGGAGCAGCCAATGTCACACCTCTGCTGGTCTCCATGGACAGAAGATCCCTCTGACCCTGTATGGAGCAGCCAAAGTCGCACCTCTGCTGGTCTCCATGGACAGAAGATCCCTCTGACCCTGTATGGAGCAGCCAAAATCACAGCTATGCTGGTCTCCATGGACAGAAGATCCCTCTGACCCTGTATGGAGATTCCAAAGTCACACCTCTGCTGGTCTCCATGGACAGAAGATCCCTCTGACCCTGTATGGAGCAGCCAAAGTCACACCTATGCTGGTCTCCATGGACAGAAGATCCTTCTGACCCTGTATGGAGCAGCCAAAGTCACACCTCTGCTGGTCTCCATGGACAGAAGATCCCTCTGACCCTGTATGGAGCAGCTAAAGTCACACCTCTGCTGGTCTCAATGGACAGAAGATTCCTCTGACCCTGTATGGAGCAACCAAAGTCACACCTATGCTGGTCTCCAGGGACAGAAGATTCCTCTGACCCTATAGGGAGCAGCCAAAGTCGCCCCTCTACTGATCCGTATAGACTGAAGATCCCTCTGACCCTGTATGGAGCAGCCAAAGTCACACCTCTGCTGGTCTCCATGGCCAGAAGATCCCTCTGACCCTGTATGGAGCAGCCAAAGTCACACCCATGCTGGTCTCCATGGACAGAAGATCCCTCTGACCCTGTATGGAGATTCGAAAGTCACACCTCTGCTGGTCTCCATGGATAGACGATCCCTCTGACCCATTACGGAGCAGCCAGTCACACCTCTGCTGGTCTCCATGGACAGAAGATCCCTCTGACCTTGTATGGAGCAGCCAAAGTCACACCTATGCTGGTCTCCATGGACAGAAGATCCTTCTGACCCTGCATGGAGCAGTCAAAGTCACACCTCTGCTGGTCTCCATGGACAGAAGATCCCTCTGACCCTGTATGGAGCACCCAAAGTCACACCTCTGCTGGTCTCCATGGACAGAAGATCCCTCTGACCCTGTATGGAACAGCCAAAGTCACACCTTTGCTGGTCTCCATGAACAGAAGATCCCGCTGAATCTGAATGGAGCAGCCAAAGTCGCAACTCTGCTGGTCTCCATGGACAGAAGATCCCGCTGACCCTGTATGGAGCAGCCAAAGTAACACCTCTGCTGGTCTCCATGGACAGAAGATCCCTCTGACCCTGTATGGAGCAGCCAAAGTCGCACCTCTGCTGGTCTCCATGGACAGAAGATCCCGCTGACCCTGTATGGAGCAGCCAATGTCGCACCTCTGCTGGTCTCCATGGACAGACGATCCCTCTGACCCTGTATGGAGCAGCCAAAGTCGCACCTCTACTGATCCGTATAGACAGAAGATCCCTCTGACCCTGTATGGAGCAGCCAAAGTCACACCTCTGCTGGTCTCCATGGACAGAAGTTCCCTCTGACCCTGTATGGAGCAGCCAAAGTCGCACCTCTGCTGGTCTCCATGGACAGAAGATCCCGCTGACCCTGTATGAAGCAGCCAATGTCGCACCTCTGCTGGTCTCCATGGACAGACGATCCCTCTGGCCCTGTATGGAGCAGTGAAAGTCACACCTCTGCTGGTCTCCATGGACAGAAGATCCCTCTGACCCTGTATGGAGAAGCCAAAGTTGCACCTCTACTGATCCGTATAGACAGAAGATTCTTCTGACCCTGTATGGAGCAGCCAAAGTCGCACTTCTGCTGGTCTCCATGGACAGAAGATCCCTCTGACCCTGTATGGAGCAGCCAAAGTCGCACCTCTACTGATCCGTATAGACAGAAGATCCCTCTGACCCTGTATCGAGCAGCCAATGTCGCACCTCTGCTGGTCTCCATGGACAGAAGATCCCTCTGACCCTGTATGGAGCAGCCAGAGACACACCTCTACTGGTCTCCATGGACAGAAGATCCCGCTGACCCTGTATGAAGCAGCCAATGTCGCACCTCTGCTGTTCTCCATGGACAGACGATCCCTCTGTCCCTGTATGGAGCAGTGAAAGTCACACCTCTGCTGGTCTCCATGGACAGAAGATCCCTCTGACCCTGTATGGAGAAGCCAAAGTTGCACCTCTACTGATCCGTATAGACAAAAGATTCTTCTGACCCTGTATGGAGCAGCCAAAGTCGCACTTCTGCTGGTCTCCATGGACAGAAGATCCCTCTGACCCTGTATGGAGCAGCCAAAGTCGCACCTCTACTGATCCGTATAGACAGAAGATCCCTCTGACCCTGTATCGAGCAGCCAATGTCACACCTCTGCTGGTCTCCATGGACAGAAGATCCCTCTGACCCTGTATGGAGCAGCCAGAGACACACCTCTACTGGTCTCCATGGACAGAAGATCCCTCTGAGCCTGTATGGAGCAGCCAAAGTCACACCTCTGCTGGTCTCCATGGACAGAAGATCCCTCTGACCCTGTATGGAGCAGCCAAAGTCGCACCTCTGCTGGTCTCCAGGGACAGAAGATCCTGCTGACCCTGTATGAAGCAGCCAATGTCGCACCTCTGCTGGTCTCCATGGACAGAAGATCCCGCTGACCCTGTATGGAGCAGCCAATGTCGCACCTCTGCTGGTCTCCATGGACAGACGATCCCTCTGACCCTGTATGGAACAGCCAAAGTCGCACCTCTACTGATCCGTATAGACAGAAGATCCCTCTGACCCTGTATGAAGCAGCCAAAGTTGCATCTCTGCTGGTCTCCATGGACAGAAGATCACTCTGACCCTGTTTGGAGCAGCCAAAGTCACACCTCTGCTGGTCTCCATGGACAGAAGATCCCTCTGACCCTGTATGGAGCAGCCAAAGTCGCACCTCTACTGATCCGTATAGACAGAAGATCCCTCTGACGCTGTATGGAGCAGCCAACGCCGCACTTCTGCTGGTCTCCATGGACAGAAGATCCCTCTGACCCTGTATGGAGCAACCAAAGTCGCACCTCTGCTGGTCTCCATGGACAGAAGAACTCTCTGCCCTTGTAGAGACCGGCCAAAGTCACACCTCTGCTGGTCTCCATGGACAGAAGATCCATTTGACCCTGTATGGAACAGCCAAAGTCGCACCTCTACTGATCCGTATAGACAGATGATCCTTCTGCCCTTGTAGGGACCGGCCAAAGTCACACCTCTGCTGGTCTCCATCGACAGAAGATCCCTCTGCCCTTGTAGGGACCGGCCAAAGTCACACCTCTGCTTTTCTCCATGGACAGAAGATCCCTCTGCCCTTGTAGGGACCGGCCAAAGTCACACCTCTGCTGGTCTACATGGACAGAAGATCCCTCTGCCCTTGTAGGGAACGGCCTAAGTCACACCTCTGCTGGTCTCCATGGACAGAAGATCCCTCTGACCCTGTATGGAGCAGCCAAAGTCGCACCTCTACTGATCCGTATAGACAGAAGATCCCTCTGACCCTGTATGGAGCAGCCAACGCCGCACTTCTGCTGGTCTCCATGGACAGAAGAACCCTCTGACCCTGTATGGAGCAGCCAAAGTCGCACCTCTGCTGGTCTACATGGACAGAAGATCCCTCTGCCCTTGTAGGGAACGGCCTAAGTCACACCTCTGTTGGTCTCCATGGACAGAAGATCCCTCTGACCCTGTATGGAGCAGCCAAAGTCGCACCTCTACTGATCCGTATAGACAGAAGATCCCTCTGACCCTGTATCGAGCAGCCAATGTCACACCTCTGCTGGTCTCCATGGACAGAAGATCCCTCTGACCCTGTGTGGAGCAGCCAGAGACACACCTCTACTGGTCTCCATGGACAGAAGATCCCTCTGAGCCTGTATGGAGCAGCCAAAGTCACACCTCTGCTGGTCTCCATGGACAGAAGATCCCTCTGACCCTGTATGGAGCAGCCAAAGTCACACCTCTGCTGGTCTCCATGGACAGAAGATCCCTCTGACCCTGTATGGAGCAGCCAAAGTCGCACCTCTGCTGGTCTCCATGGACAGAAGATCCCGCTGACCCTGTATGAAGCAGCCAATGTCGCACCTCTGCTGGTCTCCATGGACAGACGATCCCTCTGACCCTGTATGGAGCAGCCAAAGTCGCACCTCTACTGATCCGTATAGACAGAAGATCCCTCTGACCCTGTATGGAGCAGCCAAAGTCACACCTCTGCTGGTCTCCATGGACAGAAGATCCCTCTGACCCTGCATGGAGCAGCCAAAGTTACACCTCTGCTGGTCTCCATGAAGAGAAGATCCCTCTGGCCCTGTATGGAGCAGTTAAAGTCACACCTCTGCTGGTCTCCATGGACAGAAGCTCCCTCTGACCCTGTATGGAGAAGCCAAAGTTGCACCTCTACTGATCCGTATAGACAGAAGATTCTTCTGACCCTGTATGGAGCAGCCAAAGTCGCACCACTGCTGAGCTCCATGGACAGAAGATCCCTCTGACCCTGTTTGGAGCAGCCAAAGTCACACCTCTGCTGGTCTCCATGGACAGAAGATCCCTCTGACCCTGTATGGAGCAGCCAAAGTCGCACCTCTACTGATCCGTATAGACAGAAGATCCCTCTGACCCTGTATCGAGCAGCCAATGTCACACCTCTGCTGGTCTCCATGGACAGAAGATCCCTCTGACCCTGTATGGAGCAGCCAGAGACACACCTCTACTGGTCTCCATGGACAGAAGATTCCTCTGAGCCTGTATGGAGCAGCCAAAGTCACACCTCTGCTGGTCTCCATGGACAGAAGATCCCTTTGACCCTGTATGGAGCAGCCAAAGTCACACCTATGCTGGTCTCCATGGACAGAAGATCCCTCTGACCCTGTATGGAGATTCCAAAGTCACACCTCTGCTGGTCTCCATGGACCGAAGATCCCTCTGACCCTGTATGGAGCAGCCAAAGTCACACCTATGCTGGTCTCCATGGACAGAAGATCCTTCTGACCCTGTATGGAGCAGCCAAAGTCACACCTCTGCTGGTCTCCATGGACAGAAGATCCCTCTGACCCTGTATGGAGCACCCAAAGTCGCAACTCTGTTGGTCTCCATGGACAGAAGATCCCTCTGACCCTGTATGGAACAGCCAAAGTCACACCTCTGCTGGTCTCCATGGACAGAAGATCCCGCTGACCCTGAATGGAGCAGCCAAAGTCGCACCTCTGCTGATCTCCATGGAAAGAATATCCCGCTGACCCTGTATGGAGCAGCCAAAGTCACACCTCTGCTGGACTCCATGGACAGAAGATCTCTCTGACCCTGTATGGAGCAGCCAAAGTCGCACCTCTGCTGGTCTCCATGGACAGAAGATCCCTCTGACCCTGTATGGAGCAGCCAAAGTCACACCTATGCTGGTCTCCATGGACAGAAGATCCTTCTGACCCTGTATGGAGCAGCCAAAGTCACACCTCTGCTGGTCTCCATGGACAGAAGATCCCTCTGACCCTGTATGGAGCACCCAAAGTCGCACCTCTGCTGGTCTCCATGGACAAAAGATCCCTCTGACCCTGTATGGAACAGCCAAAGTCACACCTCTGCCGGTCTCCATGGACAGAAGATCTCTCTGACCCTGTATGGAGCAGCCAAAGTCGCACCTCTGCTGGTCTCCATGGACAGAATATCCCTCTGACCCTGTATGGAGCAGCCAAAGTCGCACCTCTGCTGGTCTCCATGGACAGAAGATCCCGCTGACCCTGTATGGAGCAGCCAATGTCGCACCTCTGCTGGTCTCCATGGACAGACGATCCCTCTGACCCTGTATGGAACAGCCAAAGTCGCACCTCTACTGATCCGTATAGACAGAAGATCCCTCTGACCCTGTATGAAGCAGCCAAAGTTGCATCTCTGCTGGTCTCCATGGACAGAAGATCACTCTGACCCTGTTTGGAGCAGCCAAAGTCACACCTCTGCTGGTCTCCATGGACAGAAGATCCCTCTGACCCTGTATGGAGCAGCCAAAGTCGCACCTCTACTGATCCGTATAGACAGAAGATCCCTCTGACGCTGTATGGAGCAGCCAACGCCGCACTTCTGCTGGTCTCCATGGACAGAAGATCCCTCTGACCCTGTATGGAGCAACCAAAGTCGCACCTCTGCTGGTCTCCATGGACAGAAGAACTCTCTGCCCTTGTAGAGACCGGCCAAAGTCACACCTCTGCTGGTCTCCATGGACAGAAGATCCATTTGACCCTGTATGGAGCAGCCAAAGTCGCACCTCTACTGATCCGTATAGACAGATGATCCTTCTGCCCTTGTAGGGACCGGCCAAAGTCACACCTCTGCTGGTCTCCATCGACAGAAGATCCCTCTGCCCTTGTAGGGACCGGCCAAAGTCACACCTCTGCTTTTCTCCATGGACAGAAGATCCCTCTGCCCTTGTAGGGACCGGCCAAAGTCACACCTCTGCTGGTCTACATGGACAGAAGATCCCTCTGCCCTTGTAGGGAACGGCCTAAGTCACACCTCTGCTGGTCTCCATGGACAGAAGATCCCTCTGACCCTGTATGGAGCAGCCAAAGTCGCACCTCTACTGATCCGTATAGACAGAAGATCCCTCTGACCCTGTATGGAGCAGCCAACGCCGCACTTCTGCTGGTCTCCATGGACAGAAGAACCCTCTGACCCTGTATGGAGCAGCCAAAGTCGCACCTCTGCTGGTCTACATGGACAGAAGATCCCTCTGCCCTTGTAGGGAACGGCCTAAGTCACACCTCTGTTGGTCTCCATGGACAGAAGATCCCTCTGACCCTGTATGGAGCAGCCAAAGTTGCACCTCTACTGATCCGTATAGACAGAAGATCCCTCTGACCCTGTATCGAGCAGCCAATGTCACACCTCTGCTGGTCTCCATGGACAGAAGATCCCTCTGACCCTGTGTGGAGCAGCCAGAGACACACCTCTACTGGTCTCCATGGACAGAAGATCCCTCTGAGCCTGTATGGAGCAGCCAAAGTCACACCTCTGCTGGTCTCCATGGACAGAAGATCCCTCTGACCCTGTATGGAGCAGCCAAAGTCACACCTCTGCTGGTCTCCATGGACAGAAGATCCCTCTGACCCTGTATGGAGCAGCCAAAGTCGCACCTCTGCTGGTCTCCATGGACAGAAGATCCCGCTGACCCTGTATGAAGCAGCCAATGTCGCACCTCTGCTGGTCTCCATGGACAGACGATCCCTCTGACCCTGTATGGAGCAGCCAAAGTCGCACCTCTACTGATCCGTATAGACAGAAGATCCCTCTGACCCTGTATGGAGCAGCCAAAGTCACACCTCTGCTGGTCTCCATGGACAGAAGATCCCTCTGACCCTGCATGGAGCAGCCAAAGTTACACCTCTGCTGGTCTCCATGAAGAGAAGATCCCTCTGGCCCTGTATGGAGCAGTTAAAGTCACACCTCTGCTGGTCTCCATGGACAGAAGCTCCCTCTGACCCTGTATGGAGAAGCCAAAGTTGCACCTCTACTGATCCGTATAGACAGAAGATTCTTCTGACCCTGTATGGAGCAGCCAAAGTCGCACCACTGCTGATCTCCATGGACAGAAGATCCCTCTGACCCTGTTTGGAGCAGCCAAAGTCACACCTCTGCTGGTCTCCATGGACAGAAGATCCCTCTGACCCTGTATGGAGCAGCCAAAGTCGCACCTCTACTGATCCGTATAGACAGAAGATCCCTCTGACCCTGTATCGAGCAGCCAATGTCACACCTCTGCTGGTCTCCATGGACAGAAGATCACTCTGACCCTGTATGGAGCAGCCAGAGACACACCTCTACTGGTCTCCATGGACAGAAGATTCCTCTGAGCCTGTATGGAGCAGCCAAAGTCACACCTCTGCTGGTCTCCATGGACAGAAGATCCCTTTGACCCTGTATGGAGCAGCCAAAGTCACACCTATGCTGGTCTCCATGGACAGAAGATCCCTCTGACCCTGTATGGAGATTCCAAAGTCACACCTCTGCTGGTCTCCATGGACCGAAGATCCCTCTGACCCTGTATGGAGCAGCCAAAGTCACACCTATGCTGGTCTCCATGGACAGAAGATCCTTCTGACCCTGTATGGAGCAGCCAAAGTCACACCTCTGCTTTTCTCCATGGACAGAAGATCCCTCTGACCCTGTATGGAGCACCCAAAGTCGCAACTCTGTTGGTCTCCATGGACAGAAGATCCCTCTGACCCTGTATGGAACAGCCAAAGTCACACCTCTGCTGGTCTCCATGGACAGAAGATCCCGCTGACCCTGAATGGAGCAGCCAAAGTCGCACCTCTGCTGATCTCCATGGAAAGAATATCCCGCTGACCCTGTATGGAGCAGCCAAAGTCACACCTCTGCTGGACTCCATGGACAGAAGATCTCTCTGACCCTGTATGGAGCAGCCAAAGTCGCACCTCTGCTGGTCTCCATGGACAGAAGATCCCTCTGACCCTGTATGGAGCAGCCAAAGTCACACCTATGCTGGTCTCCATGGACAGAAGATCCTTCTGACCCTGTATGGAGCAGCCAAAGTCACACCTCTGCTGGTCTCCATGGAGAGAAGATCCCTCTGACCCTGTATGGAGCACCCAAAGTCGCACCTCTGCTGGTCTCCATGGACAAAAGATCCCTCTGACCCTGTATGGAACAGCCAAAGTCACACCTCTGCCGGTCTCCATGGACAGAAGATCCCGCTGACCCTGAATGGAGCAGCCAAAGTCGCACCTCTGCTGATCTCCATGGACAGAAGATCCCGCTGACCCTGTATGGAGCAGCCAAAGTCACACCTCTGCTGGTCTCCATGGACAGAAGATCCCTCTGACACTGTATGGAGCAGCCAAAGTCGCACCTCTGCTGGTCTCCATGGACAGAAGATCCCGCTGACCCTGTATGGAGCAGCCAATGTCGCACCTCTGCTGGTCTCCATGGACAGACGATCCCTCTGACCCTGTATGGAACAGCCAAAGTCGCACCTCTACTGATCCGTATAGACAGAAGATCCCTCTGACCCTGTATGAAGCAGCCAAAGTTGCATCTCTGCTGGTCTCCATGGACAGAAGATCACTCTGACCCTGTTTGGAGCAGCCAAAGTCACACCTCTGCTGGTCTCCATGGACAGAAGATCCCTCTGACCCTGTATGGAGCAGCCAAAGTCGCACCTCTACTGATCCGTATAGACAGAAGATCCCTCTGACCTTGTATGGAGCAGCCAACGCCGCACTTCTGCTGGTCTCCATGGACAGAAGATCCCTCTGACCCTGTATGGAGCAGCCAAAGTCGCACCTCTGCTGGTCTCCATGGACAGAAGAACTCTCTGCCCTTGTAGAGACCGGCCAAAGTCACACCTCTGCTGGTCTCCATGGACAGAAGATCCATTTGACCCTGTATGGAGCAGCCAAAGTCGCACCTCTACTGATCCGTATAGACAGATGATCCTTCTGCCCTTGTAGGGACCGGCCAAAGTCACACCTCTGCTGGTCTCCATGGACAGAAGATCCCTCTGCCCTTGTAGGGACCGGCCAAAGTCACACCTCTGCTTTTCTCCATGGACAGAAGATCCCTCTGCCCTTGTAGGGACCGGCCAAAGTCACACCTCTGCTGGTCTACATGGACAGAAGATCCCTCTGCCCTTGTAGGGAACGGCCTAAGTCACACCTCTGCTGGTCTCCATGGACAGAAGATCCCTCTGACCCTGTATGGAGCAGCCAAAGTCGCACCTCTACTGATCCGTATAGACAGAAGATCCCTCTGACCCTGTATGGAGCAGCCAACGCCGCACTTCTGCTGGTCTCCATGGACAGAAGATCCCTCTGACCCTGTATGGAGCAGCCAAAGTCGCACCTCTGCTGGTCTACATGGACAGAAGATCCCTCTGCCCTTGTAGGGAACGGCCTAAGTCACACCTCTGTTGGTCTCCATGGACAGAATATCCCTCTGACCCTGTATGGAGCAGCCAAAGTCGCACCTCTACTGATCCGTATAGACAGAAGATCCCTCTGACCCTGTATCGAGCAGCCAATGTCACACCTCTGCTGGTCTCCATGGACAGAAGATCCCTCTGACCCTGTGTGGAGCAGCCAGAGACACACCTCTACTGGTCTCCATGGACAGAAGATCCCTCTGAGCCTGTATGGAGCAGCCAAAGTCACACCTCTGCTGGTCTCCATGGACAGAAGATCCCTCTGACCCTGTATGGAGCAGCCAAAGTCACACCTCTGCTGGTCTCCATGGACAGAAGATCGCGCTGACCCTGTATGAAGCAGCCAATGTCGCACCTCTGCTGGTCTCCATGGACAGACGATCCCTCTGACCCTGTATGGAGCAGCCAAAGTCGCACCTCTACTGATCCTTATAGACAGAAGATCCCTCTGACCCTGTATGGAGCAGCCAAAGTCACACCTCTGCTGGTCTCCATGGACAGAAGATCCCTCTGACCCTGCATGGAGCAGCCAAAGTTACACCTCTGCTGGTCTCCATGAAGAGAAGATCCCTCTGGCCCTGTATGGAGCAGTGAAAGTCACACCTCTGCTGGTCTTCATGGACAGAAGCTCCCTCTGACCCTGTATGGAGAAGCCAAAGTTGCACCTCTACTGATCCGTATAGACAGAAGATTCTTCTGACCCTGTATGGAGCAGCCAAAGTCGCACCACTGCTGGTCTCCATGGACAGAAGATCCCTCTGACCCTGTTTGGAGCAGCCAAAGTGTAGGAGAGTAGGGTCTGCTTTCTATGTTCACCCCCACTTTTTGCTTTTGCTTTACTGGTTTTCGACTTAGATGTGGCTGTGGGCCTGCTAATCAGACCCACAGCCCTGCTGTTCTCTCTCTAAATTAATACTATGTACTTTAGGTGCATAACCCATTTGGATAGGATCACCTTATTGGCCCCTGTACAGTGTACCCTAGGTACCCAGGGCATAGGTGCACCCTAGGCCTACCAGGGGCTGCAGCATGTATTATGCCACCCCTGACCTGGCCTTCCATTTTGACACAACTGGCTGATCACTCAGCTGGGGCGAGGTCGTGTAATCACCCCTTGCTTAGGTGTAGTATTCCTATACCTAACTTACATATAGACACATGTGTACCTATTAGTCACTCCTATGGCAGGCCTTAACAATCCTGGAGGCAGAGTGCTTGGTAACATGTGAGATGGTGCTCTAGCATGAGCTGAGCCTGTCTGTAGCTTTCGGAACTTTGTCCTTATAGCTGTTCTATGATATAGCCTACCATATACTCTTAAAGTGCCTTATAATCTTAGACGGTTATGGTAACTATGGTTTGGCTTTATCGAAACATGTCGTGTAAGGTGTCTAACACTGTGGAATAATACCCCCATGCCATTTCTGGACATGAGAATATTATTCCCCCCTTCTAGAGGGAAAGACATGTTAAAATCATACTTCAACTGTTAGCCTCTGACCAAAGCCTCAGCATCACAAAATGGATGCTGCTGCCACGACACAAGTCTGACCTCCTGCAGCTGGGAGTGATCCCAGCCAGGGAGGCCTGGACAATAGGTTTCCTGCTTGGGGAGGTGCTAGCACCTCCCCAGACAGCCTTTAGTGTATTGGGGCAGGGTGGGCTGAAAGGAATGAGACATGCCTGGGGCACACAAGGTGTTCCTTGCATAGTCCAGTTCAAACCGGCGCTGGGGCACTCCAGCCCCAGCTCTGGCGCGAAACTGGACAAAGGGAAGTGGGTGTAACCACCCCCTCCCAGGTCCCACCCATAAGGCGTGAACTAGCAGGTATCCCAGCCCCCCAGATTAGTATAAGAGTGGGAGTTGGGCCTCAAGACTTTAGATTATCCTGAACCTGCAAAACTGAACAGAAACTCTGGACCTTCGACATTCGACGAAAGAAGAAGACTGAAGAATCTCCCTTGTAGCCAAGGAGTGGCTACCCTGTGCAAACAGGCACCATCAAGAGACTACCCTTTGCTTTGCCCACGTTCTACGAGGAACCGACTGCAGAGCCTGACCAGAGCCTTGACTTCCAGACTTCTCCAACCCTGATCCACATCTACAGCAGAGCTGAGATCCGTGGAGGCGACGAGCGACGTGGGACCGGCTACCTGGAAAAAGTGGCTAGTAACTTAAAGCGCAGCTTCTGAGGTACCCTCGGAGATGTGCACCGGGGATTGAGAAGCCCCAACCCCAAGCACCATCTGCACCGAAGATCAGCCCCCCAAACTCCACGAGTCCTGCGTGGGGCCCTTCTGCATTTTCCTGCTTGCCGCGTCTGTCCGGTTGCTTGCCCGCTGGCTAGTGGCCTTTGTGACGACGCACCCTGAAATCTTCTGCGCTGGTTTGGCTCCTCCAGACTGGCTCCCGCTTCTCTGCAAAGAAGAAGCACCCCAGACCTTCCTGGTCTGCACCAGAAGCAAGTCCTCCGTTCTTCGTGGGTTCCGCTTGCCAAGGCTTGGTGAGTCCTAGTCCAACTTCGACGCCGCCGACAGCAAGAGCCTACGTGGGACAGCTCGCCTCCTGGTCCGGGTCGTCCTCGACGCTTCCTGGTCCTCCTGGCTGCAGCGACAAGCTTCACCTTCACCTGCAATCTTCACGACATCGCCTGGTTCCTTCCTGGTTCCACGTGGTCACTGGCTAGTGACCTTGACTCTGTCCCTTCTGCTTGCAGGTTTCCTCTCTTCTTGATCCCAGCCTTGGGATCCACCGGACACTCTTCACTGACTGCCTGTCAGCATCTTTCTTCAGGCATCCATAGGAGTCGACGACGAAAACGACGCATCTTCACCCCTATGCACCCGCAGCCTGTGGGCTAGGTAACTTGGGTACTCCGGTGCTCATCAGGATAGTGACTATCCTAGTGTCTAGTTTTCAAGTCTCAACTTCCTAGCTACTTCGGAAGTGTCCTAAATCTACCGTTTTCTAAACTGTACTATTGCTATTGACTTTTATGCATTACGCGTGAGTGTTTCCACTCTGCACACGAATCCCGTGGGCCTCCCACTTCCTAACTAACGCTAGTGTAGTGTAGCCCCAGCGATTCCCTAGGCCTAGGCCTATTCTATTTCCGTGACAGTGGTTCTTATACCACTTACTTAGTATATGGTTTGCGTGGCCCCTAGGGCCTAACTGTATTACTTACCTGTGTGACTTAATGTATGCTTAAATAAGACTGTGTTGTACTTACCTCTAAACTCATAAAGAGTGCTGAGGGTTTGACTAGAATAAATACACTTTATTTTATATATATATCTGTTGTGGTGTCCTTTCATTTGGTATTCAAGGGATTATATATGGTATCACAGCTGGCTTCACATGCCATTCAGAGTTTAGCCTAAGACTGCTCTTGTCCATGCTACCACTAGGATAGCTGGTCTATAAGGTTGACTTTACAACCAATCACCATAAGGGTATTTGGACTGATATAAGGTGTACACTAGAACTAGTGACATCATACATCAGGCCAACTTCTCACATTGGTGAGCAGCGGTTGGGATCAGAACTTGCTGTTGTAATACCATTGTAATCTTGAGATACTAAATTGAAAGATCACACAGATATTGTCTAGGTACATATAACATAGATTATAATACTTAAGTCCTACTGGACTTTGTAGTTGTAGGTTGAAGGGAGTAACACACCCTGACTACAACTACTAGAGAGGTTTAGTAGATACAACTAGTGTAGGTAGGTGCACACACCACACCCTCACTAGATCATATCTCTGAGAGGAGATCAAGTAGATGCTCTCTCAGGAGGATCAGGTCTGCAAAAGACCCCCTCTAGATATGATACCTTAACATTCCAGGAGATGAGACACTTGTGTACCTCCAGAGGAATAAAACAGGGTGCAAACCCTACCCTCCTTCAGTTAAGACAACTCCTAGAGGAGTATGACATTCTTAGGGCATCTCAGGCAGGTACCCTAGGTACAGAGGAGGGTCTACCCACCACAGAGGAGTCAGAGGAGACTTCAGATGAAGAGGTAGACAGCCAGGGCCAAGTAGGAAGACTTAGCCAGGCTAACCTAAGCTTACATGGGAGTTTGAATGGGGTCCCCCCTTACAGACCCCCAAGTAGGCTTACACAGAGAAGCAGGAGGGACAGATCCCCTTCAAGGGAATCCATCCACTCCCATGTCTCTAACATTTCTAATGCTTCCTCTCACAGGGGAATGACTTCCCCTGAGAGAAAGGAGCATGAAGCCAGAATGAGGGAAGCTAATCTGAGGATTCAGAGGAAAGAACTTGCCCTTGCCAAAGAGAAGCTTGCTCTGGCTAGAGAACAAAAGTTGAGTGGGTCAGAACCCACTGGTGGCAGCAATATCCCTAAGGATAGAGACAGGCACTATGATAATAGAAACCTGAGCAAGATTGTCCCTCCCTACAAGTGTGGGGATGACATCCACAAATGGATAACTGCTTTGGAGAGAGCTTGCAAAGTACAGCAGGTACCCCAAAGTCAGTGGGCAGCTATCTTGTGGCTCTCCTTCTCTGAGAAAGGCAGAGACAAGCTCCTCACAGTTAGTGATGAGGATGCAGATAATTACACTGTCCTGAAGAGTGCTCTGATTGATGGGTTTGGCCTAACCACTGAACAATACAGGTTGTTGTTCAGGGATACCCAGAAGACACAGACTCAGGACTGGACTGACTTTGTAGATTGTGCCACTAAGGCTCTGGAAGGCTGGCTAATGGGAAGTAAGGTTAAGGACTATACAGGATTGTATAATTTGATCATGAGAGAACAAATACTTAACAACTGTCAAAACCAGCTATTGCATCAACACCTGATTGATTCTGATCTGACTTCTCCCCAAGAATTGGGAAAGAAGGCAGATAGATGGGTCAGGACTAGAGTTAAGCAGAAAAACCAGAACCAGGGCGGTGATCAGAAAAAGGCAGACCAGAAGGGTAATGAGCAGAAACAAAAAGACCAGAAGTCTTCACCAGGCCCCCAAAAGGCTCAGGGGGAGGGTGGTCCCAAAAAGGATAAAAAGAAAGATGGCCAAAAGAAACCATGGTGCAACTATTGTAAGTCCAACTCACATTGGTTTAGTGAGTGCACCAAAAAGGATAAGCCCCCAGCCACCATTGCACCTAAGGCAACTGTACCCCTTAGTTCAGCTGTAAGTGGTGGTTCCCAGCAAAAGGGTGTAGTAGGGTTAACCCTGGGAACTGAGGAGGATTCTGGCCTAGTCAGAGTACCTACTCAGGCTGTTCTGATCTGTGATGGGGACTTAGCTTTGTCCTCTACTGTAGGCCCCAGTAACCTGGGCAAGTACAGACAGACTCCTTTTATCAACCAAAGAATGGCTCAGGCCTACAGGGACACTGGAGCTAGTGTCACAATGGTGACACCTGCTTTTGTGGACCCTGGACAGATCATACTAGGTGAGAATTACCTAGTGACCAACGCTAGCAATGCCACTACCTCCCATAGTGTGGCTATTGTTAACTTCTCCTGGGGAGGGGTAACTGGCCTCAAGAAAGTTGTTAAAATACTTCAGAAAAAGAACACGACCGGTTCAATAAATATGTAATGTGGCCTACTGAATAGGTCCTTGATGAAAAACAAGACAAAACTGGAACAGAATTAGACAAGAAAAAGATCAAAGATACTCATAAAGAATTATAGGTAAAAAGATAAACCTTTCATGTTTATTTTACTTTTTTTGTAGAGGAATTCATTTTTCAATTTATACAATTATGGTTCATCATAAGAAAAACATATATGAATATAATACAAACAGTCACAATGCATCAATAAATATACATTAATCAAAAAGAAAAGTGAGGGAGACTGAGACGCCGTTTCTTCCCCGAACCTATGACATGGACTATCTTGGGGTTTCAAACCATTTGTGAACCAAAACTTTATTAATGTATGCCAACATATCTCTGGACATGGACCATTAGTTCTCTGTCTGTCGCTGTCAAAACTTTTGCAGTTCGACATACTTTTATCCTTCGAAGAACTTAATTGGAGTATTCCGGGCTTGCGCTTACATTGGATTCACTTTGAATACACATTTCTGGCGCACATGACTTAAGCGCCACTACTATGCCTGTTCCCCATTAGAAAAAAAAGAAAACCATTGTTAACAGTGAGCCTTATCTGACGCTCCTAAAGGACACTGTTTCATGTTACCTTTGTAGCTTGGAGGTGAATCATCCATGGCCTTCCCAAGACGTTTATTTTAATCGTGTGTCTGCCCCCCATTATCCTTGGTCTACGCCCTGATGAAGGTGGGGCTCCCTTGTGGGCCCTATACCGAAACGCGCGTTGGCGCTTGATTCGATGACCTTCTCTTTTCTGAAGTACCATCTGGCTCCATTTGGATGAGATACAATCAAGTCATCCATTTGAATACCCAAGGATTACTTGTGTTCACCCACAATTTGTTTTGATGTTATGAATGTGGTTTTGATTGAATGTATATATGATTGAGTTGAGGTTCTAAGTGGGGCACTCACTTTTCTTTTTGATTAATGTATATTTATTGATGCATTGTGACTGTTTGTATTATATTCATATATGTTTTTCTTATGATGAACCATAATTGTATAAATTGAAAAATGAATTCCTCTACAAAAAAAGTAAAATAAACATGAAAGGTTTATCTTTTTACCTATAATTCTTTATGAGTATCTTTGATCTTTTTCTTGTCTAATTCTGTTCCAGTTTTGTCTTGTTTTTCATCAAGGACCTATTCAGTAGGCCACATTACATATTTATTGAACCGGTCGTGTTCTTTTTCTGAAGTATTTTGCCTTTTACCCCTTGTTTACCGGTTCTTTATCTCGCCATTGGGGGTTCCCCCTTTTCTATTGGTTCTCAAGAAAGTTGTTGTTAGTTCAGACCTTCCTGTAGAGTGTTTACTGGGCAATGATCTTGAAACTTCAGTTTGGTCTGAAGTGGAGTATAGGACCCATGCAGAAATGCTGGGGATAGATGCACATGTCCTTGCTGTGACCAGGTCACAGGCCAAAAAGTGCACCACTGAACAAGTGCTGGATCCTGAAACTATGGACCAGTCACAACCCAAGAGAAAGAGCAGTAGGGTTAAGGCTGTGCCTTCCCACCTGCCTCAGGTGGTGGATCAGCCCTCCCAGGAGGATGATTCTGAGAGCCCTGAAGGAACTGTCCTAGAAGAACTTGAACCTGATCAGGTTGAGTTTCTTGGGACAGGGGGACCTTCCAGGGCAGCTCTGAGGCAGGCTCAATTAGACTGCCCCTCTCTTGAACCCCTCAGACAGCTGGCTGCTGCTGAGACTGCAGGGAATGCTCAAGGTACCCATAGAGTGTATTGGGATGAAGGGCTACTGTATTCAGAGGCTAGAGACCCCAAGCCTGGTGCATCCAGGAGGTTGGTCATACCACTGAAGTTCAGAGGCTTCCTTCTCACCTTGGCCCATGATATTCCCCTTGCAGGACATCTAGGCCAGAACAAGACTTGGGACAGGCTTGTCCCTCACTTTCACTGGCCCCATATGTCAGAAGATACTAAGGAGTTTTGTCGCTCCTGTGTCACCTGCCAAGCCAGTGGCAAATCAGGTGGCACCACAAAGGTCCCCCTCATACCACTACCTGTGGTGGGGGTCCCCTTTGAAAGAGTGGGCATAGATATTGTAGGACCAATGGACCCACAAACAGCATCTGGGCACAGATTCATACTGGTGATAGTGGACCATGCCACCAGGTACCCAGAAGCAATTCCCCTGAGGACCACAACAGCTCCTGTTGTGGCAAGGGCCCTGCTTGGAGTATTCTCCAGAGTGGGCTTTAAAGGAGGTCATTTCTGACAGAGGTACCAACTTCATGTCAGGATACTTGACTGCAATGTGGAAGGAGTGTGGTGTTAACTACAAGTTCACCACCCCCTATCACCCACAGTGCAATGGGCTTGTTGAGAGATTCAACAAGACCCTAAAGGGAATGATAAAAGGATTACCAGACAAGCTTAGGCGAAGATGGGACATCCTTTTACCCTGCCTTCTGTTTGCTTACAGAGAGGTCCCACAAAAGGGGGTTGGCTACAGCCCTTTTGAGCTTTTGCTTGGGCGTCCTGTAAGAGGACCCCTGTGTTTGGTGAAGGAAGGATGGGAGAGACCTCTCAGACAACCCAAACTAGACATAGTGGATTATGTACTTGGTCTCCGCTCCAGGATGGCAGAGTATATGAAGAAGGCTTCTAAAAACCTTGAGGCAAGCCAAGAACTCCAAAAAGCTTGGCATGACCAAAAGGCTGTACTGACTGTTTACCAGCCAGGACAGAAAGTGTGGGTGTTGGAGCCAGTGGCCCCAGCAGCACTCCAAGACAAATGGTCTGGACCCCACACTATTGTTGAGAAAAAGGGAGAAGTCACCTACTTGGTGGACCTTGGGACTCCCAGAAGCCCCCACAGGGTGCTTCATGTCAACAGATTGAAGGCATATGTTGACAGGGCAGACATGGGGCTACTCATGGCTACAGATGAGGGGCAGGAGGAAGAGAGTGACCCTCTCCCAGACCTGTTGACTCAGAACCCTGATGATGGCTCAGTTGATGGTGTGGTCTTTTCTGACAGCCTCACTGTCCATCAGCAACAGGACTGCAGACAGGTTCTGCAATCCTACAGACATATGTTCTCTCTGACCCCAAGTCAGACAAACTGGTGCACCCATGAGGTGGACACTGGTGACAGTCTGCCTGTGAAGAGTAAAATCTACAGGCAACCTGACCATGTCAGGGACTGCATAAAAGTTGAGGTACAAAAGATGTTGGAGCTGGGAGTCATTGAACCTTCAGAGAGCCCTTGGGCTAGTCCTGTAGTTCTTGTGCCAAAACCTCACACCCAAGATGGTAAGAGAGAGATGAGGTTTTGCGTGGACTACAGAGGTCTCAATGCTGTCACTAGGACAGATGCCCACCCAATACCTAGGGCAGATGAGCTCATTGACAGACTGGCAGCTGCTAAGTTTTTGAGCACATTTGACCTAACAGCAGGCTACTGGCAAATCAGACTAGCTGAGAGTGCAAAGGCCAAAACTGCTTTTTCGACCCCAGGAGGACATTATCAATTTGTGGTAATGCCCTTTGGTTTGAAGAATGCACCTGCCACTTTCCAAAGGTTGGTGAATCAAGTCCTTACTGGGTTGGATGATTATTGTGCAGCTTATCTTGATGATATTGCTGTCTTTAGCTCCACCTGGGAGGATCACCTGGTCCACCTGAGGAATGTGTTAGAGGCCCTGCAAAAGGCAGGCCTCACTATCAAGGCCACTAAGTGCCAGATAGGGCAGAGCAAGGGTTGTATACCTGGGCCACCTAGTTGGTGGGGGTCAGGTTCAACCACTGGAGAGCAAGATCCAGACCATAAAGGACTGGGCTCCTCCAACTACCCAGACTCAGGTCAGAGCTTTCTTGGGCCTGACTGGGTACTACAGAAAGTTTGTTAAGAACTATGGGTCCATAGTGACACCACTTAATGACTTGACCTCCAAGAAGATGCCAAAGAAAGTTCAGTGGACAGTAAGCTGTCAAAAAGCATTTGATGACCTGAAGCAGGCCATGTGCAGTGCACCTATTCTGAAAAGTCCAGACTACTCCAAAGAGTTCATTGTCCAGACAGATGCTTCTGAGTTAGGTGTGGGAGCTGTTCTTTCACAACTGAATGTAGATGGTCAAGACCAGCCCATTGCTTTTATAAGTAGAAGGCTGACCCCTAGAGAGAAACGTTGGTCAGCTATTGAGAGGGAGGCCTTTGCTGTGGTTTGGGCCCTGAAGAAGCTGAGGCCATACTTGTTTGGCACTCACTTCAAGATTCAGACAGACCATAAGCCCCTCTTGTGGCTAAATCAGATGAAGGGTGAAAATCCCAAACTTCTTAGGTGGTCCATTTCCCTACAGGGGATGGACTTCACAGTGGAACATAGACCTGGGACTGACCATGCCAATGCAGATGGACTCTCCAGATATTTCCACTTAGAACATGAAGACTCAACTGGTCAAGGTTAGTTTAATGTCCCTAAGTTTGGGGGGGGGGGGTTGTGTAGGAGAGTAGGGTCTGCTTTCTATGTTCACCCCCACTTTTTGCTTTTGCTTTACTGGTTTTCGACTTAGATGTGGCTCTGGGCCTGCTAATCAGACCCACAGCCCTGCTGTTCTCTCTCTAAATTAATACTATGTACTTTAGGTGCATAACCCATTTGGATAGGATCACCTTATTGGCCCCTGTACAGTGTACCCTAGGTACCCAGGGCATAGGTGCACCCTAGGCCTACCAGGGGCTGCAGCATGTATTATGCCACCCCTGGCCTGGCCTTCCATTTTGACACAACTGGCTGATCACTCAGCTGGGGCGAGGTCGTGTAATCACCCCTTGCTTAGGTGTAGTATTCCTATACCTAACTTACATATAGACAAATGTGTACCTATTAGTCACTCCTATGGCAGGCCTTAACAATCCTGGAGGCAGAGTGCTTGGTAACATGTGAGATGGTGCTCTAGCATGAGCTGAGCCTGTCTGCAGCTTTCGGAACCTTGTCCTTATAGCTGTTCTATGATATAGCCTACCATATACTCTTAAAGTGCCTTATAATCTTAGACGGTTATGGTAACTATGGTTTGGCTTTATCGAAACATGTCGTGTGAGGTGTCTAACACTGTGGAATAATACCCCCATGCCATTTCTGGACATGAGAATATTATTCCCCCCTTCTAGAGGGAAAGACATGTTAAAATCATACTTCAACTGTTAGCCTCTGACCAAAGCCTCAGCATCACAAAATGGATGCTGCTGCCACGACACAAGTCTGACCTCCTGCAGCTGGGAGTGATCCCAGCCAGGGAGGCCTGGACAATAGGTTTCCTGCTTGGGGAGGTGCTAGCACCTCCCCAGACAGCCTTTACTGTATTGGGGCAGGGTGGGCTGAAAGGAATGAGACATGCCTGGGGCACACAAGGTGTTCCTTGCATAGTCCAGTTCAAACCGGCGCTGGGGCACTCCAGCCCCAGCTCTGGCGCGAAACTGGACAAAGGGAAGTGGGTGTAACCACCCCCTCCCAGGTCCCACCCATAAGGCGTGACCTAGCAGGTATCCCAGCCCCCCAGATTAGTATAAGAGTGGGAGTTGGGCCTCAAGACTTTAGATTATCCTGAACCTGCAAAACTGAACAGAAACTCTGGACCTTCGACATTCGACGAAAGAAGAAGACTGAAGAATCTCCCTTGTAGCCAAGGAATGGCTACCCTGTGCAAACAGGCACCATCAAGAGACTACCCTTTGCTTTGCCCACGTTCTACGAGGAACCGACTGCAGAGCCTGACCAGAGCCTTGACTTCCAGACTTCTCCAACCCTGATCCACATCTACAGCAGAGCTGAGATCCGTGGAGGCGACGAGCGACGTGGGACCGGCTACCTGGAAAAAGTGGCTAGTAACTTAAAGCGCAGCTTCTGAGGTACCCTCGGAGTTGTGCACCGGGGATTGAGAAGCCCCAACCCGAAGCACCATCTGCACCGAAGATCAGCCCCCCACACTCCACGAGTCCTGCGTGGGGCCCTTCTGCATTTTCCTGCTTGCCGCGTCTGTCCGGTTGCTTGCCCGCTGGCTAGTGGCCTTTGTGATGACGCACCCTGAAATCTTCTGCGCTGGTTTGGCTCCTCCAGACTGGCTCCCGCTTCTCTGCAAAGAAGAAGCACCCCAGACCTTCCTGGTCTGCACCAGAAGCAAGTCCTCCGTTCTTCGTGGGTTCCGCTTGCCAAGGCTTGGTGAGTCCTAGTCCAACTTCGACGCCGCCGACAGCAAGAGCCTACGTGGGACAGCTCGCCTCCTGGTCCGGGTCGTCCTCGACGCTTCCTGGTCCTCCTGGCTGCAGCGACAAGCTTCACCTTCACCTGCAATCTTCACGACATCGCCTGGTTCCTTCCTGGTTCCACGTGGTCACTGGCTAGTGACCTTGACTCTGTCCCTTCTGCTTGCAGGTTTCCTCTCTTCTTGATCCCAGCCTTGGGATCCACCGGACACTCTTCACTGACTGCCTGTCAGCATCTTTCTTCAGGCATCCATAGGAGTCGACGACGAAAACGACGCATCTTCACCCCTATGCACCCGCAGCCTGTGGGCTAGGTAACTTGGGTACTCCGGTGCTCATCAGGATAGTGACTATCCTAGTGTCTAGTTTTCAAGTCTCAACTTCCTAGCTACTCCGGAAGTGTCCTAAATCTACCGTTTTCTAAACTGTACTATTGCTATTGACTTTTACGCATTACGCGTGAGTGTTTCCACTCTGCACACGAATCCCGTGGGCCTCCCACTTCCTAACTAACGCTAGTGTAGTGTAGCCCCAGCGATTCCCTAGGCCTAGGCCTATTCTATTTCCGTGACAGTGGTTCTTATACCACTTACTTAGTATATGGTTTGCGTGGCCCCTAGGGCCTAACTGTATTACTTACCTGTGTGACTTAATGTATGCTTAAATAAGACTGTGTTGTACTTACCTCTAAACTCATAAAGAGTGCTGAGGGTTTGACTAGAATAAATACACTTTATTTTATATATATATCTGTTGTGGTGTCCTTTCATTTGGTATTCAAGGGATTATATATGGTATCACAGCTGGCTTCACATGCCATTCAGAGTTTAGCCTAAGACTGCTCTTGTCCATGCTACCACTAGGATAGCTGGTCTATAAGGTTGACTTTACAACCAATCACCATAAGGGTATTTGGACTGATATAAGGTGTACACTAGAACTAGTGACATCATACATCAGGCCAACTTCTCACACAAAGTCACACCTCTGCTGGTCTCCATGGACAGAAGATCCCTCTGACCCTGTATGGAGCAGCCAAAGTCGCACCTCTACTGATCCGTATAGACAGAAGATCCCTCTGACCCTGTATCGAGCAGCCAATGTCACACCTCTGCTGGTCTCCATGGACAGAAGATCCCTCTGACCCTGTATGGAGCAGCCAGAGACACACCTCTACTGGTCTCCATGGACAGAAGATTCCTCTGAGCCTGTATGGAGCAAGCAAAGTCACACCTCTGCTGGTCTCCATGGACAGAAGATCCCTCTGACCCTGTATTGAGCAGCCAAAGTCACACCTATGCTGGTCTCCATGGACAGAAGATCCCTCTGACCCTGTATGGAGATTCCAAAGTCACACCTCTGCTGGTCTCCATGGACAGAAGATCCCTCTGACCCTGTATGGAGCAGCCAAAGTCACACCTATGCTGGTCTCCATGGACAGAAGATCCTTCTGACCCTGTATGGAGCAGCCAAAGTCACACCTCTGCTGGTCTCCATGGACAGAACATCCCTCTGACCCTGTATGGAGCACCCAAAGTCGCAACTCTGTTGGTCTCCATGGACAGAAGATCCCTCTGACCCTGTATGGAACAGCCAAAGTCACACCTCTGCTGGTCTCCATGGACAGAAGATCCGCTGACCCTGAATGGAGCAGCCAAAGTCGCACCTCTGCTGATCTCCATGGACAGAATATCCCGCTGACCCTGTATGGAGCAGCCAAAGTCACACCTCTGCTGGTCTCTATGGACAGAAGATCTCTCTGACCCTGTATGGAGCAGCCAAAGTCGCACCTCTGCTGGTCTCCATGGACAGAAGATCCCTCTGACCCTGTATGGAGCAGCCAAAGTCACACCTATGCTGGTCTCCATGGACAGAAGATCCTTCTGACCATGTATGGAGCAGCCAAAGTCACACCTCTGCTGGTCTCCATGGACAGAAGATCCCTCTGACCCTGTATGGAGCACCCAAAGTCGCACCTCTGCTGGTCTCAATGGACAGAAGATCCCTCTGACCCTGTATGGAACAGCCAAAGTCACACCTCTGCCGGTCTCCATGGACAGAAGATCCCGCTGACCCTGAATGGAGGAGCCAAAGTCGCACCTCTGCTGATCTCCATGGACAGAAGATCCCGCTGACCCTGTATGGAGCAGCCAAAGTCACACCTCTGCTGGTCTCCATGGACAGAAGATCCCTCTGACCCTGTATGGAGCAGCCAAAGTCGCACCTCTGCTGGTCTCCATGGACAGAAGATCCCGCTGACCCTGTATGGAGCAGCCAATGTCGCACCTCTGCTGGTCTCCATGGACAGACGATCCCTCTGACCCTGTATGGAGCAGCCAAAGTCGCACCTCTACGGATCCATATAGACAGAAGATCCCTCTGACCCTGTATGAAGCAGCCAAAGTTGCATCTCTGCTGGTCTCCATGGACAGAAGATCACTCTGACCCTGTTTGGAGCAGCCAAAGTCACACCTCTGCTGGTCTCCATGGACAGAAGATCCCTCTGATCCTGTATGGAGCAGCCAAAGTCGCACCTCTACTGATCCGTATAGACAGAAGATCCCTCTGACCCTGTATGGAGCAGCCAACGCCGCACTTCTGCTGGTCTCCATGGACAGAAGATCCCTCTGACCCTGTATGGAGCAGCCAAAGTCGCACCACTGCTGGTCTCCATGGACAGAAGAACTCTCTGCCCTTGTAGAGACCGGCCAAAGTCACACCTCTGCTGGTCTCCATGGACAGAAGATCCATTTGACCCTGTATGGAGCAGCCAAAGTCGCACCTCTACTGATCCGTATAGACAGATGATCCCTCTGCCCTTGTAGGGACCGGCCAAAGTCACACCTCTGCTGGTCTCCATGGACAGAAGATCCCTCTGCCCTTGTAGGGACCGGCCAAAGTCACACCTCTGCTTTTCTCCATGGACAGAAGATCCCTCTGCCCTTGTAGGGACCGGCCAAAGTCACACCTCTGCTGGTCTACATGGACAGAAGATCCCTCTGCCCTTGTAGGGAACGGCCTAAGTCACACCTCTGTTGGTCTCCATTGCCAGAAGATCCCTCTGCCCTTGTAGTGACCGGCCAAAGTCACACCTCTGCTGGTCTCCATTGCCAGAAGAGCCATCTGTCCCTTATGGAGCAGCCAAAGTCACACCTCTGCTGGTCTCCATTGCCAGAAGAGCCATCTGTCCCTTATGGACCAGTCAAAGTCACACCTCTGCTGGTCTCCATTGCCAGAAGAGCCATCAGTCCCTTATAGAGCAGCCACAGTCACACCTCTGCTGGTCTCCATAACCAGAAGATCCCTCTGACCCTGTTTGGACCAGCCAAAGTCATACCTCTGCTGGTCTCCATTGCCAGAAGATCACTCTGCCTTTGTACGGACTGGCCAAAGTCACACCTCTGCTGGTCTCCATTGCCAGAAGATTCCTCTGCCCTTGTAGGGACCGGCCTAAGTCACACCTCTGCTGGTCTCCATTGCCAGAAGATCCCTCTGCCCTTGTAGGGACCGGCCAAAGTCACACCTCTGCTGGTCTCCATAGACAGAAGATCCCTCTGACCATGTAGGGACAGGCCGAAGTGACACCTCTGCTGGTCTCCATGGACAGAAGATCCCTCTGACCCTGTATGGAGCAGCCAATGTCACACCTCTGCTGGTCTCCATGGACAGAAGATCCCTCTGACCCTGTATGGAGCAGCCAAAGTCGCACCTCTGCTGATCTCCATGGACAGAAGATCCCTCTGACCCTGTATGGAGCAGCCAAAATCACAGCTATGCTGGTCTCCATGGACAGAAGATCCCTCTGACCCTGTATGGAGATTCCAAAGTCACACCTCTGCTGGTCTCCATGGACAGAAGATCCCTCTGACCCTGTATGGAGCAGCCGAAGTCACACCTATGCTGGTCTCCATGGACAGAAGATCCTTCTGACCCTGTATGGAGCAGCCAAAGTCACACCTCTGCTGGTTTCCATGGACAGAAGATCCCTCTGACCCTGTATGGAGCAGCTAAAGTCACACCTCTGCTGGTCTCAATGGACAGAAGATTCCTCTGACCCTGTATGGAGCAACCAAAGTCACACCTATGCTGGTCTCCAGGGACAGAAGATCCCTCTGACCCTATAGGGAGCAGCCAAAGTCGCCCCTCTACTGATCCGTATAGACTGAAGATCCCTCTGACCCTGTATGGAGCAGCCAAAGTCACACCTCTGCTGGTCTCCATGGACAGAAGATCCCTCTGACCCTGTATGGAGCAGCCAAAGTCACACCCATGCTGGTCTCCATGGACAGAAGATCCCTCTGACCCTGTATGGAGATTCGAAAGTCACACCTCTGCTGGTCTCCATGGATAGACGATCCCTCTGACCCTTTACGGAGCAGCCAAAGTCACAGCTCTGCTGGTCTCCATGGACAGAAGATCCCTCTGACCCTGTATGGAGCAGCCAAAGTCACACCTATGCTGGTCTCAATGGACAGAAGATCCTTCTGACCCTGTATGGAGCAGTCAAAGTCACACCTCTGCTGGTCTACATGGACAGAAGATCCCTCTGACCCTGTATGGAGCACCCAAAGTCACACCTCTGCTGGTCTCCATGGACAGAAGATCCCTCTGACCCTGTATGGAACAGCCAAAGTCACACCTCTGCTGGTCTCCATGAACAGAAGATCCCGCTGAACCTGAATGGAGCAGCCAAAGTCGCAACTCTGCTGGTCTCCATGGACAGAAGATCCCGCTGACCCTGTATGGAGCAGCCAAAGTAACACCTCTGCTGGTCTCCATGGACAGAAGATCCCTCTGACCCTGTATGGAGCAGCCAAAGTCGCACCTCTGCTGGTCTCCATGGACAGAAGATCCCGCTGACCCTGTATGGAGCAGCCAATGTCGCACCTCTGCTGGTCTCCATGGACAGACGATCCCTCTGACCCTGTATGGAGCAGCCAAAGTCGCACCTCTACTGATCCGTATAGACAGAAGATCCCTCTGACCCTGTATGGAGCAGCCAAAGTCACTCCTCTGCTGGTCTCCATGGACAGAAGATCCCTCTGACCCTGTATGGAGCAGCCAAAGTCGCACCTCTGCTGGTCTCCATGGACAGAAGATCCCGCTGACCCTGTATGAAGCAGCCAATGTCGCACCTCTGCTGGTCTCCATGGACAGACGATCCCTCTGGCCCTGTATGGAGCAGTGAAAGTCACACCTTTGCTGGTCTCCATGGACAGAAGATCCCTCTGACCCTGTATGGAGAAGCCAAAGTTGCACCTCTACTGATCCGTATAGACAGAAGATTCTTCTGACCCTGTATGGAGCAGCCAAAGTCGCACTTCTGCTGGTCTCCATGGACAGAAGATCCCTCTGACCCTGTATGGAGCAGCCAAAGTCGCACCTCTACTGATCCGTATAGACAGAAGATCCCTCTGACCCTGTATCGAGCAGCCAATGTCACACCTCTGCTGGTCTCCATGGACAGAAGATCCCTCTGACCCTCTATGGAGCAGCCAGAGACACACCTCTACTGGTCTCCATGGACAGAAGATCCCGCTGACCCTGTATGAAGCAGCCAATGTCGCACCTCTGCTGTTCTCCATGGACAGACGATCCCTCTGGCCCTGTATGGAGCAGTGAAAGTCACACCTCTGCTGGTCTCCATGGACAGAAGATCCCTCTGACCCTGTATGGAGAAGCCAAAGTTGCACCTCTACTGATCCGTATAGACAGAAGATTCTTCTGACCCTGTATGGAGCAGCCAAAGTCACACTTCTGCTGGTCTCCATGGACAGAAGATCCCTCTGACCCTGTATGGAGCAGCCAAAGTCGCACCTCTACTGATCCGTATAGACAGAAGATCCCTCTGACCCTGTATCGAGCAGCCAATGTCACACCTCTGCTGGTCTCCATGGACAGAAGATCCCTCTGACCCTGTATGGAGCAGCCAGAGACACACCTCTACTGGTCTCCATGGACAGAAGATCCCTCTGAGCCTGTATGGAGCAGCCAAAGTCACACCTCTGCTGGTCTCCATGGACAGAAGATCCCTCTGACCCTGTATGGAGCAGCCAAAGTCGCACCTCTGCTGGTCTCCATGGACAGAAGATCCCGCTGACCCTGTATGAAGCAGCCAATGTCGCACCTCTGCTGGTCTCCATGGACAGACGATCCCTCTGACCCTGTATGGAGCAGCCAAAGTCGCACCTCTACTGATCCGTATAGACAGAAGATACCTCTGACCCTGTATGGAGCAGCCAAAGTCACACCTCTGCTGGTCTCCACGGACAGAAGATCCCTCTGACCCTGCATGGAGCAGCCAAAGTTACACCTCTGCTGGTCTCCATGAAGAGAAGATCCCTCTGGCCCTGTATGGAGCAGTGAAAGTCACACCTCTGCTGGTCTCCATGGACAGAAGCTCCCTCTGACCCTGTATGGAGAAGCCAAAGTTGCACCTCTACTGATCCATATAGACAGAAGATTCTTCTGACCCCGTATGGAGCAGCCAAAGTCGCACCACTGCTGGTCTCCATGGACAGAAGATCCCTCTGACCCTGTATGGAGCAGCCAAAGTCGCACCTCTGCTGATCTCCATGGACAGAAGATCCCGCTGACCCTGTATGGAGCAGCCAAAGTCACACCTCTGCTGGTCTCCATGGGCAGAAGATCTCTCTGACCCTGTATGGAGCAGCCAAAGTCGCACCTCTGCTGGTCTCAATGGACAGAAGATCCCTCTGACCCTGTATGGAGCAGCCAAAGTCACACCTATGCTGGTCTCCATGGACAGAAGATCCTTCTGACCCTGTATGGAGCAGCCAAAGTCACACCTCTGCTGGTCTCCATGGACAGAAGATCCCTCTGACCCTGTATGGAGCACCCAAAGTCGCACCTCTGCTGGTCTCCATGGACAGAAGATCCCTCTGACCCTGTATGGAACAGCCAAAGTCACACCTCTGCCGGTCTCCATGGACAGAAGATCCCGCTGACCCTGAATGAAGCAGCCGAAGTCGCACCTCTGCTGATCTCCATGGACAGAAGATCCCGCTGACCCTGTATGGAGCAGCCAAAGTCACACCTCTGCTGGTCTCCATGGACAGAAGATCCCTCTGACCCTGTATGGAGCAGCCAAAGTCGCACCTCTGCTGGTCTCCATGGACAGAAGATCCCGCTGACCCTGTATGGAGCAGCCAATGTCGCACCTCTGCTGGTCTCCATGGACAGACGATCCCTCTGACCCTGTATGGAGCAGCCAAAGTCGCACCTCTACTGATCTGTATAGACAGAAGATCCCTCTGACCCTGTATGAAGCAGCCAAAGTTGCACCTCTGCTGGTCTCCATGGACAGAAGATCCCTCTGACCCTGTTTGGAGCAGCCAAAGTCACACCTCTGCTCGTCTCCATGGACAGAAGAACTCTCTGCCCTTGTAGAGACCGGCCAAAGTCACACCTCTGCTGGTCTCCATGGACAGATGATCCCTTTGACCCTGTAAGGAGCAGCCAAAGTCACACCTATGCTGGTCTCCATGGACAGAACATCCTTCTGACCCTGTATAGAGCAGTCAAAGTCACACCTCTGCTGGTCTCCATGGACAGAAGATCCCTCTGAGCCTGTATGGAGCAGCCAAAGTCACACCTCTGCTGGTCTCCATGGACAGAAGATCCCTCTGACCCTGTATGGAACAGCCAAAGTCACACCTCTGCTGGTCTCCATGAACAGAAGATCCCACTGAACCTGAATGGAGCAGCCAAAGTCGCAACTCTGCTGGTCTCCATGGACAGAAGATCCCGCTGACCCTGTATGGAGCAGCCAAAGTAACACCTCTGCTGGTCTCCATGGACAGAAGATCCCTCTGACCCTGTATGGAGCATTGAAAGTCACACCTCTGCTGGTCTCCATGGACAGAAGATCCCTCTGACCCTGTATGGAGCAGCCAAAGTCGCACTTCTGCTGGTCTCCATGGACAGAAGATCCCTCTGACCCTGTATGGAGCAGCCAAAGTCGCACCTCTACTGATCCGTATAGACAGAAGATCCCTCTGACCCTGTATCGAGCAGCCAATGTCACACCTCTGCTGGTCTCCATGGACAGAAGATCCCTCTGACCCTGTGTGGAGCAGCCAGAGACACACCTCTACTGGTCTCCATGGACAGAAGATCCCTCTGAGCCTGTATGGAGTAGCCAAAGTCACACCTCTGCTGGTCTCCATGGACAGAAGATCCCTCTGACCCTGTATGGAGCAGCCAAAGTCGCAACTCTGCTGGTCTCCATGGACAGAAGATCCCGCTGACCCTGTATGGAGCAGCCAAAGTAACACCTCTGCTGGTCTCCATGGACAGAAGATCCCTCTGACCCTGTATGGAGCAGCCAAAGTCGCACCTCTGCTGGTCTCCATGGACAGAAGATCCCGCTGACCCTGTATGGAGCAGCCAATGTCGCACCTCTGCTGGTCTCCATGGACAGACGATCCCTCTGACCCTGTATGGAGCAGCCAAAGTCGCACCTCTACTGATCCGTATAGACAGAAGATCCATCTGACCCTGTATGGAGCAGCCAAAGTCACACCTCTGATGGTCTCCATGGACAGAAGATCCCTCTGACCCTGTTTGGAGCAGCCAAAGTCGCACCTCTGCTGGTCTCCATGGACAGAAGATCCCGCTGACCCTGTATGAAGCAGCCAATGTCACACCTCTGCTGGTCTCCATGGACAGACGATCCCTCTGGCCCTGTATGGAGCATTGAAAGTCACACCTCTGCTGGTTTCCATGGACAGAAGATCCCTCTGACCCTGTATGGAGAAGCCAAAGTTGCACCTCTACTGATCCGTATAGACAGAAGATTCTTCTGACCCTGTATGGAGCAGCCAAAGTCGCACTTCTGCTGGTCTCCATGGACAGAAGATCCCTCTGACCCTGTATGGAGCAGCCAAAGTCGCACCTCTACTGATCCGTATAGACAGAAGATCCCTCTGACCCTGTATCGAGCAGCCAATGTCACACCTCTGCTGGTCTCCATGGACAGAAGATCCCTCTGACCCTGTGTGGAGCAGCCAGAGACACACCTCTACTGGTCTCCATGGACAGAAGATCCCTCTGAGCCTGTATGGAGCAGCCAAAGTCACACCTCTGCTGGTCTCCATGGACAGAAGATCCCTCTGACCCTGTATGGAGCAGCCAAAGTCGCACCTCTGCTGGTCTCCATGGACAGAAGATCCCGCTGACCATGTATGAAGCAGCCAATGTCGCACCTCTGCTGGTCTCCATGGACAGACGATCCCTCTGACCCTGTATGGAGCAGCCAAAGTCGTACCTCTACTTATCCGTATAGACAGAAGATCCCTCTGACCCTGTATGGAGCAGCCAAAGTCACACCTCTGCTGGTCTCCATGGACAGAAGATCCCTCTGACCCTGCATGGAGCAGCCAAAGTTAAACCTCTGCTGGTCTCCATGAAGAGAAGATCCCTCTGGCCCTGTATGGAGCAGTGAAAGTCACACCTCTGCTGGTCTCCATGGACAGAAGCTCCCTCTGACCCTGTAGGGAGAAGCCAAAGTTGCACCTCTACTGATCCGTATAGACAGAAGATTCTTCTGACCCTGTATGGAGCAGCCAAAGTCGCACCACTGCTGGTCTCCATGGACAGAAGATCCCTCTGACCCTGTTTGGAGCAGCCAAAGTCACACCTCTGCTGGTCTCCATGGACAGAAGATCGCTCTGACCCTGTATGGAGCAGCCAAAGTCGCACCTCTACTGATCCGTATAGACAGAAGATCCCTCTGACCCTGTATCGAGCAGCCAATGTCACACCTCTGCTGGTCTCCATGGACAGAAGATCCCTCTGACCCTGTATGGAGCAGCCAGAGACACACCTCTACTGGTCTCCATGGACAGAAGATTCCCCTGAGCCTGTATGGAGCAGCCAAAGTCACACCTCTGCTGGTCTCCATGGACAGAAGATCCCTCTGACCCTGTATGGAGCAGCCAAAGTCACACCTATGCTGGTCTCCATGGACAGAAGATCCCTCTGACCCTGTATGGAGATTCCAAAGTCACACCTCTGCTGGTCTCCATGGACCGAAGATCCCTCTGACCCTGTATGGAGCAGCCAAAGTCAGACCTATGCTGGTCTCCATGGACAGAAGATCCTTCTGACCCTGTATGGAGCAGCCAAAGTCACACCTCTGCTGGTCTCCATGGACAGAAGATCCCTCTGACCCTGTATGGAGCACCCAAAGTCGCAACTCTGTTGGTCTCTGTGAGAAGTTGGCCTGATGTATGATGTCACTAGTTCTAGTGTACACCTTATATCAGTCCAAATACCCTTATGGTGATTGGTTGTAAAGTCAACCTTATAGACCAGCTATCCTAGTGGTAGCATGGACAAGAGCAGTCTTAGGCTAAACTCTGAATGGCATGTGAAGCCAGCTGTGATACCATATATAATCCCTTGAATACCAAATGAAAGGACACCACAACAGATATATATATAAAATAAAGTGTATTTATTCTAGTCAAACCCTCAGCACTCTTTATGAGATTAGAGGTAAGTACAACACATTCTTATTTAAGCATACATTAAGTCACACAGGTAAGTAATACAGTTAGGCCCTAGGGGCCACGCAAACCATATACTAAGTAAGTGGTATAAGAACCACTGTCACGGAAATAGAATAGGCCTAGGCCTAGGGAATCGCTGGGGCTACACTACACTAGCGTTAGTTAGGAAGTGGGAGGCCCACGGGATTCGTGTGCAGAGTGGAAACACTCATGCGTAATGCGTAAAAGTCAATAGCAATAGTACAGTTTAGAAAACGGTAGATTTAGGACACTTCCGGAGTAGCTAGGAAGTTGAGACTTGAAAACTAGACACTAGGATAGTCACTATCCTGATGAGCACCGGAGTACCCAAGTTACCTAGCCCACAGGCTGCGGGTGCATAGGGGTGAAGATGCGTCGTTTTCGTCGTCGACTCCTATGGATGCCTGAAGAAAGATGCTGACAGGCAGTCAGTGAAGAGTGTCCGGTGGATCCCAAGGCTGGGATCAAGAAGAGAGGAAACCTGCAAGCAGAAGGGACAGAGTCAAGGTCACTAGCCAGTGACCACGTGGAACCAGGAAGGAACCAGGCGATGTCGTGAAGATTGCAGGTGAAGGTGAAGCTTGTCGCTGCAGCCAGGAGGACCAGGAAGCGTCGAGGACGACCAGGACCAGGAGGCGAGCTGTCCCACGAAGGCTCTTGCTGTCGGCGGCGTCGAAGTTGGACTAGGACTCACCAAGCCTTGGCAAGCGGAACCCACGAAGAACGAAGGACTTGCTTCTGGTGCAGACCAGGAAGGTCTGGGGTGCTTCTTCTTTGCAGAGAAGCGGGAGCCAGTCTGGAGGAGCCAAGCCAGCGCAGAAGATTTCAGGGTGCATCGTCACAAAGGCCACTAGCCAGCGGGCAAGCAACCGGACAGACGCGGCAAGCAGGAAAATGCTGAAGGGCCCCACGCAGGACTCGTGGAGTGTGGGGGGCTGATCTACGGTGCAGATGGTGCTTGGGGTTGGGGCTTCTCAATCCCCGGTGCACAACTTCGAGGGTACCTCAGAAGCTGCGCTTTAAGTTACTAGCCACTTTTTCCAGGTAGCCGGTCCCACGTCGCTCGTCGCCTCCACGGATCTCAGCTCTGCTGTAGATGTGGATCAGGGTCGGAGAAGTCTGGAAGTCAAGGCTCTGGTCAGGCTCTGCAGTCGGTTCCTCGTAGAACGTGGGCAAAGCAAAGGGTAGTCTCTTGATGGTGCCTGTTTGCACAGGGTAGCCACTCCTTGGCTACAAGGGAGATTCTTCAGTCTTCTTCTTTCGTCGAATGTCGAAGGTCCAGAGTTTCTGTTCAGTTTTGCAGGTTCAGGATAATCTAAAGTCTTGAGGCCCAACTCCCACTCTTATACTAATCTGGGGGGCTGGGATACCTGCTAGGTCACGCCTTATGGGTGGGACCTGGGAGGGGGTGGTTACACCCACTTCCCTTTGTCCAGTTTCGCGCCAGAGCTGGGGCTGGAGTGCCACAGCACCGGTTTGAACTGGACTAGGCAAGGAACACCTTGTGTGCCCCAGGCATGTCTCATTCCTTTCAGCCCACCCTGCCCCAATACACTAAAGGCTGTCTGGGGAGGTGCTAGCACCTCCCTAAGCAGGAAACCTATTGTCCAGGCCTCCCTGGCTGGGATCACTCCCAGCTGCAGGAGGTCAGACTTGTGTCGTGGCAGCAGCATCCATTTTGTGAGGCTGAGGCTTTGGTCAGAGGCTAACAGTTGAAGTATGATTTTAACATGTCTTTCCCTCTAGAGGGGGGAATAATATTCTCATGTCCAGAAATGTCATGGGGGTATTATTCCACAGTGTTAGACACCTTACACGACATGTTTCGATAAAGCCAAACCATAGTTACCATAACCGTCTAAGATTATAAGGCACTTTAAGAGTATATGGTAGGCTATATCATAGAACAGCTATAAGGACAAGGTTCCGAAAGCTGCAGACAGGCTCAGCTCATGCTAGAGCACCATCTCACATGTTACCAAGCACTCTGCCTCCAGGATTGTTAAGGCCTGCCATAGGAGTGACTGATAGGTACACATGTGTCTATATGTAAGTTAGGTATAGGAATACTACACCTAAGCAAGGGGGGATTACACGACCTTGCCCCAGCTGAGTGATCAGCCAGTTGTGTCTGATTGGAAGGCCAGACCAGGGGTGGCATAATACATGCTGCAGCCCCTGGGAGGCCTAGGGTACACCTATGCCCTGGGTACCTAGGGTACACTGTACAGGGTCCAATAAGGTGATCCTTACCAATTGGTTATGTACCTAGGGTACATGGAGTCCATTTTAAAGAGAGAGCAGACAGCCTGAGACCCTGAATGGCAGGATCTCAGGCCAACAAAGTCGAAAAACCAGCTAGACACTAGGCAAAAAGTTGGGGGTAACCATAGTCAGATATCCACCTTCCTACACAACCCCCCCCCCCAAACGAAAGGTGATAAGGCTGGCCTTGACAAGGTAAGCCTCTATTGCCTAAGTGGCCATATAAGGAAGAACCAGCACTGGCATGGTTACCCCCTGTCTCATGGTCCACTAAGCAATCCCTCATCCTAAAGGTATCATAGGGTCTCCAACATAGGGAATCTCTACCTTGGGTGTGTCTTTGCAAAGTAAAAGGCTGGTGTTGAGATGGAGTACTGAAGTGAGTGTCCTCAAAGTGAGGCCTCAGCTTCCTCCAATCATCCTCCACCATGGATGCCTTTCTTTCTTTCACTGAGTTGCACTGTGCTCTCAGGGTCAGCCTCTGGCTACCTAAAGCTGGAGGCTGGGTCCCTTTTGTGGGCTTACTGGAGGGACAGGTCAGGTTTGGGGCCCTAAGGTCCCAGGTTTGCCTGTGCCCAACAGAATCCCTCTGGGGGAGGTCCCTAACTACCTGTAAAGGGGATCCCTCAGGAATGTTTTTACCCATCACCTGGCTAGGGCTACTAGCCAGGCAATCCTCATTCTTTTGATTGGGGGGTTCTTGTGGGCAGGGGCCCTCTTGGGGTCCACTGGCCTCCCTGACCTCTGCAGCCCTGGGCTGACTGAGGCAGGGTAGAGAGAGGCAGGCTACCTGCACCAGACTGGGTCCCACCTTGGAAGGGGCCACTGACATCAGAGGCTCTGCCAGGCCAGGCCTGGCTACCTCTGGGGCAGTTCCTTCACAAGGGGTGAGGTCAGATCCCTGAGGAGGCTGACCTTTTCCTAATGTCTGGGGAGAGGGAGACTTTTCTTCCTCCCCACTACTCTCTGTTTGTGTGGAGTGATCCATAGTTTCAGGCTTCACTACACCTATGTCAGTCTGAGTATGGGCTGAGACCATTACAGCCTTGCCAACCTTTTCAGGGAGGCACTCAGTTTGGGTTTGAGCTGTGACTGTCACAGCTCTGCCAATCTCTACAGGGAAGTCTGTCTTTGCCTGGGCTGTGGCTACCACTGCCCTTCCAACCTTTTCAGGGAGGAAATCTACTTGGACAGGGGTTGTGACTGGCACAACCCCACTACCCTTTTTTGAAAGGCCTACCATTTTGGAATGGGTGTCTTGTTCAACTCCAGCCCAAGCTGAGAGTTCTAAGTCATTCCCCAGTAAGCAGTCCACAGGCAAGGTTGGAGAAACTGCCACCCTTTTAGGGCCAGTGACCCCTCCTCAGCTGAGACATACCTCTGCCATGGGATGACTGTTCTGTTTGCCATCAATGTTAGTTACCTGGTATGAGAAACCAGGCAAAAGCTGCTCAGAGGGAACTAGCCTATGGGCCACCATAGTGATGCTAGCTCCAGTGTCTCTGTAGGCCTCAGCTTTTCTACCATTGATGTAGGGTTCCTGTCTGTACCTACCCAAAGTGTTGGGACAGGCAGTGAAGTTGGCAAACCCCATGCCACCATCACAGACAAGAGTAGCTGCTGTAGGGGAATTGGCTAAGCCAGAGTCCCCCTGTGTTCCCCAAGAAAACCCAACCAAATTTTTGGGGGCACTCCCACCACCTGGGGGATTACTGCTGACAGTAATAGGTGGTGTGACAGGAGTAGTTGGAGGAACAGTTTTGTTTTTAGCCTGTGGGCAACTGCTGTCAGTTTTCCAATGCCCAGGTGTTTTACACACATGGCAGTAAGGCTTTTTAACTGTGGTAGAGGAGGGAGCTTGGGACCCACCACCCTGTGTGGAGTTTTGGGGCCCTGAGGAAGATTTCTCTTTTGTTTTATCCCCACCCTTCTCTTGAGGCTTAGTGGTATCTTTCTTTTGGTCACCACCCTGATTTTTAGGCCTAATCCTGGTCCTGACCCATTTATCTGCCCTCTTTCCCAATTCTTGGGGAGAGGTCAAATCTGAGTCTACCAGGTGTTGATGGAGAAGCTGGTTCTGACAATTACTAAGGATCTGCTCCCTCATAATCAAGTTGTACAATCCTGTATAGTCCTGCACCTTGCTGCCATTTAACCAACCTTCCAAAGCCTTAGTGGCACAATCCACAAAATCAGACCAGTCCTGTATCTGTGTCTTCTGGGTGTCTCTGAACAACAACCTATATTGCTCAGTGGTTAAGCCAAACCCATCTATCAGAGCACTCTTCAGGACTTTGTAATTGTTTGCATCCTCATCACTGACTGTGAGGAGCTTGTCTCTACCTTTGTCAGAAAAGGAGAGCCACAAGATAGCTGCCCACTGACTCTGGGGAACCTGCTGTACTTTGCAGGCCCTCTCCAAAGCAGTCATCCACTTGTGGATGTCATCCCCATTCTGATATGGGGGGACTATCTTGCTTAGGTTTCTATGGTCATAAGACCTATCCCTATCTCTAGGAATGTTGCTGCCACCAGTGGGTTCTAACCCACTTAACTTTTGTTCTCTAGCCAGAGCAAGCTTCTCTTTGGCAAGGGCAAGTTCTTCCCTCTAAATCCTCAGATTAGCTTCCCTCATTCTGGCTTCATGCTCCTTTCTCTCATGGGAAGTCATTCCCCTGTGAGAGGAAGCTTTAGAGATGTTAGAGACATGGGAGTGGATGGATTCCCTTGAAGGGGATCTGTCCCTCCTGCTTCTCTGTGTAAGCCTACTTGGGGGTCTGTAAGGGGGGACCCCATGCAAACTCCCATGTAAGCTTAGGTTAGCCTGGCTAAGTCTTCCTACTTGGCCCTGGCTGTCTACCTCTTCATCTGAAGTCTCCTCTGACTCCTCTGTGGTGGGTAGACCCTCCTCTGTACCTAGGGTACATGCCTGAGATGCCCTAATAATGTCATACTCCTCTAGGAGTTGTCTTAACTGAAGGAGGGTAGGGTTTGCACCCTGTTTTATTCCTCTGGAGGTACACAAGTGTCTCATCTCCTGGAATGTTAAGGTATCATATCTAGAGGGGGTCTTTTGCAGACCTGATCCTCCTGAGGGAGCATCTACTTGATCTCCTCTCAGAGACATGATCTAGTGAGGGTGTGGTGTGTGCACCTACCTACACTAGTTGTATCTACTAAACCTCTCTAGTAGTTGTAGTCAGGGTGTGTTACTCCCTTCAACCTACAACTACAAAGTCCAGTAGGACTTAAGTATTATAATCTATGTTATATGTACCTAGACAATATCTGTGTGATCTTTCAATTTAGTATCTCAAGATTACAATGGTATTACAACAGCAAGCTCAGATCCCAACCGCTGCCCACCAATGTGAGAAGTTGGCCTGATGTATGATGTCACTAGTTCTAGTGTACACCTTATATCAGTCCAAATACCCTTATGGTGATTGGTTGTAAAGTCAACCTTATAGACCAGCTATCCTAGTGGTAGCATGGACAAGAGCAGTCTTAGGCTAAACTCTGAATGGCATGTGAAGCCAGCTGTGATACCATATATAATCCCTTGAATACCAAATGAAAGGACACCACAACAGTTATATATATAAAATAAAGTGTATTTATTCTAGTCAAACCCTCAGCACTCTTTATGAGATTAGAGGTAAGTACAACACAGTCTTATTTAAGCATACATTAAGTCACACAGGTAAGTAATACAGTTAGGCCCTAGGGGCCACGCAAACCATATACTAAGTAAGTGGTATAAGAACCACTGTCACGGAAATAGAATAGGCCTAGGCCTAGGGAATCGCTGGGGCTACACTACACTAGCGTTAGTTAGGAAGTGGGAGGCCCACGGGATTCGTGTGCAGAGTGGAAACACTCACGCGTAATGCGTAAAAGTCAATAGCAATAGTACAGTTTAGAAAACGGTAGATTTAGGACACTTCCGGACTAGCTAGGAAGTTGAGACTTGAAAACTAGACACTAGGATAGTCACTATCCTGATGAGCACCGGAGTACCCAAGTTACCTAGCCCACAGGCTGCGGGTGCATAGGGGTGAAGATGCGTCGTTTTCGTCGTCGACTCCTATGGATGCCTGAAGAAAGATGCTGACAGGCAGTCAGTGAAGAGTGTCCGGTGGATCCCAAGGCTGGGATCAAGAAGAGAGGAAACCTGCAAGCAGAAGGGACAGAGTCAAGGTCACTAGCCAGTGACCACGTGGAACCAGGAAGGAACCAGGCGATGTCGTGAAGATTGCAGGTGAAGGTGAAGCTTGTCGCTGCAGCCAGGAGGACCAGGAAGCATCGAGGACGACCAGGAGGCGAGCTGTCCCACGAAGGCTCTTGCTGTCGGCGGCGTCGAAGTTGGACTAGGACTCACCAAGCCTTGGCAAGCGGAACCCACGAAGAACGAAGGACTTGCTTCTGGTGCAGACCAGGAAGGTCTGGGGTGCTTCTTCTTTGCAGAGAAGCGGGAGCCAGTCTGGAGGAGCCAAACCAGCGCAGAAGATTTCAGGGTGCGTCGTCACAAAGGCCACTAGCCAGCGGGCAAGCAACCGGACAGACGCGGCAAGCAGGAAAATGCTGAAGGGCCCCACGCAGGACTCGTGGAGTGTGGGGGGCTGATCTTCGGTGCAGATGGTGCTTGGGGTTGGGGCTTCTCAATCCCCGGTGCACAACTTCGAGGGTACCTCAGAAGCTGCGGTTTAAGTTACTAGCCACTTTTTCCAGGTAGCCGGTCCCACGTCGCTCGTCGCCTCCACGGATCTCAGCTCTGCTGTAGATGTGGATCAGGGTCGGAGAAGTCTGGAAGTCAAGGCTCTGGTCAGGCTCTGCAGTCGGTTCCTCGTAGAACGTGGGCAAAGCAAAGGGTAGTCTCTTGATGGTGCCTGTTTGCACAGGGTAGCCACTCCTTGGCTACAAGGGAGATTCTTCAGTCTTCTTCTTTCGTCGAATGTCGAAGGTCCAGAGTTTCTGTTCAAGTTGCAGGTTCAGGATAATCTAAAGTCTTGAGGCCCAACTCCCACTCTTATACTAATCTGGGGGGCTGGGATACCTGCTAGGTCACGCCTTATGGGTGGGACCTGGGAGGGGGTGGTTACACCCACTTCCCTTTGTCCAGTTTCGCGCCAGAGCTGGGGCTGGAGTGCCCCAGCGCCGGTTTGAACTGGACTATGCAAGGAACACCTTGTGTGCCCCAGGCATGTCTCATTCCTTTCAGCCCACCCTGCCCCAATACACTAAAGGCTGTCTGGGGAGGTGCTAGCACCTCCCCAAGCAGGAAACCTATTGTCCAGGCCTCCCTGGCTGGGATCACTCCCAGCTGCAGGAGGTCAGACTTGTGTCGTGGCAGCAGCATCCATTTTGTGATGCTGAGGCTTTGGTCAGAGGCTAACAGTTGAAGTATGATTTTAACATGTCTTTCCCTCTAGAGGGGGGGAATAATATTCTCATGTCCAGAAATGTCATGGGGGTATTATTCCACAGTGTTAGACACCTTACACGACATGTTTCGATAAAGCCAAACCATAGTTACCATAACCGTCTAAGATTATAAGGCACTTTAAGAGTATATGGTAGGCTATATCATAGAACAGCTATAAGGACAAGGTTCCGAAAGCTGCAGACAGGCTCAGCTCATGCTAGAGCACCATCTCACATGTTACCAAGCACTCTGCCTCCAGGATTGTTAAGGCCTGCCATAGGAGTGACTGATAGGTACACATGTGTCTATATGTAAGTTAGGTATAGGAATACTACACCTAAGCAAGGGGTGATTACACGACCTTGCCCCAGCTGAGTGATCAGCCAGTTGTGTCTGATTGGAAGGCCAGACCAGGGGTGGCATAATACATGCTGCAGCCCCTGGGAGGCCTAGGGTACACCTATGCCCTGGGTACCTAGGGTACACTGTACAGGGTCCAATAAGGTGATCCTTACCAATTGGTTATGTACCTAGGGTACATGGAGTCCATTTTAAAGAGAGAGCAGACAGCCTGAGACCCTGAATGGCAGGATCTCAGGCCAACTAAGTCGAAAAACCAGCTAGACACTAGGCAAAAAGTTGGGGGTAACCATAGTCAGATATCCACCTTCCTACAGTCTCCATGGACAGAAGATCCCTCTGACCCTGTATGGAACAGCCAAAGTCACACCTCTGCTGGTCTCCATGGACAGAAGATCCCGCTGACCCTGAATGGAGCAGCCAAAGTCGCACCTCTGCTGATCTCCATGGACAGAATATCCCGCTGACCCTGTATGGAGCAGCCAAAGTCACACCTCTGCTGGTTTCCATGGACAGAAGATCTCTCTGACCCTGTATGGAGCAGCCAAAGTCACACCTCTGCTGGTCTCCATGGACAGACGATCCCTCTGACCCTGTATGGAGCAGCCAAAGTCGCACCTCTACTGATCCGTATAGACAGAAGATCCCTCTGACCCTGTATGGAGCAGCCAAAGTCACACCTCTGCTGGTCTCCATGGACAGAAGATCCCTCTGACCCTGCATGGAGCAGCCACAGTTACACCTCTGCTGGTCTCCATGAAGAGAAGATCCCTCTGGCCCTGTATGGAGCAGTGAAAGTCACACCTCTGCTGGTCTCCGTGGACAGAAGCTCCCTCTGACCCTGTATGGAGAAGCCAAAGTTGCACCTCTACTGATCCGTATAGACAGAAGATTCTTCTGACCCTGTATGGAGCAGCCAAAGTCGCACCACTGCTGGTCTCCATGGACAGAAGATCCCTCTGACCCTGTTTGGAGCAGCCAAAGTCACACCTCTGCTGGTCTCCATGGACAGAAGATCCCTCTGACCCTTTATGGAGCAGCCAAAGTCGCACCTCTACTGATCCGTATAGACAGAAGATCCCTCTGACCCTGTATCGAGCAGCCAATGTCACACCTCTGCTGGTCTCCATGGACAGAAGATCCCTCTGACCCTGTATGGAGCAGCCAGAGACACACCTCTACTGGTCTCCATGGACAGAAGATCCCTCTGAGCCTGTATGGAGCAGCCAAAGTCACACCTCTGCTGGTCTCCATGGACAGAAGATCCCTCTGACCCTGTATGGAGCAGCCAAAGTCACACCTCTGCTGGTCTCCATGGACAGAAGATCCCGCTGACCCTGTATGAAGCAGCCAATGTCGCACCTCTGCTGGTCTCCATGGACAGACGATCCCTCTGACCCTGTATGGAGCAGCCAAAGTCGCACCTCTACTGATCCGTATAGACAGAAGATCCCTCTGACCCTGTATGGAGCAGCCAAAGTCACACCTCTGCTGGTCTCCATGGACAGAAGATCCCTCTGACCCTGCATGGAGCAGCCAAAGTTACACCTCTGCTGGTCTCCATGAAGAGAAGATCCCTCTGGCCCTGTATGGAGCAGTGAAAGTCACACCTCTGCTGGTCTCCATGGACAGAAGCTCCCTCTGACCCTGTATGGAGAAGCCAAAGTTGCACCTCTACTGATCCGTATAGACAGAAGATTCTTCTGACCCTGTATGGAGCAGCCAAAGTCGCACCACTGCTGGTCTCCATGGACAGAAGATCCCTCTGACTCTGTTTGGAGCAGCCAAAGTCACACCTCTGCTGGTCTCCATGGACAGAAGATCCCTCTGACCCTGTATGGAGCAGCCAAAGTCGCACCTCTGCTGATCTCCATGGACAGAAGATCCCGCTGACCCTGTATGGAGCAGCCAAAGTCACACCTCTGCTGGTCTCCATGGACAGAAGATCTCTCTGACCCTGTATGGAGCAGCCAAAGTCGCACCTCTGCTGGTCTCAATGGACAGAAGATCCCTCTGACCCTGTATGGAGCAGCCAAAGTCAAACCTATGCTGGTCTCCATGGACAGAAGATCCTTCTGACCCTGTATGGAGCAGCCAAAGTCACACCTCTGCTGGTCTCCATGGACAGAAGATCCCTCTGACCCTGTATGGAGCACCCAAAGTCGCAGCTCTGCTGGTCTCCATGGACAGAAGATCCCTCTGACCCTGTATGGAACAGCCAAAGTCACACCTCTGCCAGTCTCCATGGACAGAAGATCCCGCTGACCCTGAATGGAGCAGCCGAAGTCGCACCTCTGCTGATCTCCATGGACAGAAGATCCCGCTGACCCTGTATGGAGCAGCCAAAGTCACACCTCTGCTGGTCTCCATGGACAGAAGATCCCTCTGACCCTGTATGGAGCAGCCAAAGTTGCACCTCTGCTGGTCTCCATGGACAGAAGATCCCGCTGACCCTGTATGGAGCAGCCAATGTCGCACCTCTGCTGGTCTCCATGGACAGACGATCCCTCTGACCCTGTATGGAGCAGCCAATGTCGCACCTCTACTGATCCCTATAGACAGAAGATCCCTCTGACCCTGTATGAAGCAGCCAAAGTTGCACCTCTGCTGGTCTCCATGGACAGAAGATCCCTCTGACCCTGTTTGGAGCAGCCAAAGTCACACCTCTGCTGGTCTCCATGGACAGAAGATCCCTCTGACCCTGTATGGAGCAGCCAAAGTCGCACCTCTACTGATCCGTATAGACAGAAGATCCCTCTGACCCTGTATGGAGCAGCCAAAGCCGCACTTCTGCTGGTCTCCATGGACAGAAGATCCCTCTGACCCTGTATGGAGCAGCCAAAGTCGCACCTCTGCTCGTCTCCATGGACAGAAGAACTCTCTGCCCTTGTAGAGACCGGCCAAAGTCACACCTCTGCTGGTCTACATGGACAGAAGATCCCTTTGACCCTGTATGGAGCAGCCAAAGTCACACCTATGCTGGTCTCCATGGACAGAAGATCCTTCTGACCCTGTATAGAGCAGTCAAAGTCACACCTCTGCTGGTCTTTATTGACAGAAGATCCCTCTGACCCTGTATGGAGCAGCCAAAGTCGCACCTCTGCTGGTCTCCATGGACAGAAGATCCCGCTGACCCTGTATGGAGCAGCCAATGTCGCACCTCTGCTGGTCTCCATGGACAGACGATCCCTCTGACCCTGTATGGAGCAGCCAAAGTCGCACCTCTACTGATCCGTATAGACAGAAGATCCCTCTGACCCTGTATGAAGCAGCCAAAGTTGCACCTCTGCTGGTCTCCATGGACAGAAGATCCCTCTGACCCTGTTTGGAGCAGCCAAAGTCACACCTCTGCTGGTCTCCATGGACAGAAGATCCCTCTGACCCTGTATGGAGCAGCCAAAGTCGCACCTCTACTGATCCGTATAGACAGAAGATCCCTCTGACCCTGTATGGAGCAGCCAAAGCCGCACTTCTGCTGGTCTCCATGGACAGAAGATCCCTCTGACCCTGTATGGAGCAGCCAAAGTCGCACTTCTGCTCGTCTCCATGGACAGAAGATCCCTCTGACCCTGTATGGAGCAGCCAAAGTCGCACCTCTACTGATCCGTATAGACAGAAGATCCCTCTGACCCTGTATCGAGCAGCCAAACACCTCTGCTGGTCTCCATGGACAGAAGATCCCTCTGACCCTGTGTGGAGCAGCCAGAGACACACCTCTACTGGTCTCCATGGACAGAAGATCCCTCTGAGCCTGTATGGAGCAGCCAAAGTCACACCTCTGCTGGTCTCCATGGACAGAAGATCCCTCTGACCCTGTATGGAGCAGCCAAAGTCGCAACTCTGCTGGTCTCCATGGACAGAAGATCCCGCTGACCCTGTATGGAGCAGCCAAAGTAACACCTCTGCTGGTCTCCATGGACAGAAGATCCCTCTGACCCTGTATGGAGCAGCCAAAGTCGCACCTCTGCTGGTCTCCATGGACAGAAGATCCGCTGACCCTGTATGGAGCAGCCAATGTCGCACCTCTGCTGGTCTCCATGGACAGACGATCCCTCTGACCCTGTATGGAGCAGCCAAAGTCGCACCTCTACTGATCCGTATAGACAGAAGATCCCTCTGACCCTGTATGGAGCAGCCAAAGTCACACCTCTGATGGTCTCCATGGACAGAAGATCCCTCTGACCCTGTTTGGAGCAGCCAAAGTCGCACCTCTGCTGGTCTCCATGGACAGAAGATCCCGCTGACCCTGTATGAAGCAGCCAATGTCGCATCTCTGCTGGTCTCCATGGACAGACGATCCCTGTGGCCCTGTATGGAGCATTGAAAGTCACACCTCTGCTGGTTTCCATGGACAGAAGATCCCTCTGACCCTGTATGGAGAAGCCAAAGTTGCACCTCTACTGATCCGTATAGACAGAAGATTCTTCTGACCCTGTATGGAGCAGCCAAAGTCGCACTTCTGCTGGTCTCCATGGACAGAAGATCCCTCTGACCCTGTATGGAGCAACCAAAGTCGCACCTCTACTGATCCGTATAGACAGAAGATCCCTCTGACCCTGTATCGAGCAGCCAATGTCACACCTCTGCTGGTCTCCATGGACAGAAGATCCCTCTGACCCTGTGTGGAGCAGCCAGAGACACACCTCTACTGGTCTCCATGGACAGAAGATCCCTCTGAGCCTGTATGGAGCAGCCAAAGTCACACCTCTGCTGGTCTCCATGGACAGAAGATCCCTCTGACCCTGTATGGAGCAGCCAAAGTCGCACCTCTGCTGGTCTCCATGGACAGAAGATCCCGCTGACCCTGTATGAAGCAGCCAATGTCGCACCTCTGCTGGTCTCCATGGACAGACGATCCCTCTGACCCTGTATGGAGCAGCCAAAGTCGCACCTCTACTGATCCGTATAGACAGAAGATCCCTCTGACCCTGTATGGAGCAGCCAAAGTCACACCTCTGCTGGTCTCCATGGACAGAAGATCCCTCTGACCCTGCATGGAGCAGCCAAAGTTACACCTCTGCTGGTCTCCATGAAGAGAAGATCCCTCTGGCCCTGTATGGAGCAGTGAAAGTCACACCTCTGCTGGTCTCCATGGACAGAAGCTCCCTCTGACCCTGTAGGGAGAAGCCAAAGTTGCACCTCTACTGATCCGTATAGACAGAAGATTCTTCTGACCCTGTATGGAGCAGCCAAAGTCGCACCACTGCTGGTCTCCATGGACAGAAGATCCCTCTGACCCTGTTTGGAGCAGCCAAAGTCACACCTCTGCTGGTCTCCATGGACAGAAGATCCCTCTGACCCTGTATGGAGCAGCCAAAGTCGCACCTCTACTGATCCGTATAGACAGAAGATCCCTCTGACCCTGTATCGAGCAGCCAATGTCACGCCTCTGCTGGTCTCCATGGACAGAAGATCCCTCTGACCCTGTATGGAGCAGCCAGAGACACACCTCTACTGGTCTCCATGGACAGAAGATTCCTCTGAGCCTGTATGGAGCAGCCAAAGTCACACCTCTGCTGGTCTCCATGGACAGAAGATCCCTCTGACCCTGTATGGAGCAGCCAAAGTCACACCTATGCTGGTCTCCATGGACAGAAGATCCCTCTGACCCTGTATGGAGCAGCCAAAGTCAGACCTATGCTGGTCTCCATGGACAGCAGATCCTTCTGACCCTGTATGGAGCAGCCAAAGTCACACCTCTGCTGGTCTCCATGGACAGAAGATCCCTCTGACCCTGTATGGAGCACCCAAAGTCGCAACTCTGTTGGTCTCCATGGACAGAAGATCCCTCTGACCCTGAATGGAACAGCCAAAGTCACACCTCAGCTGGTCTCCATGGACAGAAGATCCCGCTGACCCTGAATGGAGCAGCCAAAGTCGCACCTCTGCTGATCTCCATGGACAGAATATCCCGCTGACCCTGTATGGAGCAGCCAAAGTCACACCTCTGCTGGTCTCCATAGACAGAAGATCTCTCTGACCCTGTATGGAGCAGCCAAAGTCGCACCTCTGCTGGTCTCCATGGACAGACGATCCCTCTGACCCTGTATGGAGCAGCCAAAGTCGCACCTCTACTGATCCGTATAGACAGAAGATCCCTCTGACCCTGTATGGAGCAGCCAAAGTCACACCTCTGCTGGTCTCCATGGACAGAAGATCCCTCTGACCCTGCATGGAGCAGCCAAAGTTACACCTCTGCTGGTCTCCATGAAGAGAAGATCCCTCTGGCCCTGTATGGAGCAGTGAAAGTCACACCTCTGCTGGTCTCCATGGACAGAAGCTCCCTCTGACCCTGTATGGAGAAGCCAAAGTTGCACCTCTACTGATCCGTATAGACAGAAGATTCTTCTGACCCTGTATGGAGCAGCCAAAGTCGCACCACTGCTGGTCTCCATGGACAGAAGATCCCTCTGACCCTGTTTGGAGCAGCCAAAGTCACACCTCTGCTGGTCTCCATGGACAGAAGATCCCTCTGACCCTGTATGGAGCAGCCAAAGTCGCACCTCTACTGATCTGTATAGACAGAAGATCCCTCTGACCCTGTATCTAGCAGCCAATGTCACACCTCTGCTGGTCTCCATGGACAGAAGATCCCTCTGACCCTGCATGGAGCAGTCTGAGACACACCTCTACTGGTCTCCATGGACAGAAGATCCCTCTGAGCCTGTATGGAGCAGCCAAAGTCACACCTCTGCTGGTCTCCATGGACAGAAGATCCCTCTGACCCTGTATGGAGCAGCCAAAGTCGCACCTCTGCTGGTCTCCATGGACAGAAGATCCCGCTGACCATGTATGAAGCAGCCAATGTCGCACCTCTGCTGGTCTCCATGGACAGACGATCCCTCTGACCCTGTATGGAGCAGCCAAAGTCGTACCTCTACTTATCCGTATAGACAGAAGATCCCTCTGACCCTGTATGGAGCAGCCAAAGTCACACCTCTGCTGGTCTCCATGGACAGAAGATCCCTCTGACCCTGCATGGAGCAGCCAAAGTTAAACCTCTGCTGGTCTCCATGAAGAGAAGATCCCTCTGGCCCTGTATGGAGCAGTGAAAGTCACACCTCTGCTGGTCTCCATGGACAGAAGCTCCCTCTGACCCTGTAGGGAGAAGCCAAAGTTGCACCTCTACTGATCCGTATAGACAGAAGATTCTTCTGACCCTGTATGGAGCAGCCAAAGTCGCACCACTGCTGGTCTCCATGGACAGAAGATCCCTCTGACCCTGTTTGGAGCAGCCAAAGTCACACCTCTGCTGGTCTCCATGGACAGAAGATCGCTCTGACCCTGTATGGAGCAGCCAAAGTCGCACCTCTACTGATCCGTATAGACAGAAGATCCCTCTGACCCTGTATCGAGCAGCCAATGTCACACCTCTGCTGGTCTCCATGGACAGAAGATCCCTCTGACCCTGTATGGAGCAGCCAGAGACACACCTCTACTGGTCTCCATGGACAGAAGATTCCCCTGAGCCTGTATGGAGCAGCCAAAGTCACACCTCTGCTGGTCTCCATGGACAGAAGATCCCTCTGACCCTGTATGGAGCAGCCAAAGTCACACCTATGCTGGTCTCCATGGACAGAAGATCCCTCTGACCCTGTATGGAGATTCCAAAGTCACACCTCTGCTGGTCTCCATGGACCGAAGATCCCTCTGACCCTGTATGGAGCAGCCAAAGTCAGACCTATGCTGGTCTCCATGGACAGAAGATCCTTCTGACCCTGTATGGAGCAGCCAAAGTCACACCTCTGCTGGTCTCCATGGACAGAAGATCCCTCTGACCCTGTATGGAGCACCCAAAGTCGCAACTCTGTTGGTCTCTGTGAGAAGTTGGCCTGATGTATGATGTCACTAGTTCTAGTGTACACCTTATATCAGTCCAAATACCCTTATGGTGATTGGTTGTAAAGTCAACCTTATAGACCAGCTATCCTAGTGGTAGCATGGACAAGAGCAGTCTTAGGCTAAACTCTGAATGGCATGTGAAGCCAGCTGTGATACCATATATAATCCCTTGAATACCAAATGAAAGGACACCACAACAGATATATATATAAAATAAAGTGTATTTATTCTAGTCAAACCCTCAGCACTCTTTATGAGATTAGAGGTAAGTACAACACATTCTTATTTAAGCATACATTAAGTCACACAGGTAAGTAATACAGTTAGGCCCTAGGGGCCACGCAAACCATATACTAAGTAAGTGGTATAAGAACCACTGTCACGGAAATAGAATAGGCCTAGGCCTAGGGAATCGCTGGGGCTACACTACACTAGCGTTAGTTAGGAAGTGGGAGGCCCACGGGATTCGTGTGCAGAGTGGAAACACTCATGCGTAATGCGTAAAAGTCAATAGCAATAGTACAGTTTAGAAAACGGTAGATTTAGGACACTTCCGGAGTAGCTAGGAAGTTGAGACTTGAAAACTAGACACTAGGATAGTCACTATCCTGATGAGCACCGGAGTACCCAAGTTACCTAGCCCACAGGCTGCAGGTGCATAGGGGTGAAGATGCGTCGTTTTCGTCGTCGACTCCTATGGATGCCTGAAGAAAGATGCTGACAGGCAGTCAGTGAAGAGTGTCCGGTGGATCCCAAGGCTGGGATCAAGAAGAGAGGAAACCTGCAAGCAGAAGGGACAGAGTCAAGGTCACTAGCCAGTGACCACGTGGAACCAGGAAGGAACCAGGCGATGTCGTGAAGATTGCAGGTGAAGGTGAAGCTTGTCGCTGCAGCCAGGAGGACCAGGAAGCGTCGAGGACGACCAGGACCAGGAGGCGAGCTGTCCCACGAAGGCTCTTGCTGTCGGCGGCGTCGAAGTTGGACTAGGACTCACCAAGCCTTGGCAAGCGGAACCCACGAAGAACGAAGGACTTGCTTCTGGTGCAGACCAGGAAGGTCTGGGGTGCTTCTTCTTTGCAGAGAAGCGGGAGCCAGTCTGGAGGAGCCAAGCCAGCGCAGAAGATTTCAGGGTGCATCGTCACAAAGGCCACTAGCCAGCGGGCAAGCAACCGGACAGACGCGGCAAGCAGGAAAATGCTGAAGGGCCCCACGCAGGACTCGTGGAGTGTGGGGGGCTGATCTACGGTGCAGATGGTGCTTGGGGTTGGGGCTTCTCAATCCCCGGTGCACAACTTCGAGGGTACCTCAGAAGCTGCGCTTTAAGTTACTAGCCACTTTTTCCAGGTAGCCGGTCCCACGTCGCTCGTCGCCTCCACGGATCTCAGCTCTGCTGTAGATGTGGATCAGGGTCGGAGAAGTCTGGAAGTCAAGGCTCTGGTCAGGCTCTGCAGTCGGTTCCTCGTAGAACGTGGGCAAAGCAAAGGGTAGTCTCTTGATGGTGCCTGTTTGCACAGGGTAGCCACTCCTTGGCTACAAGGGAGATTCTTCAGTCTTCTTCTTTCGTCGAATGTCGAAGGTCCAGAGTTTCTGTTCAGTTTTGCAGGTTCAGGATAATCTAAAGTCTTGAGGCCCAACTCCCACTCTTATACTAATCTGGGGGGCTGGGATACCTGCTAGGTCACGCCTTATGGGTGGGACCTGGGAGGGGGTGGTTACACCCACTTCCCTTTGTCCAGTTTCGCGCCAGAGCTGGGGCTGGAGTGCCACAGCACCGGTTTGAACTGGACTAGGCAAGGAACACCTTGTGTGCCCCAGGCATGTCTCATTCCTTTCAGCCCACCCTGCCCCAATACACTAAAGGCTGTCTGGGGAGGTGCTAGCACCTCCCTAAGCAGGAAACCTATTGTCCAGGCCTCCCTGGCTGGGATCACTCCCAGCTGCAGGAGGTCAGACTTGTGTCGTGGCAGCAGCATCCATTTTGTGAGGCTGAGGCTTTGGTCAGAGGCTAACAGTTGAAGTATGATTTTAACATGTCTTTCCCTCTAGAGGGGGGAATAATATTCTCATGTCCAGAAATGTCATGGGGGTATTATTCCACAGTGTTAGACACCTTACACGACATGTTTCGATAAAGCCAAACCATAGTTACCATAACCGTCTAAGATTATAAGGCACTTTAAGAGTATATGGTAGGCTATATCATAGAACAGCTATAAGGACAAGGTTCCGAAAGCTGCAGACAGGCTCAGCTCATGCTAGAGCACCATCTCACATGTTACCAAGCACTCTGCCTCCAGGATTGTTAAGGCCTGCCATAGGAGTGACTGATAGGTACACATGTGTCTATATGTAAGTTAGGTATAGGAATACTACACCTAAGCAAGGGGGGATTACACGACCTTGCCCCAGCTGAGTGATCAGCCAGTTGTGTCTGATTGGAAGGCCAGACCAGGGGTGGCATAATACATGCTGCAGCCCCTGGGAGGCCTAGGGTACACCTATGCCCTGGGTACCTAGGGTACACTGTACAGGGTCCAATAAGGTGATCCTTACCAATTGGTTATGTACCTAGGGTACATGGAGTCCATTTTAAAGAGAGAGCAGACAGCCTGAGACCCTGAATGGCAGGATCTCAGGCCAACAAAGTCGAAAAACCAGCTAGACACTAGGCAAAAAGTTGGGGGTAACCATAGTCAGATATCCACCTTCCTACACAACCCCCCCCCCCCAAACGAAAGGTGATAAGGCTGGCCTTGACAAGGTAAGCCTCTATTGCCTAAGTGGCCATATAAGGAAGAACCAGCACTGGCATGGTTACCCCCTGTCTCATGGTCCACTAAGCAATCCCTCATCCTAAAGGTATCATAGGGTCTCCAACATAGGGAATCTCTACCTTGGGTGTGTCTTTGCAAAGTAAAAGGCTGGTGTTGAGATGGAGTACTGAAGTGAGTGTCCTCAAAGTGAGGCCTCAGCTTCCTCCAATCATCCTCCACCATGGATGCCTTTCTTTCTTTCACTGAGTTGCACTGTGCTCTCAGGGTCAGCCTCTGGCTACCTAAAGCTGGAGGCTGGGTCCCTTTTGTGGGCTTACTGGAGGGACAGGTCAGGTTTGGGGCCCTAAGGTCCCAGGTTTGCCTGTGCCCAACAGAATCCCTCTGGGGGAGGTCCCTAACTACCTGTAAAGGGGATCCCTCAGGAATGTTTTTACCCATCACCTGGCTAGGGCTACTAGCCAGGCAATCCTCATTCTTTTGATTGGGGGGTTCTTGTGGGCAGGGGCCCTCTTGGGGTCCACTGGCCTCCCTGACCTCTGCAGCCCTGGGCTGACTGAGGCAGGGTAGAGAGAGGCAGGCTACCTGCACCAGACTGGGTCCCACCTTGGAAGGGGCCACTGACATCAGAGGCTCTGCCAGGCCAGGCCTGGCTACCTCTGGGGCAGTTCCTTCACAAGGGGTGAGGTCAGATCCCTGAGGAGGCTGACCTTTTCCTAATGTCTGGGGAGAGGGAGACTTTTCTTCCTCCCCACTACTCTCTGTTTGTGTGGAGTGATCCATAGTTTCAGGCTTCACTACACCTATGTCAGTCTGAGTATGGGCTGAGACCATTACAGCCTTGCCAACCTTTTCAGGGAGGCACTCAGTTTGGGTTTGAGCTGTGACTGTCACAGCTCTGCCAATCTCTACAGGGAAGTCTGTCTTTGCCTGGGCTGTGGCTACCACTGCCCTTCCAACCTTTTCAGGGAGGAAATCTACTTGGACAGGGGTTGTGACTGGCACAACCCCACTACCCTTTTTTGAAAGGCCTACCATTTTGGAATGGGTGTCTTGTTCAACTCCAGCCCAAGCTGAGAGTTCTAAGTCATTCCCCAGTAAGCAGTCCACAGGCAAGGTTGGAGAAACTGCCACCCTTTTAGGGCCAGTGACCCCTCCTCAGCTGAGACATACCTCTGCCATGGGATGACTGTTCTGTTTGCCATCAATGTTAGTTACCTGGTATGAGAAACCAGGCAAAAGCTGCTCAGAGGGAACTAGCCTATGGGCCACCATAGTGATGCTAGCTCCAGTGTCTCTGTAGGCCTCAGCTTTTCTACCATTGATGTAGGGTTCCTGTCTGTACCTACCCAAAGTGTTGGGACAGGCAGTGAAGTTGGCAAACCCCATGCCACCATCACAGACAAGAGTAGCTGCTGTAGGGGAATTGGCTAAGCCAGAGTCCCCCTGTGTTCCCCAAGAAAACCCAACCAAATTTTTGGGGGCACTCCCACCACCTGGGGGATTACTGCTGACAGTAATAGGTGGTGTGACAGGAGTAGTTGGAGGAACAGTTTTGTTTTTAGCCTGTGGGCAACTGCTGTCAGTTTTCCAATGCCCAGGTGTTTTACACACATGGCAGTAAGGCTTTTTAACTGTGGTAGAGGAGGGAGCTTGGGACCCACCACCCTGTGTGGAGTTTTGGGGCCCTGAGGAAGATTTCTCTTTTGTTTTATCCCCACCCTTCTCTTGAGGCTTAGTGGTATCTTTCTTTTGGTCACCACCCTGATTTTTAGGCCTAATCCTGGTCCTGACCCATTTATCTGCCCTCTTTCCCAATTCTTGGGGAGAGGTCAAATCTGAGTCTACCAGGTGTTGATGGAGAAGCTGGTTCTGACAATTACTAAGGATCTGCTCCCTCATAATCAAGTTGTACAATCCTGTATAGTCCTGCACCTTGCTGCCATTTAACCAACCTTCCAAAGCCTTAGTGGCACAATCCACAAAATCAGACCAGTCCTGTATCTGTGTCTTCTGGGTGTCTCTGAACAACAACCTATATTGCTCAGTGGTTAAGCCAAACCCATCTATCAGAGCACTCTTCAGGACTTTGTAATTGTTTGCATCCTCATCACTGACTGTGAGGAGCTTGTCTCTACCTTTGTCAGAAAAGGAGAGCCACAAGATAGCTGCCCACTGACTCTGGGGAACCTGCTGTACTTTGCAGGCCCTCTCCAAAGCAGTCATCCACTTGTGGATGTCATCCCCATTCTGATATGGGGGGACTATCTTGCTTAGGTTTCTATGGTCATAAGACCTATCCCTATCTCTAGGAATGTTGCTGCCACCAGTGGGTTCTAACCCACTTAACTTTTGTTCTCTAGCCAGAGCAAGCTTCTCTTTGGCAAGGGCAAGTTCTTCCCTCTAAATCCTCAGATTAGCTTCCCTCATTCTGGCTTCATGCTCCTTTCTCTCATGGGAAGTCATTCCCCTGTGAGAGGAAGCTTTAGAGATGTTAGAGACATGGGAGTGGATGGATTCCCTTGAAGGGGATCTGTCCCTCCTGCTTCTCTGTGTAAGCCTACTTGGGGGTCTGTAAGGGGGGACCCCATGCAAACTCCCATGTAAGCTTAGGTTAGCCTGGCTAAGTCTTCCTACTTGGCCCTGGCTGTCTACCTCTTCATCTGAAGTCTCCTCTGACTCCTCTGTGGTGGGTAGACCCTCCTCTGTACCTAGGGTACATGCCTGAGATGCCCTAATAATGTCATACTCCTCTAGGAGTTGTCTTAACTGAAGGAGGGTAGGGTTTGCACCCTGTTTTATTCCTCTGGAGGTACACAAGTGTCTCATCTCCTGGAATGTTAAGGTATCATATCTAGAGGGGGTCTTTTGCAGACCTGATCCTCCTGAGGGAGCATCTACTTGATCTCCTCTCAGAGACATGATCTAGTGAGGGTGTGGTGTGTGCACCTACCTACACTAGTTGTATCTACTAAACCTCTCTAGTAGTTGTAGTCAGGGTGTGTTACTCCCTTCAACCTACAACTACAAAGTCCAGTAGGACTTAAGTATTATAATCTATGTTATATGTACCTAGACAATATCTGTGTGATCTTTCAATTTAGTATCTCAAGATTACAATGGTATTACAACAGCAAGCTCAGATCCCAACCGCTGCCCACCAATGTGAGAAGTTGGCCTGATGTATGATGTCACTAGTTCTAGTGTACACCTTATATCAGTCCAAATACCCTTATGGTGATTGGTTGTAAAGTCAACCTTATAGACCAGCTATCCTAGTGGTAGCATGGACAAGAGCAGTCTTAGGCTAAACTCTGAATGGCATGTGAAGCCAGCTGTGATACCATATATAATCCCTTGAATACCAAATGAAAGGACACCACAACAGTTATATATATAAAATAAAGTGTATTTATTCTAGTCAAACCCTCAGCACTCTTTATGAGATTAGAGGTAAGTACAACACAGTCTTATTTAAGCATACATTAAGTCACACAGGTAAGTAATACAGTTAGGCCCTAGGGGCCACGCAAACCATATACTAAGTAAGTGGTATAAGAACCACTGTCACGGAAATAGAATAGGCCTAGGCCTAGGGAATCGCTGGGGCTACACTACACTAGCGTTAGTTAGGAAGTGGGAGGCCCACGGGATTCGTGTGCAGAGTGGAAACACTCACGCGTAATGCGTAAAAGTCAATAGCAATAGTACAGTTTAGAAAACGGTAGATTTAGGACACTTCCGGACTAGCTAGGAAGTTGAGACTTGAAAACTAGACACTAGGATAGTCACTATCCTGATGAGCACCGGAGTACCCAAGTTACCTAGCCCACAGGCTGCGGGTGCATAGGGGTGAAGATGCGTCGTTTTCGTCGTCGACTCCTATGGATGCCTGAAGAAAGATGCTGACAGGCAGTCAGTGAAGAGTGTCCGGTGGATCCCAAGGCTGGGATCAAGAAGAGAGGAAACCTGCAAGCAGAAGGGACAGAGTCAAGGTCACTAGCCAGTGACCACGTGGAACCAGGAAGGAACCAGGCGATGTCGTGAAGATTGCAGGTGAAGGTGAAGCTTGTCGCTGCAGCCAGGAGGACCAGGAAGCATCGAGGACGACCAGGAGGCGAGCTGTCCCACGAAGGCTCTTGCTGTCGGCGGCGTCGAAGTTGGACTAGGACTCACCAAGCCTTGGCAAGCGGAACCCACGAAGAACGAAGGACTTGCTTCTGGTGCAGACCAGGAAGGTCTGGGGTGCTTCTTCTTTGCAGAGAAGCGGGAGCCAGTCTGGAGGAGCCAAACCAGCGCAGAAGATTTCAGGGTGCGTCGTCACAAAGGCCACTAGCCAGCGGGCAAGCAACCGGACAGACGCGGCAAGCAGGAAAATGCTGAAGGGCCCCACGCAGGACTCGTGGAGTGTGGGGGGCTGATCTTCGGTGCAGATGGTGCTTGGGGTTGGGGCTTCTCAATCCCCGGTGCACAACTTCGAGGGTACCTCAGAAGCTGCGGTTTAAGTTACTAGCCACTTTTTCCAGGTAGCCGGTCCCACGTCGCTCGTCGCCTCCACGGATCTCAGCTCTGCTGTAGATGTGGATCAGGGTCGGAGAAGTCTGGAAGTCAAGGCTCTGGTCAGGCTCTGCAGTCGGTTCCTCGTAGAACGTGGGCAAAGCAAAGGGTAGTCTCTTGATGGTGCCTGTTTGCACAGGGTAGCCACTCCTTGGCTACAAGGGAGATTCTTCAGTCTTCTTCTTTCGTCGAATGTCGAAGGTCCAGAGTTTCTGTTCAAGTTGCAGGTTCAGGATAATCTAAAGTCTTGAGGCCCAACTCCCACTCTTATACTAATCTGGGGGGCTGGGATACCTGCTAGGTCACGCCTTATGGGTGGGACCTGGGAGGGGGTGGTTACACCCACTTCCCTTTGTCCAGTTTCGCGCCAGAGCTGGGGCTGGAGTGCCCCAGCGCCGGTTTGAACTGGACTATGCAAGGAACACCTTGTGTGCCCCAGGCATGTCTCATTCCTTTCAGCCCACCCTGCCCCAATACACTAAAGGCTGTCTGGGGAGGTGCTAGCACCTCCCCAAGCAGGAAACCTATTGTCCAGGCCTCCCTGGCTGGGATCACTCCCAGCTGCAGGAGGTCAGACTTGTGTCGTGGCAGCAGCATCCATTTTGTGATGCTGAGGCTTTGGTCAGAGGCTAACAGTTGAAGTATGATTTTAACATGTCTTTCCCTCTAGAGGTTGGGAATAATATTCTCATGTCCAGAAATGTCATGGGGGTATTATTCCACAGTGTTAGACACCTTACACGACATGTTTCGATAAAGCCAAACCATAGTTACCATAACCGTCTAAGATTATAAGGCACTTTAAGAGTATATGGTAGGCTATATCATAGAACAGCTATAAGGACAAGGTTCCGAAAGCTGCAGACAGGCTCAGCTCATGCTAGAGCACCATCTCACATGTTACCAAGCACTCTGCCTCCAGGATTGTTAAGGCCTGCCATAGGAGTGACTGATAGGTACACATGTGTCTATATGTAAGTTAGGTATAGGAATACTACACCTAAGCAAGGGGTGATTACACGACCTTGCCCCAGCTGAGTGATCAGCCAGTTGTGTCTGATTGGAAGGCCAGACCAGGGGTGGCATAATACATGCTGCAGCCCCTGGGAGGCCTAGGGTACACCTATGCCCTGGGTACCTAGGGTACACTGTACAGGGTCCAATAAGGTGATCCTTACCAATTGGTTATGTACCTAGGGTACATGGAGTCCATTTTAAAGAGAGAGCAGACAGCCTGAGACCCTGAATGGCAGGATCTCAGGCCAACTAAGTCGAAAAACCAGCTAGACACTAGGCAAAAAGTTGGGGGTAACCATAGTCAGATATCCACCTTCCTACAGTCTCCATGGACAGAAGATCCCTCTGACCCTGTATGGAACAGCCAAAGTCACACCTCTGCTGGTCTCCATGGACAGAAGATCCCGCTGACCCTGAATGGAGCAGCCAAAGTCGCACCTCTGCTGATCTCCATGGACAGAATATCCCGCTGACCCTGTATGGAGCAGCCAAAGTCACACCTCTGCTGGTTTCCATGGACAGAAGATCTCTCTGACCCTGTATGGAGCAGCCAAAGTCACACCTCTGCTGGTCTCCATGGACAGACGATCCCTCTGACCCTGTATGGAGCAGCCAAAGTCGCACCTCTACTGATCCGTATAGACAGAAGATCCCTCTGACCCTGTATGGAGCAGCCAAAGTCACACCTCTGCTGGTCTCCATGGACAGAAGATCCCTCTGACCCTGCATGGAGCAGCCACAGTTACACCTCTGCTGGTCTCCATGAAGAGAAGATCCCTCTGGCCCTGTATGGAGCAGTGAAAGTCACACCTCTGCTGGTCTCCGTGGACAGAAGCTCCCTCTGACCCTGTATGGAGAAGCCAAAGTTGCACCTCTACTGATCCGTATAGACAGAAGATTCTTCTGACCCTGTATGGAGCAGCCAAAGTCGCACCACTGCTGGTCTCCATGGACAGAAGATCCCTCTGACCCTGTTTGGAGCAGCCAAAGTCACACCTCTGCTGGTCTCCATGGACAGAAGATCCCTCTGACCCTTTATGGAGCAGCCAAAGTCGCACCTCTACTGATCCGTATAGACAGAAGATCCCTCTGACCCTGTATCGAGCAGCCAATGTCACACCTCTGCTGGTCTCCATGGACAGAAGATCCCTCTGACCCTGTATGGAGCAGCCAGAGACACACCTCTACTGGTCTCCATGGACAGAAGATCCCTCTGAGCCTGTATGGAGCAGCCAAAGTCACACCTCTGCTGGTCTCCATGGACAGAAGATCCCTCTGACCCTGTATGGAGCAGCCAAAGTCACACCTCTGCTGGTCTCCATGGACAGAAGATCCCGCTGACCCTGTATGAAGCAGCCAATGTCGCACCTCTGCTGGTCTCCATGGACAGACGATCCCTCTGACCCTGTATGGAGCAGCCAAAGTCGCACCTCTACTGATCCGTATAGACAGAAGATCCCTCTGACCCTGTATGGAGCAGCCAAAGTCACACCTCTGCTGGTCTCCATGGACAGAAGATCCCTCTGACCCTGCATGGAGCAGCCAAAGTTACACCTCTGCTGGTCTCCATGAAGAGAAGATCCCTCTGGCCCTGTATGGAGCAGTGAAAGTCACACCTCTGCTGGTCTCCATGGACAGAAGCTCCCTCTGACCCTGTATGGAGAAGCCAAAGTTGCACCTCTACTGATCCGTATAGACAGAAGATTCTTCTGACCCTGTATGGAGCAGCCAAAGTCGCACCACTGCTGGTCTCCATGGACAGAAGATCCCTCTGACTCTGTTTGGAGCAGCCAAAGTCACACCTCTGCTGGTCTCCATGGACAGAAGATCCCTCTGACCCTGTATGGAGCAGCCAAAGTCGCACCTCTGCTGATCTCCATGGACAGAAGATCCCGCTGACCCTGTATGGAGCAGCCAAAGTCACACCTCTGCTGGTCTCCATGGACAGAAGATCTCTCTGACCCTGTATGGAGCAGCCAAAGTCGCACCTCTGCTGGTCTCAATGGACAGAAGATCCCTCTGACCCTGTATGGAGCAGCCAAAGTCAAACCTATGCTGGTCTCCATGGACAGAAGATCCTTCTGACCCTGTATGGAGCAGCCAAAGTCACACCTCTGCTGGTCTCCATGGACAGAAGATCCCTCTGACCCTGTATGGAGCACCCAAAGTCGCAGCTCTGCTGGTCCCCATGGACAGAAGATCCCTCTGACCCTGTATGGAACAGCCAAAGTCACACCTCTGCCAGTCTCCATGGACAGAAGATCCCGCTGACCCTGAATGGAGCAGCCGAAGTCGCACCTCTGCTGATCTCCATGGACAGAAGATCCCGCTGACCCTGTATGGAGCAGCCAAAGTCACACCTCTGCTGGTCTCCATGGACAGAAGATCCCTCTGACCCTGTATGGAGCAGCCAAAGTTGCACCTCTGCTGGTCTCCATGGACAGAAGATCCCGCTGACCCTGTATGGAGCAGCCAATGTCGCACCTCTGCTGGTCTCCATGGACAGACGATCCCTCTGACCCTGTATGGAGCAGCCAATGTCGCACCTCTACTGATCCCTATAGACAGAAGATCCCTCTGACCCTGTATGAAGCAGCCAAAGTTGCACCTCTGCTGGTCTCCATGGACAGAAGATCCCTCTGACCCTGTTTGGAGCAGCCAAAGTCACACCTCTGCTGGTCTCCATGGACAGAAGATCCCTCTGACCCTGTATGGAGCAGCCAAAGTCGCACCTCTACTGATCCGTATAGACAGAAGATCCCTCTGACCCTGTATGGAGCAGCCAAAGCCGCACTTCTGCTGGTCTCCATGGACAGAAGATCCCTCTGACCCTGTATGGAGCAGCCAAAGTCGCACCTCTGCTCGTCTCCATGGACAGAAGAACTCTCTGCCCTTGTAGAGACCGGCCAAAGTCACACCTCTGCTGGTCTACATGGACAGAAGATCCCTTTGACCCTGTATGGAGCAGCCAAAGTCACACCTATGCTGGTCTCCATGGACAGAAGATCCTTCTGACCCTGTATAGAGCAGTCAAAGTCACACCTCTGCTGGTCTTTATTGACAGAAGATCCCTCTGACCCTGTATGGAGCAGCCAAAGTCGCACCTCTGCTGGTCTCCATGGACAGAAGATCCCGCTGACCCTGTATGGAGCAGCCAATGTCGCACCTCTGCTGGTCTCCATGGACAGACGATCCCTCTGACCCTGTATGGAGCAGCCAAAGTCGCACCTCTACTGATCCGTATAGACAGAAGATCCCTCTGACCCTGTATGAAGCAGCCAAAGTTGCACCTCTGCTGGTCTCCATGGACAGAAGATCCCTCTGACCCTGTTTGGAGCAGCCAAAGTCACACCTCTGCTGGTCTCCATGGACAGAAGATCCCTCTGACCCTGTATGGAGCAGCCAAAGTCGCACCTCTACTGATCCGTATAGACAGAAGATCCCTCTGACCCTGTATGGAGCAGCCAAAGCCGCACTTCTGCTGGTCTCCATGGACAGAAGATCCCTCTGACCCTGTATGGAGCAGCCAAAGTCGCACTTCTGCTCGTCTCCATGGACAGAAGATCCCTCTGACCCTGTATGGAGCAGCCAAAGTCGCACCTCTACTGATCCGTATAGACAGAAGATCCCTCTGACCCTGTATCGAGCAGCCAAACACCTCTGCTGGTCTCCATGGACAGAAGATCCCTCTGACCCTGTGTGGAGCAGCCAGAGACACACCTCTACTGGTCTCCATGGACAGAAGATCCCTCTGAGCCTGTATGGAGCAGCCAAAGTCACACCTCTGCTGGTCTCCATGGACAGAAGATCCCTCTGACCCTGTATGGAGCAGCCAAAGTCGCAACTCTGCTGGTCTCCATGGACAGAAGATCCCGCTGACCCTGTATGGAGCAGCCAAAGTAACACCTCTGCTGGTCTCCATGGACAGAAGATCCCTCTGACCCTGTATGGAGCAGCCAAAGTCGCACCTCTGCTGGTCTCCATGGACAGAAGATCCGCTGACCCTGTATGGAGCAGCCAATGTCGCACCTCTGCTGGTCTCCATGGACAGACGATCCCTCTGACCCTGTATGGAGCAGCCAAAGTCGCACCTCTACTGATCCGTATAGACAGAAGATCCCTCTGACCCTGTATGGAGCAGCCAAAGTCACACCTCTGATGGTCTCCATGGACAGAAGATCCCTCTGACCCTGTTTGGAGCAGCCAAAGTCGCACCTCTGCTGGTCTCCATGGACAGAAGATCCCGCTGACCCTGTATGAAGCAGCCAATGTCGCATCTCTGCTGGTCTCCATGGACAGACGATCCCTGTGGCCCTGTATGGAGCATTGAAAGTCACACCTCTGCTGGTTTCCATGGACAGAAGATCCCTCTGACCCTGTATGGAGAAGCCAAAGTTGCACCTCTACTGATCCGTATAGACAGAAGATTCTTCTGACCCTGTATGGAGCAGCCAAAGTCGCACTTCTGCTGGTCTCCATGGACAGAAGATCCCTCTGACCCTGTATGGAGCAACCAAAGTCGCACCTCTACTGATCCGTATAGACAGAAGATCCCTCTGACCCTGTATCGAGCAGCCAATGTCACACCTCTGCTGGTCTCCATGGACAGAAGATCCCTCTGACCCTGTGTGGAGCAGCCAGAGACACACCTCTACTGGTCTCCATGGACAGAAGATCCCTCTGAGCCTGTATGGAGCAGCCAAAGTCACACCTCTGCTGGTCTCCATGGACAGAAGATCCCTCTGACCCTGTATGGAGCAGCCAAAGTCGCACCTCTGCTGGTCTCCATGGACAGAAGATCCCGCTGACCCTGTATGAAGCAGCCAATGTCGCACCTCTGCTGGTCTCCATGGACAGACGATCCCTCTGACCCTGTATGGAGCAGCCAAAGTCGCACCTCTACTGATCCGTATAGACAGAAGATCCCTCTGACCCTGTATGGAGCAGCCAAAGTCACACCTCTGCTGGTCTCCATGGACAGAAGATCCCTCTGACCCTGCATGGAGCAGCCAAAGTTACACCTCTGCTGGTCTCCATGAAGAGAAGATCCCTCTGGCCCTGTATGGAGCAGTGAAAGTCACACCTCTGCTGGTCTCCATGGACAGAAGCTCCCTCTGACCCTGTAGGGAGAAGCCAAAGTTGCACCTCTACTGATCCGTATAGACAGAAGATTCTTCTGACCCTGTATGGAGCAGCCAAAGTCGCACCACTGCTGGTCTCCATGGACAGAAGATCCCTCTGACCCTGTTTGGAGCAGCCAAAGTCACACCTCTGCTGGTCTCCATGGACAGAAGATCCCTCTGACCCTGTATGGAGCAGCCAAAGTCGCACCTCTACTGATCCGTATAGACAGAAGATCCCTCTGACCCTGTATCGAGCAGCCAATGTCACGCCTCTGCTGGTCTCCATGGACAGAAGATCCCTCTGACCCTGTATGGAGCAGCCAGAGACACACCTCTACTGGTCTCCATGGACAGAAGATTCCTCTGAGCCTGTATGGAGCAGCCAAAGTCACACCTCTGCTGGTCTCCATGGACAGAAGATCCCTCTGACCCTGTATGGAGCAGCCAAAGCCACACCTATGCTGGTCTCCATGGACAGAAGATCCCTCTGACCCTGTATGGAGCAGCCAAAGTCAGACCTATGCTGGTCTCCATGGACAGCAGATCCTTCTGACCCTGTATGGAGCAGCCAAAGTCACACCTCTGCTGGTCTCCATGGACAGAAGATCCCTCTGACCCTGTATGGAGCACCCAAAGTCGCAACTCTGTTGGTCTCCATGGACAGAAGATCCCTCTGACCCTGAATGGAACAGCCAAAGTCACACCTCAGCTGGTCTCCATGGACAGAAGATCCCGCTGACCCTGAATGGAGCAGCCAAAGTCGCACCTCTGCTGATCTCCATGGACAGAATATCCCGCTGACCCTGTATGGAGCAGCCAAAGTCACACCTCTGCTGGTCTCCATAGACAGAAGATCTCTCTGACCCTGTATGGAGCAGCCAAAGTCGCACCTCTGCTGGTCTCCATGGACAGACGATCCCTCTGACCCTGTATGGAGCAGCCAAAGTCGCACCTCTACTGATCCGTATAGACAGAAGATCCCTCTGACCCTGTATGGAGCAGCCAAAGTCACACCTCTGCTGGTCTCCATGGACAGAAGATCCCTCTGACCCTGCATGGAGCAGCCAAAGTTACACCTCTGCTGGTCTCCATGAAGAGAAGATCCCTCTGGCCCTGTATGGAGCAGTGAAAGTCACACCTCTGCTGGTCTCCATGGACAGAAGCTCCCTCTGACCCTGTATGGAGAAGCCAAAGTTGCACCTCTACTGATCCGTATAGACAGAAGATTCTTCTGACCCTGTATGGAGCAGCCAAAGTCGCACCACTGCTGGTCTCCATGGACAGAAGATCCCTCTGACCCTGTTTGGAGCAGCCAAAGTCACACCTCTGCTGGTCTCCATGGACAGAAGATCCCTCTGACCCTGTATGGAGCAGCCAAAGTCGCACCTCTACTGATCCGTATAGACAGAAGATCCCTCTGACCCTGTATCTAGCAGCCAATGTCACACCTCTGCTGGTCTCCATGGACAGAAGATCCCTCTGACCCTGCATGGAGCAGTCTGAGACACACCTCTACTGGTCTCCATGGACAGAAGATCCCTCTGAGCCTGTATGGAGCAGCCAAAGTCACACCTCTGCTGGTCTCCATGGACAGAAGATCCCTCTGACCCTGTATGGAGCAGCCAAAGTCGCACCTCTGTTGGTCTCCATGGACAGAAGATCCCGCTGACCCTGTATGAAGCAGCCAATGTCACACGTCTGCTGGTCTCCATGGACAGACGATCCCTCTGACCCTGTATGGAGCAGCCAAAGTCGCACCTCTACTGATCCGTATAGACAGAAGATCCCTCTGACCCTGTATGGAGCAGCCAAAGTCACACCTCTGCTGGTCTCCACGGACAGAAGATCCCTCTGACCCTGCATGGAGCAGCCAAAGTTACACCTCTGCTGGTCTCTGTAGGAGAGTAGGGTCTGCTTTCTATGTTCACCCCCACTTTTTGCTTTTGCTTTACTGGTTTTCGACTTAGATGTGGCTGTGGGCCTGCTAATCAGACCCACAGCCCTGCTGTTCTCTCTCTAAATTAATACTATGTACTTTAGGTGCATAACCCATTTGGATAGGATCACCTTATTGGCCCCTGTACAGTGTACCCTAGGTACCCAGGGCATAGGTGTACCCTAGGCCTACCAGGGGCTGCAGCATGTATTATGCCACCCCTGGCCTGGCCTTCCATTTTGACACAACTGGCTGATCACTCAGCTGGGGCAAGGTCGTGTAATCACCCCTTGCTTAGGTGTAGTATTCCTATACCTAACTTACATATAGACACATGTGTACCTATCAGTCACTCCTATGGCAGGCCTTGACAATCCTGGAGGCAGAGTGCTTGGTAACATGTGAGATGGTGCTCTAGCATGAGCTGAGCCTGTCTGCAGCTTTCGGAACCTTGTCCTTATAGCTGTTCTATGATATAGCCTACCATATACTCTTAAAGTGCCTTATAATCTTAGACGGTTATGGTAACTATGGTTTGGCTTTATCGAAACATGTCGTGTAAGGTGTCTAACACTGTGGAATAATACCCCCATGCCATTTCTGGACATGAGAATATTATTCCCCCCTTCTAGAGGGAAAGACATGTTAAAATCATACTTCAACTGTTAGCCTCTGACCAAAGCCTCAGCATCACAAAATGGATGCTGCTGCCACGACACAAGTCTGACCTCCTGCAGCTGGGAGTGATCCCAGCCAGGGAGGCCTGGACAATAGGTTTCCTGCTTGGGGAGGTGCTAGCACCTCCCCAGACAGCCTTTAGTGTATTGGGGCAGGGTGGGCTGAAAGGAATGAGACATGCCTGGGGCACACAAGGTGTTCCTTGCATAGTCCAGTTCAAACCGGCGCTGGGGCACTCCAGCCCCAGCTCTGGCGCGAAACTGGACAAAGGGAAGTGGGTGTAACCACCCCCTCCCAGGTCCCACCCATAAGGCGTGACCTAGCAGGTATCCCAGCCCCCCAGATTAGTATAAGAGTGGGAGTTGGGCCTCAAGACTTTAGATTATCCTGAACCTGCAAAACTGAACAGAAACTCTGGACCTTCGACATTCGACGAAAGAAGAAGACTGAAGAATCTCCCTTGTAGCCAAGGAGTGGCTACCCTGTGCAAACAGGCACCATCAAGAGACTACCCTTTGCTTTGCCCACGTTCTACGAGGAACCGACTGCAGAGCCTGACCAGAGCCTTGACTTCCAGACTTCTCCGACCCTGATCCACATCGACAGCAAAGCTGAGATCCGTGGAGGCGACGAGCGACGTGGGACCGGCTACCTGGGAAAAGTGGCTAGTAACTTAAAGCGCAGCTTCTGAGGTACCCTCGAAGTTGTGCACCGGGGATTGAGAAGCCCCAACCCCAAGCACCATCTGCACCAAAGATCAGCCCCCCACACTCCACGAGTCCTGCGTGGGGCCCTTCAGCATTTTCCTGCTTGCCGCGTCTGTCCGGTTGCTTGCCCGCTGGCTAGTGGCCTTCGTGACGACGCACCCTGAAATCTTCTGCGCTGGTTTGGCTCCTCCAGACTGGCTCCCGCTTCTCTGCAAAGAAGAAGCACCCCAGACCTTCCTGATCTGAACCAGAAGCAAGTCCTTCGTTCTTCGTGGGTTCCGCTTGCCAAGGCTTGGTGAGTCCTAGTCCAACTTCGACGCCGCCGACAGCAAGAGCCTTCGTGGGACAGCTCGCCTCCTGGTCCTGGTCGTCCTCGACGCTTCCTGGTCCTCCTGGCTGCAGCGACAAGCTTCACCTTCACCTGCAATCTTCACGACATCGCCTGGTTCCTTCCTGGTTCCACGTGGTCACTGGCTAGTGACCTTGACTCTGTCCCTTCTGCTTGCAGGTTTCTTCTCTTCTTGATCCCAGCCTTGGGATCCACCGGACACTCTTCACTGACTGCCTGTCAGCATCTTTCTTCAGGCATCCATAGGAGTCGACGACGAAAACGACGCATCTTCACCCCTATGCACCCGCAGCCTGTGGGCTAGGTAACTTGGGTACTCCGGTGCTCATCAGGATAGTGACTATCCTAGTGTCTAGTTTTCAAGTCTCAACTTCCTAGCTACTCCGGAAGTGTCCTAAATCTACCGTTTTCTAAACTGTACTATTGCTATTGACTTTTACGCATTACGCGTGAGTGTTTCCACTCTGCACACGAATCCCGTGGGCCTCCCACTTCCTAACTAACGCTAGTGTAGTGTAGCCCCAGCGATTCCCTAGGCCTAGGCCTACTCTATTTCCGTGACAGTGTTCCTTATACCACTTACTTAGTATATGGTTTGCGTGGCCCCTAGGGCCTAACTGTATTACTTACCTGTGTGACTTAATGTATGCTTAAATAAGACTGTGTTGTACTTACCTCTAATCTCATGAAGAGTGCTGAGGGTTTGACTAGAATAAATACACTTTATTTTATATATATATCTGTTGTGGTGTCCTTTCATTTGGTATTCAAGGGATTATATATGGTATCACAGCTGGCTTCACATGCCATTCAGAGTTTAGCCTAAGACTGCTCTTGTCCATGCTACCACTAGGATAGCTGGTCTATAAGGTTGACTTTACAACCAATCACCATAAGGGTATTTGGACTGATATAAGGTGTACACTAGAACTAGTGACATCATACATCAGGCCAACTTCTCACATTGGTGAGCAGCGGTTGGGATCTGAGCTTGCTGTTGTAATACTATTGTAATCTTGAGATACTAAATTGAAAGATCACACAGATATTGTCTAGGTACATATAACATAGATTATAATACTTAAGTCCTACTGGACTTTGTAGTTGTAGGTTGAAGGGAGTAACACACCCTGACTACAACTACTAGAGAGGTTTAGTAGATACAACTAGTGTAGGTAGGTGCACACACCACACCCTCACTAGATCATGTCTCTGAGAGGAGATCAAGTAGATGCTCTCTCAGGAGGATCAGGTCTGCAAAAGACCCCCTCTAGATATGATACCTTAACATTCCAGGAGATGAGACACTTGTGTACCTCCAGAGGAATAAAACAGGGTGCAAACCCTACCCTCCTTCAGTTAAGACAACTCCTAGAGGAGTATGACATTATTAGGGCATCTCAGGCAGGTACCCTAGGTACAGAGGAGGGTCTACCCACCACAGAGGAGTCAGAGGAGACTTCAGATGAAGAGGTAGACAGCCAGGGCCAAGTAGGAAGACTTAGCCAGGCTAACCTAAGCTTACATGGGAGTTTGAATGGGGTCCCCCCTTACAGACCCCCAAGTAGGCTTACACAGAGAAGCAGGAGGGACAGATCCCCTTCAAGGGAATCCATCCACTCCCATGTCTCTAACATCTCTAATGCTTCCTCTCACAAGGGAATGACTTCCCCTGAGAGAAAGGAGCATGAAGCCAGAATGAGGGAAGCTAATCTGAGGATTCAGAGGGAAGAACTTGCCCTTGCCAAAGAGAAGCTTGCTCTGGCTAGAGAACAAAAGTTGAGTGGGTCAGAACCCACTGGTGGCAGCAATATCCCTAAGGATAGAGACAGGCACTATGATAATAGAAACCTGAGCAAGATTGTCCCTCCCTACAAGTGTGGGGATGACATCCACAAATGGATAACTGCTTTGGAGAGAGCTTGCAAAGTACAGCAGGTACCCCAAAGTCAGTGGGCAGCTATCTTGTGGCTCTCCTTCTCTGAGAAAGGCAGAGACAAGCTCCTCACAGTTAGTGATGAGGATGCAGATAATTACACTGTCCTGAAGAGCGCTCTGATTGATGGGTTTGGCCTAACCACTGAACAATACAGGTTGTTGTTCAGGGATACCCAGAAGACACAGACTCAGGACTGGACTGACTTTGTAGATTGTGCCACTAAGGCTCTGGAAGGCTGGCTAATGGGAAGTAAGGTTAAGGACTATACAGGATTGTATAATTTGATCATGAGAGAACAAATGCTTAACAACTGTCAAAACCAGCTATTGCATCAACACCTGATTGATTCCGATCTGACTTCTCCCCAAGAATTTGGAAAGAAGGCAGATAGATGGGTCAGGACTAGAGTTAAGCAGAAAAACCAGAACCAGGGCGGTGATCAGAAAAAGGCAGACCAGAAGGGTAATGATCAGAAACAAAAAGACCAGAAGTCTTCACCAGGCCCCCAAAAGGCTCAGGGGGAGGGTGGTCCCAAAAAGGATAAAAAGAAAGATGGCCAAAAGAAACCATGGTGCAACTATTGTAAGTCCAACTCACATTGGTTTAGTGAGTGCACCAAAAAGGATAAGCCCCCAGCCACCATTGCCCCTAAGGCAACTGTACCCCCTAGTTCAGCTGTAAGTGGTGGTTCCCAGCAAAAGGGTGTAGTAGGGTTAACCCTGGGAACTGAGGAGGATTCTGGCCTAGTCAGAGTACCTACTCAGGCTGTTCTGATCTGTGATGGGGACTTAGCTTTGTCCTCTACTGTAGGCCCCAGTAACCTGGGCAAGTACAGACAGACACCTTTTATCAACCAAAGAATGGCTCAGGCCTACAGGGACACTGGAGCTAGTGTCACAATGGTGACACCTGCTTTTGTGGACCCTGGACAGATCATACTAGGTGAGAATTACCTAGTGACCAATGCTAGCAATGCCACTACCTCCCATAGTGTGGCTATTGTTAACTTCTCCTGGGGAGGGGTAACTGGCCTCAAGAAAGTTGTTGTTAGTTCAGACCTTCCTGTAGAGTGTTTACTGGGCAATGATCTTGAAACTTCAGTTTGGTCTGAAGTGGAGTATAGGACCCATGCAGAAATGCTGGGGATAGATGCACATGTCCTTGCTGTGACCAGGTCACAGGCCAAAAAGTGCACCACTGAACAAGTGCTGGATCCTGAAACTATGGACCAGTCACAACCCAAGAGAAAGAGCAGTAGGGTTAAGGCTGTGCCTTCCCCCCTGCCTCAGGTGGTGGATCAGCCCTCCCAGGAGGATGATTCTGAGAGCCCTGAAGGAACTGTCCTAGAAGAACTTGAACCTGATCAGGTTGAGTTTCTTGGGACAGGGGGACCTTCAAGGGCAGATCTGAGGCAGGCTCAATTAGACTGCCCCTCTCTTGAACCCCTCAGACAGCTGGCTGCTGCTGAGGCTGCAGGGAATGCTCAAGGTACCCATAGAGTGTATTGGGATGAAGGGCTACTGTATTCAGAGGCTAGAGACCCCAAGCCTGGTGCATCCAGGAGGTTGGTCATACCACTGAAGTTCAGAGGCTTCCTTCTAACCTTGGCCCATGATATTCCCCTTGCAGGACATTTAGGCCAGAACAAGACTTGGGACAGGCTTGTCCCTCACTTTCACTGGCCCCATATGTCAGAAGATACTAAGGAGTTTTGTCGCTCCTGTGTCACCTGCCAAGCCAGTGGCAAATCAGGTGGCACCACAAAGGCCCCCCTCATACCACTACCTGTGGTGGGGGTCCCCTTTGAAAGAGTGGGCATAGATATTGTAGGACCAATGGACCCACAAACAGCATCTGGGCACAGATTCATACTGGTGATAGTGGACCATGCCACCAGGTACCCAGAAGCAATTCCCCTGAGGACCACAACAGCTCCTGTTGTGGCAAGGGCCCTGCTTGGAGTATTCTCCAGAGTGGGCTTTCCAAAGGAGGTCATTTCTGACAGAGGTACCAACTTCATGTCAGGATACTTGACTGCAATGTGGAAGGAGTGTGGTGTTAACTATAAGTTCACCACACCCTATCACCCACAGTGCAATGGGCTTGTTGAGAGATTCAACAAGACCCTAAAGGGAATGATAAAAGGATTACCAGACAAGCTTAGGCGAAGATGGGACATCCTTTTACCCTGCCTTCTGTTTGCTTACAGAGAGGTCCCACAAAAGGGGGTTGGCTACAGCCCTTTTGAGCTTTTGTTTGGGCATCCTGTAAGAGGACCCCTGTGTTTGGTGAAGGAAGGATGGGAGAGACCTCTCAGACAACCCAAACTAGATATAGTGGATTATGTACTTGGTCTCCGCTCCAGGATGGCAGAGTATATGAAGAAGGCTTCTAAAAACCTTGAGGCAAGCCAAGAACTCCAAAAAGCTTGGCATGACCAAAAGGCTGTACTGACTGTTTACCAGCCAGGACAGAAAGTGTGGGTGTTGGAGCCAGTGGCCCCAGCAGCACTCCAAGACAAATGGTCTGGACCCCACACTATTGTTGAGAAAAAGGGAGAAGTCACCTACTTGGTGGACCTTGGGACTCCCAGAAGCCCCCACAGGGTGCTTCATGTCAACAGATTGAAGGCATATGTTGACAGGGCAGACATGGGGCTACTCATGGCTACAGATGAGGGGCAGGAGGAAGAGAGTGACCCTCTCCCAGACCTGTTGACTCAGAACCCTGATGATGGCTCAGTTGATGGTGTGGTCTTTTCTGACAGCCTCACTGTCCATCAGCAACAGGACTGCAGACAGGTTCTGCAATCCTACAGACATATGTTCTCTCTGACCCCAAGTCAGACAAACTGGTGCACCCATGAGGTGGACACTGGTGACAGTCTGCCTGTGAAGAGTAAAATCTACAGGCAACCTGACCATGTCAGGGACTGCATAAAAGTTGAGGTACAAAAGATGTTGGAGCTGGGAGTCATTGAACCTTCAGAGAGCCCTTGGGCTAGTCCTGTAGTCCTTGTGCCAAAACCTCACACCCAAGATGGTAAGAGAGAGATGAGGTTTTGCGTGGATTACAGAGGTCTCAATGCTGTCACTAGGACAGATGCCCACCCAATACCTAGGGCAGATGAGCTCATTGACAGACTGGCAGCTGCTAAGTTTTTGGGCACATTTGACCTAACAGCAGGCTACTGGCAAATCAGACTAGCTGAGAGTGCAAAGGCCAAAACTGCTTTCTCGACCCCAGGAGGACATTATCAATTTGTGGTAATGCCCTTTGGTTTGAAGAATGCACCTGCCACTTTCCAAAGGTTGGTGAATCAAGTCCTTACTGGGTTGGATGATTATTGTGCAGCTTATCTTGATGATATTGCTGTCTTTAGCTCCACCTGGGAGGATCACCTGGTCCACCCTAGGAATGTTTTAGAGGCCCTGCAAAAGGCAGGCCTCACTATCAAGGCCACTAAGTGCCAGATAGGGCAGAGCAAGGTTGTATACCTGGGCCACCTAGTTGGTGGGGGTCAGGTTCAACCACTGGAGAGCAAGATCCAGACCATAAAGGACTGGGCTCCTCCAACTACCCAGACTCAGGTCAGAGCTTTCTTGGGCCTGACTGGGTACTACAGAAAGTTTGTTAAGAATTATGGGTCCATAGTGACACCACTTAATGACTTGACCTCCAAGAAGATGCCAAAGAAAGTTCAGTGGACAGTAAGCTGTCAAAAAGCATTTGATGACCTGAAGCAGGCCATGTGCAGTGCACCTATTCTGAAAAGTCCAGACTACTCCAAAGAGTTCATTGTCCAGACAGATGCTTCTGAGTTAGGTGTGGGAGCTGTTCTTTCACAACTGAATGTAGATGGTCAAGACCAGCCCATTGCTTTTATAAGTAGAAGGCTGACCCCTAGAGAGAAACGTTGGTCAGCTATTGAGAGGGAGGCCTTTGCTGTGGTTTGGGCCCTGAAGAAGCTGAGGCCATACTTGTTTGGCACTCACTTAAAGATTCAGACAGACCATAAGCCCCTCTTGTGGCTAAATCAGATGAAGGGTGAAAATCCCAAACTTCTTAGGTGGTCCATTTCCCTACAGGGGATGGACTTCACAGTGGAACATAGACCTGGGACTGACCATGCCAATGCAGATGGACTCTCCAGATATTTCCACTTAGAACATGAAGACTCAACTGGTCAAGGTTAGTTTAATGTCCCTAAGTTTGGGGGGGGGGTTGTGTAGGAGAGTAGGGTCTGCTTTCTATGTTCACCCCCACTTTTTGCTTTTGCTTTACTGGTTTTCGACTTAGGTGTGGCTGTGGGCCTGCTAATCAGACCCACAGCCCTGCTGTTCTCTCTCTAAATTAATACTATGTACTTTAGGTGCATGACCCATTTGGATAGGATCACCTTATTGGCCCCTGTACAGTGTACCCTAGGTACCCAGGGCATAGGTGTACCCTAGGCCTACCAGGGGCTGCAGCATGTATTATGCCACCCCTGGCCTGGCCTTCCATTTTGACACAACTGGCTGACCACTCAGCTGGGGCAAGGTCGTGTAATCACCCCTTGCTTAGGTGTAGTATTCCTATACCTAACTTCCATATAGACACATGTGTACCTATCAGTCACTCCTATGGCAGGCCTTAACAATCCTGGAGGCAGAGTGCTTGGTAACATGTGAGATGGTGCTCTAGCATGAGCTGAGCCTGTCTGCAGCTTTCGGAAGCTTGTCCTTATAGCTGTTCTATGATATAGCCTACCATATACTCTTAAAGTGCCTTATAATCTTAGACGGTTATGGTAACTATGGTTTGGCTTTATCGAAACATGTCGTGTAAGGTGTCTAACACTGTGGAATAATACCCCCATGCCATTTCTGGACATGAGAATATTATTCCCCCCTTCTACAGGGAAAGACATGTTAAAATCATACTTCACTGTTAGCCTCTGACCAAAGCCTCAGCATCACAAAATGGATGCTGCTGCCACGACACAAGTCTGACCTCCTGCAGCTGGGAGTGATCCCAGCCAGGGAGGCCTGGACAATAGGTTTCCTGCTTGGGGAGGTGCTAGCACCTCCCCAGACAGCCTTTAGTGTATTGGGGCAGGGTGGGCTGAAAGGAATGAGACATGCCTGGGGCACACAAGGTGTTCCTTGCATAGTCCAGTTCAAACCGGCGCTGGGGCACTCCAGCCCCAGCTCTGGCGCGAAACTGGACAAAGGGAAGTGGGTGTAACCACCCCCTCCCAGGTCCCACCCATAAGGCGTGACCTAGCAGGTATCCCAGCCCCCCAGATTAGTATAAGAGTGGGAGTTGGGCCTCAAGACTTTAGGTTATCCTGAACCTGCAAAACTGAACAGAAACTCTGGACCTTCGACATTCGACGAAAGAAGAAGACTGAAGAATCTCCCTTGTAGCCAAGGAGTGGCTACCCTGTGCAAATAGGCACCATCAAGAGACTACCCTTTGCTTTGCCCACGTTCTACGAGGAACCGACTGCAGAGCCTGACCAGAGCCTTGACTTCCAGACTTCTCCGACCCTGATCCACATCTACAGCAGAGCTGAGATCCGTGGAGGCGACGAGCGACGTGGGACCGGCTACCTGGAAAAAATTGGCTAGTAACTTAAAGCGCAGCTTCTGAGGTACCCTCGAAGTTGTGCACCGGGGATTGAGAAGCCCCAACCCCAAGCACCATCTGCACCGAAGATCAGCCCCCCACACTCCACGAGTCCTGCGTGGGGCCCTTCTGCATTTTCCTGCTTGCCGCGTCTGTCCGGTTGCTTGCCCGCTGGCTAGTGGCCTTTGTGACGACGCACCCTGAAATCTTCTGCGCTGGTTTGGCTCCTCCAGACTGGCTCCCGCTTCTCTGCAAAGAAGAAGCACCCCAGACCTTCCTGGTCTGCACCAGAAGCAAGTCCTTCGTTCTTCGTGGGTTCCGCTTGCCAAGGCTTGGTGAGTCCTAGTCCAACTTCGACGCCGCCGACAGCAAGAGCCTTCGTGGGACAGCTCGCCTCCTGGTCCTGGTCGTCCTCGACGCTTCCTGGTCCTCCTGGCTGCAGCGACAAGCTTCACCTTCACCTGCAATCTTCACGACATCGCCTGGTTCCTTCCTGGTTCCACGTGGTCACTGGCTAGTGACCTTGACTCTGTCCCTTCTGCTTGCAGGTTTCTTCTCTTCTTGATCCCAGCCTTGGGATCCACCGGACACTCTTCACTGACTGCCTGTCAGCATCTTTCTTCAGGCATCCATAGGAGTCGACGACGAAAACGACGCATCTTCACCCCTATGCACCCGCAGCCTGTGGGCTAGGTAACTTGGGTACTCCGGTGCTCATCAGGATAGTGACTATCCTAGTGTCTAGTTTTCAAGTCTCAACTTCCTAGCTACTCCGGAAGTGTCCTAAATCTACCGTTTTCTAAACTGTACTATTGCTATTGACTTTTACGCATTACGCGTGAGTGTTTCCACTCTGCACACGAATCCCGTGGGCCTCCCACTTCCTAACTAACGCTAGTGTAGTGTAGCCCCAGCGATTCTCTAGGCCTAGGCCTATTCTATTTCCGTGACAGTGGTTCTTATACCACTTACTTAGTATATGGTTTGCGTGGCCCCTAGGGCCTAACTGTATTACTTACCTGTGTGACTTAATGTATGCTTAAATAAGACTGTGTTGTACTTACCTCTAATCTCATAAAGAGTGCTGAGGGTTTGACTAGAATAAATACACTTTATTTTATATATATATCTGTTGTGGTGTCCTTTCATTTGGTATTCAAGGGATTATATATGGTATCACAGCTGGCTTCACATGCCATTCAGAGTTTAGCCTAAGACTGCTCTTGTCCATGCTACCACTAGGATAGCTGGTCTATAAGGTTGACTTTACAACCAATCTCCATAAGGGTATTTGGACTGATATAAGGTGTACACTAGAACTAGTGACATCATACATCAGGCCAACTTCTCACAGTCTCCATGGACAGAAGATCCCTCTGACCCTGTATGGAGCAGCCAAAGTCGCACCTCTGCTGGTCTCCATGGACAGAAGATCCCTCTGACCCTGTATGGAGCAGCCAAAGTCACACCTCTGCTGGTCTCCATGGACAGAAGATCCCTCTGACCCTGTAGGGAGCAGCCAAAGTTGCACCTCTACTGATCCGTATAGACAGAAGATCCCTCTGACCCTGTATGAAGCAGCCAAAGTCACACCTCTGCTGGTCTCCATGGACAGAAGATCCCTCTGACCATGTATGGAGCAGCCAAAGTCGCACCTCTGCTGGTCTCCATGGACAGAAGATCCCTCTGACCCTGTATGGAGCAGCCAAAGTCGCATCTCTGCTGGTCTCCATGGACAGAAGATTCCTCTGACCCTGTATGAAGCAGCCAGTCGCACCTCTGCTGGTCTCCATGGACAGAAGATCCCTCTGACCCTGTATGGAGCAGCCAAAGTCACACCTCTGCTGGTATCCATGGACAGACGATCCCTCTGACCCTGTATGGAGCAGCCAAAGTCACACCTCTGCTGGTCTCCATGGACAGAAGATCCCTTTACCCTGTATGGAGCAGCCAAAGTCACACCTCTGCTGGTCTCCATGGACAGAAGATCCCGCTGACCCTGTATGGAGCAGCCAATGTCGCACCTCTGCTGGTCTCCATGGACAGAAGATCCCCCTGACCCTGTATGGAGCAGCCACAGTCACACCTCTGCTGGTCTCCATGGACAGAAGATCCCTCTGACTCTGTATGGAGCAGCCAAAGTCACGCCTCTGCTGGTCTCCATGGACAGAAGATCCCTCTGACCATGTATGGAGAAGCCAAAATCACGCCTCTGCTGGTCTCCATGGACAGAAGATCCCTCTGACCCTTATGGAGCAGCCAAAGTCACACCTCTGCTGGTCTCCATGGACAGAAGATCCCTCTGACCCTGTATGGAGCAGCCAAAGTCACGCCTCTGCTGGTCTCCATGGACAGGAGATCCCTCTGACCCTGTATGGAGCAGCCAAAGTCATGCCTCTGCTGGTCACCATGGACAGAAGATCCCTCTGACCCTGTATGGAGTAGCCAAAGTCGCACCTCTGCTGGTCTCCATGGACAGAAGATCCCGCTGACCCTGTAAGGAGCAGCCAATGTCGCACCTCTGCTGGTCTCCATGGACAGAAGATCCCTCTGACCCTGTATGGAGCAGCCAAAGTCACACCTATGCTGGTCTCCATGGACAGAAGATCCTCTGACCCTGTATGGAGCAGCCAAAGTCACACCTCTGCTGGTCTCCATGGACAGAAGATCCCTCTGACCCTGTATGGAGCAGCTAAAGTCACACCTCTGCTGGTCTCAATGGACAGAAGATTCCTCTGACCCTGTATGGAGCAGTTAAAGTCACACCTATGCTGGTCTCCAGGGACAGAAGATCCCTCTGACCCTATAGGGAGCAGCCAAAGTCGCACCTCTACTGATCCGTATGGACTGAAGATCCCTCTGACCCTGTATGGAGCAGCCAAAGTCACACCTCTGCTGGTCTCCATGGACAGAAGATCCCTCTGACCCTGTATGGAGCAGCCAAAGTCACACCTCTGCTGGTCTCCATGGACAGGAGATCCTTCTGACCCTGTATGGAGCAGCCAAAGTCACACCTCTGCTGGTCTCCATGGACAGAAGATCCCTATGACCCTGTATGGAGCAGCCAAAGTCGCACCTCTACTGATCCGTATAGACAGAAGATCCCTCTGACCCTGTATGGAGCAGCCAAAGTCACACCTCTGCTGGTCTCCATGGATAGAAGATCCCTCTGCCCTTATAGCGACCGGCCAAAGTCACACCTCTGCTGGTCTCTATGGACAGAAGATTCCTCTGCCCCTTGTAGGGACCGGCCAAAGTCACACCTCTGCTGTTCTCCATGGACAGAAGAACCCTCTGACCCTGTATGGAGCACCCAAAGTCGCACCTCTGGTGTTCTCCATGGACAGAAGATCCCTCTGACCCTGTATGGAGCAGCCAAAGTCGCACCTCTGCTGGTCTCCATGGACAGAAGATCCCTCTGACCCTGTATGGAGCAGCCAAAGTCACACCGCAGCTGGTCTCCATGGACAGACGATCCCTCTGACCCTGTATGGAGCAGCCAAAGTCACACCTCTGCTGATCTCCATGGACAGAAGATCCCTCTGACCCTATATGGAGCAGCCAAAGTCGCACCTCTGCTGGTCTCCATGGACAGAAGATCCCTCTGACCCTGTATGGAGCAGCCAAAGTCACACCGCTGCTGGTCTCCATGGACAGACGATCCCTCTGACCCTGTATGGAGCAGCCAAAGTCACACCTCTGCTGATCTCCATGGACAGAAGATCCCTCTGACCCTATATGGAGCAGCCAATGTCACACCTCTGCTGGTCTCCATGGACAAAAAATCCCTCTGACCCTGTATGGAGCAGCCAAAGTCACACCTCTGCTGGTCTCCATGGACAGAAAATCCCTCTGACTCTGTATGGAGCAGCCAAAGTCACACCTCTGCTGGTCTCCATGGACAGAAGATCCCTCTGACGCTGTATGAAGCAGCCAAAGTTGCACCTCTACTGATCCGTATAGACAAAAGATCCCTCTGACCCTGTATGGAGCAGCCAAAGTCGCACCTCTACTGATCCGTATAGACAGAAGATCACTCTGACCCTGTATGGAGCAGCCAAAGTCACACCTCTGCTGGTCTCCATGGACAGAAGATCCATTTGACCCTGTATGGAGCAGCCAAAGTCGCACCTCTACTGATCCGTATAGACAGATGATCCCTCTGCCCTTGTAGGGACCGGCCAAAGTCACACCTCTGCTGGTCTCCATGGACAGAAGATCCCTCTGCCCTTGTAGGGACCGGCCAAAGTCACACCTCTGCTTTTCTCCATGGACAGAAGATACCTCTGCCCTTGTAGGGACCGGCCAAAGTCACACCTCTGCAGGTCTACATGGACAGAAGATCCCTCTGCCCTTGTAGGGAACGGCCTAAGTCACACCTCTGTTGGTCTCCATTGCCAGAAGATCCCTCTGCCCTTGTAGGGACCGGCCAAAGTCACACCTCTGCTGGTCTCCATTGCCAGAAGAGCCATCTGTCCCTTATGGAGCAGCCAAAGTCACACCTCTGCTGGTCTCCATTGCCAGAAGAGCCATCTGTCCCTTATGGACCAGTCAAAGTCACACCTCTGCTGGTCTCCATTGCCAGAAGAGCCATCTGTCCCTTATAGAGCAGCCACAGTCACACCTCTGCTGGTCTCCATAACCAGAAGATCCCTCTGACCCTGTTTGGACCAGCCAAAGTCATACCTCTGCTGGTCTCCATTGCCAGAAGATCACTCTGCCTTTGTACGGACTGGCCAAAGTCACACCTCTGCTGGTCTCCATTGCCAGAAGATTCCTCTGCCCTTGTAGGGACCGGCCTAAGTCACACCTCTGCTGGTCTCCATTGCCAGAAGATCCCTCTGCCCTTGTAGGGACCGGCCAAAGTCACACCTCTGCTGGTCTCCATGGACAGAAGATCCCTCTGACCATGTAGGGACAGGCCGAAGTGACACCTCTGCTGGTCTCCATGGACAGAAGATCCCTCTGACCCTGTATGGAGCAGCCAATGTCACACCTCTACTGGTCTCCATGGACAGAAGATCCCTCTGACCCTGTATGGAGCAGCCAAAGTCGCACCTCTGCTGGTCTCCATGGACAGAAGATCCCTCTGACCCTGTATGGAGCAGCCAAAATCACAGCTATGCTGGTCTCCATGGACAGAAGATCCCTCTGACCCTGTATGGAGATTCCAAAGTCACACCTCTGCTGGTCTCCATGGATAGACGATCCCTCTGACCCTTTATGGAGCAGCCAAAGTCACACCTCTGCTGGTCTCCATGGACAGAAGATCCCTCTGACCCTGTATGGAGCAGCCAAAGTCACACCTATGCTGGTCTCCATGGACAGAAGATCCTTCTGACCCTGTATGGAGCAGCCAAAGTCACACCTCTGCTGGACTCCATGGACAGAAGATCCCTCTGACCCTATAGGGAGCAGCCAAAGTCGCCCCTCTACTGATCCGTATAGACTGAAGATCCCTCTGACCCTGTATGGAGCAGCCAAAGTCACACCTCTGCTGGTCTCCATGGACAGAAGATCCCTCTGACCCTGTATGGAGCAGCCAAAGTCACACCTCTGCTGGTCTCCATGGGCAGGAGATCCTTCTGACCCTTTATGGAGCAGCCAAAGTCACACCTCTGCTGGTGTCCATGAACAGAAGATCCCTCTGACCCTGTATGGAGCAACAAAAGTCGCACCTCTACTGATCCGTATAGACAGAAGATCCCTCTGACCCTGTATGGAGCAGCCAAAGTCACACCTCTGCTGGTCTCCATGGATAGAAGATCCCTCTGCCCTTGTAGGGACTGGCCAAAGTCACACCTCTGCTGGTCTCTATGGACAGAAGATTCCTCTGCCCCTTGTAGGGACCGGCCAAAGTCACACCTCTGCTGGTCTCCATGGACAGAAGATCCCTCTGACCCTGTATGGAGCAGCCAAAGTCGCACCTCTGCTGGTCTCCATGGACAGAAGATCCCTCTGACCCTGTATGGAGCAGCCAAAGTCACACCGCTGCTGGTCTCCATGGACAGACGATCCCTCTGACCCTGTATGGAGCCGCCAAAGTCACACCTCTGCTGGTCTCCATTGCCAGAAGATAACTCTGCCTTTGTAGGGACTGGCCAAAGTCACACCTCTGCTGGTCTCCATTGCCAGAAGATTCCTCTGCCCTTGTAGGGACCGGCCTAAGTCACACCTCTGCTGGTCTCCATTGCCAGAAGATCCCTCTGCCCTTGTAGGGACCGGCCAAAGTCACACCTCTTCTGGTCTCCATGGACAGAAGATCCCTCTGACCATGTTGGGACAGGCCGAAGTGACACCTCTGCTGGTCTCCATGGACAGAAGATCCCTCTGTCCCTTATGGAGCATCCAAAGTCACACGTATGCTGGTCTCCATGGACAGAAGATCCCTCTGACCCTGTATGGAGCAGCCAAAGTCACGCCTCTGCTGGTCTCCATGGACAGAAGATCCCTCTGACCCTGTATGGAGCAGCCAAACTCGCACCTCTGCTGGTCTCCATGGACAGAAGATCCCGCTGACCCTGTATGGAGCAGCCAATGTCGCACCTCTGCTGGTCTCCATGGACAGAAGATCCCCCTGACCCTGTATGGAGCAGCCACAGTCACACCTCTGCTGGTCTCCATGGACAGAAGATCCCTCTGACTCTGTATGGAGCAGCCAAAGTAACGCCTCTGCTGGTCTCCATGGACAGAAGATCCCTCTGACCCTGTATGGAGAAGCCAAAATCTCGCCTCTGCTGGTCTCCATGGACAGAAGATCCCTCTGACCCTTATGGAGCAGCCAAAGTCACACCTCTGCTGGTCTCCATGGACAGAAGATCCATCTGACCCTGTATGGAGCAGCCAAAGTCACGCCTCTGCTGGTCTCCATGGACAGGAGATCCCTCTGACCCTGTATGGAGCAGCCAAAGTCATGCCTCTGCTGGTCTCCATGGACAGAAGATCCCTCTGACCCTGTATGGAGCAGCCAAAGTCGCACCTCTGCTGGTCTCCATGGACAGAAGATCCCGCTGACCCTGTAAGGAGCAGCCAATGTCGCACCTCTGCTGGTCTCCATGGACAGAAGATCCCTCTGACCCTGTATGGAGCAGCCAAAGTCACACCTATGCTGGTCTCCATGGACAGAAGATCCTCTGACCCTGTATGGAGCAGCCAAAGTCACACCTCTGCTGGTCTCCATGGACAGAAGATCCCTCTGACCCTGTATGGAGCAGCTAAAGTCACACCTCTGCTGGTCTCAATGGACAGAAGATTCCTCTGACCCTGTATGGAGCAGTTAAAGTCACACCTATGCTGGTCTCCAGGGACAGAAGATCCCTCTGACCCTATAGGGAGCAGCCAAAGTCGCACCTCTACTGATCCGTATAGACTGAAGATCCCTCTGACCCTGTATGGAGCAGCCAAAGTCACACCTCTGCTGGTCTCCATGGACAGAAGATCCCTCTGACCCTGTATGGAGCAGCCAAAGTCACACCTCTGCTGGTCTCCATGGAGAGGAGATCCTTCTGACCCTGTATGGAGCAGCCAAAGTCACACCTCTGCTGGTCTCCATGGACAGAAGATCCCTATGACCCTGTATGGAGCAGCCAAAGTCGCACCTCTACTGATCCGTATAGACAGAAGATCCCTCTGACCCTGTATGGAGCAGCCAAAGTCACACCTCTGCTGGTCTCCATGGATAGAAGATCCCTCTGCCCTTATAGGGACCGGCCAAAGTCACACCTCTGCTGGTCTCTATGGACAGAAGATTCCTCTGCCCCTTGTAGGGACCGGCCAAAGTCACACCTCTGCTGTTCTCCATGGACAGAAGAACCCTCTGACCCTGTATGGAGCACCCAAAGTCGCACCTCTGGTGTTCTCCATGGACAGAAGATCCCTCTGACCCTGTATGGAGCAGCATAAAATCGCACCTCTGCTGGTCTCCATGGACAGAAGATCCCTCTGACCCTGTATGGAGCAGCCAAAGTCACACCTCTGCTGATCTCCATGGACAGAAGATCCCTCTGACCCTATATGGAGCAGCCAATGTCACACCTCTGCTGGTCTCCATGGACAAAAGATCCCTCTGACCCTGTATGGAGCAGCCAAAGTCACACCTCTGCTGGTCTCCATGGACAGAAGATCCCTCTGACTCTGTATGGAGCAGCCAAAGTCACACCTCTGCTGGTCTCCATGGACAGAAGATCCCTCTGACGCTGTATGAAGCAGCCAAAGTCGCACCTCTACTGATCCGTATAGACAGAAGATCCCTCTGACCCTGTATGGAGCAGCCAAAGTCGCACCTCTACTGATCCGTATAGACAGAAGATCACTCTGACCCTGTATGGAGCAGCCAAAGTCACACCTCTGCTGGTCTCCATGGACAGAAGATCCCTCTGACCCTGTATGGAGCAGCCAAAGTCACACCTCTGCTGGTCTCCATGCACAGAAATTCCCTCTGACCCTGTATGGAGCCGCCACAGTCACACCATTGGTGGTCTCCATGGCAATAAGATCCCTCTGACCCTGTATGGAGCAGCCAAACTCGCACCTCTACTGATCCGTATAGACAGAAGATCCCTCTGACCCTGTATGGATCAGCCAAAGTCGCACCACTGCTGGTCTCCATGGACAGAAGATCCCTCTGACCCTGTTTGGAGCAGCCAAAGTCATACCTCTGCTGGTCTCCATGGACAGAAGATCCCTCTGACCCTGTATGGAGCAGCCAAAGTCGCACCTCTACTGATCCGTATAGACAGAAGATCCCTCTGACCCTGTATCGAGCAGCCAATGTCACACCTCTGCTGGTCTCCATGGACAGAAGATCCCTCTGACCCTGTATGGAGCAGCCAGAGACACACCTCTACTGGTCTCCATGGACAGAAGATTCCTCTGAGCCTGTATGGAGCAGCCAAAGTCACACCTCTGCTGGTCTCCATGGACAGAAGATCCCTCTGACCCTGTATGGAGCAGCCAAAGTCACACCTATGCTGGTCTCCATGGACAGAGGATCCCTCTGACCCTGTATGGAGATTCCAAAGTCACACCTCTGCTGGTCTTCATGGACAGAAGATCCCTCTGACCCTGTATGGAGCAGCCAAAGTCACACCTATGCTGGTCTCCATGGACAGAAGATCCTTCTGACCCTGTATGGAGCAGCCAAAGTCACACCTCTGCTGGTCTCCATGGACAGAAGATCCCTCTGACCCTGTATGGAGCACCCAAAGTCGCAACTCTGTTGGTCTCCATGGACAGAAGATCCCTCTGACCCTGTATGGAACAGCCAAAGTCACACCTCTGCTGGTCTCCATGGACAGAAGATCCCGCTGACCCTGAATGGAGCAGCCAAAGTCGCACCTCTGCTGATCTCCATGGACAGAATATCCCGCTGACCCTGTATGGAGCAGCCAAAGTCACACCTCTGCTGGTCTCCATGGACAGAAGATCTCTCTGACCCTGTATGGAGCAGCCAAAGTCGCACCTCTGCTGGTCTCCATGGACAGAAGATCCCTCTGACCCTGTATGGAGCAGCCAAAGTCACACCTCTGCTGGTCTCCATGGACAGAAGATCTTTCTGACCCTGTATGGAGCAGCCAAAGTCACACCTCTGCTGGTCTCCATGGACAGAAGATCCCTCTGACCCTGTATGGAGCACCCAAAGTCGCACCTCTGCTGGTCTCCATGGACAGAAGATCCCTCTGACCCTGTATGGAACAGCCAAAGTCACACCTCTGCCGGTCTCCATGGACAGAAGATCCCGCTGACCCTGAATGGAGCAGCCAAAGTCGCACCACTGCTGATCTCCATGGACAGAAGATCCCTCTGACCCTGTATGGAGCAGCCAAAGTCACACCTCTGCTGGTCTCCATGGACAGAAGATCCCTCTGACCCTGTATGGAGCAGCCAAAGTCGCACCTCTGCTGGTCTCCATGGACAGAAGATCCCGCTGACCCTGTATGGAGCAGCCAATGTCGCACCTCTGCTGGTCTACATGGACAGACGATCCCTCTGACCCTGTATGGAGCAGCCAAAGTCGCACCTCTACTGATCCATATAGACAGAAGATCCCTCTGACCCTGTATGAAGCAGCCAAAGTTTCATCTCTGCTGGTCTCCATGGACAGAAGATCACTGTGACCCTGTTTGGAGCAGCCAAAGTCACACCTCTGCTGGTCTCCATGGACAGAAGATCCCTCTGACCCTGTATGGAGCAGCCAAAGTCGCACCTCTACTGATCCGTATAGACAGAAGATCCCTCTGACCCTGTATGGAGCAGCCAACGCCGCACTTCTGCTGGTCTCCATGGACAGAAGATCCCTCTGACCCTGTATGGAGCAGCCAAAGTCGCACCTCTGCTGGTCTCCATGGACAGAAGAACTCTCTGCCCTTGTAGAGACCGGCCAAAGTCACACCTCTGCTGGTCTCCATGGACAGAAGATCCATTTGACCCTGTATGGAGCAGCCAAAGTCGCACCTCTACTGATCCGTATAGACAGATGATCCCTCTGCCCTTGTAGGGACCGGCCAAAGTCACACCTCTGCTTTTCTCCATGGACAGAAGATCCCTCTGCCCTTGTAGGGACCGGCCTAAGTCACACCTCTGCTGGTCTCCATTGCCCGAAGATCCCTCTGCCCTTGTAGGGACCGGCCAAAGTCACACCTCTGCTGGTCTCCATTGCCAGAAGAGCCATCTGTCCCTTATGGAGCAGCCAAAGTCACACCTCTGCTGGTCTCCATTGCCAGAAGAGCCACCTGTCCCTTATGGACCAGTCAAAGTCACACCTCTGCTGGTCTCCATTGCCAGAAGAGCCATCTGTCCCTTATAGAGCAGCAACAGTCACACCTCTGCTGGTCTCCATAACCAGAAGATCCCTCTGACCCTGTTTGGACCAGCCTAAGTCACACCTCTGCTGGTCTTCATTGCCAGAAGATCCCTCTGCCCTTGTAGGGACCGGCCAAAGTCACACCTCTGCTGGTCTCCATGGACAGAAGATCCCTCTGACCATGTAGGGACAGGCCGAAGTGACACCTCTGCTGGTCTCCATGGACAGAAGATCCCTCTGACCCTGTATGGAGCAGCCAATGTCACACCTCTGCTGGTCTCCATGGACAGAAGATCCCTCTGACCCTGTATGGAGCAGCCAAAGTCGCACCTCTGCTGGTCTCCATGGACAGAAGATCCCTCTGACCCTGTATGGAGCAGCCAAAATCACAGCTATGCTGGTCTCCATGGACAGAAGATCCCTCTGACCCTGCATGGAAATTCCAAAGTCACACCTCTGCTGGTCTCCATGGATAGACGATCCCTCTGACCCTTTACGGAGCAGCCAAAGTCACACCTCTGCTGGTCTCCATGGACAGAAGATCCCTCTGACCCTGTATGGAGCAGCCAAAGTCGCACCTCTACTGATCCATATAGACAGAAGATCCCTCTGACCCTGTATGAAGCAGCCAAAGTTTCATCTCTGCTGGTCTCCATGGACAGAAGATCACTGTGACCCTGTTTGGAGCAGCCAATGTCACACCTCTGCTGGTCTCCATGGACAGAAGATCCCTCTGACCCTGTATGGAGCAGCCAAAGTCGCACCTCTACTGATCCGTATAGACAGAAGATCCCTCTGACCCTGTATGGAGCAGCCAACGCCGCACTTCTGCTGGTCTCCATGGACAGAAGATCCCTCTGACCCTGTATGGAGCAGCCAAAGTCGCACCTCTGCTGGTCTCCATGGACAGAAGAACTCTCTGCCCTTGTAGAGACCGGCCAAAGTCACACCTCTGCTGGTCTCCATGGACAGAAGATCCATTTGACCCTGTATGGAGCAGCCAAAGTCGCACCTCTACTGATCCGTATAGACAGATGATCCCTCTGCCCTTGTAGGGACCGGCCAAAGTCACACCTCTGCTGGTCTCCATGGACAGAAGATCCCTCTGCCCTTGTAGGGACCGGCCAAAGTCACACCTCTGCTTTTCTCCATGGACAGAAGATCCCTCTGCCCTTGTAGGGACCGGCCAAAGTCACACCTCTGCTGGTCTACATGGACAGAAGATCCCTCTGCTCTTGTAGGGAACGGCCTAAGTCACACCTCTGCTGGTCTCCATTGCCCGAAGATCCCTCTGCCCTTGTAGGGACCGGCCAAAGTCACACCTCTGCTGGTCTCCATTGCCAGAAGAGCCATCTGTCCCTTATGGAGCAGCCAAAGTCACACCTCTGCTGGTCTCCATTGCCAGAAGAGCCATCTGTCCCTTATGGACCAGTCAAAGTCACACCTCTGCTGGTCTCCATTGCCAGAAGAGCCATCTGTCCCTTATAGAGCAGCAACAGTCACACCTCTGCTGGTCTCCATAACCAGAAGATCCCTCTGACCCTGTTTGGACCAGCCTAAGTCACACCTCTGCTGGTCTTCATTGCCAGAAGATCCCTCTGCCCTTGTAGGGACCGGCCAAAGTCACACCTCTGCTGGTCTCCATGGACAGAAGATCCCTCTGACCATGTAGGGACAGGCCGAAGTGACACCTCTGCTGGTCTCCATGGACAGAAGATCCCTCTGACCCTGTATGGAGCAGCCAATGTCACACCTCTGCTGGTCTCCATGGACAGAAGATCCCTCTGACCCTGTATGGAGCAGCCAAAGTCGCACCTCTGCTGGTCTCCATGGACAGAAGATCCCTCTGACCCTGTATGGAGCAGCCAAAATCACAGCTATGCTGGTCTCCATGGACAGAAGATCCCTCTGACCCTGCATGGAAATTCCAAAGTCACACCTCTGCTGGTCTCCATGGATAGACGATCCCTCTGACCCTTTACGGAGCAGCCAAAGTCACACCTCTGCTGGTCTCCATGGACAGAAGATCCCTCTGACCCTGTATGGAGCAGCCAAAGTCACACCTATGCTGGTCTCCATGGACAGAAGATCCTTCTGACCCTGTATGGAGCAGCCAAAGTCACACCTCTGCTGGTCTCCATGGACAGAAGATCCCTCTGACCCTGTATGGAGCAGCTAAAGTCACACCTCTGCTGGTCTCAATGGACAGAAGATTCCTCTGACCCTGTATGGAGCAACCAAAGTCACACCTATGTTGGTCTCCAGGGACAGAAGATCCCTCTGACCCTATAGGGAGCAGCCAAAGTCGCCCCTCTACTGATCCGTATAGACTGAAGATCCCTCTGACCCTGTATGGAGCAGCCAAAGTCACACCTCTGCTGGTCTCCATGGACAGAAGATCCCTCTGACCCTGTATGGAGCAGCCAAAGTCACACCTCTGCTGGTCTCCATGGACAGGAGATCCTTCTGACCCTTTATGGAGCAACCAAAGTCGCACCTCTACTGATCCGTATAGACAGAAGATCCCTCTGACCCTGTATGGAGCAGCCAAAGTCACACCTCTGCTGGTCTCCATGGATAGAAGATCCCTCTGCCCTTGTAGGGACTGGCCAAAGTCACACCTCTGCTGGTCTCTATGGACAGAAGATTCCTCTGCCCCTTGTAGGGACCGGCCAAAGTCACACCTCTGCTGGTCTCCATTGCCAGAAGATCCCTCTACCCCTATATGGAATAGCCACAGTCACACCTCTGCTGGTCTCCATGGACAGAAGATCCCTCTGACCCTGTATGGAGCAGCCAAAGTCACACCGCTGCTGGTCTCCATAGACAGACGATCCCTCTGACCCTGTATGGAGCAGCCAAAGTCACACCTCTGCTGGTCTCCATTGCCAGAAGATAACTCTGCCTTTGTAGGGACTGGCCAAAGCCACACCTCTGCTGGTCTCCATTGCCAGAAGATTCCTCTGCCCTTGTAGGGACCGGCCTAAGTCACACCTCTGCTGGTCTCCATTGCCAGAAGATCCCTCTGCCCTTGTAGGGACCTGCCAAAGTCACACCTCTGCTGGTCTCCATGGTCAGAAGATCCCTCTGACCATGTAGGGACAGGCCGAAGTGACACCTCTGCTGGTCTCCATGGACAGAAGATCCCTCTGTCCCTTATGGAGCATCCAAAGTCACACGTCTGCTGGTCTCCATGGACAGAAGATCCCTCTGACCCTGTATGGAGCAGCCAAAGTCACGCCTCTGCTGGTCTCCATGGACAGAAGATCCCTCTGACCCTGTATGGAGCAGCCAAACTCGCACCTCTGCTGGTCTCCATGGACAGAAGATCCCGCTGACCCTGTATGGAGCAGCCAATGTCGCACCTCTGCTGGTCTCCATGGACAGAAGATCCCCCTGACCCTGTATGGAGCAGCCACAGTCACACCTCTGCTGGTCTCCATGGACAGAAGATCCCTCTGACTCTGTATGGAGCAGCCAAAGTCACGCCTCTGCTGGTCTCCATGGACAGAAGCTCCCTCTGACCCTGTATGGAGAAGCCAAAATCACGCCTCTGCTGGTCTCCATGGACAGAAGATCCCTCTGACCCTTATGGAGCAGCCAAAGTCACACCTCTGCTGGTCTCCATGGACAGAAGATCCCTCTGACCCTGTATGGAGCAGCCAAAGTCACGCCTCTGCTGGTCTCCATGGACAGGAGATCCCTCTGACCCTGTATGGAGCAGCCAAAGTCATGCCTCTGCTGGTCTCCATGGACAGAAGATCCCTCTGACCCTGTATGGAGCAGCCAAAGTCGCACCTCTGCTGGTCTCCATGGACAGAAGATCCCGCTGACCCTGTAAGGAGCAGCCAATGTCGCACCTCTGCTGGTCTCCATGGACAGAAGATCCCTCTGACCCTGTATGGAGCAGCCAAAGTCACACCTATGCTGGTCTCCATGGACAGAAGATCCTTCTGACTCTGTATGGAGCAGCCAAAGTCACACCTCTGCTGGTCTCCATGGACAGAAGATCCCTCTGACCCTGTATGGAGCAGCTAAAGTCACACCTCTGCTGGTCTCAATGGACAGAAGATTCCTCTGACCCTGTATGGAGCAATTAAAGTCACACCTATGCTGGTCTCCAGGGACAGAAGATCCCTCTGACCCTATAGGGAGCAGCCAAAGTCGCACCTCTACTGATCCGTATAGACTGAAGATCCCTCTGACCCTGTATGGAGCAGCCAAAGTCACACCTCTGCTGGTCTCCATGGACAGAAGATCCCTCTGACCCTGTATGGAGCAGCCAAAGTCACACCTCTGCTGGTCTCCATGGACAGGAGATTCTTCTGACCCTGTATGGAGCAGCCAAAGTCACACCTCTGCTGGTCTCCATGGACAGAAGATCCCTATGACCCTGTATGGAGCAGCCAAAGTCGCACCTCTACTGATCCGTATAGACAGAAGATCCCTCTGACCCTGTATGGAGAAGCCAAAGTCACACCTCTGCTGGTCTCCATGGATAGAAGATCCCTCTGCCCTTTATAGGGACCGGCCAAAGTCACACCTCTGCTGGTCTCTATGGACAGAAGATTCCTCTGCCCCTTGTAGGGACCGGCCAAAGTCACACCTCTGCTGTTCTCTATTGCCAGAAGATCCCTCTACCCCTGTATGGAGCAGCCACAGTCACACCTCTGCTGGTCTCCATGGACAGAAGAACCCTCTGACCCTGTATGGAGCACCCAAAGTCGCACCTCTGGTGTTCTCCATGGACAGAAGATCCCTCTGACCCAGTATAGAGCAGCCAAAGTCGCACCTCTGCTGGTCTCCATGGACAGAAGATCCCTCTGACCCTGTATGGAGCAGCCAAAGTCTCACCGCAGCTGGTCTCCATGGACAGACGATCCCTCTGACCCTGTATGGAGCAGCCAAAGTCACACCTCTGCTGATCTCCATGGACAGAAGATCCCTCTGACCCTATATGGAGCAGCCAAAGTCGCACCTCTGCTGGTCTCCATGGACAGAAGATCCCTCTGACCCTGTATGGAGCAGCCAAAGTCACACCGCTGCTGGTCTCCATGGACAGACGATCCCTCTGACCCTGTATGGAGCAGCCAAAGTCACACCTCTGCTGATCTCCACGGACAGAAGATCCCTCTGACCCTATATGGAGCAGCCAATGTCACACCTCTGCTGGTCTCCATGGACAAAAGATCCCTATGACCCTGTATGGAGCAGCCAAAGTCACACCTCTGCTGGTCTCCATGGACAGAAGATCCCTCTGACTCTGTATGGAGCAGCCAAAGTCACACCTCTGCTGGTCTCCATGGACAGAAGATCCCTCTGACGCTGTATGAAGCAGCCAAAGTCGCACCTCTACTGATCCGTATAGACAGAAGATCCCTCTGACCCTGTATGGAGCAGCCAAAGTCGCACCTCTACTGATCCGTATAGACAGAAGATCACTCTGACCCTGTATGGAGCAGCCAAAGTCACACCTCTGCTGGTCTCCATGGACAGAAGATCCCTCTGACCCTGTATGGAGCAGCCAAAGTCACACCTCTGCTGGTCTCCATGGACAGGAGATCCCTCTGACCCTGTATGGAGCAGCCAAAGTCATGCCTCTGCTGGTCTCCATGGACAGAAGATCCCTCTGACCCTGTATGAAGCAGCCAAAGTTGCATCTCTGCTGGTCTCCATGGACAGAAGATCACTGTGACCCTGTTTGGAGCAGCCAAAGTCACACCTCTGCTGGTCTCCATGGACAGAAGATCCCTCTGACCCTGTATGGAGCAGCCAAAGTCGCACCTCTACTGATCCGTATAGACAGAAGATCCCTCTGACCCTGTATGGAGCAGCCAACGCCGCACTTCTGCTGGTCTCCATGGACAGAAGATCCCTCTGACCCTGTATGGAGCAGCCAAAGTCGCACCTCTGCTGGTCTCCATGGACAGAAGAACTCTCTGCCCTTGTAGAGACCGGCCAAAGTCACACCTCTGCTGGTCTCCATGGACAGAAGATCCCTCTGCCCTTGTAGGGACCGGCCAAAGTCACACCTCTGCTTTTCTCCATGGACAGAAGATACCTCTGCCCTTGTAGGGACCGGCCAAAGTCACACCTCTGCAGGTCTACATGGACAGAAGATCCCTCTGCCCTTGTAGGGAATGGCCTAAGTCACACCTCTGTTGGTCTCCATTGCCAGAAGATCCCTCTGCCCTTGTAGGGACCGGCCAAAGTCACACCTCTGCTGGTCTCCATTGCCAGAAGAGCCATCTGTCCCTTATGGAGCAGCCAAAGTCACACCTCTGCTGGTCTCCATTGCCAGAAGAGCCATCTGTCCCTTATGGACCAGTAAAAGTCACACCTCTGCTGGTCTCCATTGCCAGAAGAGCCATCTGTCCCTTATAGAGCAGCCACAGTCACACCTCTGCTGGTCTCCATAACCAGAAGATCCCTCTGACCCTGTTTGGACCAGCCAAAGTCATACCTCTGCTGGTCTCCATTGCCAGAAGATCACTCTGCCTTTGTACGGACTGGCCAAAGTCACACCTCTGCTGGTCTCCATTGCCAGAAGATTCCTCTGCCCTTGTAGGGACCGGCCTAAGTCACACCTCTGCTGGTCTCCATTGCCAGAAGATCCCTCTGCCCTTGTAGGGACCGGCCAAAGTCACACCTCTGCTGGTCTCCATGGACAGAAGATCCCTCTGACCATGTAGGGACAGGCCGAAGTGACACCTCTGCTGGTCTCCATGGACAGAAGATCCCTCTGACCCTGTATGGAGCAGCCAATGTCACACCTCTACTGGTCTCCATGGACAGAAGATCCCTCTGACCCTGTATGGAGCAGCCAAAGTCGCACCTCTGCTGGTCTCCATGGACAGAAGATCCCTCTGACCCTGTATGGAGCAGCCAAAATCACAGCTATGCTGGTCTCCATGGACAGAAGATCCCTCTGACCCTGTATGGAGATTCCAAAGTCACACCTCTGCTGGTCTCCATGGATAGACGATCCCTCTGACCCTTTACGGAGCAGCCAAAGTCACACCTCTGCTGGTCTCCATGGACAGAAGATCCCTCTGACCCTGTATGGAGCAGCCAAAGTCACACCTATGCTGGTCTCCATGGACAGAAGATCCTTCTGACCCTGTATGGAGCAGCCAAAGTCACACCTCTGCTGGACTCCATGGACAGAAGATCCGTCTGACCCTGTATGGAGCAGCTAAAGTCACACCTCTGCTGGTGTCAATGGACAGAAGATTCCTCTGACCCTGTATGGAGCAACCAAAGTCACACCTATGCTGGTCTCCAGGGACAGAAGATCCCTCTGACCCTATAGGGAGCAGCCAAAGTCGCCCCTCTACTGATCCGTATAGACTGAAGATCCCTCTGACCCTGTATGGAGCAGCCAAAGTCACACCTCTGCTGGTCTCCATGGACAGAAGATCCCTCTGACCCTGTATGGAGCAGCCAAAGTCACACCTCTGCTGGTCTCCATGGACAGGAGATCCTTCTGACCCTTTATGGAGCAGCCAAAGTCACACCTCTGCTGGTGTCCATGAACAGAAGATCCCTCTGACCCTGTATGGAGCAACAAAAGTCGCACCTCTACTGATCCGTATAGACAGAAGATCCCTCTGACCCTGTATGGAGCAGCCAAAGTCACACCTCTGCTGGTCTCCATGGATAGAAGATCCCTCTGCCCTTGTAGGGACTGGCCAAAGTCACACCTCTGCTGGTCTCTATGGACAGAAGATTCCTCTGCCCCTTGTAGGGACCGGCCAAAGTCACACCTCTGCTGGTCTCCATGGACAGAAGAGCCCTCTGACCCTGTATGGAGCAGCCAAAGTCGCACCTCTGCTGGTCTCCATGGACAGAAGATCCCTCTGACCCTGTATGGAGCAGCCAAAGTCACACCGCTGCTGGTCTCCATGGACAGACGATCCCTCTGACCCTGTATGGAGCAGCCAAAGTCACACCTCTGCTGGTCTCCATTGCCAGAAGATAACTCTGCCTTTGTAGGGACTGGCCAAAGTCACACCTCTGCTGGTCTCCATTGCCAGAAGATTCCTCTGCCCTTGTAGGGACCGGCCTAAGTCACACCTCTGCTGGTCTCCATTGCCAGAAGATCCCTCTGCCCTTGTAGGGACCGGCCAAAGTCACACCTCTTCTGGTCTCCATGGACAGAAGATCCCTCTGACCATGTTGGGACAGGCCGAAGTGACACCTCTGCTGGTCTCCATGGACAGAAGATCCCTCTGTCCCTTATGGAGCATCCAAAGTCACACGTATGCTGGTCTCCATGGACAGAAGATCCCTCTGACCCTGTATGGAGCAGCCAAAGTCACGCCTCTGCTGGTCTCCATGGACAGAAGATCCCTCTGACCCTGTATGGAGCAGCCAAACTCGCACCTCTGCTGGTCTCCATGGACAGAAGATCCCGCTGACCCTGTATGGAGCAGCCAATGTCGCACCTCTGCTGGTCTCCATGGACAGAAGATCCCCCTGACCCTGTATGGAGCAGCCACAGTCACACCTCTGCTGGTCTCCATGGACAGAAGATCCCTCTGACTCTGTATGGAGCAGCCAAAGTAACGCCTCTGCTGGTCTCCATGGACAGAAGATCCCTCTGACCCTGTATGGAGAAGCCAAAATCACGCCTCTGCTGGTCTCCATGGACAGAAGATCCCTCTGACCCTTATGGAGCAGCCAAAGTCACACCTCTGCTGGTCTCCATGGACAGAAGATCCCTCTGACCCTGTATGGAGCAGCCAAAGTCACGCCTCTGCTGGTCTCCATGGACAGGAGATCCCTCTGACCCTGTATGGAGCAGCCAAAGTCATGCCTCTGCTGGTCTCCATGGACAGAAGATCCCTCTGACCCTGTATGGAGCAGCCAAAGTCGCACCTCTGCTGGTCTCCATGGACAGAAGATCCCGCTGACCCTGTAAGGAGCAGCCAATGTCGCACCTCTGCTGGTCTCCATGGACAGAAGATCCCTCTGACCCTGTATGGAGCAGCCAAAGTCACACCTATGCTGGTCTCCATGGACAGAAGATCCTCTGACCCTGTATGGAGCAGCCAAAGTCACACCTCTGCTGGTCTCATGGACAGAAGATCCCTCTGACCCTGTATGGAGCAGCTAAAGTCACACCTCTGCTGGTCTCAATGGACAGAAGATTCCTCTGACCCTGTATGGAGCAGTTAAAGTCACACCTATGCTGGTCTCCAGGGACAGAAGATCCCTCTGACCCTATAGGGAGCAGCCAAAGTCGCACCTCTACTGATCCGTATAGACTGAAGATCCCTCTGACCCTGTATGGAGCAGCCAAAGTCACACCTCTGCTGGTCTCCATGGACAGAAGATCCCTCTGACCCTGTATGGAGCAGCCAAAGTCACACCTCTGCTGGTCTCCATGGAGAGGAGATCCTTCTGACCCTGTATGGAGCAGCCAAAGTCACACCTCTGCTGGTCTCCATGGACAGAAGATCCCTATGACCCTGTATGGAGCAGCCAAAGTCGCACCTCTACTGATCCGTATAGACAGAAGATCCCTCTGACCCTGTATGGAGCAGCCAAAGTCACACCTCTGCTGGTCTCCATGGATAGAAGATCCCTCTGCCCTTATAGGGACCGGCCAAAGTCACACCTCTGCTGGTCTCTATGGACAGAAGATTCCTCTGCCCCTTGTAGGGACCGGCCAAAGTCACACCTCTGCTGTTCTCCATGGACAGAAGAACCCTCTGACCCTGTATGGAGCACCCAAAGTCGCACCTCTGGTGTTCTCCATGGACAGAAGATCCCTCTGACCCTGTATGGAGCAGCATAAAATCGCACCTCTGCTGGTCTCCATGGACAGAAGATCCCTCTGACCCTGTATGGAGCAGCCAAAGTCACACCTCTGCTGATCTCCATGGACAGAAGATCCCTCTGACCCTATATGGAGCAGCCAATGTCACACCTCTGCTGGTCTCCATGGACAAAAGATCCCTCTGACCCTGTATGGAGCAGCCAAAGTCACACCTCTGCTGGTCTCCATGGACAGAAGATCCCTCTGACTCTGTATGGAGCAGCCAAAGTCACACCTCTGCTGGTCTCCATGGACAGAAGATCCCTCTGACGCTGTATGAAGCAGCCAAAGTCGCACCTCTACTGATCCGTATAGACAGAAGATCCCTCTGACCCTGTATGGAGCAGCCAAAGTCGCACCTCTACTGATCCGTATAGACAGAAGATCACTCTGACCCTGTATGGAGCAGCCAAAGTCACACCTCTGCTGGTCTCCATGGACAGAAGATCCCTCTGACCCTGTATGGAGCAGCCAAAGTCACACCTCTGCTGGTCTCCATGCACAGAAATTCCCTCTGACCCTGTATGGAGCAGCCACAGTCACACCATTGGTGGTCTCCATGGCAATAAGATCCCTCTGACCCTGTATGGAGCAGCCAAACTCGCACCTCTACTGATCCGTTTAGACAGAAGATCCCTCTGACCCTGTATGGATCAGCCAAAGTCACACCACTGCTGGTCTCCATGGACAGAAGATCCCTCTGACCCTGTTTGGAGCAGCCAAAGTCATACCTCTGCTGGTCTCCATGGACAGAAGATCCCTCTGACCCTGTATGGAGCAGCCAAAGTCGCACCTCTACTGATCCGTATAGACAGAAGATCCCTCTGACCCTGTATCGAGCAGCCAATGTCACACCTCTGCTGGTCTCCATGGACAGAAGATCCCTCTGACCCTGTATGGAGCAGCCAGAGACACACCTCTACTGGTCTCCATGGACAGAAGATTCCTCTGAGCCTGTATGGAGCAGCCAAAGTCACACCTATGCTGGTCTCCATGGACAGAAGATCCCTCTGACCCTGTATGGAGCAGCCAAAGTCACACCTATGCTGGTCTCCATGGACATAAGATCCCTCTGACCCTGTATGGAGATTCCAAAGTCACACCTCTGCTGGTCTTCATGGACAGAAGATCCCTCTGACCCTGTATGGAGCAGCCAAAGTCACACCTATGCTGGTCTCCATGGACAGAAGATCCTTCTGACCCTGTATGGAGCAGCCAAAGTCACACCTCTGCTGGTCTCCATGGACAGAAGATCCCTCTGACCCTGTATGGAGCACCCAAAGTCGCAACTCTGTTGGTCTCCATGGACAGAAGATCCCTCTGACCCTGTATGGAACAGCCAAAGTCACACCTCTGCTGGTCTCCATGGACAGAAGATCCCGCTGACCCTGAATGGAGCAGCCAAAGTCGCACCTCTGCTGATCTCCATGGACAGAATATCCCGCTGACCCTGTATGGAGCAGCCAAAGTCACACCTCTGCTGGTCTCCATGGACAGAAGATCTCTCTGACCCTGTATGGAGCAGCCAAAGTCGCACCTCTGCTGGTCTCCATGGACAGAAGATCCCTCTGACCCTGTATGGAGCAGCCAAAGTCACACCTCTGCTGGTCTCCATGGACAGAAGATCTTTCTGACCCTGTATGGAGCAGCCAAAGTCACACCTCTGCTGGTCTCCATGGACAGAAGATCCCTCTGACCCTGTATGGAGCACCCAAAGTCGCACCTCTGCTGGTCTCCATGGACAGAAGATCCCTCTGACCCTGTATGGAACAGCCAAAGTCACACCTCTGCCGGTCTCCATGGACAGAAGATCCCGCTGATCCTGAATGGAGCAGCCAAAGTCGCACCACTGCTGATCTCCATGGACAGAAGATCCCGCTGACCCTGTATGGAGCAGCCAAAGTCACACCTCTGCTGGTCTCCATGGACAGAAGATCCCTCTGACCCTGTATGGAGCAGCCAAAGTCGCACCTCTACTGATCCGTATAGACAGAAGATCCCTCTGACCCTGTATCGAGCAGCCAATGTCACACCTCTGCTGGTCTCCATGGACAGAAGATCCCTCTGACCCTGTATGGAGCAGCCAGAGACACACCTCTACTGGTCTCCATGGACAGAAGATTCCTCTGAGCCTGTATGGAGCAGCCAAAGTCACACCTCTGCTGGTCTCCATGGACAGAAGATCCCTCTGACCCTGTATGGAGCAGCCAAAGTCACACCTATGCTGGTCTCCATGGACAGAAGATCCCTCTGACCCTGTATGGAGATTCCAAAGTCACACCTCTGCTGGTCTTCATGGACAGAAGATCCCTCTGACCCTGTATGGAGCAGCCAAAGTCACACCTATGCTGGTCTCCATGGACAGAAGATCCTTCTGACCCTGTATGGAGCAGCCAAAGTCACACCTCTGCTGGTCTCCATGGACAGAAGATCCCTCTGACCCTGTATGGAGCACCCAAAGTCGCAACTCTGTTGGTCTCCATGGACAGAAGATCCCTCTGACCCTGTATGGAACAGCCAAAGTCACACCTCTGCTGGTCTCCATGGACAGAAGATCCCGCTGACCCTGAATGGAGCAGCCAAAGTCGCACCTCTGCTGATCTCCATGGACAGAATATCCCGCTGACCCTGTATGGTGCAGCCAAAGTCACACCTCTGCTGGTCTCCATGGACAGAAGATCTCTCTGACCCTGTATGGAGCAGCCAAAGTCGCACCTCTGCTGGTCTCCATGGACAGAAGATCCCTCTGACCCTGTATGGAGCACCCAAAGTCGCACCTCTGCTGGTCTCCATGGACAGAAGATCCCTCTGACCCTGTATGGAACAGCCAAAGTCACACCTCTGCCGGTCTCCATGGACAGAAGATCCCGCTGACCCTGAATGGAGCAGCCAAAGTCGCACCACTGCTGATCTCCATGGACAGAAGATCCCGCTGACCCTGTATGGAGCAGCCAAAGTCGCACCTCTACTGATCCGTATAGACAGAAGATCCCTCTGACCCTGTATCGAGCAGCCAATGTCACACCTCTGCTGGTCTCCATGGACAGAAGATCCCTCTGACCCTGTATGGAGCAGCCAGAGACACACCTCTACTGGTCTCCATGGACAGAAGATTCCTCTGAGCCTGTATGGAGCAGCCAAAGTCACACCTCTGCTGGTCTCCATGGACAGAAGATCCCTCTGACCCTGTATGGAGATTCCAAAGTCACACCTCTGCTGGTCTTCATGGACAGAAGATCCCTCTGACCCTGTATGGAGCAGCCAAAGTCACACCTATGCTGGTCTCCATGGACAGAAGATCCTTCTGACCCTGTATGGAGCAGCCAAAGTCACACCTCTGCTGGTCTCCATGGACAGAAGATCCCTCTGACCCTGTATGGAGCACCCAAAGTCGCAACTCTGTTGGTCTCCATGGACAGAAGATCCCTCTGACCCTGTATGGAACAGCCAAAGTCACATCTCTGCTGGTCTCCATGGACAGAAGATCCCGCTGACCCTGAATGGAGCAGCCAAAGTCGCACCTCTGCTGATCTCCATGGACAGAATATCCCGCTGACCCTGTATGGAGCAGCCAAAGTCACACCTCTGCTGGTCTCCATGGACAGAAGATCTCTCTGACCCTGTATGGAGCAGCCAAAGTCGCACCTCTGCTGGTCTCCATGGACAGAAGATCCCTCTGACCCTGTATGGAGCAGCCAAAGTCACACCTCTGCTGGTCTCCATGGACAGAAGATCTTTCTGACCCTGTATGGAGCAGCCAAAGTCACACCTCTGCTGGTCTCCATGGACAGAAGATCCCTCTGACCCTGTATGGAGCACCCAAAGTCGCACCTCTGCTGGTCTCCATGGACAGAAGATCCCTCTGACCCTGTATGGAACAGCCAAAGTCACACCTCTGCCGGTCTCCATGGACAGAAGATCCCGCTGACCCTGAATGGAGCAGCCAAAGTCGCACCACTGCTGATCTCCATGGACAGAAGATCCCGCTGACCCTGTATGGAGCAGCCAAAGTCACACCTCTGCTGGTCTCCATGGACAGAAGATCCCTCTGACCCTGTATGGAGCAGCCAAAGTCGCACCTCTGCTGGTCTCCATGGACAGAAGATCCCGCTGACCCTGTATGGAGCAGCCAATGTCGCACCTCTGCTGGTCTACATGGACAGACGATCCCTCTGACCCTGTATGGAGCAGCCAAAGTCGCACCTCTACTGATCCATATAGACAGAAGATCCCTCTGACCCTGTATGAAGCAGCCAAAGTTTCATCTCTGCTGGTCTCCATGGACAGAAGATCACTGTGACCCTGTTTGGAGCAGCCAAAGTCACACCTCTGCTGGTCTCCATGGACAGAAGATCCCTCTGACCCTGTATGGAGCAGCCAAAGTCGCACCTCTACTGATCCGTATAGACAGAAGATCCCTCTGACCCTGTATGGAGCAGCCAACGCCGCACTTCTGCTGGTCTCCATGGACAGAAGATCCCTCTGACCCTGTATGGAGCAGCCAAAGTCGCACCTCTGCTGGTCTCCATGGACAGAAGAACTCTCTGCCCTTGTAGAGACCGGCCAAAGTCACACCTCTGCTGGTCTCCATGGACAGACGATCCATTTGACCCTGTATGGAGCAGCCAAAGTCGCACCTCTACTGATCCGTATAGACAGATGATCCCTCTGCCCTTGTAGGGACCGGCCAAAGTCACACCTCTGCTGGTCTCCATGGACAGAAGATCCCTCTGCCCTTGTAGGGACCGGCCAAAGTCACACCTCTGCTTTTCTCCATGGACAGAAGATCCCTCTGCCCTTGTAGGGACCGGCCAAAGTCACACCTCTGCTGGTCTACATGGACAGAAGATCCCTCTGCTCTTGTAGGGAACGGCCTAAGTCACACCTCTGTTGGTCTCCATTGCCCGAAGATCCCTCTGCCCTTGTAGGGACCGGCCAAAGTCACACCTCTGCTGGTCTCCATTGCCAGAAGAGCCATCTGTCCCTTATGGAGCAGCCAAAGTCACACCTCTGCTGGTCTCCATTGCCAGAAGAGCCATCTGTCCCTTATGGACCAGTCAAAGTCACACCTCTGCTGGTCTCCATTGCCAGAAGAGCCATCTGTCCCTTATAGAGCAGCAACAGTCACACCTCTGCTGGTCTCCATAACCAGAAGATCCCTCTGACCCTGTTTGGACCAGCCTAAGTCACACCTCTGCTGGTCTTCATTGCCAGAAGATCCCTCTGCCCTTGTAGGGACCGGCCAAAGTCACACCTCTGCTGGTCTCCATGGACAGAAGATCCCTCTGACCATGTAGGGACAGGCCGAAGTGACACCTCTGCTGGTCTCCATGGACAGAAGATCCCTCTGACCCTGTATGGAGCAGCCAATGTCACACCTCTGCTGGTCTCCATGGACAGAAGATCCCTCTGACCCTGTATGGAGCAGCCAAAGTCGCACCTCTGCTGGTCTCCATGGACAGAAGATCCCTCTGACCCTGTATGGAGCAGCCAAAATCACAGCTATGCTGGTCTCCATGGACAGAAGATCCCTCTGACCCTGTATGGAGCAGCTAAAGTCACACCTCTGCTGGTCTCAATGGACAGAAGATTCCTCTGACCCTGTATGGAGCAACCAAAGTCACACCTATGTTGGTCTCCAGGGACAGAAGATCCCTCTGACCCTATAGGGAGCAGCCAAAGTCGCCCCTCTACTGATCCGTATAGACTGAAGATCCCTCTGACCCTGTATGGAGCAGCCAAAGTCACACCTCTGCTGGTCTCCATGGACAGAAGATCCCTCTGACCCTGTATGGAGCAGCCAAAGTCACACCTCTGCTGGTCTCCATGGACAGGAGATCCTTCTGACCCTTTATGGAGAAGCCAAAGTCACACCTCTGCTGGTCTCCATGGACAGAAGATCCCTCTGACCCTGTATGGAGCAACCAAAGTCGCACCTCTACTGATCCGTATAGACAGAAGATCCCTCTGACCCTGTATGGAGCAGCCAAAGTCACACCTCTGCTGGTCTCCATGGATAGAAGATCCCTCTGCCCTTGTAGGGACTGGCCAAAGTCACACCTCTGCTGGTCTCTATGGACAGAAGATTCCTCTGCCCCTTGTAGGGACCGGCCAAAGTCACACCTCTGCTGGTCTCCATTGCCAGAAGTTCCCTCTACCCCTATATGGAGCAGCCACAGTCACACCTCTGCTGGTCTCCATGGACAGAAGATCCCTCTGACCCTGTATGGAGCACCCAAAGTCGCACCTCTTGTGGTCTCCATGGACAGAAGATCCCTCTGACCCTGTATGGAGCAGCCAAAGTCGCACCTCTGCTGGTCTCCATGGACAGAAGATCCCTCTGACCCTGTATGGAGCAGCCAAAGTCGCACCTCTGCTGGTCTCCATGGACAGAAGATCCCTCTGACCCTGTGTGGAGCAGCCAAAGTCACACCGCTGCTGGTCTCCATAGACAGACGATCCCTCTGACCCTGTTTGGAGCAGCCAAAGTCACACCTCTGCTGGTCTCCATTGCCAGAAGATAACTCTGCCTTTGTAGGGACTGGCCAAAGCCACACCTCTGCTGGTCTCCATTGCCAGAAGATTCCTCTGCCCTTGTAGGGACCGGCCTAAGTCACACCTCTGCTGGTCTCCATTGCCAGAAGATCCCTCTGCCCTTGTAGGGACCGGCCAAAGTCACACCTCTGCTGGTCTCCATGGACAGAAGATCCCTCTGACCATGTAGGGACAGGCCGAAGTGACACCTCTGCTGGTCTCCATGGACAGAAGATCCCTCTGTCCCTTATGGAGCATCCAAAGTCACACGTCTGCTGGTCTCCATGGACAGAAGATCCCTCTGACCCTGTATGGAGCAGCCAAAGTCACGCCTCTGCTGGTCTCCATGGACAGAAGATCCCTCTGACCCTGTATGGAGCAGCCAAACTCGCACCTCTGCTGGTCTCCATGGACAGAAGATCCCGCTGACCCTGTATGGAGCAGCCAATGTCGCACCTCTGCTGGTCTCCATGGACAGAAGATCCCCCTGACCCTATATGGAGCAGCCACAGTCACACCTCTGCTGGTCTCCATGGACAGAAGATCCCTCTGACTCTGTATGGAGCAGCCAAAGTCACGCCTCTGCTGGTCTCCATGGACAGAAGCTCCCTCTGACCCTGTATGGAGAAGCCAAAATCACGCCTCTGCTGGTCTCCATGGACAGAAGATCCCTCTGACCCTTATGGAGCAGCCAAAGTCACACCTCTGCTGGTCTCCATGGACAGAAGATCCCTCTGACCCTGTATGGAGCAGCCAAAGTCACGCCTCTGCTGGTCTCCATGGACAGGAGATCCCTCTGACCCTGTATGGAGCAGCCAAAGTCATGCCTCTGCTGGTCTCCATGGACAGAAGATCCCTCTGACCCTGTATGGAGCAGCCAAAGTCGCACCTCTGCTGGTCTCCATGGACAGAAGATCCCGCTGACCCTGTAAGGAGCAGCCAATGTCGCACCTCTGCTGGTCTCCATGGACAGAAGATCCCTCTGACCCTGTATGGAGCAGCCAAAGTCACACCTATGCTGGTCTCCATGGACAGAAGATCCTTCTGACCCTGTATGGAGCAGCCAAAGTCACACCTCTGCTGGTCTCCATGGACAGAAGATCCCTCTGACCCTGTATGGAGCAGCTAAAGTCACACCTCTGCTGGTCTCAATGGACAGAAGATTCCTCTGACCCTGTATGGAGCAATTAAAGTCACACCTATGCTGGTCTCCAGGGACAGAAGATCCCTCTGACCCTATAGGGAGCAGCCAAAGTCGCACCTCTACTGATCCGTATAGACTGAAGATCCCTCTGACCCTGTATGGAGCAGCCAAAGTCACACCTCTGCTGGTCTCCATGGACAGAAGATCCCTCTGACCCTGTATGGAGCAGCCAAAGTCACACCTCTGCTGGTCTCCATGGACAGGAGATTCTTCTGACCCTGTATGGAGCAGCCAAAGTCACACCTCTGCTGGTCTCCATGGACAGAAGATCCCTATGACCCTGTATGGAGCAGCCAAAGTTGCACCTCTACTGATCCGTATAGACAGAAGATCCCTCTGACCCTGTATGGAGCAGCCAAAGTCACACCTCTGCTGGTCTCCATGGATAGAAGATCCCTCTGCCCTTTATAGGGACCGGCCAAAGTCACACCTCTGCTGGTCTCTATGGACAGAAGATTCCTCTGCCCCTTGTAGGGACCGGCCAAAGTCACACCTCTGCTGTTCTCTATTGCCAGAAGATCCCTCTACCCCTGTATGGAGCAGCCACAGTCACACCTCTGCTGGTCTCCATGGACAGAAGAACCCTCTGACCCTGTATGGAGCACCCAAAGTCGCACCTCTGGTGTTCTCCATGGACAGAAGATCCCTCTGACCCAGTATAGAGCAGCCAAAGTCGCACCTCTGCTGGTCTCCATGGACAGAAGATCCCTCTGACCCTGTATGGAGCAGCCAAAGTCACACCGCAGCTGGTCTCCATGGACAGACGATCCCTCTGACCCTGTATGGAGCAGCCAAAGTCACACCTCTGCTGATCTCCATGGACAGAAGATCCCTCTGACCCTATATGGAGCAGCCAAAGTCGCACCTCTGCTGGTCTCCATGGACAGAAGATCCCTCTGACCCTGTATGGAGCAGCCAAAGTCACACCGCTGCTGGTCTCCATGGACAGACGATCCCTCTGACCCTGTATGGAGCAGCCAAAGTCACACCTCTGCTGATCTCCACGGACAAAAGATCCCTCTGACCCTATATGGAGCAGCCAATGTCACACCTCTGCTGGTCTCCATGGACAAAAGATCCCTATGACCCTGTATGGAGCAGCCAAAGTCACACCTCTGCTGGTCTCCATGGACAGAAGATCCCTCTGACTCTGTATGGAGCAGCCAAAGTCACACCTCTGCTGGTCTCCATGGACAGAAGATCCCTCTGACGCTGTATGAAGCAGCCAAAGTCGCACCTCTACTGATCCGTATAGACAGAAGATCCCTCTGACCCTGTATGGAGCAGCCAAAGTCGCACCTCTACTGATCCGTATAGACAGAAGATCACTCTGACCCTGTATGGAGCAGCCAAAGTCACACCTCTGCTGGTCTCCATGGACAGAAGATCCCTCTGACCCTGTATGGAGCAGCCAAAGTCACACCTCTGCTGGTCTCCATGGACAGGAGATCCCTCTGACCCTGTATGGAGCAGCCAAAGTCATGCCTCTGCTGGTCTCCATGGACAGAAGATCCCTCTGACCCTGTATGAAGCAGCCAAAGTTGCATCTCTGCTGGTCTCCATGGACAGAAGATCACTGTGACCCTGTTTGGAGCAGCCAAAGTCACACCTCTGCTGGTCTCCATGGACAGAAGATCCCTCTGACCCTGTATGGAGCAGCCAAAGTCGCACCTCTACTGATCCGTATAGACAGAAGATCCCTCTGACCCTGTATGGAGCAGCCAACGCCGCACTTCTGCTGGTCTCCATGGACAGAAGATCCCTCTGACCCTGTATGGAGCAGCCAAAGTCGCACCTCTGCTGGTCTCCATGGACAGAAGAACTCTCTGCCCTTGTAGAGACCGGCCAAAGTCACACCTCTGCTGGTCTCCATGGACAGAAGATCCATTTGACCCTGTATGGAGCAGCCAAAGTCGCACCTCTACTGATCCGTATAGACAGATGATCCCTCTGCCCTTGTAGGGACCGGCCAAAGTCACACCTCTGCTGGTCTCCATGGACAGAAGATCCCTCTGCCCTTGTAGGGACCGGCCAAAGTCACACCTCTGCTTTTCTCCATGGACAGAAGATACCTCTGCCCTTGTAGGGACCGGCCAAAGTCACACCTCTGCAGGTCTACATGGACAGAAGATCCCTCTGCCCTTGTAGGGAACGGCCTAAGTCACACCTCTGTTGGTCTCCATTGCCAGAAGATCCCTCTGCCCTTGTAGGGACCGGCCAAAGTCACACCTCTGCTGGTCTCCATTGCCAGAAGAGCCATCTGTCCCTTATGGAGCAGCCACAGTCACACCTCTGCTGGTCTCCATTGCCAGAAGAGCCATCTGTCCCTTATGGACCAGTCAAAGTCACACCTCTGCTGGTCTCCATTGCCAGAAGAGCCATCTGTCCCTTATAGAGCAGCCACAGTCACACCTCTGCTGGTCTCCATAACCAGAAGATCCCTCTGACCCTGTTTGGACCAGCCAAAGTCATACCTCTGCTGGTCTCCATTGCCAGAAGATCACTCTGCCTTTGTACGGACTGGCCAAAGTCACACCTCTGCTGGTCTCCATTGCCAGAAGATTCCTCTGCCCTTGTAGGGACCGGCCTAAGTCACACCTCTGCTGGTCTCCATTGCCAGAAGATCCCTCTGCCCTTGTAGGGACCGGCCAAAGTCACACCTCTGCTGGTCTCCATGGACAGAAGATCCCTCTGACCATGTAGGGACAGGCCGAAGTGACACCTCTGCTGGTCTCCATGGACAGAAGATCCCTCTGACCCTGTATGGAGCAGCCAATGTCACACCTCTACTGGTCTCCATGGACAGAAGATCCTTCTGACCCTGTATGGAGCAGCCAAAGTCACACCTCTGCTGGTCTCCATGGACAGAAGATCCCTCTGACCCTGTATGGAGCACCCAAAGTCGCAACTCTGTTGGTCTCCATGGACAGAAGATTCCTCTGACCCTGTATGGAGCAGCCAAAGTCGCACCTCTGCTGGTCTCCATGGACAGAAGATCCCTCTGACCCTGTATGGAGCAGCCAAAATCACAGCTATGCTGGTCTCCATGGACAGAAGATCCCTCTGACCCTGTATGGAGATTCCAAAGTCACACCTCTGCTGGTCTCCATGGATAGACGATCCCTCTGACCCTTTACGGAGCAGCCAAAGTCACACCTCTGCTGGTCTCCATGGACAGAAGATCCCTCTGACCCTGTATGGAGCAGCCAAAGTCACACCTATGCTGGTCTCCATGGACAGAAGATCCTTCTGACCCTGTATGGAGCAGCCAAAGTCACACCTCTGCTGGACTCCATGGACAGAAGATCCGTCTGACCCTGTATGGAGCAGCTAAAGTCACACCTCTGCTGGTGTCAATGGACAGAAGATTCCTCTGACCCTGTATGGAGCAACCAAAGTCACACCTATGCTGGTCTCCAGGGACAGAAGATCCCTCTGACCCTATAGGGAGCAGCCAAAGTCGCCCCTCTACTGATCCGTATAGACTGAAGATCCCTCTGACCCTGTATGGAGCAGCCAAAGTCACACCTCTGCTGGTCTCCATGGACAGAAGATCCCTCTGACCCTGTATGGAGCAGCCAAAGTCACACCTCTGCTGGTCTCCATGGACAGGAGATCCTTCTGACCCTTTATGGAGCAGCCAAAGTCACACCTCTGCTGGTGTCCATGAACAGAAGATCCCTCTGACCCTGTATGGAGCAACAAAAGTCGCACCTCTACTGATCCGTATAGACAGAAGATCCCTCTGACCCTGTATGGAGCAGCCAAAGTCACACCTCTGCTGGTCTCCATGGATAGAAGATCCCTCTGCCCTTGTAGGGACTGGCCAAAGTCACACCTCTGCTGGTCTCTATGGACAGAAGATTCCTCTGCCCCTTGTAGGGACCGGCCAAAGTCACACCTCTGCTGGTCTCCATGGACAGAAGAGCCCTCTGACCCTGTATGGAGCAGCCAAAGTCGCACCTCTGCTGGTCTCCATGGACAGAAGATCCCTCTGACCCTGTATGGAGCAGCCAAAGTCGCACCTCTGCTGGTCTCCATGGACAGAAGATCCCGCTGACCCTGTATGGAGCAGCCAATGTCGCACCTCTGCTGGTCTACATGGACAGACGATCCCTCTGACCCTGTATGGAGCAGCCAAAGTCGCACCTCTACTGATCCATATAGACAGAAGATCCCTCTGACCCTGTATGAAGCAGCCAAAGTTTCATCTCTGCTGGTCTCCATGGACAGAAGATCACTGTGACCCTGTTTGGAGCAGCCAAAGTCACACCTCTGCTAGTCTTCATGGACAGAAGATCCCTCTGACCCTGTATGGAGCAGCCAAAGTCGCACCTCTACTGATCCGTATAGACAGAAGATCCCTCTGACCCTGTATGGAGCAGCCAACGCCGCACTTCTGCTGGTCTCCATGGACAGAAGATCCCTCTGACCCTGTATGGAGCAGCCAAAGTCGCACCTCTGCTGGTCTCCATGGACAGAAGAACTCTCTGCCCTTGTAGAGACCGGCCAAAGTCACACCTCTGCTGGTCTCCATGGACAGAAGATCCATTTGACCCTGTATGGAGCAGCCAAAGTCGCACCTCTACTGATCCGTATAGACAGATGATCCCTCTGCCCTTGTAGGGACCGGCCAAAGTCACACCTCTGCTGGTCTCCATTGCCAGAAGATCCCTCTGCCCTTGTAGGGACCGGCCAAAGTCACACCTCTTCTGGTCTCCATGAACAGAAGATCCCTCTGACCATGTTGGGACAGGCCGAAGTGACACCTCTGCTGGTCTCCATGGACAGAAGATCCCTCTGTCCCTTATGGAGCATCCAAAGTCACACGTATGCTGGTCTCCATGGACAGAAGATCCCTCTGACCCTGTATGGAGCAGCCAAAGTCACGCCTCTGCTGGTCTCCATGGACAGAAGATCCCTCTGACCCTGTATGGAGCAGCCAAACTCGCACCTCTGCTGGTCTCCATGGACAGAAGATCCCGCTGACCCTGTATGGAGCAGCCAATGTCGCACCTCTGCTGGTCTCCATGGACAGAAGATCCCCCTGACCCTGTATGGAGCAGCCACAGTCACACCTCTGCTGGTCTCCATGGACAGAAGATCCCTCTGACTCTGTATGGAGCAGCCAAAGTAACGCCTCTGCTGGTCTCCATGGACAGAAGATCCCTCTGACCCTGTATGGAGAAGCCAAAATCACGCCTCTGCTGGTCTCCATGGACAGAAGATCCCTCTGACCCTTATGGAGCAGCCAAAGTCACACCTCTGCTGGTCTCCATGGACAGAAGATCCCTCTGACCCTGTATGGAGCAGCCAAAGTCACGCCTCTGCTGGTCTCCATGGACAGGAGATCCCTCTGACCCTGTATGGAGCAGCCAAAGTCATGCCTCTGCTGGTCTCCATGGACAGAAGATCCCTCTGACCCTGTATGGAGCAGCCAAAGTCGCACCTCTGCTGGTCTCCATGAACAGAAGATCCCGCTGACCCTGTAAGGAGCAGCCAAAGTCGCGCCTCTGCTGGTCTCCATGGACAGAAGATCCCTCTGACCATGTATGGAGAAGCCAAAATCACGCCTCTGCTGGTCTCCATGGACAGAAGATCCCTCTGACCCTTATGGAGCAGCCAAAGTCACACCTCTGCTGGTCTCCATGGACAGAAGATCCCTCTGACCCTGTATGGAGCAGCCAAAGTCACGCCTCTGCTGGTCTCCATGGACAGGAGATCCCTCTGACCCTGTATGGAGCAGCCAAAGTCATGCCTCTGCTGGTCACCATGGACAGAAGATCCCTCTGACCCTGTATGGAGTAGCCAAAGTCGCACCTCTGCTGGTCTCCATGGACAGAAGATCCCGCTGACCCTGTAAGGAGCAGCCAATGTCGCACCTCTGCTGGTCTCCATGGACAGAAGATCCCTCTGACCCTGTATGGAGCAGCCAAAGTCACACCTATGCTGGTCTCCATGGACAGAAGATCCTCTGACCCTGTATGGAGCAGCCAAAGTCACACCTCTGCTGGTCTCCATGGACAGAAGATCCCTCTGACCCTGTATGGAGCAGCTAAAGTCACACCTCTGCTGGTCTCAATGGACAGAAGATTCCTCTGACCCTGTATGGAGCAGTTAAAGTCACACCTATGCTGGTCTCCAGGGACAGAAGATCCCTCTGACCCTATAGGGAGCAGCCAAAGTCGCACCTCTACTGATCCGTATGGACTGAAGATCCCTCTGACCCTGTATGGAGCAGCCAAAGTCACACCTCTGCTGGTCTCCATGGACAGAAGATCCCTCTGACCCTGTATGGAGCAGCCAAAGTCACACCTCTGCTGGTCTCCATGGACAGGAGATCCTTCTGACCCTGTATGGAGCAGCCAAAGTCACACCTCTGCTGGTCTCCATGGACAGAAGATCCCTATGACCCTGTATGGAGCAGCCAAAGTCGCACCTCTACTGATCCGTATAGACAGAAGATCCCTCTGACCCTGTATGGAGCAGCCAAAGTCACACCTCTGCTGGTCTCCATGGATAGAAGATCCCTCTGCCCTTATAGCGACCGGCCAAAGTCACACCTCTGCTGGTCTCTATGGACAGAAGATTCCTCTGCCCCTTGTAGGGACCGGCCAAAGTCACACCTCTGCTGTTCTCCATGGACAGAAGAACCCTCTGACCCTGTATGGAGCACCCAAAGTCGCACCTCTGGTGTTCTCCATGGACAGAAGATCCCTCTGACCCTGTATGGAGCAGCCAAAGTCGCACCTCTGCTGGTCTCCATGGACAGAAGATCCCTCTGACCCTGTATGGAGCAGCCAAAGTCACACCGCAGCTGGTCTCCATGGACAGACGATCCCTCTGACCCTGTATGGAGCAGCCAAAGTCACACCTCTGCTGATCTCCATGGACAGAAGATCCCTCTGACCCTATATGGAGCAGCCAAAGTCGCACCTCTGCTGGTCTCCATGGACAGAAGATCCCTCTGACCCTGTATGGAGCAGCCAAAGTCACACCGCTGCTGGTCTCCATGGACAGACGATCCCTCTGACCCTGTATGGAGCAGCCAAAGTCACACCTCTGCTGATCTCCATGGACAGAAGATCCCTCTGACCCTATATGGAGCAGCCAATGTCACACCTCTGCTGGTCTCCATGGACAAAAAATCCCTCTGACCCTGTATGGAGCAGCCAAAGTCACACCTCTGCTGGTCTCCATGGACAGAAAATCCCTCTGACTCTGTATGGAGCAGCCAAAGTCACACCTCTGCTGGTCTCCATGGACAGAAGATCCCTCTGACGCTGTATGAAGCAGCCAAAGTTGCACCTCTACTGATCCGTATAGACAAAAGATCCCTCTGACCCTGTATGGAGCAGCCAAAGTCGCACCTCTACTGATCCGTATAGACAGAAGATCACTCTGACCCTGTATGGAGCAGCCAAAGTCACACCTCTGCTGGTCTCCATGGACAGAAGATCCATTTGACCCTGTATGGAGCAGCCAAAGTCGCACCTCTACTGATCCGTATAGACAGATGATCCCTCTGCCCTTGTAGGGACCGGCCAAAGTCACACCTCTGCTGGTCTCCATGGACAGAAGATCCCTCTGCCCTTGTAGGGACCGGCCAAAGTCACACCTCTGCTTTTCTCCATGGACAGAAGATACCTCTGCCCTTGTAGGGACCGGCCAAAGTCACACCTCTGCAGGTCTACATGGACAGAAGATCCCTCTGCCCTTGTAGGGAACGGCCTAAGTCACACCTCTGTTGGTCTCCATTGCCAGAAGATCCCTCTGCCCTTGTAGGGACCGGCCAAAGTCACACCTCTGCTGGTCTCCATTGCCAGAAGAGCCATCTGTCCCTTATGGAGCAGCCAAAGTCACACCTCTGCTGGTCTCCATTGCCAGAAGAGCCATCTGTCCCTTATGGACCAGTCAAAGTCACACCTCTGCTGGTCTCCATTGCCAGAAGAGCCATCTGTCCCTTATAGAGCAGCCACAGTCACACCTCTGCTGGTCTCCATAACCAGAAGATCCCTCTGACCCTGTTTGGACCAGCCAAAGTCATACCTCTGCTGGTCTCCATTGCCAGAAGATCACTCTGCCTTTGTACGGACTGGCCAAAGTCACACCTCTGCTGGTCTCCATTGCCAGAAGATTCCTCTGCCCTTGTAGGGACCGGCCTAAGTCACACCTCTGCTGGTCTCCATTGCCAGAAGATCCCTCTGCCCTTGTAGGGACCGGCCAAAGTCACACCTCTGCTGGTCTCCATGGACAGAAGATCCCTCTGACCATGTAGGGACAGGCCGAAGTGACACCTCTGCTGGTCTCCATGGACAGAAGATCCCTCTGACCCTGTATGGAGCAGCCAATGTCACACCTCTACTGGTCTCCATGGACAGAAGATCCCTCTGACCCTGTATGGAGCAGCCAAAGTCGCACCTCTGCTGGTCTCCATGGACAGAAGATCCCTCTGACCCTGTATGGAGCAGCCAAAATCACAGCTATGCTGGTCTCCATGGACAGAAGATCCCTCTGACCCTGTATGGAGATTCCAAAGTCACACCTCTGCTGGTCTCCATGGATAGACGATCCCTCTGACCCTTTATGGAGCAGCCAAAGTCACACCTCTGCTGGTCTCCATGGACAGAAGATCCCTCTGACCCTGTATGGAGCAGCCAAAGTCACACCTATGCTGGTCTCCATGGACAGAAGATCCTTCTGACCCTGTATGGAGCAGCCAAAGTCACACCTCTGCTGGACTCCATGGACAGAAGATCCCTCTGACCCTATAGGGAGCAGCCAAAGTCGCCCCTCTACTGATCCGTATAGACTGAAGATCCCTCTGACCCTGTATGGAGCAGCCAAAGTCACACCTCTGCTGGTCTCCATGGACAGAAGATCCCTCTGACCCTGTATGGAGCAGCCAAAGTCACACCTCTGCTGGTCTCCATGGGCAGGAGATCCTTCTGACCCTTTATGGAGCAGCCAAAGTCACACCTCTGCTGGTGTCCATGAACAGAAGATCCCTCTGACCCTGTATGGAGCAACAAAAGTCGCACCTCTACTGATCCGTATAGACAGAAGATCCCTCTGACCCTGTATGGAGCAGCCAAAGTCACACCTCTGCTGGTCTCCATGGATAGAAGATCCCTCTGCCCTTGTAGGGACTGGCCAAAGTCACACCTCTGCTGGTCTCTATGGACAGAAGATTCCTCTGCCCCTTGTAGGGACCGGCCAAAGTCACACCTCTGCTGGTCTCCATGGACAGAAGATCCCTCTGACCCTGTATGGAGCAGCCAAAGTCGCACCTCTGCTGGTCTCCATGGACAGAAGATCCCTCTGACCCTGTATGGAGCAGCCAAAGTCACACCGCTGCTGGTCTCCATGGACAGACGATCCCTCTGACCCTGTATGGAGCAGCCAAAGTCACACCTCTGCTGGTCTCCATTGCCAGAAGATAACTCTGCCTTTGTAGGGACTGGCCAAAGTCACACCTCTGCTGGTCTCCATTGCCAGAAGATTCCTCTGCCCTTGTAGGGACCGGCCTAAGTCACACCTCTGCTGGTCTCCATTGCCAGAAGATCCCTCTGCCCTTGTAGGGACCGGCCAAAGTCACACCTCTTCTGGTCTCCATGGACAGAAGATCCCTCTGACCATGTTGGGACAGGCCGAAGTGACACCTCTGCTGGTCTCCATGGACAGAAGATCCCTCTGTCCCTTATGGAGCATCCAAAGTCACACGTATGCTGGTCTCCATGGACAGAAGATCCCTCTGACCCTGTATGGAGCAGCCAAAGTCACGCCTCTGCTGGTCTCCATGGACAGAAGATCCCTCTGACCCTGTATGGAGCAGCCAAACTCGCACCTCTGCTGGTCTCCATGGACAGAAGATCCCGCTGACCCTGTATGGAGCAGCCAATGTCGCACCTCTGCTGGTCTCCATGGACAGAAGATCCCCCTGACCCTGTATGGAGCAGCCACAGTCACACCTCTGCTGGTCTCCATGGACAGAAGATCCCTCTGACTCTGTATGGAGCAGCCAAAGTAACGCCTCTGCTGGTCTCCATGGACAGAAGATCCCTCTGACCCTGTATGGAGAAGCCAAAATCTCGCCTCTGCTGGTCTCCATGGACAGAAGATCCCTCTGACCCTTATGGAGCAGCCAAAGTCACACCTCTGCTGGTCTCCATGGACAGAAGATCCATCTGACCCTGTATGGAGCAGCCAAAGTCACGCCTCTGCTGGTCTCCATGGACAGGAGATCCCTCTGACCCTGTATGGAGCAGCCAAAGTCATGCCTCTGCTGGTCTCCATGGACAGAAGATCCCTCTGACCCTGTATGGAGCAGCCAAAGTCGCACCTCTGCTGGTCTCCATGGACAGAAGATCCCGCTGACCCTGTAAGGAGCAGCCAATGTCGCACCTCTGCTGGTCTCCATGGACAGAAGATCCCTCTGACCCTGTATGGAGCAGCCAAAGTCACACCTATGCTGGTCTCCATGGACAGAAGATCCTCTGACCCTGTATGGAGCAGCCAAAGTCACACCTCTGCTGGTCTCCATGGACAGAAGATCCCTCTGACCCTGTATGGAGCAGCTAAAGTCACACCTCTGCTGGTCTCAATGGACAGAAGATTCCTCTGACCCTGTATGGAGCAGTTAAAGTCACACCTATGCTGGTCTCCAGGGACAGAAGATCCCTCTGACCCTATAGGGAGCAGCCAAAGTCGCACCTCTACTGATCCGTATAGACTGAAGATCCCTCTGACCCTGTATGGAGCAGCCAAAGTCACACCTCTGCTGGTCTCCATGGACAGAAGATCCCTCTGACCCTGTATGGAGCAGCCAAAGTCACACCTCTGCTGGTCTCCATGGAGAGGAGATCCTTCTGACCCTGTATGGAGCAGCCAAAGTCACACCTCTGCTGGTCTCCATGGACAGAAGATCCCTATGACCCTGTATGGAGCAGCCAAAGTCGCACCTCTACTGATCCGTATAGACAGAAGATCCCTCTGACCCTGTATGGAGCAGCCAAAGTCACACCTCTGCTGGTCTCCATGGATAGAAGATCCCTCTGCCCTTATAGGGACCGGCCAAAGTCACACCTCTGCTGGTCTCTATGGACAGAAGATTCCTCTGCCCCTTGTAGGGACCGGCCAAAGTCACACCTCTGCTGTTCTCCATGGACAGAAGAACCCTCTGACCCTGTATGGAGCACCCAAAGTCGCACCTCTGGTGTTCTCCATGGACAGAAGATCCCTCTGACCCTGTATGGAGCAGCATAAAATCGCACCTCTGCTGGTCTCCATGGACAGAAGATCCCTCTGACCCTGTATGGAGCAGCCAAAGTCACACCTCTGCTGATCTCCATGGACAGAAGATCCCTCTGACCCTATATGGAGCAGCCAATGTCACACCTCTGCTGGTCTCCATGGACAAAAGATCCCTCTGACCCTGTATGGAGCAGCCAAAGTCACACCTCTGCTGGTCTCCATGGACAGAAGATCCCTCTGACTCTGTATGGAGCAGCCAAAGTCACACCTCTGCTGGTCTCCATGGACAGAAGATCCCTCTGACGCTGTATGAAGCAGCCAAAGTCGCACCTCTACTGATCCGTATAGACAGAAGATCCCTCTGACCCTGTATGGAGCAGCCAAAGTCGCACCTCTACTGATCCGTATAGACAGAAGATCACTCTGACCCTGTATGGAGCAGCCAAAGTCACACCTCTGCTGGTCTCCATGGACAGAAGATCCCTCTGACCCTGTATGGAGCAGCCAAAGTCACACCTCTGCTGGTCTCCATGCACAGAAATTCCCTCTGACCCTGTATGGAGCCGCCACAGTCACACCATTGGTGGTCTCCATGGCAATAAGATCCCTCTGACCCTGTATGGAGCAGCCAAACTCGCACCTCTACTGATCCGTATAGACAGAAGATCCCTCTGACCCTGTATGGATCAGCCAAAGTCGCACCACTGCTGGTCTCCATGGACAGAAGATCCCTCTGACCCTGTTTGGAGCAGCCAAAGTCATACCTCTGCTGGTCTCCATTGCCAGAAGATCACTCTGCCTTTGTACGGACTGGCCAAAGTCACACCTCTGCTGGTCTCCATTGCCAGAAGATTCCTCTGCCCTTGTAGGGACCGGCCTAAGTCACACCTCTGCTGGTCTCCATTGCCAGAAGATCCCTCTGCCCTTGTAGGGACCGGCCAAAGTCACACCTCTGCTGGTCTCCATGGACAGAAGATCCCTCTGACCATGTAGGGACAGGCCGAAGTGACACCTCTGCTGGTCTCCATGGACAGAAGATCCCTCTGACCCTGTATGGAGCAGCCAATGTCACACCTCTACTGGTCTCCATGGACAGAAGATCCCTCTGACCCTGTATGGAGCAGCCAAAGTCGCACCTCTGCTGGTCTCCATGGACAGAAGATCCCTCTGACCCTGTATGGAGCAGCCAAAATCACAGCTATGCTGGTCTCCATGGACAGAAGATCCCTCTGACCCTGTATGGAGATTCCAAAGTCACACCTCTGCTGGTCTCCATGGATAGACGATCCCTCTGACCCTTTATGGAGCAGCCAAAGTCACACCTCTGCTGGTCTCCATGGACAGAAGATCCCTCTGACCCTGTATGGAGCAGCCAAAGTCACACCTATGCTGGTCTCCATGGACAGAAGATCCTTCTGACCCTGTATGGAGCAGCCAAAGTCACACCTCTGCTGGACTCCATGGACAGAAGATCCCTCTGACCCTATAGGGAGCAGCCAAAGTCGCCCCTCTACTGATCCGTATAGACTGAAGATCCCTCTGACCCTGTATGGAGCAGCCAAAGTCACACCTCTGCTGGTCTCCATGGACAGAAGATCCCTCTGACCCTGTATGGAGCAGCCAAAGTCACACCTCTGCTGGTCTCCATGGGCAGGAGATCCTTCTGACCCTTTATGGAGCAGCCAAAGTCACACCTCTGCTGGTGTCCATGAACAGAAGATCCCTCTGACCCTGTATGGAGCAACAAAAGTCGCACCTCTACTGATCCGTATAGACAGAAGATCCCTCTGACCCTGTATGGAGCAGCCAAAGTCACACCTCTGCTGGTCTCCATGGATAGAAGATCCCTCTGCCCTTGTAGGGACTGGCCAAAGTCACACCTCTGCTGGTCTCTATGGACAGAAGATTCCTCTGCCCCTTGTAGGGACCGGCCAAAGTCACACCTCTGCTGGTCTCCATGGACAGAAGATCCCTCTGACCCTGTATGGAGCAGCCAAAGTCGCACCTCTGCTGGTCTCCATGGACAGAAGATCCCTCTGACCCTGTATGGAGCAGCCAAAGTCACACCGCTGCTGGTCTCCATGGACAGACGATCCCTCTGACCCTGTATGGAGCAGCCAAAGTCACACCTCTGCTGGTCTCCATTGCCAGAAGATAACTCTGCCTTTGTAGGGACTGGCCAAAGTCACACCTCTGCTGGTCTCCATTGCCAGAAGATTCCTCTGCCCTTGTAGGGACCGGCCTAAGTCACACCTCTGCTGGTCTCCATTGCCAGAAGATCCCTCTGCCCTTGTAGGGACCGGCCAAAGTCACACCTCTTCTGGTCTCCATGGACAGAAGATCCCTCTGACCATGTTGGGACAGGCCGAAGTGACACCTCTGCTGGTCTCCATGGACAGAAGATCCCTCTGTCCCTTATGGAGCATCCAAAGTCACACGTATGCTGGTCTCCATGGACAGAAGATCCCTCTGACCCTGTATGGAGCAGCCAAAGTCACGCCTCTGCTGGTCTCCATGGACAGAAGATCCCTCTGACCCTGTATGGAGCAGCCAAACTCGCACCTCTGCTGGTCTCCATGGACAGAAGATCCCGCTGACCCTGTATGGAGCAGCCAATGTCGCACCTCTGCTGGTCTCCATGGACAGAAGATCCCCCTGACCCTGTATGGAGCAGCCACAGTCACACCTCTGCTGGTCTCCATGGACAGAAGATCCCTCTGACTCTGTATGGAGCAGCCAAAGTAACGCCTCTGCTGGTCTCCATGGACAGAAGATCCCTCTGACCCTGTATGGAGAAGCCAAAATCTCGCCTCTGCTGGTCTCCATGGACAGAAGATCCCTCTGACCCTTATGGAGCAGCCAAAGTCACACCTCTGCTGGTCTCCATGGACAGAAGATCCATCTGACCCTGTATGGAGCAGCCAAAGTCACGCCTCTGCTGGTCTCCATGGACAGGAGATCCCTCTGACCCTGTATGGAGCAGCCAAAGTCATGCCTCTGCTGGTCTCCATGGACAGAAGATCCCTCTGACCCTGTATGGAGCAGCCAAAGTCGCACCTCTGCTGGTCTCCATGGACAGAAGATCCCGCTGACCCTGTAAGGAGCAGCCAATGTCGCACCTCTGCTGGTCTCCATGGACAGAAGATCCCTCTGACCCTGTATGGAGCAGCCAAAGTCACACCTATGCTGGTCTCCATGGACAGAAGATCCTCTGACCCTGTATGGAGCAGCCAAAGTCACACCTCTGCTGGTCTCCATGGACAGAAGATCCCTCTGACCCTGTATGGAGCAGCTAAAGTCACACCTCTGCTGGTCTCAATGGACAGAAGATTCCTCTGACCCTGTATGGAGCAGTTAAAGTCACACCTATGCTGGTCTCCAGGGACAGAAGATCCCTCTGACCCTATAGGGAGCAGCCAAAGTCGCACCTCTACTGATCCGTATAGACTGAAGATCCCTCTGACCCTGTATGGAGCAGCCAAAGTCACACCTCTGCTGGTCTCCATGGACAGAAGATCCCTCTGACCCTGTATGGAGCAGCCAAAGTCACACCTCTGCTGGTCTCCATGGAGAGGAGATCCTTCTGACCCTGTATGGAGCAGCCAAAGTCACACCTCTGCTGGTCTCCATGGACAGAAGATCCCTATGACCCTGTATGGAGCAGCCAAAGTCGCACCTCTACTGATCCGTATAGACAGAAGATCCCTCTGACCCTGTATGGAGCAGCCAAAGTCACACCTCTGCTGGTCTCCATGGATAGAAGATCCCTCTGCCCTTATAGGGACCGGCCAAAGTCACACCTCTGCTGGTCTCTATGGACAGAAGATTCCTCTGCCCCTTGTAGGGACCGGCCAAAGTCACACCTCTGCTGTTCTCCATGGACAGAAGAACCCTCTGACCCTGTATGGAGCACCCAAAGTCGCACCTCTGGTGTTCTCCATGGACAGAAGATCCCTCTGACCCTGTATGGAGCAGCATAAAATCGCACCTCTGCTGGTCTCCATGGACAGAAGATCCCTCTGACCCTGTATGGAGCAGCCAAAGTCACACCTCTGCTGATCTCCATGGACAGAAGATCCCTCTGACCCTATATGGAGCAGCCAATGTCACACCTCTGCTGGTCTCCATGGACAAAAGATCCCTCTGACCCTGTATGGAGCAGCCAAAGTCACACCTCTGCTGGTCTCCATGGACAGAAGATCCCTCTGACTCTGTATGGAGCAGCCAAAGTCACACCTCTGCTGGTCTCCATGGACAGAAGATCCCTCTGACGCTGTATGAAGCAGCCAAAGTCGCACCTCTACTGATCCGTATAGACAGAAGATCCCTCTGACCCTGTATGGAGCAGCCAAAGTCGCACCTCTACTGATCCGTATAGACAGAAGATCACTCTGACCCTGTATGGAGCAGCCAAAGTCACACCTCTGCTGGTCTCCATGGACAGAAGATCCCTCTGACCCTGTATGGAGCAGCCAAAGTCACACCTCTGCTGGTCTCCATGCACAGAAATTCCCTCTGACCCTGTATGGAGCCGCCACAGTCACACCATTGGTGGTCTCCATGGCAATAAGATCCCTCTGACCCTGTATGGAGCAGCCAAACTCGCACCTCTACTGATCCGTATAGACAGAAGATCCCTCTGACCCTGTATGGATCAGCCAAAGTCGCACCACTGCTGGTCTCCATGGACAGAAGATCCCTCTGACCCTGTTTGGAGCAGCCAAAGTCATACCTCTGCTGGTCTCCATGGACAGAAGATCCCTCTGACCCTGTATGGAGCAGCCAAAGTCGCACCTCTACTGATCCGTATAGACAGAAGATCCCTCTGACCCTGTATCGAGCAGCCAATGTCACACCTCTGCTGGTCTCCATGGACAGAAGATCCCTCTGACCCTGTATGGAGCAGCCAGAGACACACCTCTACTGGTCTCCATGGACAGAAGATTCCTCTGAGCCTGTATGGAGCAGCCAAAGTCACACCTCTGCTGGTCTCCATGGACAGAAGATCCCTCTGACCCTGTATGGAGCAGCCAAAGTCACACCTATGCTGGTCTCCATGGACAGAGGATCCCTCTGACCCTGTATGGAGATTCCAAAGTCACACCTCTGCTGGTCTTCATGGACAGAAGATCCCTCTGACCCTGTATGGAGCAGCCAAAGTCACACCTATGCTGGTCTCCATGGACAGAAGATCCTTCTGACCCTGTATGGAGCAGCCAAAGTCACACCTCTGCTGGTCTCCATGGACAGAAGATCCCTCTGACCCTGTATGGAGCACCCAAAGTCGCAACTCTGTTGGTCTCCATGGACAGAAGATCCCTCTGACCCTGTATGGAACAGCCAAAGTCACACCTCTGCTGGTCTCCATGGACAGAAGATCCCGCTGACCCTGAATGGAGCAGCCAAAGTCGCACCTCTGCTGATCTCCATGGACAGAATATCCCGCTGACCCTGTATGGAGCAGCCAAAGTCACACCTCTGCTGGTCTCCATGGACAGAAGATCTCTCTGACCCTGTATGGAGCAGCCAAAGTCGCACCTCTGCTGGTCTCCATGGACAGAAGATCCCTCTGACCCTGTATGGAGCAGCCAAAGTCACACCTCTGCTGGTCTCCATGGACAGAAGATCTTTCTGACCCTGTATGGAGCAGCCAAAGTCACACCTCTGCTGGTCTCCATGGACAGAAGATCCCTCTGACCCTGTATGGAGCACCCAAAGTCGCACCTCTGCTGGTCTCCATGGACAGAAGATCCCTCTGACCCTGTATGGAACAGCCAAAGTCACACCTCTGCCGGTCTCCATGGACAGAAGATCCCGCTGACCCTGAATGGAGCAGCCAAAGTCGCACCACTGCTGATCTCCATGGACAGAAGATCCCTCTGACCCTGTATGGAGCAGCCAAAGTCACACCTCTGCTGGTCTCCATGGACAGAAGATCCCTCTGACCCTGTATGGAGCAGCCAAAGTCGCACCTCTGCTGGTCTCCATGGACAGAAGATCCCGCTGACCCTGTATGGAGCAGCCAATGTCGCACCTCTGCTGGTCTACATGGACAGACGATCCCTCTGACCCTGTATGGAGCAGCCAAAGTCGCACCTCTACTGATCCATATAGACAGAAGATCCCTCTGACCCTGTATGAAGCAGCCAAAGTTTCATCTCTGCTGGTCTCCATGGACAGAAGATCACTGTGACCCTGTTTGGAGCAGCCAAAGTCACACCTCTGCTGGTCTCCATGGACAGAAGATCCCTCTGACCCTGTATGGAGCAGCCAAAGTCGCACCTCTACTGATCCGTATAGACAGAAGATCCCTCTGACCCTGTATGGAGCAGCCAACGCCGCACTTCTGCTGGTCTCCATGGACAGAAGATCCCTCTGACCCTGTATGGAGCAGCCAAAGTCGCACCTCTGCTGGTCTCCATGGACAGAAGAACTCTCTGCCCTTGTAGAGACCGGCCAAAGTCACACCTCTGCTGGTCTCCATGGACAGAAGATCCATTTGACCCTGTATGGAGCAGCCAAAGTCGCACCTCTACTGATCCGTATAGACAGATGATCCCTCTGCCCTTGTAGGGACCGGCCAAAGTCACACCTCTGCTTTTCTCCATGGACAGAAGATCCCTCTGCCCTTGTAGGGACCGGCCTAAGTCACACCTCTGCTGGTCTCCATTGCCCGAAGATCCCTCTGCCCTTGTAGGGACCGGCCAAAGTCACACCTCTGCTGGTCTCCATTGCCAGAAGAGCCATCTGTCCCTTATGGAGCAGCCAAAGTCACACCTCTGCTGGTCTCCATTGCCAGAAGAGCCACCTGTCCCTTATGGACCAGTCAAAGTCACACCTCTGCTGGTCTCCATTGCCAGAAGAGCCATCTGTCCCTTATAGAGCAGCAACAGTCACACCTCTGCTGGTCTCCATAACCAGAAGATCCCTCTGACCCTGTTTGGACCAGCCTAAGTCACACCTCTGCTGGTCTTCATTGCCAGAAGATCCCTCTGCCCTTGTAGGGACCGGCCAAAGTCACACCTCTGCTGGTCTCCATGGACAGAAGATCCCTCTGACCATGTAGGGACAGGCCGAAGTGACACCTCTGCTGGTCTCCATGGACAGAAGATCCCTCTGACCCTGTATGGAGCAGCCAATGTCACACCTCTGCTGGTCTCCATGGACAGAAGATCCCTCTGACCCTGTATGGAGCAGCCAAAGTCGCACCTCTGCTGGTCTCCATGGACAGAAGATCCCTCTGACCCTGTATGGAGCAGCCAAAATCACAGCTATGCTGGTCTCCATGGACAGAAGATCCCTCTGACCCTGCATGGAAATTCCAAAGTCACACCTCTGCTGGTCTCCATGGATAGACGATCCCTCTGACCCTTTACGGAGCAGCCAAAGTCACACCTCTGCTGGTCTCCATGGACAGAAGATCCCTCTGACCCTGTATGGAGCAGCCAAAGTCGCACCTCTACTGATCCATATAGACAGAAGATCCCTCTGACCCTGTATGAAGCAGCCAAAGTTTCATCTCTGCTGGTCTCCATGGACAGAAGATCACTGTGACCCTGTTTGGAGCAGCCAAAGTCACACCTCTGCTGGTCTCCATGGACAGAAGATCCCTCTGACCCTGTATGGAGCAGCCAAAGTCGCACCTCTACTGATCCGTATAGACAGAAGATCCCTCTGACCCTGTATGGAGCAGCCAACGCCGCACTTCTGCTGGTCTCCATGGACAGAAGATCCCTCTGACCCTGTATGGAGCAGCCAAAGTCGCACCTCTGCTGGTCTCCATGGACAGAAGAACTCTCTGCCCTTGTAGAGACCGGCCAAAGTCACACCTCTGCTGGTCTCCATGGACAGAAGATCCATTTGACCCTGTATGGAGCAGCCAAAGTCGCACCTCTACTGATCCGTATAGACAGATGATCCCTCTGCCCTTGTAGGGACCGGCCAAAGTCACACCTCTGCTGGTCTCCATGGACAGAAGATCCCTCTGCCCTTGTAGGGACCGGCCAAAGTCACACCTCTGCTTTTCTCCATGGACAGAAGATCCCTCTGCCCTTGTAGGGACCGGCCAAAGTCACACCTCTGCTGGTCTACATGGACAGAAGATCCCTCTGCTCTTGTAGGGAACGGCCTAAGTCACACCTCTGCTGGTCTCCATTGCCCGAAGATCCCTCTGCCCTTGTAGGGACCGGCCAAAGTCACACCTCTGCTGGTCTCCATTGCCAGAAGAGCCATCTGTCCCTTATGGAGCAGCCAAAGTCACACCTCTGCTGGTCTCCATTGCCAGAAGAGCCATCTGTCCCTTATGGACCAGTCAAAGTCACACCTCTGCTGGTCTCCATTGCCAGAAGAGCCATCTGTCCCTTATAGAGCAGCAACAGTCACACCTCTGCTGGTCTCCATAACCAGAAGATCCCTCTGACCCTGTTTGGACCAGCCTAAGTCACACCTCTGCTGGTCTTCATTGCCAGAAGATCCCTCTGCCCTTGTAGGGACCGGCCAAAGTCACACCTCTGCTGGTCTCCATGGACAGAAGATCCCTCTGACCATGTAGGGACAGGCCGAAGTGACACCTCTGCTGGTCTCCATGGACAGAAGATCCCTCTGACCCTGTATGGAGCAGCCAATGTCACACCTCTGCTGGTCTCCATGGACAGAAGATCCCTCTGACCCTGTATGGAGCAGCCAAAGTCGCACCTCTGCTGGTCTCCATGGACAGAAGATCCCTCTGACCCTGTATGGAGCAGCCAAAATCACAGCTATGCTGGTCTCCATGGACAGAAGATCCCTCTGACCCTGCATGGAAATTCCAAAGTCACACCTCTGCTGGTCTCCATGGATAGACGATCCCTCTGACCCTTTACGGAGCAGCCAAAGTCACACCTCTGCTGGTCTCCATGGACAGAAGATCCCTCTGACCCTGTATGGAGCAGCCAAAGTCACACCTATGCTGGTCTCCATGGACAGAAGATCCTTCTGACCCTGTATGGAGCAGCCAAAGTCACACCTCTGCTGGTCTCCATGGACAGAAGATCCCTCTGACCCTGTATGGAGCAGCTAAAGTCACACCTCTGCTGGTCTCAATGGACAGAAGATTCCTCTGACCCTGTATGGAGCAACCAAAGTCACACCTATGTTGGTCTCCAGGGACAGAAGATCCCTCTGACCCTATAGGGAGCAGCCAAAGTCGCCCCTCTACTGATCCGTATAGACTGAAGATCCCTCTGACCCTGTATGGAGCAGCCAAAGTCACACCTCTGCTGGTCTCCATGGACAGAAGATCCCTCTGACCCTGTATGGAGCAGCCAAAGTCACACCTCTGCTGGTCTCCATGGACAGGAGATCCTTCTGACCCTTTATGGAGCAACCAAAGTCGCACCTCTACTGATCCGTATAGACAGAAGATCCCTCTGACCCTGTATGGAGCAGCCAAAGTCACACCTCTGCTGGTCTCCATGGATAGAAGATCCCTCTGCCCTTGTAGGGACTGGCCAAAGTCACACCTCTGCTGGTCTCTATGGACAGAAGATTCCTCTGCCCCTTGTAGGGACCGGCCAAAGTCACACCTCTGCTGGTCTCCATTGCCAGAAGATCCCTCTACCCCTATATGGAATAGCCACAGTCACACCTCTGCTGGTCTCCATGGACAGAAGATCCCTCTGACCCTGTATGGAGCAGCCAAAGTCACACCGCTGCTGGTCTCCATAGACAGACGATCCCTCTGACCCTGTATGGAGCAGCCAAAGTCACACCTCTGCTGGTCTCCATTGCCAGAAGATAACTCTGCCTTTGTAGGGACTGGCCAAAGCCACACCTCTGCTGGTCTCCATTGCCAGAAGATTCCTCTGCCCTTGTAGGGACCGGCCTAAGTCACACCTCTGCTGGTCTCCATTGCCAGAAGATCCCTCTGCCCTTGTAGGGACCGGCCAAAGTCACACCTCTGCTGGTCTCCATGGTCAGAAGATCCCTCTGACCATGTAGGGACAGGCCGAAGTGACACCTCTGCTGGTCTCCATGGACAGAAGATCCCTCTGTCCCTTATGGAGCATCCAAAGTCACACGTCTGCTGGTCTCCATGGACAGAAGATCCCTCTGACCCTGTATGGAGCAGCCAAAGTCACGCCTCTGCTGGTCTCCATGGACAGAAGATCCCTCTGACCCTGTATGGAGCAGCCAAACTCGCACCTCTGCTGGTCTCCATGGACAGAAGATCCCGCTGACCCTGTATGGAGCAGCCAATGTCGCACCTCTGCTGGTCTCCATGGACAGAAGATCCCCCTGACCCTGTATGGAGCAGCCACAGTCACACCTCTGCTGGTCTCCATGGACAGAAGATCCCTCTGACTCTGTATGGAGCAGCCAAAGTCACGCCTCTGCTGGTCTCCATGGACAGAAGCTCCCTCTGACCCTGTATGGAGAAGCCAAAATCACGCCTCTGCTGGTCTCCATGGACAGAAGATCCCTCTGACCCTTATGGAGCAGCCAAAGTCACACCTCTGCTGGTCTCCATGGACAGAAGATCCCTCTGACCCTGTATGGAGCAGCCAAAGTCACGCCTCTGCTGGTCTCCATGGACAGGAGATCCCTCTGACCCTGTATGGAGCAGCCAAAGTCATGCCTCTGCTGGTCTCCATGGACAGAAGATCCCTCTGACCCTGTATGGAGCAGCCAAAGTCGCACCTCTGCTGGTCTCCATGGACAGAGATCCCGCTGACCCTGTAAGGAGCAGCCAATGTCGCACCTCTGCTGGTCTCCATGGACAGAAGATCCCTCTGACCCTGTATGGAGCAGCCAAAGTCACACCTATGCTGGTCTCCATGGACAGAAGATCCTTCTGACTCTGTATGGAGCAGCCAAAGTCACACCTCTGCTGGTCTCCATGGACAGAAGATCCCTCTGACCCTGTATGGAGCAGCTAAAGTCACACCTCTGCTGGTCTCAATGGACAGAAGATTCCTCTGACCCTGTATGGAGCAATTAAAGTCACACCTATGCTGGTCTCCAGGGACAGAAGATCCCTCTGACCCTATAGGGAGCAGCCAAAGTCGCACCTCTACTGATCCGTATAGACTGAAGATCCCTCTGACCCTGTATGGAGCAGCCAAAGTCACACCTCTGCTGGTCTCCATGGACAGAAGATCCCTCTGACCCTGTATGGAGCAGCCAAAGTCACACCTCTGCTGGTCTCCATGGACAGGAGATTCTTCTGACCCTGTATGGAGCAGCCAAAGTCACACCTCTGCTGGTCTCCATGGACAGAAGATCCCTATGACCCTGTATGGAGCAGCCAAAGTCGCACCTCTACTGATCCGTATAGACAGAAGATCCCTCTGACCCTGTATGGAGAAGCCAAAGTCACACCTCTGCTGGTCTCCATGGATAGAAGATCCCTCTGCCCTTTATAGGGACCGGCCAAAGTCACACCTCTGCTGGTCTCTATGGACAGAAGATTCCTCTGCCCCTTGTAGGGACCGGCCAAAGTCACACCTCTGCTGTTCTCTATTGCCAGAAGATCCCTCTACCCCTGTATGGAGCAGCCACAGTCACACCTCTGCTGGTCTCCATGGACAGAAGAACCCTCTGACCCTGTATGGAGCACCCAAAGTCGCACCTCTGGTGTTCTCCATGGACAGAAGATCCCTCTGACCCAGTATAGAGCAGCCAAAGTCGCACCTCTGCTGGTCTCCATGGACAGAAGATCCCTCTGACCCTGTATGGAGCAGCCAAAGTCTCACCGCAGCTGGTCTCCATGGACAGACGATCCCTCTGACCCTGTATGGAGCAGCCAAAGTCACACCTCTGCTGATCTCCATGGACAGAAGATCCCTCTGACCCTATATGGAGCAGCCAAAGTCGCACCTCTGCTGGTCTCCATGGACAGAAGATCCCTCTGACCCTGTATGGAGCAGCCAAAGTCACACCGCTGCTGGTCTCCATGGACAGACGATCCCTCTGACCCTGTATGGAGCAGCCAAAGTCACACCTCTGCTGATCTCCACGGACAGAAGATCCCTCTGACCCTATATGGAGCAGCCAATGTCACACCTCTGCTGGTCTCCATGGACAAAAGATCCCTATGACCCTGTATGGAGCAGCCAAAGTCACACCTCTGCTGGTCTCCATGGACAGAAGATCCCTCTGACTCTGTATGGAGCAGCCAAAGTCACACCTCTGCTGGTCTCCATGGACAGAAGATCCCTCTGACGCTGTATGAAGCAGCCAAAGTCGCACCTCTACTGATCCGTATAGACAGAAGATCCCTCTGACCCTGTATGGAGCAGCCAAAGTCGCACCTCTACTGATCCGTATAGACAGAAGATCACTCTGACCCTGTATGGAGCAGCCAAAGTCACACCTCTGCTGGTCTCCATGGACAGAAGATCCCTCTGACCCTGTATGGAGCAGCCAAAGTCACACCTCTGCTGGTCTCCATGGACAGGAGATCCCTCTGACCCTGTATGGAGCAGCCAAAGTCATGCCTCTGCTGGTCTCCATGGACAGAAGATCCCTCTGACCCTGTATGAAGCAGCCAAAGTTGCATCTCTGCTGGTCTCCATGGACAGAAGATCACTGTGACCCTGTTTGGAGCAGCCAAAGTCACACCTCTGCTGGTCTCCATGGACAGAAGATCCCTCTGACCCTGTATGGAGCAGCCAAAGTCGCACCTCTACTGATCCGTATAGACAGAAGATCCCTCTGACCCTGTATGGAGCAGCCAACGCCGCACTTCTGCTGGTCTCCATGGACAGAAGATCCCTCTGACCCTGTATGGAGCAGCCAAAGTCGCACCTCTGCTGGTCTCCATGGACAGAAGAACTCTCTGCCCTTGTAGAGACCGGCCAAAGTCACACCTCTGCTGGTCTCCATGGACAGAAGATCCCTCTGCCCTTGTAGGGACCGGCCAAAGTCACACCTCTGCTTTTCTCCATGGACAGAAGATACCTCTGCCCTTGTAGGGACCGGCCAAAGTCACACCTCTGCAGGTCTACATGGACAGAAGATCCCTCTGCCCTTGTAGGGAATGGCCTAAGTCACACCTCTGTTGGTCTCCATTGCCAGAAGATCCCTCTGCCCTTGTAGGGACCGGCCAAAGTCACACCTCTGCTGGTCTCCATTGCCAGAAGAGCCATCTGTCCCTTATGGAGCAGCCAAAGTCACACCTCTGCTGGTCTCCATTGCCAGAAGAGCCATCTGTCCCTTATGGACCAGTAAAAGTCACACCTCTGCTGGTCTCCATTGCCAGAAGAGCCATCTGTCCCTTATAGAGCAGCCACAGTCACACCTCTGCTGGTCTCCATAACCAGAAGATCCCTCTGACCCTGTTTGGACCAGCCAAAGTCATACCTCTGCTGGTCTCCATTGCCAGAAGATCACTCTGCCTTTGTACGGACTGGCCAAAGTCACACCTCTGCTGGTCTCCATTGCCAGAAGATTCCTCTGCCCTTGTAGGGACCGGCCTAAGTCACACCTCTGCTGGTCTCCATTGCCAGAAGATCCCTCTGCCCTTGTAGGGACCGGCCAAAGTCACACCTCTGCTGGTCTCCATGGACAGAAGATCCCTCTGACCATGTAGGGACAGGCCGAAGTGACACCTCTGCTGGTCTCCATGGACAGAAGATCCCTCTGACCCTGTATGGAGCAGCCAATGTCACACCTCTACTGGTCTCCATGGACAGAAGATCCCTCTGACCCTGTATGGAGCAGCCAAAGTCGCACCTCTGCTGGTCTCCATGGACAGAAGATCCCTCTGACCCTGTATGGAGCAGCCAAAATCACAGCTATGCTGGTCTCCATGGACAGAAGATCCCTCTGACCCTGTATGGAGATTCCAAAGTCACACCTCTGCTGGTCTCCATGGATAGACGATCCCTCTGACCCTTTACGGAGCAGCCAAAGTCACACCTCTGCTGGTCTCCATGGACAGAAGATCCCTCTGACCCTGTATGGAGCAGCCAAAGTCACACCTATGCTGGTCTCCATGGACAGAAGATCCTTCTGACCCTGTATGGAGCAGCCAAAGTCACACCTCTGCTGGACTCCATGGACAGAAGATCCGTCTGACCCTGTATGGAGCAGCTAAAGTCACACCTCTGCTGGTGTCAATGGACAGAAGATTCCTCTGACCCTGTATGGAGCAACCAAAGTCACACCTATGCTGGTCTCCAGGGACAGAAGATCCCTCTGACCCTATAGGGAGCAGCCAAAGTCGCCCCTCTACTGATCCGTATAGACTGAAGATCCCTCTGACCCTGTATGGAGCAGCCAAAGTCACACCTCTGCTGGTCTCCATGGACAGAAGATCCCTCTGACCCTGTATGGAGCAGCCAAAGTCACACCTCTGCTGGTCTCCATGGACAGGAGATCCTTCTGACCCTTTATGGAGCAGCCAAAGTCACACCTCTGCTGGTGTCCATGAACAGAAGATCCCTCTGACCCTGTATGGAGCAACAAAAGTCGCACCTCTACTGATCCGTATAGACAGAAGATCCCTCTGACCCTGTATGGAGCAGCCAAAGTCACACCTCTGCTGGTCTCCATGGATAGAAGATCCCTCTGCCCTTGTAGGGACTGGCCAAAGTCACACCTCTGCTGGTCTCTATGGACAGAAGATTCCTCTGCCCCTTGTAGGGACCGGCCAAAGTCACACCTCTGCTGGTCTCCATGGACAGAAGAGCCCTCTGACCCTGTATGGAGCAGCCAAAGTCGCACCTCTGCTGGTCTCCATGGACAGAAGATCCCTCTGACCCTGTATGGAGCAGCCAAAGTCACACCGCTGCTGGTCTCCATGGACAGACGATCCCTCTGACCCTGTATGGAGCAGCCAAAGTCACACCTCTGCTGGTCTCCATTGCCAGAAGATAACTCTGCCTTTGTAGGGACTGGCCAAAGTCACACCTCTGCTGGTCTCCATTGCCAGAAGATTCCTCTGCCCTTGTAGGGACCGGCCTAAGTCACACCTCTGCTGGTCTCCATTGCCAGAAGATCCCTCTGCCCTTGTAGGGACCGGCCAAAGTCACACCTCTTCTGGTCTCCATGGACAGAAGATCCCTCTGACCATGTTGGGACAGGCCGAAGTGACACCTCTGCTGGTCTCCATGGACAGAAGATCCCTCTGTCCCTTATGGAGCATCCAAAGTCACACGTATGCTGGTCTCCATGGACAGAAGATCCCTCTGACCCTGTATGGAGCAGCCAAAGTCACGCCTCTGCTGGTCTCCATGGACAGAAGATCCCTCTGACCCTGTATGGAGCAGCCAAACTCGCACCTCTGCTGGTCTCCATGGACAGAAGATCCCGCTGACCCTGTATGGAGCAGCCAATGTCGCACCTCTGCTGGTCTCCATGGACAGAAGATCCCCCTGACCCTGTATGGAGCAGCCACAGTCACACCTCTGCTGGTCTCCATGGACAGAAGATCCCTCTGACTCTGTATGGAGCAGCCAAAGTAACGCCTCTGCTGGTCTCCATGGACAGAAGATCCCTCTGACCCTGTATGGAGAAGCCAAAATCACGCCTCTGCTGGTCTCCATGGACAGAAGATCCCTCTGACCCTTATGGAGCAGCCAAAGTCACACCTCTGCTGGTCTCCATGGACAGAAGATCCCTCTGACCCTGTATGGAGCAGCCAAAGTCACGCCTCTGCTGGTCTCCATGGACAGGAGATCCCTCTGACCCTGTATGGAGCAGCCAAAGTCATGCCTCTGCTGGTCTCCATGGACAGAAGATCCCTCTGACCCTGTATGGAGCAGCCAAAGTCGCACCTCTGCTGGTCTCCATGGACAGAAGATCCCGCTGACCCTGTAAGGAGCAGCCAATGTCGCACCTCTGCTGGTCTCCATGGACAGAAGATCCCTCTGACCCTGTATGGAGCAGCCAAAGTCACACCTATGCTGGTCTCCATGGACAGAAGATCCTCTGACCCTGTATGGAGCAGCCAAAGTCACACCTCTGCTGGTCTCCATGGACAGAAGATCCCTCTGACCCTGTATGGAGCAGCTAAAGTCACACCTCTGCTGGTCTCAATGGACAGAAGATTCCTCTGACCCTGTATGGAGCAGTTAAAGTCACACCTATGCTGGTCTCCAGGGACAGAAGATCCCTCTGACCCTATAGGGAGCAGCCAAAGTCGCACCTCTACTGATCCGTATAGACTGAAGATCCCTCTGACCCTGTATGGAGCAGCCAAAGTCACACCTCTGCTGGTCTCCATGGACAGAAGATCCCTCTGACCCTGTATGGAGCAGCCAAAGTCACACCTCTGCTGGTCTCCATGGAGAGGAGATCCTTCTGACCCTGTATGGAGCAGCCAAAGTCACACCTCTGCTGGTCTCCATGGACAGAAGATCCCTATGACCCTGTATGGAGCAGCCAAAGTCGCACCTCTACTGATCCGTATAGACAGAAGATCCCTCTGACCCTGTATGGAGCAGCCAAAGTCACACCTCTGCTGGTCTCCATGGATAGAAGATCCCTCTGCCCTTATAGGGACCGGCCAAAGTCACACCTCTGCTGGTCTCTATGGACAGAAGATTCCTCTGCCCCTTGTAGGGACCGGCCAAAGTCACACCTCTGCTGTTCTCCATGGACAGAAGAACCCTCTGACCCTGTATGGAGCACCCAAAGTCGCACCTCTGGTGTTCTCCATGGACAGAAGATCCCTCTGACCCTGTATGGAGCAGCATAAAATCGCACCTCTGCTGGTCTCCATGGACAGAAGATCCCTCTGACCCTGTATGGAGCAGCCAAAGTCACACCTCTGCTGATCTCCATGGACAGAAGATCCCTCTGACCCTATATGGAGCAGCCAATGTCACACCTCTGCTGGTCTCCATGGACAAAAGATCCCTCTGACCCTGTATGGAGCAGCCAAAGTCACACCTCTGCTGGTCTCCATGGACAGAAGATCCCTCTGACTCTGTATGGAGCAGCCAAAGTCACACCTCTGCTGGTCTCCATGGACAGAAGATCCCTCTGACGCTGTATGAAGCAGCCAAAGTCGCACCTCTACTGATCCGTATAGACAGAAGATCCCTCTGACCCTGTATGGAGCAGCCAAAGTCGCACCTCTACTGATCCGTATAGACAGAAGATCACTCTGACCCTGTATGGAGCAGCCAAAGTCACACCTCTGCTGGTCTCCATGGACAGAAGATCCCTCTGACCCTGTATGGAGCAGCCAAAGTCACACCTCTGCTGGTCTCCATGCACAGAAATTCCCTCTGACCCTGTATGGAGCAGCCACAGTCACACCATTGGTGGTCTCCATGGCAATAAGATCCCTCTGACCCTGTATGGAGCAGCCAAACTCGCACCTCTACTGATCCGTTTAGACAGAAGATCCCTCTGACCCTGTATGGATCAGCCAAAGTCACACCACTGCTGGTCTCCATGGACAGAAGATCCCTCTGACCCTGTTTGGAGCAGCCAAAGTCATACCTCTGCTGGTCTCCATGGACAGAAGATCCCTCTGACCCTGTATGGAGCAGCCAAAGTCGCACCTCTACTGATCCGTATAGACAGAAGATCCCTCTGACCCTGTATCGAGCAGCCAATGTCACACCTCTGCTGGTCTCCATGGACAGAAGATCCCTCTGACCCTGTATGGAGCAGCCAGAGACACACCTCTACTGGTCTCCATGGACAGAAGATTCCTCTGAGCCTGTATGGAGCAGCCAAAGTCACACCTATGCTGGTCTCCATGGACAGAAGATCCCTCTGACCCTGTATGGAGCAGCCAAAGTCACACCTATGCTGGTCTCCATGGACATAAGATCCCTCTGACCCTGTATGGAGATTCCAAAGTCACACCTCTGCTGGTCTTCATGGACAGAAGATCCCTCTGACCCTGTATGGAGCAGCCAAAGTCACACCTATGCTGGTCTCCATGGACAGAAGATCCTTCTGACCCTGTATGGAGCAGCCAAAGTCACACCTCTGCTGGTCTCCATGGACAGAAGATCCCTCTGACCCTGTATGGAGCACCCAAAGTCGCAACTCTGTTGGTCTCCATGGACAGAAGATCCCTCTGACCCTGTATGGAACAGCCAAAGTCACACCTCTGCTGGTCTCCATGGACAGAAGATCCCGCTGACCCTGAATGGAGCAGCCAAAGTCGCACCTCTGCTGATCTCCATGGACAGAATATCCCGCTGACCCTGTATGGAGCAGCCAAAGTCACACCTCTGCTGGTCTCCATGGACAGAAGATCTCTCTGACCCTGTATGGAGCAGCCAAAGTCGCACCTCTGCTGGTCTCCATGGACAGAAGATCCCTCTGACCCTGTATGGAGCAGCCAAAGTCACACCTCTGCTGGTCTCCATGGACAGAAGATCTTTCTGACCCTGTATGGAGCAGCCAAAGTCACACCTCTGCTGGTCTCCATGGACAGAAGATCCCTCTGACCCTGTATGGAGCACCCAAAGTCGCACCTCTGCTGGTCTCCATGGACAGAAGATCCCTCTGACCCTGTATGGAACAGCCAAAGTCACACCTCTGCCGGTCTCCATGGACAGAAGATCCCGCTGATCCTGAATGGAGCAGCCAAAGTCGCACCACTGCTGATCTCCATGGACAGAAGATCCCGCTGACCCTGTATGGAGCAGCCAAAGTCACACCTCTGCTGGTCTCCATGGACAGAAGATCCCTCTGACCCTGTATGGAGCAGCCAAAGTCGCACCTCTACTGATCCGTATAGACAGAAGATCCCTCTGACCCTGTATCGAGCAGCCAATGTCACACCTCTGCTGGTCTCCATGGACAGAAGATCCCTCTGACCCTGTATGGAGCAGCCAGAGACACACCTCTACTGGTCTCCATGGACAGAAGATTCCTCTGAGCCTGTATGGAGCAGCCAAAGTCACACCTCTGCTGGTCTCCATGGACAGAAGATCCCTCTGACCCTGTATGGAGCAGCCAAAGTCACACCTATGCTGGTCTCCATGGACAGAAGATCCCTCTGACCCTGTATGGAGATTCCAAAGTCACACCTCTGCTGGTCTTCATGGACAGAAGATCCCTCTGACCCTGTATGGAGCAGCCAAAGTCACACCTATGCTGGTCTCCATGGACAGAAGATCCTTCTGACCCTGTATGGAGCAGCCAAAGTCACACCTCTGCTGGTCTCCATGGACAGAAGATCCCTCTGACCCTGTATGGAGCACCCAAAGTCGCAACTCTGTTGGTCTCCATGGACAGAAGATCCCTCTGACCCTGTATGGAACAGCCAAAGTCACACCTCTGCTGGTCTCCATGGACAGAAGATCCCGCTGACCCTGAATGGAGCAGCCAAAGTCGCACCTCTGCTGATCTCCATGGACAGAATATCCCGCTGACCCTGTATGGTGCAGCCAAAGTCACACCTCTGCTGGTCTCCATGGACAGAAGATCTCTCTGACCCTGTATGGAGCAGCCAAAGTCGCACCTCTGCTGGTCTCCATGGACAGAAGATCCCTCTGACCCTGTATGGAGCACCCAAAGTCGCACCTCTGCTGGTCTCCATGGACAGAAGATCCCTCTGACCCTGTATGGAACAGCCAAAGTCACACCTCTGCCGGTCTCCATGGACAGAAGATCCCGCTGACCCTGAATGGAGCAGCCAAAGTCGCACCACTGCTGATCTCCATGGACAGAAGATCCCGCTGACCCTGTATGGAGCAGCCAAAGTCGCACCTCTACTGATCCGTATAGACAGAAGATCCCTCTGACCCTGTATCGAGCAGCCAATGTCACACCTCTGCTGGTCTCCATGGACAGAAGATCCCTCTGACCCTGTATGGAGCAGCCAGAGACACACCTCTACTGGTCTCCATGGACAGAAGATTCCTCTGAGCCTGTATGGAGCAGCCAAAGTCACACCTCTGCTGGTCTCCATGGACAGAAGATCCCTCTGACCCTGTATGGAGATTCCAAAGTCACACCTCTGCTGGTCTTCATGGACAGAAGATCCCTCTGACCCTGTATGGAGCAGCCAAAGTCACACCTATGCTGGTCTCCATGGACAGAAGATCCTTCTGACCCTGTATGGAGCAGCCAAAGTCACACCTCTGCTGGTCTCCATGGACAGAAGATCCCTCTGACCCTGTATGGAGCACCCAAAGTCGCAACTCTGTTGGTCTCCATGGACAGAAGATCCCTCTGACCCTGTATGGAACAGCCAAAGTCACATCTCTGCTGGTCTCCATGGACAGAAGATCCCGCTGACCCTGAATGGAGCAGCCAAAGTCGCACCTCTGCTGATCTCCATGGACAGAATATCCCGCTGACCCTGTATGGAGCAGCCAAAGTCACACCTCTGCTGGTCTCCATGGACAGAAGATCTCTCTGACCCTGTATGGAGCAGCCAAAGTCGCACCTCTGCTGGTCTCCATGGACAGAAGATCCCTCTGACCCTGTATGGAGCAGCCAAAGTCACACCTCTGCTGGTCTCCATGGACAGAAGATCTTTCTGACCCTGTATGGAGCAGCCAAAGTCACACCTCTGCTGGTCTCCATGGACAGAAGATCCCTCTGACCCTGTATGGAGCACCCAAAGTCGCACCTCTGCTGGTCTCCATGGACAGAAGATCCCTCTGACCCTGTATGGAACAGCCAAAGTCACACCTCTGCCGGTCTCCATGGACAGAAGATCCCGCTGACCCTGAATGGAGCAGCCAAAGTCGCACCACTGCTGATCTCCATGGACAGAAGATCCCGCTGACCCTGTATGGAGCAGCCAAAGTCACACCTCTGCTGGTCTCCATGGACAGAAGATCCCTCTGACCCTGTATGGAGCAGCCAAAGTCGCACCTCTGCTGGTCTCCATGGACAGAAGATCCCGCTGACCCTGTATGGAGCAGCCAATGTCGCACCTCTGCTGGTCTACATGGACAGACGATCCCTCTGACCCTGTATGGAGCAGCCAAAGTCGCACCTCTACTGATCCATATAGACAGAAGATCCCTCTGACCCTGTATGAAGCAGCCAAAGTTTCATCTCTGCTGGTCTCCATGGACAGAAGATCACTGTGACCCTGTTTGGAGCAGCCAAAGTCACACCTCTGCTGGTCTCCATGGACAGAAGATCCCTCTGACCCTGTATGGAGCAGCCAAAGTCGCACCTCTACTGATCCGTATAGACAGAAGATCCCTCTGACCCTGTATGGAGCAGCCAACGCCGCACTTCTGCTGGTCTCCATGGACAGAAGATCCCTCTGACCCTGTATGGAGCAGCCAAAGTCGCACCTCTGCTGGTCTCCATGGACAGAAGAACTCTCTGCCCTTGTAGAGACCGGCCAAAGTCACACCTCTGCTGGTCTCCATGGACAGACGATCCATTTGACCCTGTATGGAGCAGCCAAAGTCGCACCTCTACTGATCCGTATAGACAGATGATCCCTCTGCCCTTGTAGGGACCGGCCAAAGTCACACCTCTGCTGGTCTCCATGGACAGAAGATCCCTCTGCCCTTGTAGGGACCGGCCAAAGTCACACCTCTGCTTTTCTCCATGGACAGAAGATCCCTCTGCCCTTGTAGGGACCGGCCAAAGTCACACCTCTGCTGGTCTACATGGACAGAAGATCCCTCTGCTCTTGTAGGGAACGGCCTAAGTCACACCTCTGTTGGTCTCCATTGCCCGAAGATCCCTCTGCCCTTGTAGGGACCGGCCAAAGTCACACCTCTGCTGGTCTCCATTGCCAGAAGAGCCATCTGTCCCTTATGGAGCAGCCAAAGTCACACCTCTGCTGGTCTCCATTGCCAGAAGAGCCATCTGTCCCTTATGGACCAGTCAAAGTCACACCTCTGCTGGTCTCCATTGCCAGAAGAGCCATCTGTCCCTTATAGAGCAGCAACAGTCACACCTCTGCTGGTCTCCATAACCAGAAGATCCCTCTGACCCTGTTTGGACCAGCCTAAGTCACACCTCTGCTGGTCTTCATTGCCAGAAGATCCCTCTGCCCTTGTAGGGACCGGCCAAAGTCACACCTCTGCTGGTCTCCATGGACAGAAGATCCCTCTGACCATGTAGGGACAGGCCGAAGTGACACCTCTGCTGGTCTCCATGGACAGAAGATCCCTCTGACCCTGTATGGAGCAGCCAATGTCACACCTCTGCTGGTCTCCATGGACAGAAGATCCCTCTGACCCTGTATGGAGCAGCCAAAGTCGCACCTCTGCTGGTCTCCATGGACAGAAGATCCCTCTGACCCTGTATGGAGCAGCCAAAATCACAGCTATGCTGGTCTCCATGGACAGAAGATCCCTCTGACCCTGTATGGAGCAGCTAAAGTCACACCTCTGCTGGTCTCAATGGACAGAAGATTCCTCTGACCCTGTATGGAGCAACCAAAGTCACACCTATGTTGGTCTCCAGGGACAGAAGATCCCTCTGACCCTATAGGGAGCAGCCAAAGTCGCCCCTCTACTGATCCGTATAGACTGAAGATCCCTCTGACCCTGTATGGAGCAGCCAAAGTCACACCTCTGCTGGTCTCCATGGACAGAAGATCCCTCTGACCCTGTATGGAGCAGCCAAAGTCACACCTCTGCTGGTCTCCATGGACAGGAGATCCTTCTGACCCTTTATGGAGAAGCCAAAGTCACACCTCTGCTGGTCTCCATGGACAGAAGATCCCTCTGACCCTGTATGGAGCAACCAAAGTCGCACCTCTACTGATCCGTATAGACAGAAGATCCCTCTGACCCTGTATGGAGCAGCCAAAGTCACACCTCTGCTGGTCTCCATGGATAGAAGATCCCTCTGCCCTTGTAGGGACTGGCCAAAGTCACACCTCTGCTGGTCTCTATGGACAGAAGATTCCTCTGCCCCTTGTAGGGACCGGCCAAAGTCACACCTCTGCTGGTCTCCATTGCCAGAAGTTCCCTCTACCCCTATATGGAGCAGCCACAGTCACACCTCTGCTGGTCTCCATGGACAGAAGATCCCTCTGACCCTGTATGGAGCACCCAAAGTCGCACCTCTTGTGGTCTCCATGGACAGAAGATCCCTCTGACCCTGTATGGAGCAGCCAAAGTCGCACCTCTGCTGGTCTCCATGGACAGAAGATCCCTCTGACCCTGTATGGAGCAGCCAAAGTCGCACCTCTGCTGGTCTCCATGGACAGAAGATCCCTCTGACCCTGTGTGGAGCAGCCAAAGTCACACCGCTGCTGGTCTCCATAGACAGACGATCCCTCTGACCCTGTATGGAGCAGCCAAAGTCACACCTCTGCTGGTCTCCATTGCCAGAAGATAACTCTGCCTTTGTAGGGACTGGCCAAAGCCACACCTCTGCTGGTCTCCATTGCCAGAAGATTCCTCTGCCCTTGTAGGGACCGGCCTAAGTCACACCTCTGCTGGTCTCCATTGCCAGAAGATCCCTCTGCCCTTGTAGGGACCGGCCAAAGTCACACCTCTGCTGGTCTCCATGGACAGAAGATCCCTCTGACCATGTAGGGACAGGCCGAAGTGACACCTCTGCTGGTCTCCATGGACAGAAGATCCCTCTGTCCCTTATGGAGCATCCAAAGTCACACGTCTGCTGGTCTCCATGGACAGAAGATCCCTCTGACCCTGTATGGAGCAGCCAAAGTCACGCCTCTGCTGGTCTCCATGGACAGAAGATCCCTCTGACCCTGTATGGAGCAGCCAAACTCGCACCTCTGCTGGTCTCCATGGACAGAAGATCCCGCTGACCCTGTATGGAGCAGCCAATGTCGCACCTCTGCTGGTCTCCATGGACAGAAGATCCCCCTGACCCTGTATGGAGCAGCCACAGTCACACCTCTGCTGGTCTCCATGGACAGAAGATCCCTCTGACTCTGTATGGAGCAGCCAAAGTCACGCCTCTGCTGGTCTCCATGGACAGAAGCTCCCTCTGACCCTGTATGGAGAAGCCAAAATCACGCCTCTGCTGGTCTCCATGGACAGAAGATCCCTCTGACCCTTATGGAGCAGCCAAAGTCACACCTCTGCTGGTCTCCATGGACAGAAGATCCCTCTGACCCTGTATGGAGCAGCCAAAGTCACGCCTCTGCTGGTCTCCATGGACAGGAGATCCCTCTGACCCTGTATGGAGCAGCCAAAGTCATGCCTCTGCTGGTCTCCATGGACAGAAGATCCCTCTGACCCTGTATGGAGCAGCCAAAGTCGCACCTCTGCTGGTCTCCATGGACAGAAGATCCCGCTGACCCTGTAAGGAGCAGCCAATGTCGCACCTCTGCTGGTCTCCATGGACAGAAGATCCCTCTGACCCTGTATGGAGCAGCCAAAGTCACACCTATGCTGGTCTCCATGGACAGAAGATCCTTCTGACCCTGTATGGAGCAGCCAAAGTCACACCTCTGCTGGTCTCCATGGACAGAAGATCCCTCTGACCCTGTATGGAGCAGCTAAAGTCACACCTCTGCTGGTCTCAATGGACAGAAGATTCCTCTGACCCTGTATGGAGCAATTAAAGTCACACCTATGCTGGTCTCCAGGGACAGAAGATCCCTCTGACCCTATAGGGAGCAGCCAAAGTCGCACCTCTACTGATCCGTATAGACTGAAGATCCCTCTGACCCTGTATGGAGCAGCCAAAGTCACACCTCTGCTGGTCTCCATGGACAGAAGATCCCTCTGACCCTGTATGGAGCAGCCAAAGTCACACCTCTGCTGGTCTCCATGGACAGGAGATTCTTCTGACCCTGTATGGAGCAGCCAAAGTCACACCTCTGCTGGTCTCCATGGACAGAAGATCCCTATGACCCTGTATGGAGCAGCCAAAGTTGCACCTCTACTGATCCGTATAGACAGAAGATCCCTCTGACCCTGTATGGAGCAGCCAAAGTCACACCTCTGCTGGTCTCCATGGATAGAAGATCCCTCTGCCCTTTATAGGGACCGGCCAAAGTCACACCTCTGCTGGTCTCTATGGACAGAAGATTCCTCTGCCCCTTGTAGGGACCGGCCAAAGTCACACCTCTGCTGTTCTCTATTGCCAGAAGATCCCTCTACCCCTGTATGGAGCAGCCACAGTCACACCTCTGCTGGTCTCCATGGACAGAAGAACCCTCTGACCCTGTATGGAGCACCCAAAGTCGCACCTCTGGTGTTCTCCATGGACAGAAGATCCCTCTGACCCAGTATAGAGCAGCCAAAGTCGCACCTCTGCTGGTCTCCATGGACAGAAGATCCCTCTGACCCTGTATGGAGCAGCCAAAGTCACACCGCAGCTGGTCTCCATGGACAGACGATCCCTCTGACCCTGTATGGAGCAGCCAAAGTCACACCTCTGCTGATCTCCATGGACAGAAGATCCCTCTGACCCTATATGGAGCAGCCAAAGTCGCACCTCTGCTGGTCTCCATGGACAGAAGATCCCTCTGACCCTGTATGGAGCAGCCAAAGTCACACCGCTGCTGGTCTCCATGGACAGACGATCCCTCTGACCCTGTATGGAGCAGCCAAAGTCACACCTCTGCTGATCTCCACGGACAAAAGATCCCTCTGACCCTATATGGAGCAGCCAATGTCACACCTCTGCTGGTCTCCATGGACAAAAGATCCCTATGACCCTGTATGGAGCAGCCAAAGTCACACCTCTGCTGGTCTCCATGGACAGAAGATCCCTCTGACTCTGTATGGAGCAGCCAAAGTCACACCTCTGCTGGTCTCCATGGACAGAAGATCCCTCTGACGCTGTATGAAGCAGCCAAAGTCGCACCTCTACTGATCCGTATAGACAGAAGATCCCTCTGACCCTGTATGGAGCAGCCAAAGTCGCACCTCTACTGATCCGTATAGACAGAAGATCACTCTGACCCTGTATGGAGCAGCCAAAGTCACACCTCTGCTGGTCTCCATGGACAGAAGATCCCTCTGACCCTGTATGGAGCAGCCAAAGTCACACCTCTGCTGGTCTCCATGGACAGGAGATCCCTCTGACCCTGTATGGAGCAGCCAAAGTCATGCCTCTGCTGTTCTCCATGGACAGAAGATCCCTCTGACCCTGTATGAAGCAGCCAAAGTTGCATCTCTGCTGGTCTCCATGGACAGAAGATCACTGTGACCCTGTTTGGAGCAGCCAAAGTCACACCTCTGCTGGTCTCCATGGACAGAAGATCCCTCTGACCCTGTATGGAGCAGCCAAAGTCGCACCTCTACTGATCCGTATAGACAGAAGATCCCTCTGACCCTGTATGGAGCAGCCAACGCCGCACTTCTGCTGGTCTCCATGGACAGAAGATCCCTCTGACCCTGTATGGAGCAGCCAAAGTCGCACCTCTGCTGGTCTCCATGGACAGAAGAACTCTCTGCCCTTGTAGAGACCGGCCAAAGTCACACCTCTGCTGGTCTCCATGGACAGAAGATCCATTTGACCCTGTATGGAGCAGCCAAAGTCGCACCTCTACTGATCCGTATAGACAGATGATCCCTCTGCCCTTGTAGGGACCGGCCAAAGTCACACCTCTGCTGGTCTCCATGGACAGAAGATCCCTCTGCCCTTGTAGGGACCGGCCAAAGTCACACCTCTGCTTTTCTCCATGGACAGAAGATACCTCTGCCCTTGTAGGGACCGGCCAAAGTCACACCTCTGCAGGTCTACATGGACAGAAGATCCCTCTGCCCTTGTAGGGAACGGCCTAAGTCACACCTCTGTTGGTCTCCATTGCCAGAAGATCCCTCTGCCCTTGTAGGGACCGGCCAAAGTCACACCTCTGCTGGTCTCCATTGCCAGAAGAGCCATCTGTCCCTTATGGAGCAGCCACAGTCACACCTCTGCTGGTCTCCATTGCCAGAAGAGCCATCTGTCCCTTATGGACCAGTCAAAGTCACACCTCTGCTGGTCTCCATTGCCAGAAGAGCCATCTGTCCCTTATAGAGCAGCCACAGTCACACCTCTGCTGGTCTCCATAACCAGAAGATCCCTCTGACCCTGTTTGGACCAGCCAAAGTCATACCTCTGCTGGTCTCCATTGCCAGAAGATCACTCTGCCTTTGTACGGACTGGCCAAAGTCACACCTCTGCTGGTCTCCATTGCCAGAAGATTCCTCTGCCCTTGTAGGGACCGGCCTAAGTCACACCTCTGCTGGTCTCCATTGCCAGAAGATCCCTCTGCCCTTGTAGGGACCGGCCAAAGTCACACCTCTGCTGGTCTCCATGGACAGAAGATCCCTCTGACCATGTAGGGACAGGCCGAAGTGACACCTCTGCTGGTCTCCATGGACAGAAGATCCCTCTGACCCTGTATGGAGCAGCCAATGTCACACCTCTACTGGTCTCCATGGACAGAAGATCCTTCTGACCCTGTATGGAGCAGCCAAAGTCACACCTCTGCTGGTCTCCATGGACAGAAGATCCCTCTGACCCTGTATGGAGCACCCAAAGTCGCAACTCTGTTGGTCTCCATGGACAGAAGATTCCTCTGACCCTGTATGGAGCAGCCAAAGTCGCACCTCTGCTGGTCTCCATGGACAGAAGATCCCTCTGACCCTGTATGGAGCAGCCAAAATCACAGCTATGCTGGTCTCCATGGACAGAAGATCCCTCTGACCCTGTATGGAGATTCCAAAGTCACACCTCTGCTGGTCTCCATGGATAGACGATCCCTCTGACCCTTTACGGAGCAGCCAAAGTCACACCTCTGCTGGTCTCCATGGACAGAAGATCCCTCTGACCCTGTATGGAGCAGCCAAAGTCACACCTATGCTGGTCTCCATGGACAGAAGATCCTTCTGACCCTGTATGGAGCAGCCAAAGTCACACCTCTGCTGGACTCCATGGACAGAAGATCCGTCTGACCCTGTATGGAGCAGCTAAAGTCACACCTCTGCTGGTGTCAATGGACAGAAGATTCCTCTGACCCTGTATGGAGCAACCAAAGTCACACCTATGCTGGTCTCCAGGGACAGAAGATCCCTCTGACCCTATAGGGAGCAGCCAAAGTCGCCCCTCTACTGATCCGTATAGACTGAAGATCCCTCTGACCCTGTATGGAGCAGCCAAAGTCACACCTCTGCTGGTCTCCATGGACAGAAGATCCCTCTGACCCTGTATGGAGCAGCCAAAGTCACACCTCTGCTGGTCTCCATGGACAGGAGATCCTTCTGACCCTTTATGGAGCAGCCAAAGTCACACCTCTGCTGGTGTCCATGAACAGAAGATCCCTCTGACCCTGTATGGAGCAACAAAAGTCGCACCTCTACTGATCCGTATAGACAGAAGATCCCTCTGACCCTGTATGGAGCAGCCAAAGTCACACCTCTGCTGGTCTCCATGGATAGAAGATCCCTCTGCCCTTGTAGGGACTGGCCAAAGTCACACCTCTGCTGGTCTCTATGGACAGAAGATTCCTCTGCCCCTTGTAGGGACCGGCCAAAGTCACACCTCTGCTGGTCTCCATGGACAGAAGAGCCCTCTGACCCTGTATGGAGCAGCCAAAGTCGCACCTCTGCTGGTCTCCATGGACAGAAGATCCCTCTGACCCTGTATGGAGCAGCCAAAGTCACACCGCTGCTGGTCTCCATGGACAGACGATCCCTCTGACCCTGTATGGAGCAGCCAAAGTCACACCTCTGCTGGTCTCCATTGCCAGAAGATAACTCTGCCTTTGTAGGGACTGGCCAAAGTCACACCTCTGCTGGTCTCCATTGCCAGAAGATTCCTCTGCCCTTGTAGGGACCGGCCTAAGTCACACCTCTGCTGGTCTCCATTGCCAGAAGATCCCTCTGCCCTTGTAGGGACCGGCCAAAGTCACACCTCTTCTGGTCTCCATGGACAGAAGATCCCTCTGACCATGTTGGGACAGGCCAAAGTGACACCTCTGCTGGTCTCCATGGACAGAAGATCCCTCTGTCCCTTATGGAGCATCCAAAGTCACACGTATGCTGGTCTCCATGGACAGAAGATCCCTCTGACCCTGTATGGAGCAGCCAAAGTCACGCCTTTGCTGGTCTCCATGGACAGAAGATCCCTCTGACCCTGTATGGAGCAGCCAAACTCGCACCTCCGCTGGTCTCCATGGACAGAAGATCCCGCTGACCCTGTATGGATCAGCCAAAGTCGCACCTCTGCTGGTCTCCATGGACAGAAGATCCCCCTGACCCTGTATGGAGCAGCCACAGTCACACCTCTGCTGGTCTCCATGGACAGAAGATCCCTCTGACTCTGTATGGAGCAGCCAAAGTAACGCCTCTGCTGGTCTCCATGGACAGAAGATCCCTCTGACCCTGTATGGAGAAGCCAAAATCACGCCTCTGCTGGTCTCCATGGACAGAAGATCCCTCTGACCCTTATCGAGCAGCCAAAGTCACACCTCTGCTGGTCTCCATGGACAGAAGATCCCTCTGACCCTGTATGGAGCAGCCAAAGTCACGCCTCTGCTGGTCTCCATGGACAGGAGATCCTTCTGACCCTGTATGGAGCAGCCAAAGTCATGCCTCTGCTGGTCTCCATGGACAGAAGATCCCTCTGACCCTGTATGGAGCAGCCAAAGTCGCACCTCTGCTGGTCTCCATGGACAGAAGATCCCGCTGACCCTGTAAGGAGCAGCCAATGTCGCACCTCTGCTGGTCTCCATGGACAGAAGATCCCTCTGACCCTGTATGGAGCAGCCAAAGTCACACCTATGCTGGTCTCCATGGACAGAAGATCCTCTGACCCTGTATGGAGCAGCCAAAGTCACACCTCTGCTGGTCTCCATGGACAGAAGATCCCTCTGACCCTGTATGGAGCAGCTAAAGTCACACCTCTGCTGGTCTCAATGGACAGAAGATTCCTCTGACCCTGTATGGAGCAGTTAAAGTCACACCTATGCTGGTCTCCAGGGACAGAAGATCCCTCTGACCCTATAGGGAGCAGCCAAAGTCGCACCTCTACTGATCCGTATAGACTGAAGATCCCTCTGACCCTGTATGGAGCAGCCAAAGTCACACCTCTGCTGGTCTCCATGGACAGAAGATCCCTCTGACCCTGTATGGAGCAGCCAAAGTCACACCTCTGCTGGTCTCCATGGAGAGGAGATCCTTCTGACCCTGTATGGAGCAGCCAAAGTCACACCTCTGCTGGTCTCCATGGACAGAAGATCCCTATGACCCTGTATGGAGCAGCCAAAGTCGCACCTCTACTGATCCGTATAGACAGAAGATCCCTCTGACCCTGAATGGAGCAGCCAAAGTCGCACCTCTGCTGATCTCCATGGACAGAATATCCCGCTGACCCTGTATGGAGCAGCCAAAGTCACACCTCTGCTGGTCTCCATGGACAGAAGATCTCTCTGACCCTGTATGGAGCAGCCAAAGTCGCACCTCTGCTGGTCTCCATGGACAGAAGATCCCTCTGACCCTGTATGGAGCACCCAAAGTCGCACCTCTGCTGGTCTCCATGGACAGAAGATCCCTCTGACCCTGTATGGAACAGCCAAAGTCACACCTCTGCCGGTCTCCATGGACAGAAGATCCCGCTGACCCTGAATGGAGCAGCCAAAGTCGCACCACTGCTGATCTCCATGGACAGAAGATCCCGCTGACCCTGTATGGAGCAGCCAAAGTCGCACCTCTACTGATCCGTATAGACAGAAGATCCCTCTGACCCTGTATCGAGCAGCCAATGTCACACCTCTGCTGGTCTCCATGGACAGAAGATCCCTCTGACCCTGTATGGAGCAGCCAGAGACACACCTCTACTGGTCTCCATGGACAGAAGATTCCTCTGAGCCTGTATGGAGCAGCCAAAGTCACACCTCTGCTGGTCTCCATGGACAGAAGATCCCTCTGACCCTGTATGGAGCAGCCAAAGTCACACCTATGCTGGTCTCCATGGACAGAAGATCCCTCTGACCCTGTATGGAGATTCCAAAGTCACACCTCTGCTGGTCTTCATGGACAGAAGATCCCTCTGACCCTGTATGGAGCAGCCAAAGTCACACCTATGCTGGTCTCCATGGACAGAAGATCCTTCTGACCCTGTATGGAGCAGCCAAAGTCACACCTCTGCTGGTCTCCATGGACAGAAGATCCCTCTGACCCTGTATGGAGCACCCAAAGTCGCAACTCTGTTGGTCTCCATGGACAGAAGATCCCTCTGACCCTGTATGGAACAGCCAAAGTCACACCTCTGCTGGTCTCCATGGACGGAAGATCCCGCTGACCCTGAATGGAGAAGCCAAAGTCGCACCTCTGCTGATCTCCATGGACAGAATATCCCGCTGACCCTGTATGGAGCAGCCAAAGTCACACCTCTGCTGGTCTCCATGGACAGAAGATCTCTCTGACCCTGTATGGAGCAGCCAAAGTCGCACCTCTGCTGGTCTCCATGGACAGAAGATCCCTCTGACCCTGTATGGAGCAGCCAAAGTCACACCTCTGCTGGTCTCCATGGACAGAAGATCTTTCTGACCCTGTATGGAGCAGCCAAAGTCACACCTCTGCTGGTCTCCATGGACAGAAGATCCCTCTGACCCTGTATGGAGCACCCAAAGTCGCACCTCTGCTGGTCTCCATGGACAGAAGATCCCTCTGACCCTGTATGGAACAGCCAAAGTCACAGCTCTGCCGGTCTCCATGGACAGAAGATCCCGCTGACCCTGAATGGAGCAGCCAAAGTCGCACCACTGCTGATCTCCATGGACAGAAGATCCCGCTGACCCTGTATGGAGCAGCCAAAGTCACACCTCTGCTGGTCTCCATGGACAGAAGATCCCTCTGACCCTGTATGGAGCAGCCAAAGTCGCACCTCTGCTGGTCTCCATGGACAGAAGATCCCGCTGACCCTGTATGGAGCAGCCAATGTCGCACCTCTGCTGGTCTACATGGACAGACGATCCCTCTGACCCTGTATGGAGCAGCCAAAGTCGCACCTCTACTGATCCATATAGACAGAAGATCCCTCTGACCCTGTATGAAGCAGCCAAAGTTTCATCTCTGCTGGTCTCCATGGACAGAAGATCACTGTGACCCTGTTTGGAGCAGCCAAAGTCACACCTCTGCTAGTCTTCATGGACAGAAGATCCCTCTGACCCTGTATGGAGCAGCCAAAGTCGCACCTCTACTGATCCGTATAGACAGAAGATCCCTCTGACCCTGTATGGAGCAGCCAACGCCGCACTTCTGCTGGTCTCCATGGACAGAAGATCCCTCTGACCCTGTATGGAGCAGCCAAAGTCGCACCTCTGCTGGTCTCCATGGACAGAAGAACTCTCTGCCCTTGTAGAGACCGGCCAAAGTCACACCTCTGCTGGTCTCCATGGACAGAAGATCCATTTGACCCTGTATGGAGCAGCCAAAGTCGCACCTCTACTGATCCGTATAGACAGATGATCCCTCTGCCCTTGTAGGGACCGGCCAAAGTCACACCTCTGCTGGTCTCCATTGCCAGAAGATCCCTCTGCCCTTGTAGGGACCGGCCAAAGTCACACCTCTTCTGGTCTCCATGAACAGAAGATCCCTCTGACCATGTTGGGACAGGCCGAAGTGACACCTCTGCTGGTCTCCATGGACAGAAGATCCCTCTGTCCCTTATGGAGCATCCAAAGTCACACGTATGCTGGTCTCCATGGACAGAAGATCCCTCTGACCCTGTATGGAGCAGCCAAAGTCACGCCTCTGCTGGTCTCCATGGACAGAAGATCCCTCTGACCCTGTATGGAGCAGCCAAACTCGCACCTCTGCTGGTCTCCATGGACAGAAGATCCCGCTGACCCTGTATGGAGCAGCCAATGTCGCACCTCTGCTGGTCTCCATGGACAGAAGATCCCCCTGACCCTGTATGGAGCAGCCACAGTCACACCTCTGCTGGTCTCCATGGACAGAAGATCCCTCTGACTCTGTATGGAGCAGCCAAAGTAACGCCTCTGCTGGTCTCCATGGACAGAAGATCCCTCTGACCCTGTATGGAGAAGCCAAAATCACGCCTCTGCTGGTCTCCATGGACAGAAGATCCCTCTGACCCTTATGGAGCAGCCAAAGTCACACCTCTGCTGGTCTCCATGGACAGAAGATCCCTCTGACCCTGTATGGAGCAGCCAAAGTCACGCCTCTGCTGGTCTCCATGGACAGGAGATCCCTCTGACCCTGTATGGAGCAGCCAAAGTCATGCCTCTGCTGGTCTCCATGGACAGAAGATCCCTCTGACCCTGTATGGAGCAGCCAAAGTCGCACCTCTGCTGGTCTCCATGAACAGAAGATCCCGCTGACCCTGTAAGGAGCAGCCAATGTCGCACCTCTGCTGGTCTCCATGGACAGAAGATCCCTCTGACCCTGTATGGAGCAGCCAAAGTCACACCTATGCTGGTCTCCATGGACAGAAGATCCTCTGACCCTGTATGGAGCAGCCAAAGTCACACCTCTGCTGGTCTCCATGGACAGAAGATCCCTCTGACCCTGTATGGAGCAGCTAAAGTCACACCTCTGCTGGTCTCAATGGACAGAAGATTCCTCTGACCCTGTATGGAGCAGTTAAAGTCACACCTATGCTGGTCTCCAGGGACAGAAGATCCCTCTGACCCTATAGGGAGCAGCCAAAGTCGCACCTCTACTGATCCGTATAGACTGAAGATCCCTCTGACCCTGTATGGAGCAGCCAAAGTCACACCTCTGCTGGTCTCCATGGACAGAAGATCCCTCTGACCCTGTATGGAGCAGCCAAAGTCACACCTCTGCTGGTCTCCATGGAGAGGAGATCCTTCTGACCCTGTATGGAGCAGCCAAAGTCACACCTCTGCTGGTCTCCATGGACAGAAGATCCCTATGACCCTGTATGGAGCAGCCAAAGTCGCACCTCTACTGATCCGTATAGACAGAAGATCCCTCTGACCCTGTATGGAGCAGCCAAAGTCACACCTCTGCTGGTCTCCATGGATAGAAGATCCCTCTGCCCTTATAGGGACCGGCCAAAGTCACACCTCTGCTGGTCTCTATGGACAGAAGATTCCTCTGCCCCTTGTAGGGACCGGCCAAAGTCACACCTCTGCTGTTCTCCATGGACAGAAGAACCCTCTGACCCTGTATGGAGCACCCAAAGTCGCACCTCTGGTGTTCTCCATGGACAGAAGATCCCTCTGACCCTGTATGGAGCAGCATAAAATCGCACCTCTGCTGGTCTCCATGGACAGAAGATCCCTCTGACCCTGTATGGAGCAGCCAAAGTCACACCTCTGCTGATCTCCATGGACAGAAGATCCCTCTGACCCTATATGGAGCAGCCAATGTCACACCTCTGCTGGTCTCCATGGACAAAAGATCCCTCTGACCCTGTATGGAGCAGCCAAAGTCACACCTCTGCTGGTCTCCATGGACAGAAGATCCCTCTGACTCTGTATGGAGCAGCCAAAGTCACACCTCTGCTGGTCTCCATGGACAGAAGATCCCTCTGACGCTGTATGAAGCAGCCAAAGTCGCACCTCTACTGATCCGTATAGACAGAAGATCCCTCTGACCCTGTATGGAGCAGCCAAAGTCGCACCTCTACTGATCCGTATAGACAGAAGATCACTCTGACCCTGTATGGAGCAGCCAAAGTCACACCTCTGCTGGTCTCCATGGACAGAAGATCCCTCTGACCCTGTATGGAGCAGCCAAAGTCACACCTCTGCTGGTCTCCATGCACAGAAATTCCCTCTGACCCTGTATGGAGCAGCCACAGTCACACCATTGGTGGTCTCCATGGCAATAAGATCCCTCTGACCCTGTATGGAGCAGCCAAACTCGCACCTCTACTGATCCGTTTAGACAGAAGATCCCTCTGACCCTGTATGGATCAGCCAAAGTCACACCACTGCTGGTCTCCATGGACAGAAGATCCCTCTGACCCTGTTTGGAGCAGCCAAAGTCATACCTCTGCTGGTCTCCATGGACAGAAGATCCCTCTGACCCTGTATGGAGCAGCCAAAGTCGCACCTCTACTGATCCGTATAGACAGAAGATCCCTCTGACCCTGTATCGAGCAGCCAATGTCACACCTCTGCTGGTCTCCATGGACAGAAGATCCCTCTGACCCTGTATGGAGCAGCCAGAGACACACCTCTACTGGTCTCCATGGACAGAAGATTCCTCTGAGCCTGTATGGAGCAGCCAAAGTCACACCTATGCTGGTCTCCATGGACAGAAGATCCCTCTGACCCTGTATGGAGCAGCCAAAGTCACACCTATGCTGGTCTCCATGGACATAAGATCCCTCTGACCCTGTATGGAGATTCCAAAGTCACACCTCTGCTGGTCTTCATGGACAGAAGATCCCTCTGACCCTGTATGGAGCAGCCAAAGTCACACCTATGCTGGTCTCCATGGACAGAAGATCCTTCTGACCCTGTATGGAGCAGCCAAAGTCACACCTCTGCTGGTCTCCATGGACAGAAGATCCCTCTGACCCTGTATGGAGCACCCAAAGTCGCAACTCTGTTGGTCTCCATGGACAGAAGATCCCTCTGACCCTGTATGGAACAGCCAAAGTCACACCTCTGCTGGTCTCCATGGACAGAAGATCCCGCTGACCCTGAATGGAGCAGCCAAAGTCGCACCTCTGCTGATCTCCATGGACAGAATATCCCGCTGACCCTGTATGGAGCAGCCAAAGTCACACCTCTGCTGGTCTCCATGGACAGAAGATCTCTCTGACCCTGTATGGAGCAGCCAAAGTCGCACCTCTGCTGGTCTCCATGGACAGAAGATCCCTCTGACCCTGTATGGAGCAGCCAAAGTCACACCTCTGCTGGTCTCCATGGACAGAAGATCTTTCTGACCCTGTATGGAGCAGCCAAAGTCACACCTCTGCTGGTCTCCATGGACAGAAGATCCCTCTGACCCTGTATGGAGCACCCAAAGTCGCACCTCTGCTGGTCTCCATGGACAGAAGATCCCTCTGACCCTGTATGGAACAGCCAAAGTCACACCTCTGCCGGTCTCCATGGACAGAAGATCCCGCTGATCCTGAATGGAGCAGCCAAAGTCGCACCACTGCTGATCTCCATGGACAGAAGATCCCGCTGACCCTGTATGGAGCAGCCAAAGTCACACCTCTGCTGGTCTCCATGGACAGAAGATCCCTCTGACCCTGTATGGAGCAGCCAAAGTCGCACCTCTACTGATCCGTATAGACAGAAGATCCCTCTGACCCTGTATCGAGCAGCCAATGTCACACCTCTGCTGGTCTCCATGGACAGAAGATCCCTCTGACCCTGTATGGAGCAGCCAGAGACACACCTCTACTGGTCTCCATGGACAGAAGATTCCTCTGAGCCTGTATGGAGCAGCCAAAGTCACACCTCTGCTGGTCTCCATGGACAGAAGATCCCTCTGACCCTGTATGGAGCAGCCAAAGTCACACCTATGCTGGTCTCCATGGACAGAAGATCCCTCTGACCCTGTATGGAGATTCCAAAGTCACACCTCTGCTGGTCTTCATGGACAGAAGATCCCTCTGACCCTGTATGGAGCAGCCAAAGTCACACCTATGCTGGTCTCCATGGACAGAAGATCCTTCTGACCCTGTATGGAGCAGCCAAAGTCACACCTCTGCTGGTCTCCATGGACAGAAGATCCCTCTGACCCTGTATGGAGCACCCAAAGTCGCAACTCTGTTGGTCTCCATGGACAGAAGATCCCTCTGACCCTGTATGGAACAGCCAAAGTCACACCTCTGCTGGTCTCCATGGACAGAAGATCCCGCTGACCCTGAATGGAGCAGCCAAAGTCGCACCTCTGCTGATCTCCATGGACAGAATATCCCGCTGACCCTGTATGGTGCAGCCAAAGTCACACCTCTGCTGGTCTCCATGGACAGAAGATCTCTCTGACCCTGTATGGAGCAGCCAAAGTCGCACCTCTGCTGGTCTCCATGGACAGAAGATCCCTCTGACCCTGTATGGAGCACCCAAAGTCGCACCTCTGCTGGTCTCCATGGACAGAAGATCCCTCTGACCCTGTATGGAACAGCCAAAGTCACACCTCTGCCGGTCTCCATGGACAGAAGATCCCGCTGACCCTGAATGGAGCAGCCAAAGTCGCACCACTGCTGATCTCCATGGACAGAAGATCCCGCTGACCCTGTATGGAGCAGCCAAAGTCGCACCTCTACTGATCCGTATAGACAGAAGATCCCTCTGACCCTGTATCGAGCAGCCAATGTCACACCTCTGCTGGTCTCCATGGACAGAAGATCCCTCTGACCCTGTATGGAGCAGCCAGAGACACACCTCTACTGGTCTCCATGGACAGAAGATTCCTCTGAGCCTGTATGGAGCAGCCAAAGTCACACCTCTGCTGGTCTCCATGGACAGAAGATCCCTCTGACCCTGTATGGAGATTCCAAAGTCACACCTCTGCTGGTCTTCATGGACAGAAGATCCCTCTGACCCTGTATGGAGCAGCCAAAGTCACACCTATGCTGGTCTCCATGGACAGAAGATCCTTCTGACCCTGTATGGAGCAGCCAAAGTCACACCTCTGCTGGTCTCCATGGACAGAAGATCCCTCTGACCCTGTATGGAGCACCCAAAGTCGCAACTCTGTTGGTCTCCATGGACAGAAGATCCCTCTGACCCTGTATGGAACAGCCAAAGTCACATCTCTGCTGGTCTCCATGGACAGAAGATCCCGCTGACCCTGAATGGAGCAGCCAAAGTCGCACCTCTGCTGATCTCCATGGACAGAATATCCCGCTGACCCTGTATGGAGCAGCCAAAGTCACACCTCTGCTGGTCTCCATGGACAGAAGATCTCTCTGACCCTGTATGGAGCAGCCAAAGTCGCACCTCTGCTGGTCTCCATGGACAGAAGATCCCTCTGACCCTGTATGGAGCAGCCAAAGTCACACCTCTGCTGGTCTCCATGGACAGAAGATCTTTCTGACCCTGTATGGAGCAGCCAAAGTCACACCTCTGCTGGTCTCCATGGACAGAAGATCCCTCTGACCCTGTATGGAGCACCCAAAGTCGCACCTCTGCTGGTCTCCATGGACAGAAGATCCCTCTGACCCTGTATGGAACAGCCAAAGTCACACCTCTGCCGGTCTCCATGGACAGAAGATCCCGCTGACCCTGAATGGAGCAGCCAAAGTCGCACCACTGCTGATCTCCATGGACAGAAGATCCCGCTGACCCTGTATGGAGCAGCCAAAGTCACACCTCTGCTGGTCTCCATGGACAGAAGATCCCTCTGACCCTGTATGGAGCAGCCAAAGTCGCACCTCTGCTGGTCTCCATGGACAGAAGATCCCGCTGACCCTGTATGGAGCAGCCAATGTCGCACCTCTGCTGGTCTACATGGACAGACGATCCCTCTGACCCTGTATGGAGCAGCCAAAGTCGCACCTCTACTGATCCATATAGACAGAAGATCCCTCTGACCCTGTATGAAGCAGCCAAAGTTTCATCTCTGCTGGTCTCCATGGACAGAAGATCACTGTGACCCTGTTTGGAGCAGCCAAAGTCACACCTCTGCTGGTCTCCATGGACAGAAGATCCCTCTGACCCTGTATGGAGCAGCCAAAGTCGCACCTCTACTGATCCGTATAGACAGAAGATCCCTCTGACCCTGTATGGAGCAGCCAACGCCGCACGTCTGCTGGTCTCCATGGACAGAAGATCCCTCTGACCCTGTATGGAGCAGCCAAAGTCGCACCTCTGCTGGTCTCCATGGACAGAAGAACTCTCTGCCCTTGTAGAGACCGGCCAAAGTCACACCTCTGCTGGTCTCCATGGACAGAAGATCCATTTGACCCTGTATGGAGCAGCCAAAGTCGCACCTCTACTGATCCGTATAGACAGATGATCCCTCTGCCCTTGTAGGGACCGGCCAAAGTCACACCTCTGCTGGTCTCCATGGACAGAAGATCCCTCTGCCCTTGTAGGGACCGGCCAAAGTCACACCTCTGCTTTTCTCCATGGACAGAAGATCCCTCTGCCCTTGTAGGGACCGGCCAAAGTCACACCTCTGCTGGTCTACATGGACAGAAGATCCCTCTGCTCTTGTAGGGAACGGCCTAAGTCACACCTCTGTTGGTCTCCATTGCCCGAAGATCCCTCTGCCCTTGTAGGGACCGGCCAAAGTCACACCTCTGCTGGTCTCCATTGCCAGAAGAGCCATCTGTCCCTTATGGAGCAGCCAAAGTCACACCTCTGCTGGTCTCCATTGCCAGAAGAGCCATCTGTCCCTTATGGACCAGTCAAAGTCACACCTCTGCTGGTCTCCATTGCCAGAAGAGCCATCTGTCCCTTATAGAGCAGCAACAGTCACACCTCTGCTGGTCTCCATAACCAGAAGATCCCTCTGACCCTGTTTGGACCAGCCTAAGTCACACCTCTGCTGGTCTTCATTGCCAGAAGATCCCTCTGCCCTTGTAGGGACCGGCCAAAGTCACACCTCTGCTGGTCTCCATGGACAGAAGATCCCTCTGACCATGTAGGGACAGGCCGAAGTGACACCTCTGCTGGTCTCCATGGACAGAAGATCCCTCTGACCCTGTATGGAGCAGCCAATGTCACACCTCTGCTGGTCTCCATGGACAGAAGATCCCTCTGACCCTGTATGGAGCAGCCAAAGTCGCACCTCTGCTGGTCTCCATGGACAGAAGATCCCTCTGACCCTGTATGGAGCAGCCAAAATCACAGCTATGCTGGTCTCCATGGACAGAAGATCCCTCTGACCCTGTATGGAGCAGCTAAAGTCACACCTCTGCTGGTCTCAATGGACAGAAGATTCCTCTGACCCTGTATGGAGCAACCAAAGTCACACCTATGTTGGTCTCCAGGGACAGAAGATCCCTCTGACCCTATAGGGAGCAGCCAAAGTCGCCCCTCTACTGATCCGTATAGACTGAAGATCCCTCTGACCCTGTATGGAGCAGCCAAAGTCACACCTCTGCTGGTCTCCATGGACAGAAGATCCCTCTGACCCTGTATGGAGCAGCCAAAGTCACACCTCTGCTGGTCTCCATGGACAGGAGATCCTTCTGACCCTTTATGGAGAAGCCAAAGTCACACCTCTGCTGGTCTCCATGGACAGAAGATCCCTCTGACCCTGTATGGAGCAACCAAAGTCGCACCTCTACTGATCCGTATAGACAGAAGATCCCTCTGACCCTGTATGGAGCAGCCAAAGTCACACCTCTGCTGGTCTCCATGGATAGAAGATCCCTCTGCCCTTGTAGGGACTGGCCAAAGTCACACCTCTGCTGGTCTCTATGGACAGAAGATTCCTCTGCCCCTTGTAGGGACCGGCCAAAGTCACACCTCTGCTGGTCTCCATTGCCAGAAGTTCCCTCTACCCCTATATGGAGCAGCCACAGTCACACCTCTGCTGGTCTCCATGGACAGAAGATCCCTCTGACCCTGTATGGAGCACCCAAAGTCGCACCTCTTGTGGTCTCCATGGACAGAAGATCCCTCTGACCCTGTATGGAGCAGCCAAAGTCGCACCTCTGCTGGTCTCCATGGACAGAAGATCCCTCTGACCCTGTATGGAGCAGCCAAAGTCGCACCTCTGCTGGTCTCCATGGACAGAAGATCCCTCTGACCCTGTGTGGAGCAGCCAAAGTCACACCGCTGCTGGTCTCCATAGACAGACGATCCCTCTGACCCTGTATGGAGCAGCCAAAGTCACACCTCTGCTGGTCTCCATTGCCAGAAGATAACTCTGCCTTTGTAGGGACTGGCCAAAGCCACACCTCTGCTGGTCTCCATTGCCAGAAGATTCCTCTGCCCTTGTAGGGACCGGCCTAAGTCACACCTCTGCTGGTCTCCATTGCCAGAAGATCCCTCTGCCCTTGTAGGGACCGGCCAAAGTCACACCTCTGCTGGTCTCCATGGACAGAAGATCCCTCTGACCATGTAGGGACAGGCCGAAGTGACACCTCTGCTGGTCTCCATGGACAGAAGATCCCTCTGTCCCTTATGGAGCATCCAAAGTCACACGTCTGCTGGTCTCCATGGACAGAAGATCCCTCTGACCCTGTATGGAGCAGCCAAAGTCACGCCTCTGCTGGTCTCTATGGACAGAAGATCCCTCTGACCCTGTATGGAGCAGCCAAACTCGCACCTCTGCTGGTCTCCATGGACAGAAGATCCCGCTGACCCTGTATGGAGCAGCCAATGTCGCACCTCTGCTGGTCTCCATGGACAGAAGATCCCCCTGACCCTGTATGGAGCAGCCACAGTCACACCTCTGCTGGTCTCCATGGACAGAAGATCCCTCTGACTCTGTATGGAGCAGCCAAAGTCACGCCTCTGCTGGTCTCCATGGACAGAAGCTCCCTCTGACCCTGTATGGAGAAGCCAAAATCACGCCTCTGCTGGTCTCCATGGACAGAAGATCCCTCTGACCCTTATGGAGCAGCCAAAGTCACACCTCTGCTGGTCTCCATGGACAGAAGATCCCTCTGACCCTGTATGGAGCAGCCAAAGTCACGCCTCTGCTGGTCTCCATGGACAGGAGATCCCTCTGACCCTGTATGGAGCAGCCAAAGTCATGCCTCTGCTGGTCTCCATGGACAGAAGATCCCTCTGACCCTGTATGGAGCAGCCAAAGTCGCACCTCTGCTGGTCTCCATGGACAGAAGATCCCGCTGACCCTGTAAGGAGCAGCCAATGTCGCACCTCTGCTGGTCTCCATGGACAGAAGATCCCTCTGACCCTGTATGGAGCAGCCAAAGTCACACCTATGCTGGTCTCCATGGACAGAAGATCCTTCTGACCCTGTATGGAGCAGCCAAAGTCACACCTCTGCTGGTCTCCATGGACAGAAGATCCCTCTGACCCTGTATGGAGCAGCTAAAGTCGCACCTCTGCTGGTCTCAATGGACAGAAGATTCCTCTGACCCTGTATGGAGCAATTAAAGTCACACCTATGCTGGTCTCCAGGGACAGAAGATCCCTCTGACCCTATAGGGAGCAGCCAAAGTCGCACCTCTACTGATCCGTATAGACTGAAGATCCCTCTGACCCTGTATGGAGCAGCCAAAGTCACACCTCTGCTGGTCTCCATGGACAGAAGATCCCTCTGACCCTGTATGGAGCAGCCAAAGTCACACCTCTGCTGGTCTCCATGGACAGGAGATTCTTCTGACCCTGTATGGAGCAGCCAAAGTCACACCTCTGCTGGTCTCCATGGACAGAAGATCCCTATGACCCTGTATGGAGCAGCCAAAGTTGCACCTCTACTGATCCGTATAGACAGAAGATCCCTCTGACCCTGTATGGAGCAGCCAAAGTCACACCTCTGCTGGTCTCCATGGATAGAAGATCCCTCTGCCCTTTATAGGGACCGGCCAAAGTCACACCTCTGCTGGTCTCTATGGACAGAAGATTCCTCTGCCCCTTGTAGGGACCGGCCAAAGTCACACCTCTGCTGTTCTCTATTGCCAGAAGATCCCTCTACCCCTGTATGGAGCAGCCACAGTCACACCTCTGCTGGTCTCCATGGACAGAAGAACCCTCTGACCCTGTATGGAGCACCCAAAGTCGCACCTCTGGTGTTCTCCATGGACAGAAGATCCCTCTGACCCAGTATAGAGCAGCCAAAGTCGCACCTCTGCTGGTCTCCATGGACAGAAGATCCCTCTGACCCTGTATGGAGCAGCCAAAGTCACACCGCAGCTGGTCTCCATGGACAGACGATCCCTCTGACCCTGTATGGAGCAGCCAAAGTCACACCTCTGCTGATCTCCATGGACAGAAGATCCCTCTGACCCTATATGGAGCAGCCAAAGTCGCACCTCTGCTGGTCTCCATGGACAGAAGATCCCTCTGACCCTGTATGGAGCAGCCAAAGTCACACCGCTGCTGGTCTCCATGGACAGACGATCCCTCTGACCCTGTATGGAGCAGCCAAAGTCACACCTCTGCTGATCTCCACGGACAAAAGATCCCTCTGACCCTATATGGAGCAGCCAATGTCACACCTCTGCTGGTCTCCATGGACAAAAGATCCCTATGACCCTGTATGGAGCAGCCAAAGTCACACCTCTGCTGGTCTCCATGGACAGAAGATCCCTCTGACTCTGTATGGAGCAGCCAAAGTCACACCTCTGCTGGTCTCCATGGACAGAAGATCCCTCTGACGCTGTATGAAGCAGCCAAAGTCGCACCTCTACTGATCCGTATAGACAGAAGATCCCTCTGACCCTGTATGGAGCAGCCAAAGTCGCACCTCTACTGATCCGTATAGACAGAAGATCACTCTGACCCTGTATGGAGCAGCCAAAGTCACACCTCTGCTGGTCTCCATGGACAGAAGATCCCTCTGACCCTGTATGGAGCAGCCAAAGTCACACCTCTGCTGGTCTCCATGGACAGGAGATCCCTCTGACCCTGTATGGAGCAGCCAAAGTCATGCCTCTGCTGGTCTCCATGGACAGAAGATCCCTCTGACCCTGTATGAAGCAGCCAAAGTTGCATCTCTGCTGGTCTCCATGGACAGAAGATCACTGTGACCCTGTTTGGAGCAGCCAAAGTCACACCTCTGCTGGTCTCCATGGACAGAAGATCCCTCTGACCCTGTATGGAGCAGCCAAAGTCGCACCTCTACTGATCCGTATAGACAGAAGATCCCTCTGACCCTGTATGGAGCAGCCAACGCCGCACTTCTGCTGGTCTCCATGGACAGAAGATCCCTCTGACCCTGTATGGAGCAGCCAAAGTCGCACCTCTGCTGGTCTCCATGGACAGAAGAACTCTCTGCCCTTGTAGAGACCGGCCAAAGTCACACCTCTGCTGGTCTCCATGGACAGAAGATCCATTTGACCCTGTATGGAGCAGCCAAAGTCGCACCTCTACTGATCCGTATAGACAGATGATCCCTCTGCCCTTGTAGGGACCGGCCAAAGTCACACCTCTGCTGGTCTCCATGGACAGAAGATCCCTCTGCCCTTGTAGGGACCGGCCAAAGTCACACCTCTGCTTTTCTCCATGGACAGAAGATACCTCTGCCCTTGTAGGGACCGGCCAAAGTCACACCTCTGCAGGTCTACATGGACAGAAGATCCCTCTGCCCTTGTAGGGAACGGCCTAAGTCACACCTCTGTTGGTCTCCATTGCCAGAAGATCCCTCTGCCCTTGTAGGGACCGGCCAAAGTCACACCTCTGCTGGTCTCCATTGCCAGAAGAGCCATCTGTCCCTTATGGAGCAGCCACAGTCACACCTCTGCTGGTCTCCATTGCCAGAAGAGCCATCTGTCCCTTATGGACCAGTCAAAGTCACACCTCTGCTGGTCTCCATTGCCAGAAGAGCCATCTGTCCCTTATAGAGCAGCCACAGTCACACCTCTGCTGGTCTCCATAACCAGAAGATCCCTCTGACCCTGTTTGGACCAGCCAAAGTCATACCTCTGCTGGTCTCCATTGCCAGAAGATCACTCTGCCTTTGTACGGACTGGCCAAAGTCACACCTCTGCTGGTCTCCATTGCCAGAAGATTCCTCTGCCCTTGTAGGGACCGGCCTAAGTCACACCTCTGCTGGTCTCCATTGCCAGAAGATCCCTCTGCCCTTGTAGGGACCGGCCAAAGTCACACCTCTGCTGGTCTCCATGGACAGAAGATCCCTCTGACCATGTAGGGACAGGCCGAAGTGACACCTCTGCTGGTCTCCATGGACAGAAGATCCCTCTGACCCTGTATGGAGCAGCCAATGTCACACCTCTACTGGTCTCCATGGACAGAAGATCCTTCTGACCCTGTATGGAGCAGCCAAAGTCACACCTCTGCTGGTCTCCATGGACAGAAGATCCCTCTGACCCTGTATGGAGCACCCAAAGTCGCAACTCTGTTGGTCTCCATGGACAGAAGATTCCTCTGACCCTGTATGGAGCAGCCAAAGTCGCACCTCTGCTGGTCTCCATGGACAGAAGATCCCTCTGACCCTGTATGGAGCAGCCAAAATCACAGCTATGCTGGTCTCCATGGACAGAAGATCCCTCTGACCCTGTATGGAGATTCCAAAGTCACACCTCTGCTGGTCTCCATGGATAGACGATCCCTCTGACCCTTTACGGAGCAGCCAAAGTCACACCTCTGCTGGTCTCCATGGACAGAAGATCCCTCTGACCCTGTATGGAGCAGCCAAAGTCACACCTATGCTGGTCTCCATGGACAGAAGATCCTTCTGACCCTGTATGGAGCAGCCAAAGTCACACCTCTGCTGGACTCCATGGACAGAAGATCCGTCTGACCCTGTATGGAGCAGCTAAAGTCACACCTCTGCTGGTGTCAATGGACAGAAGATTCCTCTGACCCTGTATGGAGCAACCAAAGTCACACCTATGCTGGTCTCCAGGGACAGAAGATCCCTCTGACCCTATAGGGAGCAGCCAAAGTCGCCCCTCTACTGATCCGTATAGACTGAAGATCCCTCTGACCCTGTATGGAGCAGCCAAAGTCACACCTCTGCTGGTCTCCATGGACAGAAGATCCCTCTGACCCTGTATGGAGCAGCCAAAGTCACACCTCTGCTGGTCTCCATGGACAGGAGATCCTTCTGACCCTTTATGGAGCAGCCAAAGTCACACCTCTGCTGGTGTCCATGAACAGAAGATCCCTCTGACCCTGTATGGAGCAACAAAAGTCGCACCTCTACTGATCCGTATAGACAGAAGATCCCTCTGACCCTGTATGGAGCAGCCAAAGTCACACCTCTGCTGGTCTCCATGGATAGAAGATCCCTCTGCCCTTGTAGGGACTGGCCAAAGTCACACCTCTGCTGGTCTCTATGGACAGAAGATTCCTCTGCCCCTTGTAGGGACCGGCCAAAGTCACACCTCTGCTGGTCTCCATGGACAGAAGAGCCCTCTGACCCTGTATGGAGCAGCCAAAGTCGCACCTCTGCTGGTCTCCATGGACAGAAGATCCCTCTGACCCTGTATGGAGCAGCCAAAGTCACACCGCTGCTGGTCTCCATGGACAGACGATCCCTCTGACCCTGTATGGAGCAGCCAAAGTCACACCTCTGCTGGTCTCCATTGCCAGAAGATAACTCTGCCTTTGTAGGGACTGGCCAAAGTCACACCTCTGCTGGTCTCCATTGCCAGAAGATTCCTCTGCCCTTGTAGGGACCGGCCTAAGTCACACCTCTGCTGGTCTCCATTGCCAGAAGATCCCTCTGCCCTTGTAGGGACCGGCCAAAGTCACACCTCTTCTGGTCTCCATGGACAGAAGATCCCTCTGACCATGTTGGGACAGGCCAAAGTGACACCTCTGCTGGTCTCCATGGACAGAAGATCCCTCTGTCCCTTATGGAGCATCCAAAGTCACACGTATGCTGGTCTCCATGGACAGAAGATCCCTCTGACCCTGTATGGAGCAGCCAAAGTCACGCCTTTGCTGGTCTCCATGGACAGAAGATCCCTCTGACCCTGTATGGAGCAGCCAAACTCGCACCTCCGCTGGTCTCCATGGACAGAAGATCCCGCTGACCCTGTATGGATCAGCCAAAGTCGCACCTCTGCTGGTCTCCATGGACAGAAGATCCCCCTGACCCTGTATGGAGCAGCCACAGTCACACCTCTGCTGGTCTCCATGGACAGAAGATCCCTCTGACTCTGTATGGAGCAGCCAAAGTAACGCCTCTGCTGGTCTCCATGGACAGAAGATCCCTCTGACCCTGTATGGAGAAGCCAAAATCACGCCTCTGCTGGTCTCCATGGACAGAAGATCCCTCTGACCCTTATCGAGCAGCCAAAGTCACACCTCTGCTGGTCTCCATGGACAGAAGATCCCTCTGACCCTGTATGGAGCAGCCAAAGTCACGCCTCTGCTGGTCTCCATGGACAGGAGATCCTTCTGACCCTGTATGGAGCAGCCAAAGTCATGCCTCTGCTGGTCTCCATGGACAGAAGATCCCTCTGACCCTGTATGGAGCAGCCAAAGTCGCACCTCTGCTGGTCTCCATGGACAGAAGATCCCGCTGACCCTGTAAGGAGCAGCCAATGTCGCACCTCTGCTGGTCTCCATGGACAGAAGATCCCTCTGACCCTGTATGGAGCAGCCAAAGTCACACCTATGCTGGTCTCCATGGACAGAAGATACTCTGACCCTGTATGGAGCAGCCAAAGTCACACCTCTGCTGGTCTCCATGGACAGAAGATCCCTCTGACCCTGTATGGAGCAGCTAAAGTCACACCTCTGCTGGTCTCAATGGACAGAAGATTCCTCTGACCCTGTATGGAGCAGTTAAAGTCACACCTATGCTGGTCTCCAGGGACAGAAGATCCCTCTGACCCTATAGGGAGCAGCCAAAGTCGCACCTCTACTGATCCGTATAGACTGAAGATCCCTCTGACCCTGTATGGAGCAGCCAAAGTCACACCTCTGCTGGTCTCCATGGACAGAAGATCCCTCTGACCCTGTATGGAGCAGCCAAAGTCACACCTCTGCTGGTCTCCATGGAGAGGAGATCCTTCTGACCCTGTATGGAGCAGCCAAAGTCACACCTCTGCTGGTCTCCATGGACAGAAGATCCCTATGACCCTGTATGGAGCAGCCAAAGTCGCACCTCTACTGATCCGTATAGACAGAAGATCCCTCTGACCCTGAATGGAGCAGCCAAAGTCGCACCTCTGCTGATCTCCATGGACAGAATATCCCGCTGACCCTGTATGGAGCAGCCAAAGTCACACCTCTGCTGGTCTCCATGGACAGAAGATCTCTCTGACCCTGTATGGAGCAGCCAAAGTCGCACCTCTGCTGGTCTCCATGGACAGAAGATCCCTCTGACCCTGTATGGAGCACCCAAAGTCGCACCTCTGCTGGTCTCCATGGACAGAAGATCCCTCTGACCCTGTATGGAACAGCCAAAGTCACACCTCTGCCGGTCTCCATGGACAGAAGATCCCGCTGACCCTGAATGGAGCGTTACAACAAACAAATGATGGACGGAATGCTGACAATGCAGACATTCTCCCCCAGTCAAGAGATCTGGGTTAAATCCATCGTTCTTTTGCCCACTACGCCACCCCAGTTTAGACATGGCCATATGCAAATCAGTCTTGACCCTGTGCCTCATGGGAACAGTCCAGCCCGAACTGCCAAGCCATGTCTTCCCTGGACCGGAATCAAGCATCCTAGGACCGGTTTCTGGCTATCAGCCGTCATCAGCCAGGATAGCTTGACTCCAGTGGCGTAGTGAGCACGGGTCCCACGTCTGGGAATACCCATCCCACTTAGGGCGAAAAGCGTTACAACAAACAAATGATGGACGGAATGCTGACAATGCAGACATTCTCCCCCAGTCAAGAGATCTGGGTTAAATCCATCGTTCTTTTGCCCACTACGCCACCCCAGTTTAGACATGGCCATATGCAAATCAGTCTTGACCCTGTGCCTCATGGGAACAGTCCAGCCCGAACTGCCAAGCCATGTCTTCCCTGGACCGGAATCAAGCATCCTAGGACCGGTTTCTGGCTATCAGCCGTCATCAGCCAGGATAGCTTGACTCCAGTGGCGTAGTGAGCACGGGTCCCACGTCTGGGAATACCCATCCCACTTAGGGCGAAAAGCGTTACAACAAACAAATGATGGACGGAATGCTGACAATGCAGACATTCTCCCCCAGTCAAGAGATCTGGGTTAAATCCATCGTTCTTTTGCCCACTACGCCACCCCAGTTTAGACATGGCCATATGCAAATCAGTCTTGACCCTGTGCCTCATGGGAACAGTCCAGCCCGAACTGCCAAGCCATGTCTTCCCTGGACCGGAATCAAGCATCCTAGGACCGGTTTCTGGCTATCAGCCGTCATCAGCCAGGATAGCTTGACTCCAGTGGCGTAGTGAGCACGGGTCCCACGTCTGGGAATACCCATCCCACTTAGGGCGAAAAGCGTTACAACAAACAAATGATGGACGGAATGCTGACAATGCAGACATTCTCCCCCAGTCAAGAGATCTGGGTTAAATCCATCGTTCTTTTGCCCACTACGCCACCCCAGTTTAGACATGGCCATATGCAAATCAGTCTTGACCCTGTGCCTCATGGGAACAGTCCAGCCCGAACTGCCAAGCCATGTCTTCCCTGGACCGGAATCAAGCATCCTAGGACCGGTTTCTGGCTATCAGCCGTCATCAGCCAGGATAGCTTGACTCCAGTGGCGTAGTGAGCACGGGTCCCACGTCTGGGAATACCCATCCCACTTAGGGCGAAAAGCGTTACAACAAACAAATGATGGACGGAATGCTGACAATGCAGACATTCTCCCCCAGTCAAGAGATCTGGGTTAAATCCATCGTTCTTTTGCCCACTACGCCACCCCAGTTTAGACATGGCCATATGCAAATCAGTCTTGACCCTGTGCCTCATGGGAACAGTCCAGCCCGAACTGCCAAGCCATGTCTTCCCTGGACCGGAATCAAGCATCCTAGGACCGGTTTCTGGCTATCAGCCGTCATCAGCCAGGATAGCTTGACTCCAGTGGCGTAGTGAGCACGGGTCCCACGTCTGGGAATACCCATCCCACTTAGGGCGAAAAGCGTTACAACAAACAAATGATGGACGGAATGCTGACAATGCAGACATTCTCCCCCAGTCAAGAGATCTGGGTTAAATCCATCGTTCTTTTGCCCACTACGCCACCCCAGTTTAGACATGGCCATATGCAAATCAGTCTTAACCCTGTGCCTCATGGGAACAGTCCAGCCCGAACTGCCAAGCCATGTCTTCCCTGGACCGGAATCAAGCATCCTAGGACCGGTTTCTGGCTATCAGCCGTCATCAGCCAGGATAGCTTGACTCCAGTGGCGTAGTGAGCACGGGTCCCACGTCTGGGAATACCCATCCCACTTAGGGCGAATGAATGGAGCAGCCAAAGTCGCACCACTGCTGATCTCCATGGACAGAAGATCCCGCTGACCCTGTATGGAGCAGCCAAAGTCGCACCTCTACTGATCCGTATAGACAGAAGATCCCTCTGACCCTGTATCGAGCAGCCAATGTCACACCTCTGCTGGTCTCCATGGACAGAAGATCCCTCTGACCCTGTATGGAGCAGCCAGAGACACACCTCTACTGGTCTCCATGGACAGAAGATTCCTCTGAGCCTGTATGGAGCAGCCAAAGTCACACCTCTGCTGGTCTCCATGGACAGAAGATCCCTCTGACCCTGTATGGAGCAGCCAAAGTCACACCTATGCTGGTCTCCATGGACAGAAGATCCCTCTGACCCTGTATGGAGATTCCAAAGTCACACCTCTGCTGGTCTTCATGGACAGAAGATCCCTCTGACCCTGTATGGAGCAGCCAAAGTCACACCTATGCTGGTCTCCATGGACAGAAGATCCTTCTGACCCTGTATGGAGCAGCCAAAGTCACACCTCTGCTGGTCTCCATGGACAGAAGATCCCTCTGACCCTGTATGGAGCACCCAAAGTCGCAACTCTGTTGGTCTCCATGGACAGAAGATCCCTCTGACCCTGTATGGAACAGCCAAAGTCACACCTCTGCTGGTCTCCATGGACGGAAGATCCCGCTGACCCTGAATGGAGAAGCCAAAGTCGCACCTCTGCTGATCTCCATGGACAGAATATCCCGCTGACCCTGTATGGAGCAGCCAAAGTCACACCTCTGCTGGTCTCCATGGACAGAAGATCTCTCTGACCCTGTATGGAGCAGCCAAAGTCGCACCTCTGCTGGTCTCCATGGACAGAAGATCCCTCTGACCCTGTATGGAGCAGCCAAAGTCACACCTCTGCTGGTCTCCATGGACAGAAGATCTTTCTGACCCTGTATGGAGCAGCCAAAGTCACACCTCTGCTGGTCTCCATGGACAGAAGATCCCTCTGACCCTGTATGGAGCACCCAAAGTCGCACCTCTGCTGGTCTCCATGGACAGAAGATCCCTCTGACCCTGTATGGAACAGCCAAAGTCACACCTCTGCCGGTCTCCATGGACAGAAGATCCCGCTGACCCTGAATGGAGCAGCCAAAGTCGCACCACTGCTGATCTCCATGGACAGAAGATCCCGCTGACCCTGTATGGAGCAGCCAAAGTCACACCTCTGCTGGTCTCCATGGACAGAAGATCCCTCTGACCCTGTATGGAGCAGCCAAAGTCGCACCTCTGCTGGTCTCCATGGACAGAAGATCCCGCTGACCCTGTATGGAGCAGCCAATGTCGCACCTCTGCTGGTCTACATGGACAGACGATCCCTCTGACCCTGTATGGAGCAGCCAAAGTCGCACCTCTACTGATCCATATAGACAGAAGATCCCTCTGACCCTGTATGAAGCAGCCAAAGTTTCATCTCTGCTGGTCTCCATGGACAGAAGATCACTGTGACCCTGTTTGGAGCAGCCAAAGTCACACCTCTGCTAGTCTCCATGGACAGAAGATCCCTCTGACCCTGTATGGAGCAGCCAAAGTCGCACCTCTACTGATCCGTATAGACAGAAGATCCCTCTGACCCTGTATGGAGCAGCCAACGCCGCACTTCTGCTGGTCTCCATGGACAGAAGATCCCTCTGACCCTGTATGGAGCAGCCAAAGTCGCACCTCTGCTGGTCTCCATGGACAGAAGAACTCTCTGCCCTTGTAGAGACCGGCCAAAGTCACACCTCTGCTGGTCTCCATGGACAGAAGATCCATTTGACCCTGTATGGAGCAGCCAAAGTCGCACCTCTACTGATCCGTATAGACAGATGATCCCTCTGCCCTTGTAGGGACCGGCCAAAGTCACACCTCTGCTGGTCTCCATGGACAGAAGATCCCTCTGCCCTTGTAGGGACCGGCCAAAGTCACACCTCTGCTTTTCTCCATGGACAGAAGATCCCTCTGCCCTTGTAGGGACCGGCCAAAGACACACCTCTGCTGGTCTACATGGACAGAAGATCCCTCTGCTCTTGTAGGGAACGGCCTAAGTCACACCTCTGTTGGTCTCCATTGCCCGAAGATCCCTCTGCCCTTGTAGGGACCGGCCAAAGTCACACCTCTGCTGGTCTCCATTGCCAGAAGAGCCATCTGTCCCTTATGGAGCAGCCAAAGTCACACCTCTGCTGGTCTCCATTGCCAGAAGAGCCATCTGTCCCTTATGGACCAGTCAAAGTCACACCTCTGCTGGTCTCCATTGCCAGAAGAGCCATCTGTCCCTTATAGAGCAGCAACAGTCACACCTCTGCTGGTCTCCATAACCAGAAGATCCCTCTGACCCTGTTTGGACCAGCCTAAGTCACACCTCTGCTGGTCTTCATTGCCAGAAGATCCCTCTGCCCTTGTAGGGACCGGCCAAAGTCACACCTCTGCTGGTCTCCATGGACAGAAGATCCCTCTGACCATGTAGGGACAGGCCGAAGTGACACCTCTGCTGGTCTCCATGGACAGAAGATCCCTCTGACCCTGTATGGAGCAGCCAATGTCACACCTCTGCTGGTCTCCATGGACAGAAGATCCCTCTGACCCTGTATGGAGCAGCCAAAGTCGCACCTCTGCTGGTCTCCATGGACAGAAGATCCCTCTGACCCTGTATGGAGCAGCCAAAATCACAGCTATGCTGGTCTCCATGGACAGAAGATCCCTCTGACCCTGTATGGAGCAGCTAAAGTCACACCTCTGCTGGTCTCAATGGACAGAAGATTCCTCTGACCCTGTATGGAGCAACCAAAGTCACACCTATGTTGGTCTCCAGGGACAGAAGATCCCTCTGACCCTATAGGGAGCAGCCACAGTCGCCCCTCTACTGATCCGTATAGACTGAAGATCCCTCTGACCCTGTATGGAGCAGCCAAAGTCACACCTCTGCTGGTCTCCATGGACAGAAGATCCCTCTGACCCTGTATGGAGCAGCCAAAGTCACACCTCTGCTGGTCTCCATGGACAGGAGATCCTTCTGACCCTTTATGGAGAAGCCAAAGTCACACCTCTGCTGGTCTCCATGGACAGAAGATCCCTCTGACCCTGTATGGAGCAACCAAAGTCGCACCTCTACTGATCCGTATAGACAGAAGATCCCTCTGACCCTGTATGGAGCAGCCAAAGTCACACCTCTGCTGGTCTCCATGGATAGAAGATCCCTCTGCCCTTGTAGGGACTGGCCAAAGTCACACCTCTGCTGGTCTCTATGGACAGAAGATTCCTCTGCCCCTTGTAGGGACCGGCCAAAGTCACACCTCTGCTGGTCTCCATTGCCAGAAGATCCCTCTACCCCTATATGGAGCAGCCACAGTCACACCTCTGCTGGTCTCCATGGACAGAAGATCCCTCTGACCCTGTATGGAGCACCCAAAGTCGCACCTCTTGTGGTCTCCATGGACAGAAGATCCCTCTGACCCTGTATGGAGCAGCCAAAGTCGCACCTCTGCTGGTCTCCATGGACAGAAGATCCCTCTGACCCTGTATGGAGCAGCCAAAGTCACACCTCTGCTGGTCTCCATGGACAGAAGATCCCTCTGACCCTGTATGGAGCAGCCAAAGTCACACCGCTGCTGGTCTCCATAGACAGACGATCCCTCTGACCCTGTATGGAGCAGCCAAAGTCACACCTCTGCTGGTCTCCATTGCCAGAAGATAACTCTGCCTTTGTAGGGACTGGCCAAAGCCACACCTCTGCTGGTCTCCATTGCCAGAAGATTCCTCTGCCCTTGTAGGGACCGGCCTAAGTCACACCTCTGCTGGTCTCCATTGCCAGAAGATCCCTCTGCCCTTGTAGGGACCGGCCGAAGTGACACCTCTGCTGGTCTCCATGGACAGAAGATCCCTCTGTCCCTTATGGAGCATCCAAAGTCACACGTCTGCTGGTCTCCATGGACAGAAGATCCCTCTGACCCTGTATGGAGCAGCCAAAGTCACGCCTCTGCTGGTCTCCATGGACAGAAGATCCCTCTGACCCTGTATGGAGCAGCCAAACTCGCACCTCTGCTGGTCTCCATGGACAGAAGATCCCGCTGACCCTGTATGGAGCAGCCAATGTCGCACCTCTGCTGGTCTCCATGGACAGAAGATCCCCCTGACCCTGTATGGAGCAGCCACAGTCACACCTCTGCTGGTCTCCATGGACAGAAGATCCCTCTGACTCTGTATGGAGCAGCCAAAGTCACGCCTCTGCTGGTCTCCATGGACAGAAGCTCCCTCTGACCCTGTATGGAGAAGCCAAAATCACGCCTCTGCTGGTCTCCATGGACAGAAGATCCCTCTGACCCTTATGGAGCAGCCAAAGTCACACCTCTGCTGGTCTCCATGGACAGAAGATCCCTCTGACCCTGTATGGAGCAGCCAAAGTCACGCCTCTGCTGGTCTCCATGGACAGGAGATCCCTCTGACCCTGTATGGAGCAGCCAAAGTCATGCCTCTGCTGGTCTCCATGGACAGAAGATCCCTCTGACCCTGTATGGAGCAGCCAAAGTCGCACCTCTGCTGGTCTCCATGGACAGAAGATCCCGCTGACCCTGTAAGGAGCAGCCAATGTCGCACCTCTGCTGGTCTCCATGGACAGAAGATCCCTCTGACCCTGTATGGAGCAGCCAAAGTCACACCTATGCTGGTCTCCATGGACAGAAGATCCTTCTGACCCTGTATGGAGCAGCCAAAGTCACACCTCTGCTGGTCTCCATGGACAGAAGATCCCTCTGACCCTGTATGGAGCAGCTAAAGTCACACCTCTGCTGGTCTCAATGGACAGAAGATTCCTCTGACCCTGTATGGAGCAATTAAAGTCACACCTATGCTGGTCTCCAGGGACAGAAGATCCCTCTGACCCTATAGGGAGCAGCCAAAGTCGCACCTCTACTGATCCGTATAGACTGAAGATCCCTCTGACCCTGTATGGAGCAGCCAAAGTCACACCTCTGCTGGTCTCCATGGACAGAAGATCCCTCTGACCCTGTATGGAGCAGCCAAAGTCACACCTCTGCTGGTCTCCATGGACAGGAGATTCTTCTGACCCTGTATGGAGCAGCCAAAGTCACACCTCTGCTGGTCTCCATGGACAGAAGATCCCTATGACCCTGTATGGAGCAGCCAAAGTCGCACCTCTACTGATCCGTATAGACAGAAGATCCCTCTGACCCTGTATGGAGCAGCCAAAGTCACACCTCTGCTGGTCTCCATGGATAGAAGATCCCTCTGCCCTTTATAGGGACCGGCCAAAGTCACACCTCTGCTGGTCTCTATGGACAGAAGATTCCTCTGCCCCTTGTAGGGACCGGCCAAAGTCACACCTCTGCTGTTCTCTATTGCCAGAAGATCCCTCTACCCCTGTATGGAGCAGCCACAGTCACACCTCTGCTGGTCTCCATGGACAGAAGAACCCTCTGACCCTGTATGGAGCACCCAAAGTCGCACCTCTGGTGTTCTCCATGGACAGAAGATCCTTCTGACCCAGTATAGAGCAGCCAAAGTCGCACCTCTGCTGGTCTCCATGGACAGAAGATCCCTCTGACCCTGTATGGAGCAGCCAAAGTCACACCGCAGCTGGTCTCCATGGACAGACGATCCCTCTGACCCTGTATGGAGCAGCCAAAGTCACACCTCTGCTGATCTCCATGGACAGAAGATCCCTCTGACCCTATATGGAGCAGCCAAAGTCGCACCTCTGCTGGTCTCCATGGACAGAAGATCCCTCTGACCCTGTATGGAGCAGCCAAAGTCACACCGCTGCTGGTCTCCATGGACAGACGATCCCTCTGACCCTGTATGGAGCAGCCAAAGTCACACCTCTGCTGATCTCCACGGACAGAAGATCCCTCTGACCCTATATGGAGCAGCCAATGTCACACCTCTGCTGGTCTCCATGGACAAAAGATCCCTATGACCCTGTATGGAGCAGCCAAAGTCACACCTCTGCTGGTCTCCATGGACAGAAGATCCCTCTGACTCTGTATGGAGCAGCCAAAGTCACACCTCTGCTGGACTCCATGGACAGAAGATCCCTCTGACGCTGTATGAAGCAGCCAAAGTCGCACCTCTACTGATCCGTATAGACAGAAGATCCCTCTGACCCTGTATGGAGCAGCCAAAGTCGCACCTCTACTGATCCGTATAGACAGAAGATCACTCTGACCCTGTATGGAGCAGCCAAAGTCACACCTCTGCTGGTCTCCATGGACAGAAGATCCCTCTGACCCTGTATGGAGCAGCCAAAGTCACACCTCTGCTGGTCTCCATGGACAGGAGATCCCTCTGACCCTGTATGGAGCAGCCAAAGTCATGCCTCTGCTGGTCTCCATGGACAGAAGATCCCTCTGACCCTGTATGAAGCAGCCAAAGTTGCATCTCTGCTGGTCTCCATGGACAGAAGATCACTGTGACCCTGTTTGGAGCAGCCAAAGTCACACCTCTGCTGGTCTCCATGGACAGAAGATCCCTCTGACCCTGTATGGAGCAGCCAAAGTCGCACCTCTACTGATCCGTATAGACAGAAGATCCCTCTGACCCTGTATGGAGCAGCCAACGCCGCACTTCTGCTGGTCTCCATGGACAGAAGATCCCTCTGACCCTGTATGGAGCAGCCAAAGTCGCACCTCTGCTGGTCTCCATGGACAGAAGAACTCTCTGCCCTTGTAGAGACTGGCCAAAGTCACACCTCTGCTGGTCTCCATGGACAGAAGATCCATTTGACCCTGTATGGAGCAGCCAAAGTCGCACCTCTACTGATCCGTATAGACAGATGATCCCTCTGCCCTTGTAGGGACCGGCCAAAGTCACACCTCTGCTGGTCTCCATGGACAGAAGATCCCTCTGCCCTTGTAGGGACCGGCCAAAGTCACACCTCTGCTTTTCTCCATGGACAGAAGATACCTCTGCCCTTGTAGGGACCGGCCAAAGTCACACCTCTGCAGGTCTACATGGACAGAAGATCCCTCTGCCCTTGTAGGGAACGGCCTAAGTCACACCTCTGTTGGTCTCCATTGCCAGAAGATCCCTCTGCCCTTGTAGGGACCGGCCAAAGTCACACCTCTGCTGGTCTCCATTGCCAGAAGAGCCATCTGTCCCTTATGGAGCAGCCAAAGTCACACCTCTGCTGGTCTCCATTGCCAGAAGAGCCATCTGTCCCTTATGGACCAGTCAAAGTCACACCTCTGCTGGTCTCCATTGCCAGAAGAGCCATCTGTCCCTTATAAAGCAGCCACAGTCACACCTCTGCTGGTCTCCATAACCAGAAGATCCCTCTGACCCTGTTTGGACCAGCCAAAGTCATACCTCTGCTGGTCTCCATTGCCAGAAGATCACTCTGCCTTTGTACGGACTGGCCAAAGTCACACCTCTGCTGGTCTCCATTGCCAGAACATTCCTCTGCCCTTGTAGGGACCGGCCTAAGTCACACCTCTGCTGGTCTCCATTGCCAGAAGATCCCTCTGCCCTTGTAGGGACCGGCCAAAGTCACACCTCTGCTGGTCTCCATGGACAGAAGATCCCTCTGACCATGTAGGGACAGGCCGAAGTGACACCTCTGCTGGTCTCCATGGACAGAAGATCCCTCTGACCCTGTATGGAGCAGCCAATGTCACACCTCTACTGGTCTCCATGGACAGAAGATCCCTCTGACCCTGTATGGAGCAGCCAAAGTCGCACCTCTGCTGGTCTCCATGGACAGAAGATCCCTCTGACCCTGTATGGAGCAGCCAAAATCACAGCTATGCTGGTCTCCATGGACAGAAGATCCCTCTGACCCTGTATGGAGATTCCAAAGTCACACCTCTGCTGGTCTCCATGGATAGACGATCCCTCTGACCCTTTACGGAGCAGCCAAAGTCACACCTCTGCTGGTCTCCATGGACAGAAGATCCCTCTGACCCTGTATGGAGCAGCCAAAGTCACACCTATGCTGGTCTCCATGGACAGAAGATCCTTCTGACCCTGTATGGAGCAGCCAAAGTCACACCTCTGCTGGACTCCATGGACAGAAGATCCGTCTGACCCTGTATGGAGCAGCTAAAGTCACACCTCTGCTGGTGTCAATGGACAGAAGATTCCTCTGACCCTGTATGGAGCAGCCAAAGTCACACCTCTGCTGGTCTCCATGGACAGGAGATCCTTCTGACCCTTTATGGAGCAGCCAAAGTCACACCTCTGCTGGTGTCCATGAACAGAAGATCCCTCTGACCCTGTATGGAGCAACAAAAGTCGCACCTCTACTGATCCGTATAGACAGAAGATCCCTCTGACCCTGTATGGAGCAGCCAAAGTCACACCTCTGCTGGTCTCCATGGATAGAAGATCCCTCTGCCCTTGTAGGGACTGGCCAAAGTCACACCTCTGCTGGTCTCTATGGACAGAAGATTCCTCTGCCCCTTGTAGGGACCGGCCAAAGTCACACCTCTGCTGGTCTCCATGGACAGAAGAGCCCTCTGACCCTGTATGGAGCAGCCAAAGTCGCACCTCTGCTGGTCTCCATGGACAGAAGATCCCTCTGACCCTGTATGGAGCAGCCAAAGTCACACCGCTGCTGGTCTCCATGGACAGACGATCCCTCTGACCCTGTATGGAGCAGCCAAAGTCACACCTCTGCTGGTCTCCATTGCCAGAAGATAACTCTGCCTTTGTAGGGACTGGCCAAAGTCACACCTCTGCTGGTCTCCATTGCCAGAAGATTCCTCTGCCCTTGTAGGGACCGGCCTAAGTCACACCTCTGCTGGTCTCCATTGCCAGAAGATCCCTCTGCCCTTGTAGGGACCGGCCAAAGTCACACCTCTTCTGGTCTCCATGGACAGAAGATCCCTCTGACCATGTTGGGACAGGCCGAAGTGACACCTCTGCTGGTCTCCATGGACAGAAGATCCCTCTGTCCCTTATGGAGCATCCAAAGTCACACGTATGCTGGTCTCCATGGACAGAAGATCCCTCTGACCCTGTATGGAGCAGCCAAAGTCACGCCTCTGCTGGTCTCCATGGACAGAAGATCCCTCTGACCCTGTATGGAGCAGCCAAACTCGCACCTCTGCTGGTCTCCATGGACAGAAGATCCCGCTGACCCTGTATGGAGCAGCCAATGTCGCACCTCTGCTGGTCTCCATGGACAGAAGATCCCCCTGACCCTGTATGGAGCAGCCACAGTCACACCTCTGCTGGTCTCCATGGACAGAAGATCCCTCTGACTCTGTATGGAGCAGCCAAAGTAACGCCTCTGCTGGTCTCCATGGACAGAAGATCCCTCTGACCCTGTATGGAGAAGCCAAAATCACGCCTCTGCTGGTCTCCATGGACAGAAGATCCCTCTGACCCTTATGGAGCAGCCAAAGTCACACCTCTGCTGGTCTCCATGGACAGAAGATCCCTCTGACCCTGTATGGAGCAGCCAAAGTCACGCCTCTGCTGGTCTCCATGGACAGGAGATCCCTCTGACCCTGTATGGAGCAGCCAAAGTCATGCCTCTGCTGGTCTCCATGGACAGAAGATCCCTCTGACCCTGTATGGAGCAGCCAAAGTCGCACCTCTGCTGGTCTCCATGGACAGAAGATCCCGCTGACCCTGTAAGGAGCAGCCAATGTCGCACCTCTGCTGGTCTCCATGGACAGAAGATCCCTCTGACCCTGTATGGAGCAGCCAAAGTCACACCTATGCTGGTCTCCATGGACAGAAGATCCTCTGACCCTGTATGGAGCAGCCAAAGTCACACCTCTGCTGGTCTCCATGGACAGAAGATCCCTCTGACCCTGTATGGAGCAGCTAAAGTCACACCTCTGCTGGTCTCAATGGACAGAAGATTCCTCTGACCCTGTATGGAGCAGTTAAAGTCACACCTATGCTGGTCTCCAGGGACAGAAGATCCCTCTGACCCTATAGGGAGCAGCCAAAGTCGCACCTCTACTGATCCGTATAGACTGAAGATCCCTCTGACCCTGTATGGAGCAGCCAAAGTCACACCTCTGCTGGTCTCCATGGACAGAAGATCCCTCTGACCCTGTATGGAGCAGCCAAAGTCACACCTCTGCTGGTCTCCATGGAGAGGAGATCCTTCTGACCCTGTATGGAGCAGCCAAAGTCACACCTCTGCTGGTCTCCATGGACAGAAGATCCCTATGACCCTGTATGGAGCAGCCAAAGTCGCACCTCTACTGATCCGTATAGACAGAAGATCCCTCTGACCCTGTATGGAGCAGCCAAAGTCACACCTCTGCTGGTCTCCATGGATAGAAGATCCCTCTGCCCTTATAGGGACCGGCCAAAGTCACACCTCTGCTGGTCTCTATGGACAGAAGATTCCTCTGCCCCTTGTAGGGACCGGCAAAAGTCACACCTCTGCTGTTCTCCATGGACAGAAGAACCCTCTGACCCTGTATGGAGCACCCAAAGTCGCACCTCTGGTGTTCTCCATGGACAGAAGATCCCTCTGACCCTGTATGGAGCAGCATAAAATCGCGCCTCTGCTGGTCTCCATGGACAGAAGATCCCTCTGACCCTTATGGAGCAGCCAAAGTCACACCTCTGCTGGTCTCCATGGACAGAAGATCCCTCTGACCCTGTATGGAGCAGCCAAAGTCACGCCTCTGCTGGTCTCCATGGACAGGAGATCCCTCTGACCCTGTATGGAGCAGCCAAAGTCATGCCTCTGCTGGTCTCCATGGACAGAAGATCCCTCTGACCCTGTATGGAGCAGCCAAAGTCGCACCTCTGCTGGTCTCCATGGACAGAAGATCCCGCTGACCCTGTAAGGAGCAGCCAATGTCGCACCTCTGCTGGTCTCCATGGACAGAAGATCCCTCTGACCCTGTATGGAGCAGCCAAAGTCACACCTATGCTGGTCTCCATGGACAGAAGATCCTCTGACCCTGTATGGAGCAGCCAAAGTCACACCTCTGCTGGTCTCCATGGACAGAAGATCCCTCTGACCCTGTATGGAGCAGCTAAAGTCACACCTCTGCTGGTCTCAATGGACAGAAGATTCCTCTGACCCTGTATGGAGCAGTTAAAGTCACACCTATGCTGGTCTCCAGGGACAGAAGATCCCTCTGACCCTATAGGGAGCAGCCAAAGTCGCACCTCTACTGATCCGTATAGACTGAAGATCCCTCTGACCCTGTATGGAGCAGCCAAAGTCACACCTCTGCTGGTCTCCATGGACAGAAGATCCCTCTGACCCTGTATGGAGCAGCCAAAGTCACACCTCTGCTGGTCTCCATGGAGAGGAGATCCTTCTGACCCTGTATGGAGCAGCCAAAGTCACACCTCTGCTGGTCTCCATGGACAGAAGATCCCTATGACCCTGTATGGAGCAGCCAAAGTCGCACCTCTACTGATCCGTATAGACAGAAGATCCCTCTGACCCTGTATGGAGCAGCCAAAGTCACACCTCTGCTGGTCTCCATGGATAGAAGATCCCTCTGCCCTTATAGGGACCGGCCAAAGTCACACCTCTGCTGGTCTCTATGGACAGAAGATTCCTCTGCCCCTTGTAGGGACCGGCAAAAGTCACACCTCTGCTGTTCTCCATGGACAGAAGAACCCTCTGACCCTGTATGGAGCACCCAAAGTCGCACCTCTGGTGTTCTCCATGGACAGAAGATCCCTCTGACCCTGTATGGAGCAGCATAAAATCGCACCTCTGCTGGTCTCCATGGACAGAAGATCCCTCTGACCCTGTATGGAGCAGCCAAAGTCACACCTCTGCTGATCTCCATGGACAGAAGATCCCTCTGACCCTATATGGAGCAGCCAATGTCACACCTCTGCTGGTCTCCATGGACAAAAGATCCCTCTGACCCTGTATGGAGCAGCCAAAGTCACACCTCTGCTGGTCTCCATGGACAGAAGATCCCTCTGACTCTGTATGGAGCAGCCAAAGTCACACCTCTGCTGGTCTCCATGGACAGAAGATCCCTCTGACGCTGTATGAAGCAGCCAAAGTCGAACCTCTACTGATCCGTATAGACAGAAGATCCCTCTGACCCTGTATGGAGCAGCCAAAGTCGCACCTCTACTGATCCGTATAGACAGAAGATCACTCTGACCCTGTATGGAGCAGCCAAAGTCACACCTCTGCTGGTCTCCATGGACAGAAGATCCCTCTGACCCTGCATGGAGCAGCCAAAGTCACACCTCTGCTGGTCTCCATGGACAGAAGATCCCTCTGACCCTGTATGGAGCAGCCAAAGTCACACCTCTGCTGGTCTCCATGGACAGGAGATTCTTCTGACCCTGTATGGAGCAGCCAAAGTCACACCTCTGCTGGTCTCCATGGACAGAAGATCCCTATGACCCTGTATGGAGCAGCCAAAGTCGCACCTCTACTGATCCGTATAGACAGAAGATCCCTCTGACCCTGTATGGAGCAGCCAAAGTCACACCTCTGCTGGTCTCCATGGATAGAAGATCCCTCTGCCCTTTATAGGGACCGGCCAAAGTCACACCTCTGCTGGTCTCTATGGACAGAAGATTCCTCTGCCCCTTGTAGGGACCGGCCAAAGTCACACCTCTGCTGTTCTCTATTGCCAGAAGATCCCTCTACCCCTGTATGGAGCAGCCACAGTCACACCTCTGCTGGTCTCCATGGACAGAAGAACCCTCTGACCCTGTATGGAGCACCCAAAGTCGCACCTCTGGTGTTCTCCATGGACAGAAGATCCTTCTGACCCAGTATAGAGCAGCCAAAGTCGCACCTCTGCTGGTCTCCATGGACAGAAGATCCCTCTGACCCTGTATGGAGCAGCCAAAGTCACACCGCAGCTGGTCTCCATGGACAGACGATCCCTCTGACCCTGTATGGAGCAGCCAAAGTCACACCTCTGCTGATCTCCATGGACAGAAGATCCCTCTGACCCTATATGGAGCAGCCAAAGTCGCACCTCTGCTGGTCTCCATGGACAGAAGATCCCTCTGACCCTGTATGGAGCAGCCAAAGTCACACCGCTGCTGGTCTCCATGGACAGACGATCCCTCTGACCCTGTATGGAGCAGCCAAAGTCACACCTCTGCTGATCTCCACGGACAGAAGATCCCTCTGACCCTATATGGAGCAGCCAATGTCACACCTCTGCTGGTCTCCATGGACAAAAGATCCCTATGACCCTGTATGGAGCAGCCAAAGTCACACCTCTGCTGGTCTCCATGGACAGAAGATCCCTCTGACTCTGTATGGAGCAGCCAAAGTCACACCTCTGCTGGTCTCCATGGACAGAAGATCCCTCTGACGCTGTATGAAGCAGCCAAAGTCGCACCTCTACTGATCCGTATAGACAGAAGATCCCTCTGACCCTGTATGGAGCAGCCAAAGTCGCACCTCTACTGATCCGTATAGACAGAAGATCACTCTGACCCTGTATGGAGCAGCCAAAGTCACACCTCTGCTGGTCTCCATGGACAGAAGATCCCTCTGACCCTGTATGGAGCAGCCAAAGTCACACCTCTGCTGGTCTCCATGGACAGGAGATCCCTCTGACCCTGTATGGAGCAGCCAAAGTCATGCCTCTGCTGGTCTCCATGGACAGAAGATCCCTCTGACCCTGTATGAAGCAGCCAAAGTTGCATCTCTGCTGGTCTCCATGGACAGAAGATCACTGTGACCCTGTTTGGAGCAGCCAAAGTCACACCTCTGCTGGTCTCCATGGACAGAAGATCCCTCTGACCCTGTATGGAGCAGCCAAAGTCGCACCTCTACTGATCCGTATAGACAGAAGATCCCTCTGACCCTGTATGGAGCAGCCAACGCCGCACTTCTGCTGGTCTCCATGGACAGAAGATCCCTCTGACCCTGTATGGAGCAGCCAAAGTCGCACCTCTGCTGGTCTCCATGGACAGAAGAACTCTCTGCCCTTGTAGAGACCGGCCAAAGTCACACCTCTGCTGGTCTCTATGGACAGAAGATCCATTTGACCCTGTATGGAGCAGCCAAAGTCGCACCTCTACTGATCCGTATAGACAGATGATCCCTCTGCCCTTGTAGGGACCGGCCAAAGTCACACCTCTGCTGGTCTCCATGGACAGAAGATCCCTCTGCCCTTGTAGGGACCGGCCAAAGTCACACCTCTGCTTTTCTCCATGGACAGAAGATACCTCTGCCCTTGTAGGGACCGGCCAAAGTCACACCTCTGCAGGTCTACATGGACAGAAGATCCCTCTGCCCTTGTAGGGAACGGCCTAAGTCACACCTCTGTTGGTCTCCATTGCCAGAAGATCCCTCTGCCCTTGTAGGGACCGGCCAAAGTCACACCTCTGCTGGTCTCCATTGCCAGAAGAGCCATCTGTCCCTTATGGAGCAGCCAAAGTCACACCTCTGCTGGTCTCCATTGCCAGAAGAGCCATCTGTCCCTTATGGACCAGTCAAAGTCACACCTCTGCTGGTCTCCATTGCCAGAAGAGCCATCTGTCCCTTATAGAGCAGCCACAGTCACACCTCTGCTGGTCTCCATAACCAGAAGATCCCTCTGACCCTGTTTGGACCAGCCAAAGTCATACCTCTGCTGGTCTCCATTGCCAGAAGATCACTCTGCCTTTGTACGGACTGGCCAAAGTCACACCTCTGCTGGTCTCCATTGCCAGAACATTCCTCTGCCCTTGTAGGGACCGGCCTAAGTCACACCTCTGCTGGTCTCCATTGCCAGAAGATCCCTCTGCCCTTGTAGGGACCGGCCAAAGTCACACCTCTGCTGGTCTCCATGGACAGAAGATCCCTCTGACCATGTAGGGACAGGCCGAAGTGACACCTCTGCTGGTCTCCATGGACAGAAGATCCCTCTGACCCTGTATGGAGCAGCCAATGTCACACCTCTACTGGTCTCCATGGACAGAAGATCCCTCTGACCCTGTATGGAGCAGCCAAAGTCGCACCTCTGCTGGTCTCCATGGACAGAAGATCCCTCTGACCCTGTATGGAGCAGCCAAAATCACAGCTATGCTGGTCTCCATGGACAGAAGATCCCTCTGACCCTGTATGGAGATTCCAAAGTCACACCTCTGCTGGTCTCCATGGATAGACGATCCCTCTGACCCTTTACGGAGCAGCCAAAGTCACACCTCTGCTGGTCTCCATGGACAGAAGATCCCTCTGACCCTGTATGGAGCAGCCAAAGTCACACCTATGCTGGTCTCCATGGACAGAAGATCCTTCTGACCCTGTATGGAGCAGCCAAAGTCACACCTCTGCTGGACTCCATGGACAGAAGATCCGTCTGACCCTGTATGGAGCAGCTAAAGTCACACCTCTGCTGGTGTCAATGGACAGAAGATTCCTCTGACCCTGTATGGAGCAGCCAAAGTCACACCTCTGCTGGTCTCCATGGACAGGAGATCCTTCTGACCCTTTATGGAGCAGCCAAAGTCACACCTCTGCTGGTGTCCATGAACAGAAGATCCCTCTGACCCTGTATGGAGCAACAAAAGTCGCACCTCTACTGATCCGTATAGACAGAAGATCCCTCTGACCCTGTATGGAGCAGCCAAAGTCACACCTCTGCTGGTCTCCATGGATAGAAGATCCCTCTGCCCTTGTAGGGACTGGCCAAAGTCACACCTCTGCTGGTCTCTATGGACAGAAGATTCCTCTGCCCCTTGTAGGGACCGGCCAAAGTCACACCTCTGCTGGTCTCCATGGACAGAAGAGCCCTCTGACCCTGTATGGAGCAGCCAAAGTCGCACCTCTGCTGGTCTCCATGGACAGAAGATCCCTCTGACCCTGTATGGAGCAGCCAAAGTCACACCGCTGCTGGTCTCCATGGACAGACGATCCCTCTGACCCTGTATGGAGCAGCCAAAGTCACACCTCTGCTGGTCTCCATTGCCAGAAGATAACTCTGCCTTTGTAGGGACTGGCCAAAGTCACACCTCTGCTGGTCTCCATTGCCAGAAGATTCCTCTGCCCTTGTAGGGACCGGCCTAAGTCACACCTCTGCTGGTCTCCATTGCCAGAAGATCCCTCTGCCCTTGTAGGGACCGGCCAAAGTCACACCTCTTCTGGTCTCCATGGACAGAAGATCCCTCTGACCATGTTGGGACAGGCCGAAGTGACACCTCTGCTGGTCTCCATGGACAGAAGATCCCTCTGTCCCTTATGGAGCATCCAAAGTCACACGTATGCTGGTCTCCATGGACAGAAGATCCCTCTGACCCTGTATGGAGCAGCCAAAGTCACGCCTCTGCTGGTCTCCATGGACAGAAGATCCCTCTGACCCTGTATGGAGCAGCCAAACTCGCACCTCTGCTGGTCTCCATGGACAGAAGATCCCGCTGACCCTGTATGGAGCAGCCAATGTCGCACCTCTGCTGGTCTCCATGGACAGAAGATCCCCCTGACCCTGTATGGAGCAGCCACAGTCACACCTCTGCTGGTCTCCATGGACAGAAGATCCCTCTGACTCTGTATGGAGCAGCCAAAGTAACGCCTCTGCTGGTCTCCATGGACAGAAGATCCCTCTGACCCTGTATGGAGAAGCCAAAATCACGCCTCTGCTGGTCTCCATGGACAGAAGATCCCTCTGACCCTTATGGAGCAGCCAAAGTCACACCTCTGCTGGTCTCCATGGACAGAAGATCCCTCTGACCCTGTATGGAGCAGCCAAAGTCACGCCTCTGCTGGTCTCCATGGACAGGAGATCCCTCTGACCCTGTATGGAGCAGCCAAAGTCATGCCTCTGCTGGTCTCCATGGACAGAAGATCCCTCTGACCCTGTATGGAGCAGCCAAAGTCGCACCTCTGCTGGTCTCCATGGACAGAAGATCCCGCTGACCCTGTAAGGAGCAGCCAATGTCGCACCTCTGCTGGTCTCCATGGACAGAAGATCCCTCTGACCCTGTATGGAGCAGCCAAAGTCACACCTATGCTGGTCTCCATGGACAGAAGATCCTCTGACCCTGTATGGAGCAGCCAAAGTCACACCTCTGCTGGTCTCCATGGACAGAAGATCCCTCTGACCCTGTATGGAGCAGCTAAAGTCACACCTCTGCTGGTCTCAATGGACAGAAGATTCCTCTGACCCTGTATGGAGCAGTTAAAGTCACACCTATGCTGGTCTCCAGGGACAGAAGATCCCTCTGACCCTATAGGGAGCAGCCAAAGTCGCACCTCTACTGATCCGTATAGACTGAAGATCCCTCTGACCCTGTATGGAGCAGCCAAAGTCACACCTCTGCTGGTCTCCATGGACAGAAGATCCCTCTGACCCTGTATGGAGCAGCCAAAGTCACACCTCTGCTGGTCTCCATGGAGAGGAGATCCTTCTGACCCTGTATGGAGCAGCCAAAGTCACACCTCTGCTGGTCTCCATGGACAGAAGATCCCTATGACCCTGTATGGAGCAGCCAAAGTCGCACCTCTACTGATCCGTATAGACAGAAGATCCCTCTGACCCTGTATGGAGCAGCCAAAGTCACACCTCTGCTGGTCTCCATGGATAGAAGATCCCTCTGCCCTTATAGGGACCGGCCAAAGTCACACCTCTGCTGGTCTCTATGGACAGAAGATTCCTCTGCCCCTTGTAGGGACCGGCCAAAGTCACACCTCTGCTGTTCTCCATGGACAGAAGAACCCTCTGACCCTGTATGGAGCACCCAAAGTCGCACCTCTGGTGTTCTCCATGGACAGAAGATCCCTCTGACCCTGTATGGAGCAGCATAAAATCGCACCTCTGCTGGTCTCCATGGACAGAAGATCCCTCTGACCCTGTATGGAGCAGCCAAAGTCACACCTCTGCTGATCTCCATGGACAGAAGATCCCTCTGACCCTATATGGAGCAGCCAATGTCACACCTCTGCTGGTCTCCATGGACAAAAGATCCCTCTGACCCTGTATGGAGCAGCCAAAGTCACACCTCTGCTGGTCTCCATGGACAGAAGATCCCTCTGACTCTGTATGGAGCAGCCAAAGTCACACCTCTGCTGGTCTCCATGGACAGAAGATCCCTCTGACGCTGTATGAAGCAGCCAAAGTCGAACCTCTACTGATCCGTATAGACAGAAGATCCCTCTGACCCTGTATGGAGCAGCCAAAGTCGCACCTCTACTGATCCGTATAGACAGAAGATCACTCTGACCCTGTATGGAGCAGCCAAAGTCACACCTCTGCTGGTCTCCATGGACAGAAGATCCCTCTGACCCTGCATGGAGCAGCCAAAGTCACACCTCTGCTGGTCTCCATACACAGAAATTCCCTCTGACCCTGTATGGAGCAGCCACAGTCACACCATTGGTGGTCTCCATGGCAATAAGATCCCTCTGACCCTGTATGGAGCAGCCAAAGTCGCACCTCTACTGATCCGTATAGACAGAAGATCCCTCTGACCCTGTATGGATCAGCCAAAGTCACACCACTGCTGGTCTCCATGGACAGAAGATCCCTCTGACCCTGTTTGGAGCAGCCAAAGTCATACCTCTGCTGGTCTCCATGGACAGAAGATCCCTCTGACCCTGTATGGAGCAGCCAAAGTCGCACCTCTACTGATCCGTATAGACAGAAGATCCCTCTGACCCTGTATCGAGCAGCCAATGTCACACCTCTGCTGGTCTCCATGGACAGAAGATCCCTCTGACCCTGTATGGAGCAGCCAGAGACACACCTCTACTGGTCTCCATGGACAGAAGATTCCTCTGAGCCTGTATGGAGCAGCCAAAGTCACACCTCTGCTGGTCTCCATGGACAGAAGATCCCTCTGACCCTGTATGGAGCAGCCAAAGTCACACCTATGCTGGTCTCCATGGACAGAAGATCCCTCTGACCCTGTATGGAGATTCCAAAGTCACACCTCTGCTGGTCTTCATGGACAGAAGATCCCTCTGACCCTGTATGGAGCAGCCAAAGTCACACCTATGCTGGTCTCCATGGACAGAAGATCCTTCTGACCCTGTATGGAGCAGCCAAAGTCACACCTCTGCTGGTCTCCATGGACAGAAGATCCCTCTGACCCTGTATGGAGCACCCAAAGTCGCAACTCTGTTGGTCTCCATGGACAGAAGATCCCTCTGACCCTGTATGGAACAGCCAAAGTCACACCTCTGCTGGTCTCCATGGACAGAAGATCCCGCTGACCCTGAATGGAGCAGCCAAAGTCGCACCTCTGCTGATCTCCATGGACAGAATATCCCGCTGACCCTGTATGGAGCAGCCAAAGTCACACCTCTGCTGGTCTCCATGGACAGAAGATCTCTCTGACCCTGTATGGAGCAGCCAAAGTCGCACCTCTGCTGGTCTCCATGGACAGAAGATCCCTCTGACCCTGTATGGAGCAGCCAAAGTCACACCTCTGCTGGTCTCCATGGACAGAAGATCTTTCTGACCCTGTATGGAGCAGCCAAAGTCACACCTCTGCTGGTCTCCATGGACAGAAGATCCCTCTGACCCTGTATGGAGCACCCAAAGTCGCACCTCTGCTGGTCTCCATGGACAGAAGATCCCTCTGACCCTGTATGGAACAGCCAAAGTCACACCTCTGCCGGTCTCCATGGACAGAAGATCCCGCTGACCCTGAATGGAGCAGCCAAAGTCGCACCACTGCTGATCTCCATGGACAGAAGATCCCGCTGACCCTGTATGGAGCAGCCAAAGTCACACCTCTGCTGGTCTCCATGGACAGAAGATCCCTCTGACCCTGTATGGAGCAGCCAAAGTCGCACCTTTACTGATCCGTATAGACAGAAGATCCCTCTGACCCTGTATCGAGCAGCCAATGTCACACCTCTGCTGGTCTCCATGGACAGAAGATCCCTCTGACCCTGTATGGAGCAGCCAGAGACACACCTCTACTGGTCTCCATGGACAGAAGATTCCTCTGAGCCTGTATGGAGCAGCCAAAGTCACACCTCTGCTGGTCTCCATGGACAGAAGATCCCTCTGACCCTGTATGGAGCAGCCAAAGTCACACCTATGCTGGTCTCCATGGACAGAAGATCCCTCTGACCCTGTATGGAGATTCCAAAGTCACACCTCTGCTGGTCTTCATGGACAGAAGATCCCTCTGACCCTGTATGGAGCAGCCAAAGTCACACCTATGCTGGTCTCCATGGACAGAAGATCCTTCTGACCCTGTATGGAGCAGCCAAAGTCACACCTCTGCTGGTCTCCATGGACAGAAGATCCCTCTGACCCTGTATGGAGCACCCAAAGTCGCAACTCTGTTGGTCTCCATGGACAGAAGATCCCTCTGACCCTGTATGGAACAGCCAAAGTCACACCTCTGCTGGTCTCCATGGACAGAAGATCCCGCTGACCCTGAATGGAGCAGCCAAAGTCGCACCTCTGCTGATCTCCATGGACAGAATATCCCGCTGACCCTGTATGGAGCAGCCAAAGTCACACCTCTGCTGGTCTCCATGGACAGAAGATCTCTCTGACCCTGTATGGAGCAGCCAAAGTCGCACCTCTGCTGGTCTCCATGGACAGAAGATCCCTCTGACCCTGTATGGAGCACCCAAAGTCGCACCTCTGCTGGTCTCCATGGACAGAAGATCCCTCTGACCCTGTATGGAACAGCCAAAGTCACACCTCTGCCGGTCTCCATGGACAGAAGATCCCGCTGACCCTGAATGGAGCAGCCAAAGTCGCACCACTGCTGATCTCCATGGACAGAAGATCCCGCTGACCCTGTATGGAGCAGCCAAAGTCGCACCTCTACTGATCCGTATAGACAGAAGATCCCTCTGACCCTGTATCGAGCAGCCAATGTCACACCTCTGCTGGTCTCCATGGACAGAAGATCCCTCTGACCCTGTATGGAGCAGCCAGAGACACACCTCTACTGGTCTCCATGGACAGAAGATTCCTCTGAGCCTGTATGGAGCAGCCAAAGTCACACCTCTGCTGGTCTCCATGGACAGAAGATCCCTCTGACCCTGTATGGAGCAGCCAAAGTCACACCTATGCTGGTCTCCATGGACAGAAGATCCCTCTGACCCTGTATGGAGATTCCAAAGTCACACCTCTGCTGGTCTTCATGGACAGAAGATCCCTCTGACCCTGTATGGAGCAGCCAAAGTCACACCTATGCTGGTCTCCATGGACAGAAGATCCTTCTGACCCTGTATGGAGCAGCCAAAGTCACACCTCTGCTGGTCTCCATGGACAGAAGATCCCTCTGACCCTGTATGGAGCACCCAAAGTCGCAACTCTGTTGGTCTCCATGGACAGAAGATCCCTCTGACCCTGTATGGAACAGCCAAAGTCACACCTCTGCTGGTCTCCATGGACAGAAGATCCCACTGACCCTGAATGGAGCAGCCAAAGTCGCACCTCTGCTGATCTCCATGGACAGAATATCCCGCTGACCCTGTATGGAGCAGCCAAAGTCACACCTCTGCTGGTCTCCATGGACAGAAGATCTCTCTGACCCTGTATGGAGCAGCCAAAGTCGCACCTCTGCTGGTCTCCATGGACAGAAGATCCCTCTGACCCTGTATGGAGCAGCCAAAGTCACACCTCTGCTGGTCTCCATGGACAGAAGATCTTTCTGACCCTGTATGGAGCAGCCAAAGTCACACCTCTGCTGGTCTCCATGGACAGAAGATCCCTCTGACCCTGTATGGAGCACCCAAAGTCGCACCTCTGCTGGTCTCCATGGACAGAAGATCCCTCTGACCCTGTATGGAACAGCCAAAGTCACACCTCTGCCGGTCTCCATGGACAGAAGATCCCGCTGACCCTGAATGGAGCAGCAAAAGTCGCACCACTGCTGATCTCCATGGACAGAAGATCCCACTGACCCTGTATGGAGCAGCCAAAGTCACACCTCTGCTGGTCTCCATGGACAGAAGATCCCTCTGACCCTGTATGGAGCAGCCAAAGTCGCACCTCTGCTGGTCTCCATGGACAGAAGATCCCGCTGACCCTGTATGGAGCAGCCAATGTCGCACCTCTGCTGGTCTACATGGACAGACGATCCCTCTGACCCTGTATGGAGCAGCCAAAGTCGCACCTCTACTGATCCATATAGACAGAAGATCCCTCTGACCCTGTATGAAGCAGCCAAAGTTGCATCTCTGCTGGTCTCCATGGACAGAAGATCACTGTGACCCTGTTTGGAGCAGCCAAAGTCACACCTCTGCTGGTCTCCATGGACAGAAGATCCCTCTGACCCTGTATGGAGCAGCCAAAGTCGCACCTCTACTGATCCGTATAGACAGAAGATCCCTCTGACCCTGTATGGAGCAGCCAACGCCGCACTTCTGCTGGTCTCCATGGACAGAAGATCCCTCTGACCCTGTATGGAGCAGCCAAAGTCACACCTCTGCTGATCTCCACGGACAGAAGATCCCTCTGACCCTATATGGAGCAGCCAATGTCACACCTCTGCTGGTCTCCATGGACAAAAGATCCCTATGACCCTGTATGGAGCAGCCAAAGTCACACCTCTGCTGGTCTCCATGGACAGAAGATCCCTCTGACTCTGTATGGAGCAGCCAAAGTCACACCTCTGCTGGTCTCCATGGACAGAAGATCCCTCTGACGCTGTATGAAGCAGCCAAAGTCGCACCTCTACTGATCCGTATAGACAGAAGATCCCTCTGACCCTGTATGGAGCTGCCAAAGTCGCACCTCTACTGATCCGTATAGACAGAAGATCACTCTGACCCTGTATGGAGCAGCCAAAGTCACACCTCTGCTGGTCTCCATGGACAGAAGATCCCTCTGACCCTGTATGGAGCAGCCAAAGTCACACCTCTGCTGGTCTCCATGGACAGGAGATCCCTCTGACCCTGTATGGAGCAGCCAAAGTCATGCCTCTGCTGGTCTCCATGGACAGAAGATCCCTCTGACCCTGTATGAAGCAGCCAAAGTTGCATCTCTGCTGGTCTCCATGGACATAAGATCACTGTGACCCTGTTTGGAGCAGCCAAAGTCACACCTCTGCTGGTCTCCATGGACAGAAGATCCCTCTGACCCTGTATGGAGCAGCCAAAGTCGCACCTCTACTGATCCGTATAGACAGAAGATCCCTCTGACCCTGTATGGAGCAGCCAACGCCGCACTTCTGCTGGTCTCCATGGACAGAAGATCCCTCTGACCCTGTATGGAGCAGCCAAAGTCGCACCTCTGCTGGTCTCCATGGACAGAAGAACTCTCTGCCCTTGTAGAGACCGGCCAAAGTCACACCTCTGCTGGTCTCCATGGACAGAAGATCCATTTGACCCTGTATGGAGCAGCCAAAGTCGCACCTCTACTGATCCGTATAGACAGATGATCCCTCTGCCCTTGTAGGGACCGGCCAAAGTCACACCTCTGCTGGTCTCCATGGACAGAAGATCCCTCTGCCCTTGTAGGGACCGGCCAAAGTCACACCTCTGCTTTTCTCCATGGACAGAAGATACCTCTGCCCTTGTAGGGACCGGCCAAAGTCACACCTCTGCAGGTCTACATGGACAGAAGATCCCTCTGCCCTTGTAGGGAACGGCCTAAGTCACACCTCTGTTGGTCTCCATTGCCAGAAGATCCCTCTGCCCTTGTAGGGACCGGCCAAAGTCACACCTCTGCTGGTCTCCATTGCCAGAAGAGCCATCTGTCCCTTATGGAGCAGCCAAAGTCACACCTCTGCTGGTCTCCATTGCCAGAAGAGCCATCTGTCCCTTATGGACCAGTCAAAGTCACACCTCTGCTGGTCTCCATTGCCAGAAGAGCCATCTGTCCCTTATAGAGCAGCCACAGTCACACCTCTGCTGGTCTCCATAACCAGAAGATCCCTCTGACCCTGTTTGGACCAGCCAAAGTCATACCTCTGCTGGTCTCCATTGCCAGAAGATCACTCTGCCTTTGTACGGACTGGCCAAAGTCACACCTCTGCTGGTCTCCATTGCCAGAAGATTCCTCTGCCCTTGTAGGGACCGGCCTAAGTCACACCTCTGCTGGTCTCCATTGCCAGAAGATCCCTCTGCCCTTGTAGGGACCGGCCAAAGTCACACCTCTGCTGGTCTCCATGGACAGAAGATCCCTCTGACCATGTAGGGACAGGCCGAAGTGACACCTCTGCTGGTCTCCATGGACAGAAGATCCCTCTGACCCTGTATGGAGCAGCCAATGTCACACCTCTGCTGGTCTCCATGGACAGAAGATCCCTCTGACTCTGTATGGAGCAGCCAAAGTCACACCTCTGCTGGTCTCCATGGACAGAAGATCCCTCTGACGCTGTATGAAGCAGCCAAAGTCGCACCTCTACTGATCCGTATAGACAGAAGATCCCTCTGACCCTGTATGGAGCAGCCAAAGTCGCACCTCTACTGATCCGTATAGACAGAAGATCACTCTGACCCTGTATGGAGCAGCCAAAGTCACACCTCTGCTGGTCTCCATGGACAGAAGATCCCTCTGACCCTGTATGGAGCAGCCAAAGTCACACCTCTGCTGGTCTCCATGGACAGGAGATCCCTCTGACCCTGTATGGAGCAGCCAAAGTCATGCCTCTGCTGGTCTCCATGGACAGAAGATCCCTCTGACCCTGTATGAAGCAGCCAAAGTTGCATCTCTGCTGGTCTCCATGGACATAAGATCACTGTGACCCTGTTTGGAGCAGCCAAAGTCACACCTCTGCTGGTCTCCATGGACAGAAGATCCCTCTGACCCTGTATGGAGCAGCCAAAGTCGCACCTCTACTGATCCGTATAGACAGAAGATCCCTCTGACCCTGTATGGAGCAGCCAACGCCGCACTTCTGCTGGTCTCCATGGACAGAAGATCCCTCTGACCCTGTATGGAGCAGCCAAAGTCGCACCTCTGCTGGTCTCCATGGACAGAAGAACTCTCTGCCCTTGTAGAGACCGGCCAAAGTCACACCTCTGCTGGTCTCCATGGACAGAAGATCCATTTGACCCTGTATGGAGCAGCCAAAGTCGCACCTCTACTGATCCGTATAGACAGATGATCCCTCTGCCCTTGTAGGGACCGGCCAAAGTCACACCTCTGCTGGTCTCCATGGACAGAAGATCCCTCTGCCCTTGTAGGGACCGGCCAAAGTCACACCTCTGCTTTTCTCCATGGACAGAAGATACCTCTGCCCTTGTAGGGACCGGCCAAAGTCACACCTCTGCAGGTCTACATGGACAGAAGATCCCTCTGCCCTTGTAGGGAACGGCCTAAGTCACACCTCTGTTGGTCTCCATTGCCAGAAGATCCCTCTGCCCTTGTAGGGACCGGCCAAAGTCACACCTCTGCTGGTCTCCATTGCCAGAAGAGCCATCTGTCCCTTATGGAGCAGCCAAAGTCACACCTCTGCTGGTCTCCATTGCCAGAAGAGCCATCTGTCCCTTATGGACCAGTCAAAGTCACACCTCTGCTGGTCTCCATTGCCAGAAGAGCCATCTGTCCCTTATAGAGCAGCCACAGTCACACCTCTGCTGGTCTCCATAACCAGAAGATCCCTCTGACCCTGTTTGGACCAGCCAAAGTCATACCTCTGCTGGTCTCCATTGCCAGAAGATCACTCTGCCTTTGTACGGACTGGCCAAAGTCACACCTCTGCTGGTCTCCATTGCCAGAAGATTCCTCTGCCCTTGTAGGGACCGGCCTAAGTCACACCTCTGCTGGTCTCCATTGCCAGAAGATCCCTCTGCCCTTGTAGGGACCGGCCAAAGTCACACCTCTGCTGGTCTCCATGGACAGAAGATCCCTCTGACCATGTAGGGACAGGCCGAAGTGACACCTCTGCTGGTCTCCATGGACAGAAGATCCCTCTGACCCTGTATGGAGCAGCCAATGTCACACCTCTACTGGTCTCCATGGACAGAAGATCCCTCTGACCCTGTATGGAGCAGCCAAAGTCGCACCTCTGCTGGTCTCCATGGACAGAAGATCCCTCTGACCCTGTATGGAGCAGCCAAAATCACAGCTATGCTGGTCTCCATGGACAGAAGATCCCTCTGACCCTGTATGGAGATTCCAAAGTCACACCTCTGCTGGTCTCCATGGATAGACGATCCCTCTGACCCTTTACGGAGCAGCCAAAGTCACACCTCTGCAGGTCTCCATGGACAGAAGATCCCTCTGACCCTGTATGGAGCAGCCAAAGTCACACCTATGCTGGTCTCCATGGACAGAAGATCCTTCTGACCCTGTATGGAGCAGCCAAAGTCACACCTCTGCTGGACTCCATGGACAGAAGATCCGTCTGACCCTGTATGGAGCAGCTAAAGTCACACCTCTGCTGGTGTCAATGGACAGAAGATTCCTCTGACCCTGTATGGAGCAACCAAAGTCACACCTATGCTGGTCTCCAGGGACAGAAGATCCCTCTGACCCTATAGGGAGCAGCCAAAGTCGCCCCTCTACTGATCCGTATAGACTGAAGATCCCTCTGACCCTGTATGGAGCAGCCAAAGTCACACCTCTGCTGGTCTCCATGGACAGAAGATCCCTCTGACCCTGTATGGAGCAGCCAAAGTCACACCTCTGCTGGTCTCCATGGACAGGAGATCCTTCTGACCCTTTATGGAGCAGCCAAAGTCACACCTCTGCTGGTGTCCATGAACAGAAGATCCCTCTGACCCTGTATGGAGCAACAAAAGTCGCACCTCTACTGATCCGTATAGACAGAAGATCCCTCTGACCCTGTATGGAGCAGCCAAAGTCACACCTCTGCTGGTCTCCATGGATAGAAGATCCCTCTGCCCTTGTAGGGACTGGCCAAAGTCACACCTCTGCTGGTCTCTATGGACAGAAGATTCCTCTGCCCCTTGTAGGGACCGGCCAAAGTCACACCTCTGCTGGTCTCCATGGACAGAAGAGCCCTCTGACCCTGTATGGAGCAGCCAAAGTCGCACCTCTACTGGTCTCCATGGACAGAAGATCCCTCTGACCCTGTATGGAGCAGCCAAAGTCACACCGCTGCTGGTCTCCATGGACAGACGATCCCTCTGACCCTGTATGGAGCAGCCAAAGTCACACCTCTGCTGGTCTCCATTGCCAGAAGATAACTCTGCCTTTGTAGGGACTGGCCAAAGTCACACCTCTGCTGGTCTCCATTGCCAGAAGATTCCTCTGCCCTTGTAGGGACCGGCCTAAGTCACACCTCTGCTGGTCTCCATTGCCAGAAGATCCCTCTGCCCTTGTAGGGATCGGCCAAAGTCACACCTCTTCTGGTCTCCATGGACAGAAGATCCCTCTGACCATGTTGGGACAGGCCGAAGTGACACCTCTGCTGGTCTCCATGGACAGAAGATCCCTCTGTCCCTTATGGAGCATCCAAAGTCACACGTATGCTGGTCTCCATGGACAGAAGATCCCTCTGACCCTGTATGGAGCAGCCAAAGTCACGCCTCTGCTGGTCTCCATGGACAGAAGATCCCTCTGACCCTGTATGGAGCAGCCAAACTCGCACCTCTGCTGGTCTCCATGGACAGAAGATCCCGCTGACCCTGTATGGAGCAGCCAATGTCGCACCTCTGCTGGTCTCCGTGGACAGAAGATCCCCCTGACCCTGTATGGAGCAGCCACAGTCACACCTCTGCTGGTCTCCATGGACAGAAGATCCCTCTGACTCTGTATGGAGCAGCCAAAGTAACGCCTCTGCTGGTCTCCATGGACAGAAGATCCCTCTGACCCTGTATGGAGAAGCCAAAATCACGCCTCTGCTGGTCTCCATGGACAGAAGATCCCTCTGACCCTTATGGAGCAGCCAAAGTCACACCTCTGCTGGTCTCCATGGACAGAAGATCCCTCTGACCCTGTATGGAGCAGCCAAAGTCACGCCTCTGCTGGTCTCCATGGACAGGAGATCCCTCTGACCCTGTATGGAGCAGCCAAAGTCATGCCTCTGCTGGTCTCCATGGACAGAAGATCCCTCTGACCCTGTATGGAGCAGCCAAAGTCGCACCTCTGCTGGTCTCCATGGACAGATGATCCCGCTGACCCTGTAAGGAGCAGCCAATGTCGCACCTCTGCTGGTCTCCATGGACAGAAGATCCCTCTGACCCTGTATGGAGCAGCCAAAGTCACACCTATGCTGGTCTCCATGGACAGAAGATCCTCTGACCCTGTATGGAGCAGCCAAAGTCACACCTCTGCTGGTCTCCATGGACAGAAGATCCCTCTGACCCTGTATGGAGCAGCTAAAGTCACACCTCTGCTGGTCTCAATGGACAGAAGATTCCTCTGACCCTGTATGGAGCAGTTAAAGTCACACCTATGCTGGTCTCCAGGGACAGAAGATCCCTCTGACCCTATAGGGAGCAGCCAAAGTCGCACCTCTACTGATCTGTATAGACTGAAGATCCCTCTGACCCTGTATGGAGCAGCCAAAGTCACACCTCTGCTGGTCTCCATGGACAGAAGATCCCTCTGACCCTGTATGGAGCAGCCAAAGTCACACCTCTGCTGGTCTCCATGGAGAGGAGATCCTTCTGACCCTGTATGGAGCAGCCAAAGTCACACCTCTGCTGGTCTCCATGGACAGAAGATCCCTATGACCCTGTATGGAGCAGCCAAAGTCGCACCTCTACTGATCCGTATAGACAGAAGATCCCTCTGACCCTGTATGGAGCAGCCAAAGTCACACCTCTGCTGGTCTCCATGGATAGAAGATCCCTCTGCCCTTATAGGGACCGGCCAAAGTCACACCTCTGCTGGTCTCTATGGACAGAAGATTCCTCTGCCCCTTGTAGGGACCGGCCAAAGTCACACCTCTGCTGTTCTCCATGGACAGAAGAACCCTCTGACCCTGTATGGAGCACCCAAAGTCGCACCTCTGGTGTTCTCCATGGACAGAAGATCCCTCTGACCCTGTATGGAGCAGCATAAAATCGCACCTCTGCTGGTCTCCATGGACAGAAGATCCCTCTGACCCTGTATGGAGCAGCCAAAGTCACACCTCTGCTGATCTCCATGGACAGAAGATCCCTCTGACCCTATATGGAGCAGCCAATGTCACACCTCTGCTGGTCTCCATGGACAAAAGATCCCTCTGACCCTGTATGGAGCAGCCAAAGTCACACCTCTGCTGGTCTCCATGGACAGAAGATCCCTCTGACTCTGTATGGAGCAGCCAAAGTCACACCTCTGCTGGTCTCCATGGACAGAAGATCCCTCTGACGCTGTATGAAGCAGCCAAAGTCGCACCTCTACTGATCCGTATAGACAGAAGATCCCTCTGACCCTGTATGGAGCAGCCAAAGTCGCACCTCTACTGATCCGTATAGACAGAAGATCACTCTGACCCTGTATGGAGCAGCCAAAGTCACACCTCTGCTGGTCTCCATGGACAGAAGATCCCTCTGACCCTGTATGGAGCAGCCAAAGTCACACCTCTGCTGGTCTCCATGCACAGAAATTCCCTCTGACCCTGTATGGAGCAGCCACAGTCACACCATTGGTGGTCTCCATGGCAATAAGATCCCTCTGACCCTGTATGGAGCAGCCAAACTCGCACCTCTACTGATCCGTATAGACAGAAGATCCCTCTGACCCTGTATGGATCAGCCAAAGTCACACCACTGCTGGTCTCCATGGACAGAAGATCCCTCTGACCCTGTTTGGAGCAGCCAAAGTCATACCTCTGCTGGTCTCCATGGACAGAAGATCCCTCTGACCCTGTATGGAGCAGCCAAAGTCGCACCTCTACTGATCCGTATAGACAGAAGATCCCTCTGACCCTGTATCGAGCAGCCAATGTCACACCTCTGCTGGTCTCCATGGACAGAAGATCCCTCTGACCCTGTATGGAGCAGCCAGAGACACACCTCTACTGGTCTCCATGGACAGAAGATTCCTCTGAGCCTGTATGGAGCAGCCAAAGTCACACCTCTGCTGGTCTCCATGGACAGAAGATCCCTCTGACCCTGTATGGAGCAGCCAAAGTCACACCTATGCTGGTCTCCATGGACAGAAGATCCCTCTGACCCTGTATGGAGATTCCAAAGTCACACCTCTGCTGGTCTTCATGGACAGAAGATCCCTCTGACCCTGTATGGAGCAGCCAAAGTCACACCTATGCTGGTCTCCATGGACAGAAGATCCTTCTGACCCTGTATGGAGCAGCCAAAGTCACACCTCTGCTGGTCTCCATGGACAGAAGATCCCTCTGACCCTGTATGGAGCACCCAAAGTCGCAACTCTGTTGGTCTCCATGGACAGAAGATCCCTCTGACCCTGTATGGAACAGCCAAAGTCACACCTCTGCTGGTCTCCATGGACAGAAGATCCCGCTGACCCTGAATGGAGCAGCCAAAGTCGCACCTCTGCTGATCTCCATGGACAGAATATCCCGCTGACCCTGTATGGAGCAGCCAAAGTCACACCTCTGCTGGTCTCCATGGACAGAAGATCTCTCTGACCCTGTATGGAGCAGCCAAAGTCGCACCTCTGCTGGTCTCCATGGACAGAAGATCCCTCTGACCCTGTATGGAGCAGCCAAAGTCACACCTCTGCTGGTCTCCATGGACAGAAGATCTTTCTGACCCTGTATGGAGCAGCCAAAGTCACACCTCTGCTGGTCTCCATGGACAGAAGATCCCTCTGACCCTGTATGGAGCACCCAAAGTCGCACCTCTGCTGGTCTCCATGGACAGAAGATCCCTCTGACCCTGTATGGAACAGCCAAAGTCACACCTCTGCCGGTCTCCATGGACAGAAGATCCCACTGACCCTGAATGGAGCAGCCAAAGTCGCACCACTGCTGATCTCCATGGACAGAAGATCCCGCTGACCCTGTATGGAGCAGCCAAAGTCACACCTCTGCTGGTCTCCATGGACAGAAGATCCCTCTGACCCTGTATGGAGCAGCCAAAGTCACACCTCTACTGATCCGTATAGACAGAAGATCCCTCTGACCCTGTATCGAGCAGCCAATGTCACACCTCTGCTGGTCTCCATGGACAGAAGATCCCTCTGACCCTGTATGGAGCAGCCAGAGACACACCTCTACTGGTCTCCATGGACAGAAGATTCCTCTGAGCCTGTATGGAGCAGCCAAAGTCACACCTCTGCTGGTCTCCATGGACAGAAGATCCCTCTGACCCTGTATGGAGCAGCCAAAGTCACACCTATGCTGGTCTCCATGGACAGAAGATCCCTCTGACCCTGTATGGAGATTCCAAAGTCACATCTCTGCTGGTCTTCATGGACAGAAGATCCCTCTGACCCTGTATGGAGCAGCCAAAGTCACACCTATGCTGGTCTCCATGGACAGAAGATCCTTCTGACCCTGTATGGAGCAGCCAAAGTCACACCTCTGCTGGTCTCCATGGACAGAAGATCCCTCTGACCCTGTATGGAGCACCCAAAGTCGCAACTCTGTTGGTCTCCATGGACAGAAGATCCCTCTGACCCTGTATGGAACAGGCAAAGTCACACCTCTGCTGGTCTCCATGGACAGAAGATCCCGCTGACCCTGAATGGAGCAGCCAAAGTCGCACCTCTGCTGATCTCCATTGACAGAATATCCCGCTGACCCTGTATGGAGCAGCCAAAGTCACACCTCTGCTGGTCTCCATGGACAGAAGATCTCTCTGACCCTGTATGGAGCAGCCAAAGTCGCACCTCTGCTGGTCTCCATGGACAGAAGATCCCTCTGACCCTGTATGGAGCACCCAAAGTCGCACCTCTGCTGGTCTCCATGGACAGAAGATCCCTCTGACCCTGTATGGAACAGCCAAAGTCACACCTCTGCCGGTCTCCATGGACAGAAGATCCCGCTGACCCTGAATGGAGCAGCCAAAGTCGCACCACTGCTGATCTCCATGGACAGAAGATCCCGCTGACCCTGTATGGAGCAGCCAAAGTCGCACCTCTACTGATCCGTATAGACAGAAGATCCCTCTGACCCTGTATCGAGCAGCCAATGTCACACCTCTGCTGGTCTCCATGGACAGAAGATCCCTCTGACCCTGTATGGAGCAGCCAGAGACACACCTCTACTGGTCTCCATGGACAGAAGATTCCTCTGAGCCTGTATGGAGCAGCCAAAGTCACACCTCTGCTGGTCTCCATGGACAGAAGATCCCTCTGACCCTGTATGGAGCAGCCAAAGTCACACCTATGCTGGTCTCCATGGACAGAAGATCCCTCTGACCCTGTATGGAGATTCCAAAGTCACACCTCTGCTGGTCTTCATGGACAGAAGATCCCTCTGACCCTGTATGGAGCAGCCAAAGTCACACCTATGCTGGTCTCCATGGACAGAAGATCCTTCTGACCCTGTATGGAGCAGCCAAAGTCACACCTCTGCTGGTCTCCATGGACAGAAGATCCCTCTGACCCTGTATGGAGCACCCAAAGTCGCAACTCTGTTGGTCTCCATGGACAGAAGATCCCTCTGACCCTGTATGGAACAGCCAAAGTCACACCTCTGCTGGTCTCCATGGACAGAAGATCCCGCTGACCCTGAATGGAGCAGCCAAAGTCGCACCTCTGCTGATCTCCATGGACAGAATATCCCGCTGACCCTGTATGGAGCAGCCAAAGTCACACCTCTGCTGGTCTCCATGGACAGAAGATCTCTCTGACCCTGTATGGAGCAGCCAAAGTCGCACCTCTGCTGGTCTCCATGGACAGAAGATCCCTCTGACCCTGTATGGAGCAGCCAAAGTCACACCTCTGCTGGTCTCCATGGACAGAAGATCTTTCTGACCCTGTATGGAGCAGCCAAAGTCACACCTCTGCTGGTCTCCATGGACAGAAGATCCCTCTGACCCTGTATGGAGCACCCAAAGTCGCACCTCTGCTGGTCTCCATGGACAGAAGATCCCTCTGACCCTGTATGGAACAGCCAAAGTCACACCTCTGCCGGTCTCCATGGACAGAAGATCCCGCTGACCCTGAATGGAGCAGCAAAAGTCGCACCACTGCTGATCTCCATGGACAGAAGATCCCGCTGACCCTGTATGGAGCAGCCAAAGTCACACCTCTGCTGGTCTCCATGGACAGAAGATTCCTCTGACCCTGTATGGAGCAACCAAAGTCACACCTATGTTGGTCTCCAGGGACAGAAGATCCCTCTGACCCTATAGGGAGCAGCCAAAGTCGCCCCTCTACTGATCCGTATAGACTGAAGATCCCTCTGACCCTGTATGGAGCAGCCAAAGTCACACCTCTGCTGGTCTCCATGGACAGAAGATCCCTCTGACCCTGTATGGAGCAGCCAAAGTCACACCTCTGCTGGTCTCCATGGACAGGAGATCCTTCTGACCCTTTATGGAGAAGCCAAAGTCACACCTCTGCTGGTCTCCATGGACAGAAGATCCATCTGACCCTGTATGGAGCAACCAAAGTCGCACCTCTACTGATCCGTATAGACAGAAGATCCCTCTGACCCTGTATGGAGCAGCCAAAGTCACACCTCTGCTGGTCTCCATGGATAGAAGATCCCTCTGCCCTTGTAGGGACTGGCCAAAGTCACACCTCTGCTGGTCTCTATGGACAGAAGATTCCTCTGCCCCTTGTAGGGACCGGCCAAAGTCACACCTCTGCTGGTCTCCATTGCCAGAAGATCCCTCTACCCCTATATGGAGCAGCCACAGTCACACCTCTGCTGGTCTCCATGGACAGAAGATCCCTCTGACCCTGTATGGAGCACCCAAAGTCGCACCTCTTGTGGTCTCCATGGACAGAAGATCCCTCTGACCCTGTATGGAGCAGCCAAAGTCGCACCTCTGCTGGTCTCCATGGACAGAAGATCCCTCTGACCCTGTATGGAGCAGCCAAAGTCGCACCTCTGCTGGTCTCCATGGACAGAAGATCCCTCTGACCCTGTATGGAGCAGCCAAAGTCACACCTCTGCTGGTCTCCATGGATAGAAGATCCCTCTGCCCTTGTAGGGACTGGCCAAAGTCACACCTCTGCTGGTCTCTATGGACAGAAGATTCCTCTGCCCCTTGTAGGGACCGGCCAAAGTCACACCTCTGCTGGTCTCCATTGCCAGAAGATCCCTCTACCCCTATATGGAGCAGCCACAGTCACACCTCTGCTGGTCTCCATGGACAGAAGATCCCTCTGACCCTGTATGGAGCACCCAAAGTCGCACCTCTTGTGGTCTCCATGGACAGAAGATCCCGCTGACCCTGAATGGAGCAGCCAAAGTCGCACCACTGCTGATCTCCATGGACAGAAGATCCCGCTGACCCTGTATGGAGCAGCCAAAGTCGCACCTCTACTGATCCGTATAGACAGAAGATCCCTCTGACCCTGTATCGAGCAGCCAATGTCACACCTCTGCTGGTCTCCATGGACAGAAGATCCCTCTGACCCTGTATGGAGCAGCCAGAGACACACCTCTACTGGTCTCCATGGACAGAAGATTCCTCTGAGCCTGTATGGAGCAGCCAAAGTCACACCTCTGCTGGTCTCCATGGACAGAAGATCCCTCTGACCCTGTATGGAGCAGCCAAAGTCACACCTATGCTGGTCTCCATGGACAGAAGATCCCTCTGACCCTGTATGGAGATTCCAAAGTCACACCTCTGCTGGTCTTCATGGACAGAAGATCCCTCTGACCCTGTATGGAGCAGCCAAAGTCACACCTATGCTGGTCTCCATGGACAGAAGATCCTTCTGACCCTGTATGGAGCAGCCAAAGTCACACCTCTGCTGGTCTCCATGGACAGAAGATCCCTCTGACCCTGTATGGAGCACCCAAAGTCGCAACTCTGTTGGTCTCCATGGACAGAAGATCCCTCTGACCCTGTATGGAACAGCCAAAGTCACACCTCTGCTGGTCTCCATGGACAGAAGATCCCGCTGACCCTGAATGGAGCAGCCAAAGTCGCACCTCTGCTGATCTCCATGGACAGAATATCCCGCTGACCCTGTATGGAGCAGCCAAAGTCACACCTCTGCTGGTCTCCATGGACAGAAGATCTCTCTGACCCTGTATGGAGCAGCCAAAGTCGCACCTCTGCTGGTCTCCATGGACAGAAGATCCCTCTGACCCTGTATGGAGCAGCCAAAGTCACACCTCTGCTGGTCTCCATGGACAGAAGATCTTTCTGACCCTGTATGGAGCAGCCAAAGTCACACCTCTGCTGGTCTCCATGGACAGAAGATCCCTCTGACCCTGTATGGAGCACCCAAAGTCGCACCTCTGCTGGTCTCCATGGACAGAAGATCCCTCTGACCCTGTATGGAACAGCCAAAGTCACACCTCTGCCGGTCTCCATGGACAGAAGATCCCGCTGACCCTGAATGGAGCAGCAAAAGTCGCACCACTGCTGATCTCCATGGACAGAAGATCCCGCTGACCCTGTATGGAGCAGCCAAAGTCACACCTCTGCTGGTCTCCATGGACAGAAGATTCCTCTGACCCTGTATGGAGCAACCAAAGTCACACCTATGTTGGTCTCCAGGGACAGAAGATCCCTCTGACCCTATAGGGAGCAGCCAAAGTCGCCCCTCTACTGATCCGTATAGACTGAAGATCCCTCTGACCCTGTATGGAGCAGCCAAAGTCACACCTCTGCTGGTCTCCATGGACAGAAGATCCCTCTGACCCTGTATGGAGCAGCCAAAGTCACACCTCTGCTGGTCTCCATGGACAGGAGATCCTTCTGACCCTTTATGGAGAAGCCAAAGTCACACCTCTGCTGGTCTCCATGGACAGAAGATCCCTCTGACCCTGTATGGAGCAACCAAAGTCGCACCTCTACTGATCCGTATAGACAGAAGATCCCTCTGACCCTGTATGGAGCAGCCAAAGTCACACCTCTGCTGGTCTCCATGGATAGAAGATCCCTCTGCCCTTGTAGGGACTGGCCAAAGTCACACCTCTGCTGGTCTCTATGGACAGAAGATTCCTCTGCCCCTTGTAGGGACCGGCCAAAGTCACACCTCTGCTGGTCTCCATTGCCAGAAGATCCCTCTACCCCTATATGGAGCAGCCACAGTCACACCTCTGCTGGTCTCCATGGACAGAAGATCCCTCTGACCCTGTATGGAGCACCCAAAGTCGCACCTCTTGTGGTCTCCATGGACAGAAGATCCCTCTGACCCTGTATGGAGCAGCCAAAGTCGCACCTCTGCTGGTCTCCATGGACAGAAGATCCCTCTGACCCTGTATGGAGCAGCCAAAGTCGCACCTCTGCTGGTCTCCATGGACAGAAGATCCCTCTGACCCTGTATGGAGCAGCCAAAGTCACACCGCTGCTGGTCTCCATAGACAGACGATCCCTCTGACCCTGTATGGAGTAGCCAAAGTCACACCTCTGCTGGTCTCCATTGCCAGAAGATAACTCTGCCTTTGTAGGGACTGGCCAAAGCCACACCTCTGCTGGTCTCCATTGCCAGAAGATTCCTCTGCCCTTTTAGGGACCGGCCTAAGTCACACCTCTGCTGGTCTCCATTGCCAGAAGATCCCTCTGCCCTTGTAGGGACCGGCCAAAGTCACACCTCTGCTGGTCTCCATGGACAGAAGATCCCTCTGACCATGTAGGGACAGGCCGAAGTGACACCTCTGCTGGTCTCCATGGACAGAAGATCCCTCTGTCCCTTATGGAGCATCCAAAGTCACACGTCTGCTGGTCTCCATGGACAGAAGATCCCTCTGACCCTGTATGGAGCAGCCAAAGTCATGCCTCTGCTGGTCTCCATGGACAGAAGATCCCTCTGACCCTGTATGGAGCAGCCAAACTCGCACCTCTGCTGGTCTCCATGGACAGAAGATCCCGCTGACCCTGTATGGAGCAGCCAATGTCGCACCTCTGCTGGTCTCCATGGACAGAAGATCCCCCTGACCCTGTATGGAGCAGCCACAGTCACACCTCTGCTGGTCTCCATGGACAGAAGATCCCTCTGACTCTGTATGGAGCAGCCAAAGTCACGCCTCTGCTGGTCTCCATGGACAGAAGCTCCCTCTGACCCTGTATGGAGAAGTCAAAATCACGCCTCTGCTGGTCTCCATGGACAGAAGATCCCTCTGACCCTTATGGAGCAGCCAAAGTCACACCTCTGCTGGTCTCCATGGACAGAAGATCCCTCTGACCCTGTATGGAGCAGCCAAAGTCACGCCTCTGCTGGTCTCCATGGACAGGAGATCCCTCTGACCCTGTATGGAGCAGCCAAAGTCATGCCTCTGCTGGTCTCCATGGACAGAAGATCCCTCTGACCCTGTATGGAGCAGCCAAAGTCGCACCTCTGCTGGTCTCCATGGACAGAAGATCCCGCTGACCCTGTAAGGAGCAGCCAATGTCGCACCTCTGCTGGTCTCCATGGACAGAAGATCCCTCCGACCCTGTATGGAGCAGCCAAAGTCACACCTATGCTGGTCTCCATGGACAGAAGATCCTTCTGACCCTGTATGGAGCAGCCAAAGTCACACCTCTGCTGGTCTCCATGGACAGAAGATCCCTCTGACCCTGTATGGAGCAGCTAAAGTCACACCTCTGCTGGTCTCAATGGACAGAAGATTCCTCTGACCCTGTATGGAGCAATTAAAGTCACACCTATGCTGGTCTCCAGGGACAGAAGATCCCTCTGATCCTATAGGGAGCAGCCAAAGTCGCACCTCTACTGATCCGTATAGACTGAAGATCCCTCTGACCCTGTATGGAGCAGCCAAAGTCACACCTCTGCTGGTCTCCATGGACAGAAGATCCCTCTGACCCTGTATGGAGCAGCCAAAGTCACACCTCTGCTGGTCTCCATGGACAGGAGATTCTTCTGACCCTGTATGGAGCAGCCAAAGTCACACCTCTGCTGGTCTCCATGGACAGAAGATCCCTATGACCCTGTATGGAGCAGCCAAAGTCGCACCTCTACTGATCCGTATAGACAGAAGATCCCTCTGACCCTGTATGGAGCAGCCAAAGTCACACCTCTGCTGGTCTCCATGGATAGAAGATCCCTCTGTCCTTTATAGGGACCGGCCAAAGTCACACCTCTGCTGGTCTCTATGGACAGAAGATTCCTCTGCCCCTTGTAGGGACCGGCCAAAGTCACACCTCTGCTGTTCTCTATTGCCAGAAGATCCCTCTACCCCTGTATGGAGCAGCCACAGTCACACCTCTGCTGGTCTCCATGGACAGAAGAACCCTCTGACCCTGTATGGAGCACCCAAAGTCGCACCTCTGGTGTTCTCCATGGACAGAAGATCCCTCTGACCCAGTATAGAGCAGCCAAAGTCGCACCTCTGCTGGTCTCCATGGACAGAAGATCCCTCTGACCCTGTATGGAGCAGCCAAAGTCACACCGCAGCTGGTCTCCATGGACAGACGATCCCTCTGACCCTGTATGGAGCAGCCAAAGTCACACCTCTGCTGATCTCCATGGACAGAAGATCCCTCTGACCCTATATGGAGCAGCCAAAGTCGCACTTCTGCTGGTCTCCATGGACAGAAGATCCCTCTGACCCTGTATGGAGCAGCCAAAGTCACACCGCTGCTGGTCTCCATGGACAGACGATCCCTCTGACCCTGTATGGAGCAGCCAAAGTCACACCTCTGCTGATCTCCACGGACAGAAGATCCCTCTGACCCTATATGGAGCAGCCAATGTCACACCTCTGCTGGTCTCCATGGACAAAAGATCCCTATGACCCTGTATGGAGCAGCCAAAGTCACACCTCTGCTGGTCTCCATGGACAGAAGATCCCTCTGACTCTGTATGGAGCAGCCAAAGTCACACCTCTGCTGGTCTCCATGGACAGAAGATCCCTCTGACGCTGTATGAAGCAGCCAAAGTCGCACCTCTACTGATCCGTATAGACAGAAGATCCCTCTGACCCTGTATGGAGCAGCCAAAGTCGCACCTCTACTGATCCGTATAGACAGAAGATCACTCTGACCCTGTATGGAGCAGCCAAAGTCACACCTCTGCTGGTCTCCATGGACAGAAGATCCCTCTGACCCTGTATGGAGCAGCCAAAGTCACACCTCTGCTGGTCTCCATGCACAGAAATTCCCTCTGACCCTGTATGGAGCAGCCAAAGTCACACCATTGGTGGTCTCCATGGCAATAAGATCCCTCTGACCCTGTATGGAGCAGCCAAACTCGCACCTCTACTGATCCGTATAGACAGAAGATCCCTCTGACCCTGTATGGAGCAGCCAATGTCACACCTCTGCTGGTCTCCATGGACAGAAGATCCCTCTGACCCTGTATGGAGCAGCCAAAGTCACACCTATGCTGGTCTCCATGGACAGAAGATCCTTCTGACCCTGTATGGAGCAGCCAAAGTCACACCTCTGCTGGTCTCCATGGACAGAAGATCCCTCTGACCCTGTATGGAGCACCAAAAGTCACACCTCTGCTGGTCTCCATGGACAGAAGATCCCTCTGACCCTGTATGGAACAGCCAAAGTCACACCTCTGCTGGTCTCCATGAACAGAAGATCCCGCTGAACCTGAATGGAGCAGCCAAAGTCGCAACTCTGCTGGTCTCCATGGACAGAAGATCCCTCTGACCCTGTATGGAGCAGCCAAAGTCGCACCTCTGCTGGTCTCCATGGACAGAAGATCCCGCTGACCCTGTATGGAGCAGCCAATGTCGCACCTCTACTGATCCGTATAGACAGAAGATCCCTCTGACCCTGTATGGAGCAGCCAAGTCACACCTCTGCTGGTCTCCATGGACAGAAGATCCCTCTGACCCTGTATGGAGCAGACAAAGTCACACCTCTGCTGGTCTCCATGGACAGAAGATCCCTCTGACCCTGCATGGAGCAGCCAAAGTTACACCTCTGCTGGTCTCCATGAAGAAAAGATCCCTCTGACCCTGTATGGAGAAGCCAAAGTTGCACCTCTACTGATCCGTATAGACAGAAGATTCTTCTGACCCTGTATGGAACAGCCAAAGTCACACCTCTGCTGGTCTCCATGGACAGAAGATCCCTCTGACCCTGTATGGAGCAGCCAAAGTCGTACCTCTACTGATCCGTATAGACAGAAGATCCCTCTGACCCTGTATCGAGCAGCCAATGTCACACCTCTGCTGGTCTCCATGGACAGAAGATCCCTCTGACCCTGTATGGAGCAGCCAAAGTCGCACCTCTGCTGGTCTCCATGGACAGAAGATCACGCTGACCCTGTATGAAGCAGCCAATGTCGCACCTCTGCTGGTCTCCATGGACAGACGATCCCTCTGACCCTGTATGGAGCAGTGAAAGTCACACCTCTGCTGGTCTCCATGGACAGAAGATCCCTCTGACCCTGTATGGAGAAGCCAAAGTTGCACGTCTACTGATCCGTATAGACAGAAGATTCTTCTGACCCTGTATGGAGCAGCCAAAGTCGCACTTCTGCTGGTCTCCATGGACAGAAGATCCCTCTGACCCTGTATGGAGCAGCCAAAGTCGCACCTCTACTGATCCATATAGACAGAAGATCCCTCTGACCCTGTATCGAGCAGCCAATGTCACACGTCTGCTGGTCTCCATGGACAGAAGATCCCTCTGACCCTGTATGGAGCAGCCAGAGACACACCTCTACTGGTCTCCATGGACAGAAGATCCCTCTGAGCCTGTATGGTGCAGCCAAAGTCACACCTCTGCTGGTCTCCATGGACAGAAGATCCCTCTGACCCTGTATGGAGCAGCCAAAGTCGCACCTCTGCTGGTCTCCATGGACAGAAGATCCCGCTGACCCTGTATGAAGCAGCCAATGTCGTACCTCTGCTGGTCTCCATGGACAGACGATCCCTCTGACCCTGTATGGAGCAGCCAAAGTCGCACCTCTACTGATCCGTATAGACAGAAGATCCCTCTGACCATGTATGGAGCAGCCAAAGTCACACCTCTTCTGGTCTCCATGGACAGAAGATCCCTCTGACCCTGCATGGAGCAGCCAAAGTTACACCTCTGCTGGTCTCCATGAAGAGAAGATCCCTCTGGCCCTGTATGGAGCAGTGAAAGTCACACCTCTGCTGGTCTCCATGGACAGAAGCTCCCTCTGACCCTGTATGGAGAAGCCAAGGTTGCACCATTACTGATCTGTATAGACAGAAGATTCTTCTGACCCTGTATGGAGCAGCCAAAGTCGCACCTCTGCTGGTCTCCATGGACAGAAGATCCCTCTGACCCTGTTTGTGGCAGCCAAAGTCACACCTCTGCTGGTCTCCATGGACAGAAGATCCCTCTGACCCTGTATGGAGCAGCCAAAGTCACACCTCTGCTGGTCTCCATGGACAGAAGATCCCTCTGACCCTGTATGGAGCAGCCAATGTCACACCTCTGCTGGTCTCCATGGACAGAAGATCCCTCTGACCATGTATGGAGCAGCCAGAGACACACCTCTACTGCTCTCCATGGACAGAAGATCCCTCTGACCCTGTATGGAGCAGCCAGGGACACACCTCTACTGGTTTCCATGGACAGAAGATCCCTCTGAGCCTGTATGGAGCAGCCAAAGTCACACCTCTGCTGGTCTCCATGGACAGAAGATCCCTCTGACCCTGTATGGAGCAGCCAAAGTCACACCTCTGCTGGTCTCCATGGACAGAAGATCCCTCTGACCCTGTATGGAGCAGCCAATGTCACACCTCTGCTGGTCTCCATGGACAGATATCCCTCTGACCCTGTATGGAGCAGCCAGAGACACACCTCTACTGCTCTCCATGGACAGAAGATCCCTCTGACCCTGTATGGAGCAGCCAAAGTCACACCTCTGCTGGTCTCCATAGACAGAAGATCCCTCTGACCCTGTATGGAGCAGCCAAAGTCACACCTATGCTGGTCTCCATGGACAGAAGATCCCTCTGACCCTGTATGGAGATTCGAAAGTCACACCTCTGCTGGTCTCCATGGATAGACGATCCCTCTGACCCTTTACGGAGCAGCCAAAGTCACACCTCTGCTGGTCTCCATGGACAGAAGATCCCTCTGACCCTGTATGGAGCAGCCAAAGTCACACCTATGCTGGTCTCCATGGACAGAAGATCCTTCTGACCCTGTATGGAGCAGTCAAAGTCACACCTCTGCTGGTCTCCATGGACAGAAGATCCCTCTGACCATGTATGGAGCACCCAAAGTCACACCTCTGCTGGTGTCCATGGACAGAAGATCCCTCTGACCCTGTATGGAACAGCCAAAGTCACACCTCTGCTGGTCTCCATGAACAGAAGATCCCGCTGAACCTGAATGGAGCAGCCAAAGTCGCAACTCTGCTGGTCTCCATGGACAGAAGATCCCGCTGACCCTGTATGGAGCAGCCAAAGTAACACCTCTGCCGGTCTCCATGGACAGAAGATCCCTCTGACCCTGTATGGAGCAGCCAAAGTCGCACCTCTGCTGGTCTCCATGGACAGAAGATCCCACTGACCCTGTATGGAGCAGCCAATGTCGCACCTCTGCTGGTCTCCATGGACAGACGATCCCTCTGACCCTGTATGGAGCAGCCAAAGTCGCACCTCTACTGATCCGTATAGACAGAAGATCCCTCTGACCCTGTATGGAGCAGCCAAAGTCACACCTCTGCTGGTCTCCATGGACAGAAGATCCCTCTGACCCTGTATGGAGCAGCCAAAGTCGCACCTCTGCTGGTCTCCATGGACAGAAGATCCCGCTGACCCTGTATGAAGCAGCCAATTTCACACCTCTGCTGGTCACCATGGACAGACGATCCCTCTGGCCCTGAATGGAGCAGTGAAAGTCACACCTCTGCTGGTCTCCATGGACAGAAGCTCCCTCTGACCCTGTATGGAGAAGCCAAAGTCACACCTCTGCTGGTCTTCATGGACAGAAGATCCCTCTGACCCTGTATGGAGCAGCCAAAGTCGCACCTCTGCTGGTCTCCATGGACAGAAGATCCCTCTGACCCTGTTTGGAGCAGCCAAAGTCACACCTCTGCTGGTCTTCATGGACAGAAGATCCCTCTGACCCTGTATGGAGCAGCCAAAGTCGCACCTCTACTGATCCGTATAGACAGAAGATCCCTCTGACCCTGTATCGAGCAGCCAATGTCACACCTCTGCTGGTCTCCATGGACAGAAGATCCCTCTGACCCTGTATGGAGCAGCCAGAGACACACCTCTACTGGTCTCCATGGACAGAAGTTCCCTCTGAGCCTGTATGGAGCAGCCAAAGTCACACCTCTGCTGGTCTCCATGGACAGAAGATCCCTCTGACCCTGTATGGAGCAGCCAAAGTCACACCTCTGCTGGTCTCCATGGACAGAAGATCCCTCTGACCCTGTATGGAGCAGCCAATGTCACACCTCTGCTGGTCTCCATGGACAGAAGATCCCTCTGACCATGTATGGAGCAGCCAGAGACACACCTCTACTGCTCTCCATGGACAGAAGATCCCTCTGACCCTGTATGGAGCAGCCAGAGACACACCTCTACTGGTCTCCATGGACAGAAGATCCCTCTGAGCCTGTATGGAGCAGCCAAAGTCACACCTCTGCTGGTCTCCATGGACAGAAGATCCCTCTGACCCTGTATGGAGCAGCCAAAGTCACACCTCTGCTGGTCTCCATGGACAGAAGATCCCTCTGACCCTGTATGGAGCAGCCAATGCCACACCTCTGCTGGTCTCCATGGACAGATATCCCTCTGACCCTGTATGGAGCAGCCAGAGACACACCTCTACTGCTCTCCATGGACAGAAGATCCCTCTGACCCTGTATGGAGCAGCCAAAGTCACACCTCTGCTGGTCTCCATAGACAGAAGATCCCTCTGACCCTGTATGGAGCAGCCAAAGTCACACCTATGCTGGTCTCCATGGACAGAAGATCCCTCTGACCCTGTATGGAGATTCGAAAGTCACACCTATGCTGGTCTCCATGGATAGACGATCCCTCTGACCCTTTACGGAGCAGCCAAAGTCACACCTCTGCTGGTCTCCATGGACAGAAGATCCCTCTGACCCTGTATGGAGCAGCCAAAGTCACACCTATGCTGGTCTCCATGGACAGAAGATCCTTCTGACCCTGTATGGAGCAGTCAAAGTCACACCTCTGCTGGTCTCCATGGACAGAAGATCAGTCTGACCCTGTATGGAGCACCCAAAGTCACACCTCTGCTGGTGTCCATGGACAGAAGATCCCTCTGACCCTGTATGGAACAGCCAAAGTCACACCTCTGCTGGTCTCCATGAACAGAAGATCCCGCTGAACCTAAATGGAGCAGCCAAAGTCGCAACTCTGCTGGTCTCCATGGACAGAAGATCCCTCTGACCCTGTATGGAGCAGCCAAAGTCGCACCTCTGCTGGTCTCCATGGACAGAAGATCCCGCTGACCCTGTATGGAGCAGCCAATGTCGCACCTCTGCTGGTCTCCATGGACAGACGATCCCTCTGACCCTGTATGGAGCAGCCAAAGTCGCACCTCTACTGATCCGTATAGACAGAAGATCCCTCTGACCCTGTAGGGAGCAGCCAAAGTCACACCATTGGTGGTCTCCATGGCAATAAGATCCCTCTGACCCTGTATGGAGCAGCCAAACTCGCACCTCTACTGATCCGTATAGACAGAAGATCCCTCTGACCCTGTATGGAGCAGCCAATGTCACACCTCTGCTGGTCTCCATGGACAGAAGATCCCTCTGGCCCTGTATGGAGCAGTGAAAGTCACGCCTCTGCTGGTCTCCATGGACAGAAGATCCCTCTGACCCTGTATGGAGAAGCCAAAGTCGCACCTCTACTGATCCGTATAGACAGAAGATTCTTCTGACCCTGTATGGAGCAGCCAAAGTCGCACTTCTGCTGGTCTCCATGGACAGAAGATCCCTCTGACCCTGTATGGAGCAGCCAAAGTCGCACCTCTACTGATCCGTATAGACAGAAGATCCCTCTGACCCTGTATCGAGCAGCCAATGTCACACCTCTGCTGGTCTCCATGGACAGAAGATCCCTCTGACCCTGTATGGAGCAGCCAGAGACACACCTCTACTGGTCTCCATGGACAGAAGATCCCGCTGACCCTGTATGAAGCAGCCAATGTCGCACCTCTGCTGGTCTCCATGGACAGACGATCCCTCTGGCCCTGTATGGAGCAGTGAAAGTCACACCTCTGCTGGTCTCCATGGACAGAAGATCCCTCTGACCCTGTATGGAGAAGCCAAAGTTGCACCTCTACTGATCCGTATAGACAGAAGATTCTTCTGACCCTGTATGGAGCAGCCAAAGTCACACCGCAGCTGGTCTCCATGGACAGACGATCCCTCTGACCCTGTATGGAGCAGCCAAAGTCACACCTCTGCTGATCTCCATGGACAGAAGATCCCTCTGACCCTATATGGAGCAGCCAAAGTCGCACCTCTGCTGGTCTCCATGGACAGAAGATCCCTCTGACCCTGTATGGAGCAGCCAAAGTCACACCACTGCTGGTCTCCATGGACAGACGATCCCTCTGACCCTGTATGGAGCAGCCAAAGTCACACCTCTGCTGATCTCCATGGACAGAAGATCCCTCTGACCCTATATGGAGCAGCCAATGTCACACCTCTGCTGGTCTCCATGGACAAAAGATCCCTCTGACCCTGTATGGAGCAGCCAAAGTCACACCTCTGCTGGTCTCCATGGACAGAAGATCCCTCTGACTCTGTATGGAGCAGCCAAAGTCACACCTCTGCTGGTCTCCATGGACAGAAGATCCCTCTGACGCTGTATGAAGCAGCCAAAGTCGCACCTCTACTGATCCGTATAGACAGAAGATTCCTCTGACCCTGTATGGAGCAGCCAAAGTCGCACCTCTACTGATCCGTATAGACAGAAGATCAATCTGACCCTGTATGGAGCAGCCAAAGTCACACCTCTGCTGGTCTCCATGGACAGAAGATCCCTCTGACCCTGTATGGAGCAGCCAAAGTCACACCATTGGTGGTCTCCATGGCAATAAGATCCCTCTGACCCTGTATGGAGCAGCCAAACTCGCACCTCTACTGATCCGTATAGACAGAAGATCCCTCTGACCCTGTATGGAGCAGCCAATGTCACACCTCTGCTGGTCTCCATGGACAGAAGATCCCTCTGACCCTGTATGGAGCAGCCAAAGTCACACCTATGCTGGTCTCCATGGACAGAAGATCCTTCTGACCCTGTATGGAGCAGCCCAAGTCACACCTATGCTGGTCTCCATGGACAGAAGATCCCTCTGACCCTGTATGGAGCACCCAAAGTCACACCTCTGCTGGTCTCCATGGACAGAAGATCCCTCTGACCCTGTATGGAACAGCCAAAGTCACACCTCTGCTGGTCTCCATGAACAGAAGATCCCGCTGAACCTGAATGGAGCAGCCAAAGTCGCAACTCTGCTGGTCTCCATGGACAGAAGATCCCGCTGACCCTGTATGGAGCAGCCAAAGTAACACCTCTGCTGGTCTCCATGGACAGAAGATCCCTCTGACCCTGTATGGAGCAGCCAAAGTCGCACCTCTGCTGGTCTCCATGGACAGAAGATCCCGCTGACCCTGTATGGAGCAGCCAATGTCGCACCTCTGCTGGTCTCCATGGACAGTCGATCCCTCTGACCCTGTATGGAGCAGCCAAAGTCGCACCTCTACTGATCCGTATAGACAGAAGATCCCTCTGACCCTGTATGGAGCAGCCAAAGTCACACCTCTGCTGGTCTCCATGGACAGAAGATCCCTCTGACCCTGTATGGAGCAGCCAAAGTCACACCTCTGCTGGTCTCCATGGACAGAAGATCCCTCTGACCCTGCATGGAGCAGCCAAAGTTACACCTCTGCTGGTCTCCATGAAGAAAAGATCCCTCTGGCCCTGTATGGAGCAGTGAAAGTCACACCTCTGCTGGTCTCCATGGACAGAAGATCCCTCTGACCCTGTATGGAGAAGTCAAAGTTGCACCTCTACTGATCCGTATAGACAGAAGATTCTTCTGACCCTGTATGGAGCAGCCAAAGTCACACCTCTGCTGGTCTCCATGGACAGAAGATCCCTCTGACCCTGTATGGAGCAGCCAAAGTCGAACCTCTACTGATCCGTATAGACAGAAGATCCCTCTGACCCTGTATCGAGCAGCCAATGTCACACCTCTGCTGGTCTCCATGGACAGAAGATCCCTCTGACCCTGTATGGAGCAGCCAAAGTCGCACCTCTGCTGGTCTCCATGGACAGAAGATCACGCTGACCCTGTATGAAGCAGCCAATGTCGCACCTCTGCTGGTCTCCATGGACAGACGATCCCTCTGGCCCTGTATGGAGCAGTGAAAGTCACACCTCTGCTGGTCTCCATGGACAGAAGATCCCTCTGACCTTGTATGGAGAAGCCAAAGTCGCACCTCTACTGATCCGTATAGACAGAAGATTCTTCTGACCCTGTATGGAGCAGCCAAAGTCGCACTTCTGCTGGTCTCAATGGACAGAAGATCCCTCTGACCCTGTATGGAGCAGCCAAAGTCGCACCTCTACTGATCCGTATAGACAGAAGATCCCTCTGACCCTGTATCGAGCAGCCAATGTCACACGTCTGCTGGTCTCCATGGACAGAAGATCCCTCTGACCCTGTATGGAGCAGCCAGAGACACACCTCTACTGGTCTCCATGGACAGAAGATCCCTCTGAGCCTGTATGGTGCAGCCAAAGTCACACCTCTGCTGGTCTCCATGGACAGAAGATCCCTCTGACCCTGTATGGAGCAGCCAAAGTCGCACCTCTGCTGGTCTCCATGGACAGAAGATCCCGCTGACCCTGTATGAAGCAGCCAATGTCGCACCTCTGCTGGTCTCCATGGACAGACGATCCCTCTGACCCTGTATGGAGCAGCCAAAGTCGCACCTCTACTGATCCGTATAGACAGAAGATCCCTCTGACCCTGTATGGAGCAGCCAAAGTCACACCTCTTCTGGTCTCCATGGACAGAAGATCCCTCTGACCCTGCATGGAGCAGCCAAAGTTACACCTCTGCTGGTCTCCATGAAGAGAAGATCCCTCTGGCCCTGTATGGAGCAGTGAAAGTCACACCTCTGCTGGTCTCCATGGACAGAAGCTCCCTCTGACCCTGTATGGAGAAGCCAAAGTTGCACCGTTACTGATCCGTATAGACAGAAGATTCTTCTGACCCTGTATGGAGCAGCCAAAGTCGCACCTCTGCTGGTCTCCATGGACAGAAGATCCCTCTGACCCTGTTTGGAGCAGCCAAAGTCACACCTCTGCTGGTCTCCATGGACAGAAGATCCCTCTGAGCCTGTATGGAGCAGCCAAAGTCACACCTCTGCTGGTCTCCATGGACAGAAGATCCCTCTGACCCTGTATGGAGCAGCCAAAGTCACACCTCTGCTGGTCTCCATGGACAGAAGATCCCTCTGACCCTGTATGGAGCAGCCAATGTCACACCTCTGCTGGTCTCCATGGACAGAAGATCCCTCTGACCATGTATGGAGCAGCCAGAGACACACCTCTACTGCTCTCCATGGACAGAAGATCCCTCTGACCCTGTATGGAGCAGCCAGAGACACACCTCTACTGGTCTCCATGGACAGAAGATCCCTCTGAGCCTGTATGGAGCAGCCAAAGTCACACCTCTGCTGGTCTCCATGGACAGAAGATCCCTCTGACCCTGTATGGAGCAGCCAAAGTCGCACCTCTGCTGGTCTCCATGGACAGAAGATCCCTCTGACCCTGTACGGAGCAGCCAATGTCACACCTCTGCTGGTCTCCATGGAGAGAAGATCCCTCTGACCCTGTATGGAGCAGCCAGAGACACACCTCTACTGCTCTCCATGGACAGAAGATCCCTCTGATCCTGTATGGAGCAGCCAAAGTCACACCTCTGCTGGTCTCCATAGACAGAAGATCCCTCTGACCCTGTATGGAGCAGCCAAAGTTACACCTATGCTGGTCTCCATGGACAGAAGATCCCTCTGACCCTGTATGGAGATTCGAAAGTCACACCTCTGCTGGTCTCCATGGATAGACGATCCCTCTGACCCTGTATGGAGCAGCCAAAGTCACACCTCTGCTGGTCTCCATGGACAGAAGATCCCTCTGACCCTGTATGGAGCAGCCAATGTCACACCTCTGCTGGTCTCCATGGACAGAAGATCCCTCTGACCCTGCATGGAGCAGCCAGAGACACACCTCTACTGCTCTCCATGGACAGAAGATCCCTCTGACCCTGTATAGAGCAGCCAAAGTCGCACCTCTGGTGTTCTCCATAGACAGAAGATCCCTCTGACCCAGTATGGAGCAGCCAAAGTCGCACCTCTGCTGGTCTCCATGGACAGAAGATCCCTCTGACCCTGTATGGAGCAGCCAAAGTCACACCGCTGCTGGTCTCCATGGACAGACGATCCCTCTGACCCTGTATGGAGCAGCCAAAGTCACACCTCTGCTGATCTCCATGGACAGAAGATCCCTCTGACCCTATATGGAGCAGCCAATGTCACACCTCTGCTGGTCTCCATGGACAAAAGATCCTTCTGACCCTGTATGGAGCAGCCAAAGTCACACCTCTGCTGGTCTCCATGGACATTAGATCCCTCTGACTCTGTATGGAGCAGCCAAAGTCACACCTCTGCTGGTCTCCATCGACAGAAGATCCCTCTGACGCTGTATGAAGCAGCCAAAGTCGCACCTCTACTGATCCGTATAGACAGAAGATCCCTCTGACCCTGTATGGAGCAGCCAAAGTCGCACCTCTACTGATCCGTATAGACAGATCACTCTGACCCTGTATGGAGCAGCCAAAGTCACACCTCTGCTAGTCTCCATGGACAGAAGATCCCTCTGACCCTGTATGGAGCAGCCAAAGTCACACCTCTGCTGGTCTCCATGCACAGAAATTCCCTCTGACCCTGTATGGAGCAGCCAAAGTCACACCATTGGTGGTCTCCATGGCAATAAGATCCCTCTGACCCTGTATGGAGCAGCCAAACTCGCACCTCTACTGATCCGTATAGACAGAAGATCCCTCTGACCCTGTATGGAGCAGCCAATGTCACACCTCTGCTGGTCTCCATGGACAGAAGATCCCTCTGACCCTGTATGGAGCAGCCAAAGTCACACCTATGCTGGTATCCATGGACAGAAGATCCTTCTGACCCTGTATGGAGCAGCCCAAGTCACACCTCTGCTGGTCTCCATGGACAGAAGATCCCTCTGACCCTGTATGGAGCACCCAAAGTCACACCTCTGCTGGTCTCCATGGACAGAAGATCCCTCTGACCCTGTATGGAACAGCCAAAGTCACACCTCTGCTGGTCTCCATGAACAGAAGATCCCGCTGAACCTGAATGGAGCAGCCAAAGTCGCAACTCTGCTGGTCTCCATGGACAGAAGATCCCGCTGACCCTGTATGGAGCAGCCAAAGTAACACCTCTGCTGGTCTCCATGGACAGAAGATCCCTCTGACCCTGTATGGAGCAGCCAAAGTCGCACCTCTGCTGGTCTCCATGGACAGAAGATCCCGCTGACCCTGTATGGAGCAGCCAATGTCGCACCTCTGCTGGTCTCCATGGACAGACGATCCCTCTGACCCTGTATGGAGCAGCCAAAGTCGCACCTCTACTGATCCGTATAGACAGAAGATCCCTCTGACCCTGTATGGAGCAGCCAAAGTCACACCTCTGCTGGTCTCCATGGACAGAAGATCCCTCTGACCCTGTATGGAGCAGCCAAAGTCACACCTCTGCTGGTCTCCATGGACAGAAGATCCCTCTGACCCTGCATGGAGCAGCCAAAGTTACACCTCTGCTGGTCTCCATGAAGAAAAGATCCCTCTGGCCCTGTATGGAGCAGTGAAAGTCACACCTCTGCTGGTCTCCATGGACAGAAGATCCCTCTGACCCTGTATGGAGAAGCCAAAGTTGCACCTCTACTGATCCGTATAGACAGAAGATTCTTCTGACCCTGTATGGAGCAGCCAAAGTCACACCTCTGCTGGTCTCCATGGACAGAAGATCCCTCTGACCCTGTATGGAGCAGCCAAAGTCGAACCTCTACTGATCCGTATAGACAGAAGATCCCTCTGACCCTGTATCGAGCAGCCAATGTCACACCTCTGCTGGTCTCCATGGACAGAAGATCCCTCTGACCCTGTATGGAGCAGCCAAAGTCGCACCTCTGCTGGTCTCCATGGACAGAAGATCACGCTGACCCTGTATGAAGCAGCCAATGTCGCACCTCTGCTGGTCTCCATGGACAGACGATCCCTCTGGCCCTGTATGGAGCAGTGAAAGTCACACCTCTGCTGGTCTCCATGGACAGAAGATCCCTCTGACCTTGTATGGAGAAGCCAAAGTCGCACCTCTACTGATCCGTATAGACAGAAGATTCTTCTGACCCTGTATGGAGCAGCCAAAGTCGCACTTCTGCTGGTCTCCATGGACAGAAGATCCCTCTGACCCTGTATGGAGCAGCCAAAGTCGCACCTCTACTGATCCGTATAGACAGAAGATCCCTCTGACCCTGTAGCGAGCAGCCAATGTCACACGTCTGCTGGTCTCCATGGACAGAAGATCCCTCTGACCCTGTATGGAGCAGCCAGAGACACACCTCTACTGGTCTCCATGGACAGAAGATCCCTCTGAGCCTGTATGGTGCAGCCAAAGTCACACCTCTGCTGGTCTCCATGGACAGAAGATCCCTCTGACCCTGTATGGAGCAGCCAAAGTCGCACCTCTGCTGGTCTCCATGGACAGAAGATCCCGCTGACCCTGTATGAAGCAGCCAATGTCGCACCTCTGCTGGTCTCCATGGACAGACGATCCCTCTGACCCTGTATGGAGCAGCCAAAGTCGCACCTCTACTGATCCGTATAGACAGAAGATCCCTCTGACCCTGTATGGAGCAGCCAAAGTCACACCTCTTCTGGTCTCCATGGACAGAAGATCCCTCTGACCCTGCATGGAGCAGACAAAGTTACACCTCTGCTGGTCTCCATGAAGAGAAGATCCCTCTGGCCCTGTATGGAGCAGTGAAAGTCACACCTCTGCTGGTCTCCATGCACAGAAGCTCCCTCTGACCCTGTATGGAGAAGCCAAAGTTGCACCATTACTGATCCGTATAGACAGAAGATTCTTCTGACCCTGTATGGAGCAGCCAAAGTCACACCTCTGCTGGTCTCCATGGACAGAAGATCCCTCTGACCCTGTTTGGAGCAGCCAAAGTCACACCTCTGCTGGTCTTCATGGACAGAAGATCCCTCTGACCCTGTATGGAGCAGCCAAAGTCGCACCTCTACTGATCCGTATAGACAGAAGATCCCTCTGACCCTGTATCGAGCAGCCAATGTCACACCTCTGCTGGTCTCCATGGACAGAAGATCCCTCTGAGCCTGTATGGAGCAGCCAGAGACACACCATCTCCTGGTCTCCATGGACAGAAGATCCCTCTGAGCCTGTATGGAGCAGCCAAAGTCACACCTCTGCTGGTCTCCATGGACAGAAGATCCCTCTGACCCTGTATGGAGCAGCCAAAGTCACACCTCTGCTGGTCTCCATGGACAGAAGATCCCTCTGACCCTGTATGGAGCAGCCAATGTCACACCTCTGCTGGTCTCCATGGACAGAAGATCCCTCTGACCATGTATGGAGCAGCCAGAGACACACCTCTACTGCTCTCCATGGACAGAAGATCCCTCTGACCCTGTATGGAGCAGCCAGAGACACACCTCTACTGGTCTCCATGGACAGAAGATCCCTCTGAGCCTGTATGGAGCAGCCAAAGTCACACCTCTGCTGGTCTCCATGGACAGAAGATCCCTCTGACCCTGTATGGAGCAGCCAAAGTCACACCTCTGCTGGTCTCCATGGACAGAAGATCCCTATGACCCTGTATGGAGCAGCCAATGTCACACCTCTGCTGGTCTCCATGGAGAGAAGATCCCTCTGACCCTGTATGGAGCAGCCAGAGACACACCTCTACTGCTCTCCATGGACAGAAGATCCCTCTGACCCTGTATGGAGCAGCCAAAGTCACACCTCTGCTGGTCTCCATAGACAGAAGATCCCTCTGACCCTGTATGGAGCAGCCAAAGTTACACCTATGCTGGTCTCCATGGACAGAAGATCCCTCTGACCCTGTATGGAGATTCGAAAGTCACACCTCTGTTGGTCTCCATGGATAGACGATCCCTCTGACCCTGTATGGAGCAGCCAAAGTCACACCTCTGCTGGTCTCCATGGACAGAAGATCCCTCTGACCCTGTATGGAGCAGCCAATGTCACACCTCTGCTGGTCTCCATGGACAGAAGATCCCTCTGACCCTGTATGGAGCAGCCAGAGACACACCTCTACTGCTCTCCATGGACAGAAGATCCCTCTGACCCTGTATGGAGCAGCCAAAGTCGCACCTCTGGTGTTCTCCATAGACAGAAGATCCCTCTGACCCAGTATGGAGCAGCCAAAGTCGCACCTCTGCTGGTCTCCATGGACAGAAGATCCCTCTGACCCTGTATGGAGCAGCCAAAGTCACACCGCAGCTGGTCTCCATGGACAGACGATCCCTCTGACCCTGTATGGAGCAGCCAAAGTCACACCTCTGCTGATCTCCATGGACAGAAGATCCCTCTGACCCTATATGGAGCAGCCAAAGTCGCACCTCTGCTGGTCTCCATGGACAGAAGATCCCTCTGACCCTGTATGGAGCAGCCAAAGTCACACCACTGCTGGTCTCCATGGACAGACGATCCCTCTGACCCTGTATGGAGCAGCCAAAGTCACACCTCTGCTGATCTCCATGGACAGAAGATCCCTCTGACCCTATATGGAGCAGCCAATGTCACACCTCTGCTGGTCTCCATGGACAAAAGATCCCTCTGACCCTGTATGGAGCAGCCAAAGTCACACCTCTGCTGGTCTCCATGGACATTAGATCCCTCTGACTCTGTATGGAGCAGCCAAAGTCACACCTCTGCTGGTCTCCATGGACAGAAGATCCCTCTGACGCTGTATGAAGCAGCCAAAGTCGCACCTCTACTGATCCGTATAGACAGAAGATCCCTCTGACCCTATATGGAGCAGCCAAAGTCGCACCTCTACTGATCCGTATAGACAGAAGATCACTCTGACCCTGTATGGAGCAGCCAAAGTCACACCTCTGCTGGTCTCCATGGACAGAAGATCCCTCTGACCCTGTATGGAGCAGCCAAAGTCACACCTCTGCTGGTCTCCATGCACAGAAATTCCCTCTGACCCTGTAGGGAGCAGCCAAAGTCACACCATTGGTGGTCTCCATGGCAATAAGATCCCTCTGACCCAGTATGGAGCAGCCAAACTCGCACCTCTACTGATCCGTATAGACAGAAGATCCCTCTGACCCTGTATGGAGCAGCCAATGTCACACCTCTGCTGGTCTCCATGGACAGAAGATCCCTCTGGCCCTGTATGGAGCAGTGAAAGTCACGCCTCTGCTGGTCTCCATGGACAGAAGATCCCTCTGACCCTGTATGGAGAAGCCAAAGTCGCACCTCTACTGATCCGTATAGACAGAAGATTCTTCTGACCCTGTATGGAGCAGCCAAAGTCGCACTTCTGCTGGTCTCCATGGACAGAAGATCCCTCTGACCCTGTATGGAGCAGCCAAAGTCGCACCTCTACTGATCCGTATAGACAGAAGATCCCTCTGACCCTGTATCGAGCAGCCAATGTCACACATCTGCTGGTCTCCATGGACAGAAGATCCCTCTGACCCTGTATGGAGCAGCCAGAGACACACCTCTACTGGTCTCCATGGACAGAAGATCCCTCTGAGCCTGTATGGTGCAGCCAAAGTCACACCTCTGCTGGTCTCCATGGACAGAAGATCCCTCTGACCCTGTATGGAGCAGCCAAAGTCGCACCTCTGCTGGTCTCCATGGACAGAAGATCCCTCTGACCCTGTATGGAGCTGCCAAAGTCGCACCTCTGCTGGTCTCCATGGACAGAAGATCACGCTGACCCTGTATGAAGCAGCCAATGTCGCACCTCTGCTGGTCTCCATGGACAGACGATCCCTCTGGCCCTGTATGGAGCAGTGAAAGTCACCCCTCTGCTGGTCTCCATGGACAGAAGATCCCTCTGACCTTGTATGGAGAAGCCAAAGTCGCACCTCTACTGATCCGTATAGACAGAAGATTCTTCTGACCCTGTATGGAGCAGCCAAAGTCGCACTTCTGCTGGTCTCCATGGACAGAAGATCCCTCTGACCCTGTATGGAGCAGCCAAAGTCGCACCTCTACTGATCCGTATAGACAGAAGATCCCTCTGACCCTGTATCGAGCAGCCAATGTCACACGTCTGCTGGTCTCCATGGACAGAAGATCCCTCTGACCCTGTATGGAGCAGCCAGAGACACACCTCTACTGGTCTCCATGGACAGAAGATCCCTCTGAGCCTGTATGGTGCAGCCAAAGTCACACCTCTGCTGGTCTCCATGGACAGAAGATCCCTCTGACCCTGTATGGAGCAGCCAAAGTCGCACCTCTGCTGGTCTCCATGGACAGAAGATCCCGCTGACCCTGTATGAAGCAGCCAATGTCGCACCTCTGCTGGTCTCCATGGACAGACGATCCCTCTGACCCTGTATGGAGCAGCCAAAGTCGCACCTCTACTGATCCGTATAGACAGAAGATCCCTCTGACCCTGTATGGAGCAGCCAAAGTCACACCTCTTCTGGTCTCCATGGACAGAAGATCCCTCTGACCCTGCATGGAGCAGCCAAAGTTACACCTCTGCTGGTCTCCATGAAGAGAAGATCCCTCTGGCCCTGTATGGAGCAGTGAAAGTCACACCTCTGCTGGTCTCCATGGACAGAAGCTCCCTCTGACCCTGTATGGAGAAGCCAAAGTTGCACCATTACTGATCCGTATAGACAGAAGATTCTTCTGACCCTGTATGGAGCAGCCAAAGTCGCACCTCTGCTGGTCTCCATGGACAGAAGATCCCTCTGACCCTGTTTGGAGCAGCCAAAGTCACACCTCTGCTGGTCTTCATGGACAGAAGATCCCTCTGACCCTGTATGGAGCAGCCAAAGTCGCACCTCTACTGATCCGTATAGACAGAAGATCCCTCTGACCCTGTATCGAGCAGCCAATGTCACACCTCTGCTGGTCTCCATGGACAGAAGATCCCTCTGACCCTGTATGGAGCAGCCAGAGACACACCTCTACTGGTCTCCATGGACAGAAGATCCCTCTGAGCCTGTATGGAGCAGCCAAAGTCACACCTCTGCTGGTCTCCATGGACAGAAGATCCCTCTGACCCTGTATGGAGCAGCCAAAGTCACACCTCTGCTGGTCTCCATGGACAGAAGATCCCTCTGACCCTGTATGGAGCAGCCAATGTCACACCTCTGCTGGTCTCCATGGACAGAAGATCCCTCTGACCATGTATGGAGCAGCCAGAGACACACCTCTACTGCTCTCCATGGACAGAAGATCCCTCTGACCCTGTATGGAGCAGCCAGAGACACACCTCTACTGGTCTCCATGGACAGAAGATCCCTCTGAGCCTGTATGGAGCAGCCAAAGTCACACCTCTGCTGGTCTCCATGAACAGAAGATCCCTCTGACCCTGTATGGAGCAGCCAAAGTCACACCTCTGCTGGTCTTCATGGACAGAAGATCCCTCTGACCCTGTATGGAGCAGCCAATGTCACACCTCTGCTGGTCTCCATGGAGAGAAGATCCCTCTGACCCTGTATGGAGCAGCCAGAGACACACCTCTACTGCTCTCCATGGACAGAAGATCCCTCTGACCCTGTATGGAGCAGCCAAAGTCACACCTCTGCTGGTCTCCATAGACAGAAGATCCCTCTGACCCTGTATGGAGCAGCCAAAGTTACACCTATGCTGGTCTCCATGGACAGAAGATCCCTCTGACCCTGTATGGAGATTCGAAAGTCACACCTCTGCTGGTCTCCATGGATAGACGATCCCTCTGACCCTGTATGGAGCAGCCAAAGTCACACCTCTGCTGGTCTCCATGGACAGAAGATCCCTCTGACCCTGTATGGAGCAGCCAATGTCACACCTCTGCTGGTCTCCATGGACAGAAGATCCCTCTGACCCTGTATGGAGCAGCCAGAGACACACCTCTACTGCTCTCCATGGACAGAAGATCCCTCTGACCCTGTATGGAGCAGCCAAAGTCGCACCTCTGGTGTTCTCCATAGACAGAAGATCCCTCTGACCCAGTATGGAGCAGCCAAAGTCGCACCTCTGCTGGTCTCCATGGACAGAAGATCCCTCTGACCCTGTATGGAGCAGCCAAAGTCACACCTCTGCTGATCTCCATGGACAGAAGATCCCTCTGACCCTATATGGAGCAGCCAAAGTCGCACCTCTGCTGGTCTCCATGGACAGAAGATCCCTCTGACCCTGTATGGAGCAGCCAAAGTCACACCGCTGCTGGTCTCCATGGACAGACGATCCCTCTGACCCTGTATGGAGCAGCCAAAGTCACACCTCTGCTGATCTCCATGGACAGAAGATCCCTCTGACCCTATATGGAGCAGCCAACGTCACACCTCTGCTGGTCTCCATGGACAAAAGATCCCTCTGACCCTGTATGGAGCAGCCAAAGTCACACCTCTGCTGGTCTCCATGGACATTAGATCCCTCTGACTCTGTATGGAGCAGCCAAAGTCACACCTCTGCTGGTCTCCATGGACAGAAGATCCCTCTGACGCTGTATGAAGCAGCCAAAGTCGCACCTCTACTGATCCGTATAGACAGAAGATCCCTCTGACCCTGTATGGAGCAGCCAAAGTCGCACCTCTATTGATCCGTTTAGACAGAAGATCACTCTGACCCTGTATGGAGCAGCCAAAGTCACACCTCTGCTGGTCTCCATGGACAGAAGATCCCTCTGACCCTGTATGGAGCAGCCAAAGTCACACCTCTGCTGGTCTCCATGCACAGAAATTCCCTCTGACCCTGTATGGAGCAGCCAAAGTCACACCATTGGTGGTCTCCATGGCAATAAGATCTCTCTGACCCTGTATGGAGCAGCCAAACTCGCACCTCTACTGATCCGTATAGACAGAAGATCCGTCTGACCCTGTATGGAGCAGCCAATGTCACACCTCTGCTGGCCTCCATGGACAGAAGATCCCTCTGACCCTGTATGGAGCAGCCAAAGTCACACCTATGCTGGTCTCCATGGACAGAACATCCTACTGACCCTGTATGGAGCAGCCCAAGTCACACCTCTGCTGGTCTCCATGGACAGAAGATCCCTCTGACCCTGTATGGAGCACCCAAAGTCACACCTCTGCTGGTCTCCATGGACAGAAGATCCCTCTGACCCTGTATGGAACAGCCAAAGTCACACCTCTGCTGGTCTCCATGAACAGAAGATCCCGCTGAACCTGAATGGAGCAGCCAAAGTCGCAACTCTGCTGGTCTCCATGGACAGAAGATCCCGCTGACCCTGTATGGAGCAGCCAAAGTAACACCTCTGCTGGTCTCCATGGACAGAAGATCCCTCTGACCCTGTATGGAGCAGCCAAAGTCGCACCTCTGCTGGTCTCCATGGACAGAAGATCCCGCTGACCCTGTATGGAGCAGCCAATGTCGCACCTCTGCTGGTCTCCATGGACAGACGATCCCCCTGACCCTGTATGGAGCAGCCAAAGTCGCACCTCTACTGATCCGTATAGACAGAAGATCCCTCTGACCCTGTATGGAGCAGCCAAAGTCACACCTCTGCTGGTCTCCATGGACAGAAGATCCCTCTGACCCTGTATGGAGCAGCCAAAGTCACACCTCTGCTGGTCTCCATGGACAGAAGATCCCTCTGACCCTGCATGGAGCAGCCAAAGTTACACCTCTGCTGGTCTCCATGAAGAAAAGACCCCTCTGGCCGTGTATGGAGCAGTGAAAGTCACACCTCTGCTGGTCTCCATGGACAGAAGATCCCTCTGACCCTGTATGGAGAAGCCAAAGTTGCACCTCTACTGATCCGTATAGACAGAAGATTCTTCTGACCCTGTATGGAGCAGCCAAAGTCACACCTCTGCTGGTCTCCATGGACGGAAGATCCCTCTGACCCTGTATGGAGCAGCCAAAGTCGAACCTCTACTGATCCGTATAGACAGAAGATCCCTCTGACCCTGTATCGAGCAGCCAATGTCACACCTCTGCTGGTCTCCATGGACAGAAGATCCCTCTGACCCTGTATGGAGCAGCCAAAGTCGTACCTCTGCTGGTCTCCATGGACAGAAGATCACGCTGACCCTGTATGAAGCAGCCAATGTCGCACCTCTGCTGGTCTCCATGGACAGACGATCCCTCTGGCCCTGTATGGAGCAGTGAAAGTCACACCTCTGCTGGTCTCCATGGACAGAAGATCCCTCTGACCTTGTATGGAGAAGCCAAAGTCGCACCTCTACTGATCCGTATAGACAGAAGATTCTTCTGACCCTGTATGGAGCAGCCAAAGTCGCACTTCTGCTGGTCTCCATGGACAGAAGATCCCTCTGACCCTGGATGGAGCAGCCAAAGTCGCACCTCTACTGATCCGTATAGACAGAAGATCCCTCTGACCCTGTATCGAGCAGCCAATGTCACACGTCTGCTGGTCTCCATGGACAGAAGATCCCTCTGACCCTGTATGGAGCAGCCAGAGACACACCTCTACTGGTCTCCATGGACAGAAGATCCCTCTGAGCCTGTATGGTGCAGCCAAAGTCACACCTCTGCTGGTCTCCATGGACAGAAGATCCCTCTGACCCTGTATGGAGCAGCCAAAGTCGCACCTCTGCTGGTCTCCATGGACAGAAGATCCCGCTGACCCTGTATGAAGCAGCCAATGTCGCACCTCTGCTGGTCTCCATGGACAGACGATCCCTCTGACCCTGTATGGAGCAGCCAAAGTCGCACCTCTGCTGGTCTCCATGGACAGAAGATCCCTCTGACGCTGTATGAAGCAGCCAAAGTCGCACCTCTACTGATCCGTATAGACAGAAGATCCCTCTGACCCTGTATGGAGCAGCCAAAGTCGCACCTCTACTGATCCGTATAGACAGAAGATCACTCTGACCCTGTATGGAGCAGCCAAAGTCACACCTCTGCTGGTCTCCATGGACAGAAGATCCCTCTGACCCTGTATGGAGCAGCCAAAGTCACACCTCTGCTGGTCTCCATGCACAGAAATTCCCTCTGACCCTGTATGGAGCAGCCAAAGTCACACCATTGGTGGTCTCCATGGCAATAAGATCTCTCTGACCCTGTATGGAGCAGCCAAACTCGCACCTCTCCTGATCCGTATAGACAGAAGATCCCTCTGACCCTGTATGGAGCAGCCAATGTCACACCTCTGCTGGTCTCCATGGACAGAAGATCCCTCTGACCCTGTATGGAGCAGCCAAAGTCACACCTATGCTGGTCTCCATGGACAGAAGATCCTTCTGACCCTGTATGGAGCAGCCCAAGTCACACCTCTGCTGGTCTCCATGGACAGAAGATCCCTCTGACCCTGTATGGAGCACCCAAAGTCACACCTCTGCTGGTCTCCATGGACAGAAGATCCCTCTGACCCTGTATGGAACAGCCAAAGTCACACCTCTGCTGGTCTCCATGAACAGAAGATCCCGCTGAACCTGAATGGAGCAGCCAAAGTCGCAACTCTGCTGGTCTCCATGGACAGAAGATCCCGCTGACACTGTATGGAGCAGCCAAAGTAACACCTCTGCTGGTCTCCATGGACAGAAGATCCCTCTGACCCTGTATGTAGCAGCCAAAGTCGCACCTCTGCTGGTCTCCATGGACAGAAGATCCCGCTGACCCTGTATGGAGCAGCCAATGTCGCACCTCTGCTGGTCTCCATGGACAGACGATCCCTCTGACCCTGTATGGAGCAGCCAAAGTCGCACCTCTACTGATCCGTATAGACAGAAGATCCCTCTGACCCTGTATGGAGCAGCCAAAGTCACACCTCTGCTGGTCTCCATGGACAGAAGATCCCTCTGACCCTGTATGGAGCAGCCAAAGTCACACCTCTGCTGGTCTCCATGGACAGAAGATCCATCTGACCCTGCATGGAGCAGCCAAAGTTACACCTCTGCTGGTCTCCATGAAGAAAAGATCCCTCTGGCCCTGTATGGAGCAGTGAAAGTCACACCTCTGCTGGTCTCCATGGACAGAAGATCCCTCTGACCCTGTATGGAGAAGCCAAAGTTGCACCTCTACTGATCCGTATAGACAGAAGATTCTTCTGACCCTGTATGGAGCAGCCAAAGTCACACCTCTGCTGGTCTCCATGGACAGAAGATCCCTCTGACCCTGTATGGAGCAGCCAAAGTCGAACCTCTACTGATCCGTATAGACAGAAGATCCCTCTGACCCTGTATCGAGCAGCCAATGTCACACCTCTGCTGGTCTCCATGGACAGAAGATCCCTCTGACCCTGTATGGAGCAGCCAAAGTCGCACCTCTGCTGGTCTCCATGGACAGAAGATCACGCTGACCCTGTATGAAGCAGCCAATGTCGCACCTCTGCTGGTCTCCATGGACAGACGATCCCTCTGGCCCTGTATGGAGCAGTGAAAGTCACACCTCTGCTGGTCTCCATGGACAGAAGATCCCTCTGACCTTGTATGGAGAAGCCAAAGTCGCACCTCTACTGATCCGTATAGACAGAAGATTCTTCTGACCCTGTATGGAGCAGCCAAAGTCGCACTTCTGCTGGTCTCCATGGACAGAAGATCCCTCTGACCCTGGATGGAGCAGCCAAAGTCGCACCTCTACTGATCCGTATAGACAGAAGATCCCTCTGACCCTGTATCGAGCAGCCAATGTCACACGTCTGCTGGTCTCCATGGACAGAAGATCCCTCTGACCCTGTATGGAGCAGCCAGAGACACACCTCTACTGGTCTCCATGGACAGAAGATCCCTCTGAGCCTGTATGGTGCAGCCAAAGTCACACCTCTGCTGGTCTCCATGGACAGAAGATCCCTCTGACCCTGTATGGAGCAGCCAAAGTCGAACCTCTGCTGGTCTCCATGGACAGAAGATCCCGCTGACCCTGTATAAAGCAGCCAATGTCGCACCTCTGCTGGTCTCCATGGACAGACGATCCCTCTGACCCTGTATGGAGCAGCCAAAGTCGCACCTCTACTGATCCGTATAGACAGAAGATCCCTCTGACCCTGTATGGAGCAGCCAAAGTCACACCTCTTCTGGTCTCCATGGACAGAAGATCCCTCTGACCCTGTTTGGAGCAGCCAAAGTCACACCTCTGCTGGTCTTCATGGACAGAAGATCCCTCTGACCCTGTATGGAGCAGCCAAAGTCGCACCTCTACTGATCCGTATAGACAGAAGATCCCTCTGACCCTGTATCGAGCAGTCAATGTCACACCTCTGCTGGTCTCCATGGACAGAAGATCCCTCTGACCCTGTATGGAGCAGCCAGAGACACACCTCTACTGGTCTCCATGGACAGAAGATCCCTCTGAGCCTGTATGGAGCAGCCAAAGTCACACCTCTGCTGGTCTCCATGGACAGAAGATCCCTCTGACCCTGTATGGAGCAGCCAAAGTCACACCTCTGCTGGTCTCCATGGACAGAAGATCCCTCTGACCCTGTATGGAGCAGCCAATGTCACACCTCTGCTGGTCTCCATGGACAGAAGATCCCTCTGACCATGTATGGAGCAGCCAGAGACACACCTCTACTGCTCTCCATGGACAGAAGATCCCTCTGACCCTGTATGGAGCAGCCAGAGACACACCTCTACTGGTCTCCATGGACAGAAGATCCCTCTGAGCCTGTATGGAGCAGCCAAAGTCACACCTCTGCTGGTCTCCATGGACAGAAGATCCCTCTGACCCTGTATGGAGCAGCCAAAGTCACACCTCTGCTGGTCTCCATGGACAGAAGATCCCTCTGACCCTGTATGGAGCAGCCAATGCCACACCTCTGCTGGTCTCCATGGAGAGAAGATCCCTCTGACCCTGTATGGAGCAGCCAGAGACACACCTCTACTGCTCTCCATGGACAGAAGATCCCTCTGACCCTGTATGGAGCAGCCAAAGTCACACCTCTGCTGGTCTCCATAGACAGAAGATCCCTCTGACCCTGTATGGAGCAGCCAAAGTTACACCTATGCTGGTCTCCATGGACAGAAGATCCCTCTGACCCTGTATGGAGATTCGAAAGTCACACCTCTGCTGGTCTCCATGGATAGACGATCCCTCTGACCCTGTATGGAGCAGCCAAAGTCACACCTCTGCTGGTCTCCATGGACAGAAGATCCCTCTGACCCTGTATGGAGCAGCCAATGTCACACCTCTGCTGGTCTCCATGGACAGAAGATCCCTCTGACCCTGTATGGAGCAGCCAGAGACACACCTCTACTGCTCTCCATGGACAGAAGATCCCTCTGACCCTGTATGGAGCAGCCAAAGTCGCACCTCTGGTGTTCTCCATAGACAGAAGATCCCTCTGACCCAGTATGGAGCAGCCAAAGTCGCACCTCTGCTGGTCTCCATGGACAGAAGATCCCTCTGACCCTGTATGGAGCAGCCAGAGACACACCTCTACTGCTCTCCATGGACAGAAGATCCCTCTGACCCTGTATGGAGCAGCCAAAGTCGCACCTCTGGTGTTCTCCATAGACAGAAGATCCCTCTGACCCAGTATGGAGCAACCAAAGTCGCACCTCTGCTGGTCTCCATGGACAGAAGATCCCTCTGACCCTGTATGGAGCAGCCAAAGTCACACCGCTGCTGGTCTCCATGGACAGACGATCCCTCTGACCCTGTATGGAGCAGCCAAAGTCACACCTCTGCTGATCTCCATGGACAGAAGATCCCTCTGACCCTATATGGAGCAGCCAATGTCACACCTCTGCTAGTCTCCATGGACAAAAGATCCCTCTGAACCTGTATGGAGCAGCCAAAGTCACACCTCTGCTGGTCTCCATGGACATTAGATCCCTCTGACTCTGTATGGAGCAGCCAAAGTCACACCTCTGCTGGTCTCCATGGACAGAAGATCCCTCTGACGCTGTATGAAGCAGCCAAAGTCGCACCTCTACTGATCCGTATAGACAGAAGATCCCTCTGACCCTGTATGGAGCAGCCAAAGTCGCACCTCTACTGATCCGTATAGACAGAAGATCACTCTGACCCTGTATGGAGCAGCCAAAGTCACACCTCTGCTGGTCTCCATGGACAGAAGATCCCTCTGACCCTGTATGGAGCAGCCAAATTCACACCTCTGCTGGTCTCCATGCACAGAAATTCCCTCTGACCCTGTATGGAGCAGCCAAAGTCACACCATTGGTGGTCTCCATGGCAATAAGATCCCTCTGACCCTGTATGGAGCAGCCAAACTCGCACCTCTACTGATCCGTATAGACAGAAGATCCCTCTGACCCTGTATGGAGCAGCCAATGTCACACCTCTGCTGGTCTCCATGGACAGAAGATCCCTCTGGCCCTGTATGGAGCAGTGAAAGTCACACCTCTGCTGGTCTCCATGGACAGAAGATCCCTCTGACCCTGTATGGAGAAGCCAAAGTCGCACCTCTACTGATCCGTATAGACAGAAGATTCTTCTGACCCTGTATGGAGCAGCCAAAGTCGCACTTCTGCTGGTCTCCATGGACAGAAGATCCCTCTGACCCTGTATGGAGCAGCCAAAGTCGCACCTCTACTGATCCGTATAGACAGAAGATCCCTCTGACCCTGTATCGAGCAGCCAATGTCACACGTCTGCTGGTCTCCATGGACAGAAGATCCCTCTGACCCTGTATGGAGCAGCCAGAGACACACCTCTACTGGTCTCCATGGACAGAAGATCCCTATGAGCCTGTATGGTGCGGCCAAAGTCACACCTCTGCTGGTCTCCATGGACAGAAGATCCCTCTGACCCTGTATGGAGCAGCCAAAGTCGCACCTCTGCTGGTCTCCATGGACAGAAGATCCCGCTGACCCTGTATGAAGCAGCCAATGTCGCACCTCTGCTGGTCTCCATGCACAGAAATTCCCTCTGACCCTGTATGGAGCAGCCAAAGTCACACCATTGGTGGTCTCCATGGCAATAAGATCCCTCTGACCCTGTATGGAGCAGCCAAAGTCACACCTCTGCTGATCTCCATGGACAGAAGATCCCTCTGACCCTATATGGAGCAGCCAATGTCACACCTCTGCTGGTCTCCATGGACAAAAGATCCCTCTGACCCTGTATGGAGCAGCCAAAGTCACACCTCTGCTGGTCTCCATGGACATTAGATCCCTCTGACTCTGTATGGAGCAGCCAAAGTCACACCTCTGCTGGTCTCCATGGACAGAAGATCCCTCTGACACTGTATGAAGCAGCCAAAGTCGCACCTCTACTGATCCGTATAGACAGAAGATCCCTCTGACCCTGTATGGAGCAGCCAAAGTCGCACCCCTACTGATCCGTATAGACAGAAGATCACTCTGACCCTGTATGGAGCAGCCAAAGTCACACCTCTGCTGGTCTCCATGGACAGAAGATCCCTCTGACCCTGTATGGAGCAGCCAAAGTCACACCTCTGCTGGTCTCCATGCACAGAAATTCCCTCTGACCCTGTAGGGAGCAGCCAAAGTCACACCATTGGTGGTCTCCATGGCAATAAGATCCCTCTGACCCTGTATGGAGCAGCCAAACTCGCACCTCTACTGATCCGTATAGACAGAAGATCCCTCTGACCCTGTATGGAGCAGCCAATGTCACACCTCTGCTGGTCTCCATGGACAGAAGATCCCTCTGGCCCTGTATGGAGCAGTGAAAGTCACAACTCTGCTGGTCTCCATGGACAGAAGATCCCTCTGACCCTGTATGGAGAAGCCAAAGTCGCACCTCTACTGATCCGTATAGACAGAAGATTCTTCTGACCCTGTATGGAGCAGCCAAAGTCGCACTTCTGCTTGTCTCCATGGACAGAAGATCCCTCTGACCCTGTATGGAGCAGCCAAAGTCGCACCTCTACTGATCCGTATAGACAGAAGATCCCTCTGACCCTGTATCGAGCAGCCAATGTCACACGTCTGCTGGTCTCCATGGACAGAAGATCCCTCTGACCCTGTATGGAGCAGCCAGAGACACACCTCTACTGGTCTCCATGGACAGAAGATCCCTCTGAGCCTGTATGGTGCAGCCAAAGTCACACCTCTGCTGGTCTCCATGGACAGAAGATCCCTCTGACCCTGTATGGAGCAGCCAAAGTCGCACCTCTGCTGGTCTCCATGGACAGAAGATCCCTCTGACCCTGTATGGAGCAGCCAAAGTCGCACCTCTGCTGGTCTCCATGGACAGAAGATCACGCTGACCCTGTATGAAGCAGCCAATGTCGCACCTCTGCTGGTCTCCATGGACAGACGATCCCTCTGGCCCTGTTTGGAGCAGTGAAAGTCACACCTCTGCTGGTCTCCATGGACAGAAGATCCCTCTGACCTTGTATGGAGAAGCCAAAGTCGCACCTCTACTGATCCGTATAGACAGAAGATTCTTCTGACCCTGTATGGAGCAGCCAAAGTCGCACTTCTGCTGGTCTCCATGGACAGAAGATCCCTCTGACCCTGTATGGAGCAGCCGAAGTCGCACCTCTACTGATCCGTATAGACAGAAGATCCCTCTGACCCTGTATCGAGCAGCCAATGTCACACGTCTGCTGGTCTCCATGGACAGAAGATCCCTCTGACCCTGTATGGAGCAGCCAGAGACACACCTCTACTGGTCTCCATGGACAGAAGATCCCTCTGAGCCTGTATGGTGCAGCCAAAGTCACACCTCTGCTGGTCTCCATGGACAGAAGATCCCTCTGACCCTTTATGGAGCAGCCAAAGTCGCACCTCTGCTGGTCTCCATGGACAGAAGATCCCGCTGACCCTGTATGAAGCAGCCAATGTCGCACCTCTGCTGGTCTCCATGGACAGACGATCCCTCTGACCCTGTATGGAGCAGCCAAAGTCGCACCTCTACTGATCCGTATAGACAGAAGATCCCTCTGACCCTGTATGGAGCAGCCAAAGTCACACCTCTTCTGGTCTCCATGGACAGAAGATCCCTCTGACCCTGCATGGAGCAGCCAAAGTTACACCTCTGCTGGTCTCCATGAAGAGAAGATCCCTCTGGCCCTGTATGGAGCAGTGAAAGTCACACCTCTGCTGGTCTCCATGGACAGAAGCTCCCTCTGACCCTGTATGGAGAAGCCAAAGTTGCACCATTACTGATCCGTATAGACAGAAGATTCTTCTGACCCTGTATGGAGCAGCCAAAGTCGCACCTCTGCTGGTCTCCATGGACAGAAGATCCCTCTGACCCTGTTTGGAGCAGCCAAAGTCACACCTCTGCTGGTCTTCATGGACAGAAGATCCCTCTGACCCTGTATGGAGCAGCCAAAGTCGCACCTCTACTGATCCGTATAGACAGAAGATCCCTCTGACCCTGTATCGAGCAGCCAATGTCACACCTCTGCTGGTCTCCATGGACAGAAGATCCCTCTGACCCTGTATGGAGCAGCCAGAGACACACCTCTACTGGTCTCCATGGACAGAAGATCCCTCTGAGCCTGTATGGAGCAGCCAAAGTCACACCTCTGCTGGTCTCCATGGACAGAAGATCCCTCTGACCCTGTATGGAGCAGCCAAAGTCACACCTCTGCTGGTCTCCATGGACAGAAGATCCCTCTGACCCTGTATGGAGCAGCCAATGTCACACCTCTGCTGGTCTCCATGGACAGAAGATCCCTCTGACCATGTATGGAGCAGCCAGACACACACCTCTACTGCTCTCCATGGACAGAAGATCCCTCTGACCCTGTATGGAGCAGCCAGAGACACACCTCTACTGGTCTCCATGGACAGAAGATCCCTCTGAGCCTGTATGGAGCAGCCAAAGTCACACCTCTGCTGGTCTCCATGGACAGAAGATCCCTCTGACCCTGTATGGAGCAGCCAAAGTCACACCTCTGCTGGTCTCCATGGACAGAAGATCCCTCTGACCCTGTATGGAGCAGCCAATGTCACACCTCTGCTGGTCTCCATGGAGAGAAGATCCCTCTGACCCTGTATGGAGCAGCCAGAGACACACCTCTACTGCTCTCCATGGACAGAAGATCCCTCTGACCCTGTATGGAGCAGCCAAAGTCACACCTCTGCTGGTCTCCATAGACAGAAGATCCCTCTGACCCTGTATGGAGCAGCCAAAGTTACACCTATGCTGGTCTCCATGGACAGAAGATCCCTCTGACCCTGTATGGAGATTCGAAAGTCACACCTCTGCTGGTCTCCATGGATAGACGATCCCTCTGACCCTGTATGGAGCAGCCAAAGTCGCACCTCTGCTGGTCTCCATGGACAGAAGATCCCGCTGACCCTGTATGAAGCAGCCAATGTCGCACCTCTGCTGGTCTCCATGGACAGACGATCCCTCTGACCCTGTATGGAGCAGCCAAAGTCGCACCTCTACTGATCCGTATAGACAGAAGATCCCTCTGACCCTGTATGGAGCAGCCAAAGTCACACCTCTTCTGGTCTCCATGGACAGAAGATCCCTCTGACCCTGCATGGAGCAGCCAAAGTTACACCTCTGCTGGTCTCCATGAAGAGAAGATCCCTCTGGCCCTGTATGGAGCAGTGAAAGTCACACCTCTGCTGGTCTCCATGGACAGAAGCTCCCTCTGACCCTGTATGGAGAAGCCAAAGTTGCACCATTACTGATCCGTATAGACAGAAGATTCTTCTGACCCTGTATGGAGCAGCCAAAGTCGCACCTCTGCTGGTCTCCATGGACAGAAGATCCCTCTGACCCTGTTTGGAGCAGCCAAAGTCACACCTCTGCTGGTCTTCATGGACAGAAGATCCCTCTGACCCTGTATGGAGCAGCCAAAGTCGCACCTCTACTGATCCGTATAGACAGAAGATCCCTCTGACCCTGTATCGAGCAGCCAATGTCACACCTCTGCTGGTCTCCATGGACAGAAGATCCCTCTGACCCTGTATGGAGCAGCCAGAGACACACCTCTACTGGTCTCCATGGACAGAAGATCCCTCTGAGCCTGTATGGAGCAGCCAAAGTCACACCTCTGCTGGTCTCCATGGACAGAAGATCCCTCTGACCCTGTATGGAGCAGCCAAAGTCACACCTCTGCTGGTCTCCATGGACAGAAGATCCCTCTGACCCTGTATGGAGCAGCCAATGTCACACCTCTGCTGGTCTCCATGGACAGAAGATCCCTCTGACCATGTATGGAGCAGCCAGACACACACCTCTACTGCTCTCCATGGACAGAAGATCCCTCTGACCCTGTATGGAGCAGCCAGAGACACACCTCTACTGGTCTCCATGGACAGAAGATCCCTCTGAGCCTGTATGGAGCAGCCAAAGTCACACCTCTGCTGGTCTCCATGGACAGAAGATCCCTCTGACCCTGTATGGAGCAGCCAAAGTCACACCTCTGCTGGTCTCCATGGACAGAAGATCCCTCTGACCCTGTATGGAGCAGCCAATGTCACACCTCTGCTGGTCTCCATGGAGAGAAGATCCCTCTGACCCTGTATGGAGCAGCCAGAGACACACCTCTACTGCTCTCCATGGACAGAAGATCCCTCTGACCCTGTATGGAGCAGCCAAAGTCACACCTCTGCTGGTCTCCATAGACAGAAGATCCCTCTGACCCTGTATGGAGCAGCCAAAGTTACACCTATGCTGGTCTCCATGGACAGAAGATCCCTCTGACCCTGTATGGAGATTTGAAAGTCACACCTCTGCTGGTCTCCATGGATAGACGATCCCTCTGACCCTGTATGGAGCAGCCAAAGTCACACCTCTGCTGGTCTCCATGGACAGAAGATCCCTCTGACCCTGTTTGGAACAGCCAATGCCACACCTCTGCTGGTCTCCATGGACAGAAGATCCCTCTGACCCTGTATGGAGCAGCCAGAGACACACCTCTACTGCTCTCCATGGACAGAAGATCCCTCTGACCCTGTATGGAGCAGCCAAAGTCGCACCTCTGGTGTTCTCCATAGACAGAAGATCCCTCTGACCCAGTATGGAGCAGCCAAAGTCGCACCTCTGCTGGTCTCCATGGACAGAAGATCCCTCTGACCCTGTATGGAGCAGCCAAAGTCACACCGCAGCTGGTCTCCATGGACAGACGATCCCTCTGACCCTGTATGGAGCAGCCAAAGTCACACCTCTGCTGATCTCCATGGACAGAAGATCCCTCTGACCCTATATGGAGCAGCCAAAGTCGCACCTCTGCTGGTCTCCATGGACAAAAGATCCTTCTGACCCTGTATGGAGCAGCCAAAGTCACACCGCTGCTGGTCTCCATGGACAGACGATCCCTCTGACCCTGTATGGAGCAGCCAAAGTCACACCTCTGCTGATCTCCATGGACAGAAGATCCCTCTGACCCTATATGGAGCAGCCAATGTCACACCTCTGCTGGTCTCCATGGACAAAAGATCCCTCTGACCCTGTATGGAGCAGCCAAAGTCACACCTCTGCTGGTCTCCATGGACATTAGATCCCTCTGACTCTGTATGGAGCAGCCAAAGTCACACCTCTGCTGGTCTCCATGGACAGAAGATCCCTCTGACGCTGTATGAAGCAGCCAAAGTCGCACCTCTACTGATCCGTATAGACAGAAGATCCCTCTGACCCTGTATGGAGCAGCCAAAGTCGCACCTCTACTGATTTGTATAGACAGAAGATCACTCTGACCCTGTATGGAGCAGCCAAAGTCACACCTCTGCTGGTCTCCATGGACAGAAGATCCCTCTGACCCTGTATGGAGCAGCCAAAGTCACACCTCTGCTGGTCTCCATGCACAGAAATTCCCTCTGACCCTGTATGGAGCAGCCAAAGTCACACCATTGGTGGTCTCCATGGCAATAAGATCTCTCTGACCCTGTATGGAGCAGCCAAAGTCGCACCTCTGCTGGTCTCCATGGACAGAAGATCCCGCTGACCCTGTATGAAGCAGCCAATGTCGCACCTCTGCTGGTCTCCATGGACAGACGATCCCTCTGACCCTGTATGGAGCAGCCAAAGTCGCACCTCTACTGATCCGTATAGACAGAAGATCCCTCTGACCCTGTATGGAGCAGCCAAAGTCACACCTCTTCTGGTCTCCATGGACAGAAGATCCCTCTGACCCTGCATGGAGCAGCCAAAGTTACACCTCTGCTGGTCTCCATGAAGAGAAGATCCCTCTGGCCCTGTATGGAGCAGTGAAAGTCACACCTCTGCTGGTCTCCATGGACAGAAGCTCCTTCTGACCCTGTATGGAGCAGCCAAAGTCGCACCTCTGCTGGTCTCCATGGACAGAAGATCCCTCTGACCCTGTTTGGAGCAGCCAAAGTCACACCTCTGCTGGTCTTCATGGACAGAAGATCCCTCTGACCCTGTATGGAGCAGCCAAAGTCGCACCTCTACTGATCCGTATAGACAGAAGATCCCTCTGACCCTGTATCGAGCAGCCAATGTCACACCTCTGCTGGTCTCCATGGACAGAAGATCCCTCTGACCCTGTATGGAGCATCCAGAGACACACCTCTACTGGTCTCCATGGACAGAAGATCCCTCTGAGCCTGTATGGAGCAGCCAGAGACACACCTCTACTGGTCTCCATGGACAGAAGATCCCTCTGAGCCTGTATGGAGCAGCCAAAGTCACACCTCTGCTGGTCTCCATGGACAGAAGATCCCTCTGACCCTGTATGGAGCAGCCAAAGTCACACCTCTGCTGGTCTCCATGGACAGAAGATCCCTCTGACCCTGTATGGAGCAGCCAATGCCACACCTCTGCTGGTCTCCATGGAGAGAAGATCCCTCTGACCCTGTATGGAGCAGCCAGAGACACACCTCTACTGCTCTCCATGGACAGAAGATCCCTCTGACCCTGTATGGAGCAGCCAAAGTCACACCTCTGCTGGTCTCCATAGACAGAAGATCCCTCTGACCCTGTATGGAGCAGCCAAAGTTACACCTATGCTGGTCTCCATGGACAGAAGATCCCTCTGACCCTGTATGGAGATTCGAAAGTCACACCTCTGCTGGTCTCCATTGATAGACGATCCCTCTGACCCTGTATGGAGCAGCCAAAGTCACACCTCTGCTGGTCTCCATGGACAGAAGATCCCTCTGACCCTGTATGGAGCAGCCAATGTCACACCTCTGCTGGTCTCCATGGACAGAAGATCCCTCTGACCCTGTATGGAGCAGCCAGAGACACACCTCTACTGCTCTCCATGGACAGAAGATCCCTCTGACCCTGTATGGAGCAGCCAAAGTCGCACCTCTGGTGTTCTCCATAGACAGAAGATCCCTCTGACCCAGTATGGAGCAGCCAAAGTCGCACCTCTGCTGGTCTCCATGGACAGAAGATCCCTCTGACCCTGTATGGAGCAGCCAGAGACACACCTCTACTGCTCTCCATGGACAGAAGATCCCTCTGACCCTGTATGGAGCAGCCAAAGTCGCACCTCTGGTGTTCTCCATAGACAGAAGATCCCTCTGACCCAGTATGGAGCAGCCAAAGTCGCACCTCTGCTGGTCTCCATGGACAGAAGATCCCTCTGACCCTGTATGGAGCAGCCAAAGTCACACCGCTGCTGGTCTCCATGGACAGACGATCCCTCTGACCCTGTATGGAGCAGCCAAAGTCACACCTCTGCTGATCTCCATGGACAGAAGATCCCTCTGACCCTATATGGAGCAGCCAATGTCACACCTCTGCTGGTCTCCATGGACAAAAGATCCCTCTGACCCTGTATGGAGCAGCCAAAGTCACACCTCTGCTGGTCTCCATGGACATTAGATCCCTCTGACTCTGTATGGAGCAGCCAAAGTCACACCTCTGCTGGTCTCCATGGACAGAAGATCCCTCTGACGCTGTATGAAGCAGCCAAAGTCGCACCTCTACTGATCCGTATAGACAGAAGGTCCCTCTGACCCTGTATGGAGCAGCCAAAGTCGCACCTCTACTGATCCGTATAGACAGAAGATCACTCTGACCCTGTATGGAGCAGCCAAAGTCACACCTCTGCTGGTCTCCATGGACAGAAGATCCCTCTGACCCTGTATGGAGCAGCCAAAGTCACACCTCTGCTGGTCTCCATGCACAGAAATTACCTCTGACCCTGTATGGAGCAGCCAAAGTCACACCATTGGTGGTCTCCATGGCAATAAGATCCCTCTGACCCTGTATGGAGCAGCCAAACTCGCACCTCTACTGTTCCGTATAGACAGAAGATCCCTCTGACCCTGTATGGAGCAGCCAATGTCACACCTCTGCTGGTCTCCATGGACAGAAGATCCCTCTGACCCTGTATGGAGCAGCCAAAGTCACACCTCTGCTGGTCTCCATGGACAGAAGATCCCTCTGACGCTGTATGAAGCAGCCAAAGTCGCACCTCTACTGATCCGTATAGACAGAAGATCCCTCTGACCCTGTATGGAGCAGCCAAAGTCGCACCTCTACTGATCCGTATAGACAGAAGATCACTCTGACCCTGTATGGAGCAGCCAAAGTCACACCTCTGCTGGTCTCCATGGACAGAAGATCCCTCTGACCCTGTATGGAGCAGCCAAAGTCACACCTCTGCTGGTCTCCATGCACAGAAATTCCCTCTGACCCTGTAGGGAGCAGCCAAAGTCACACCATTGGTGGTCTCCAAGGCAATAAGATCCCTCTGACCCTGTATGGAGCAGCCAAACTCGTACCTCTACTGATCCGTATAGACAGAAGATCCCTCTGACCCTGTATGGAGCAGCCAATGTCACACCTCTGCTGGTCTCCATGGACAGAAGATCCCTCTGGCCCTGTATGGAGCAGTGAAAGTCACACCTCTGCTGGTCTCCATGGACAGAAGATCCCTCTGACCCTGTATGGAGAAGCCAAAGTCGCACCTCTACTGATCCGTATAGACAGAAGATTCTTCTGACCCTGTATGGAGCAGCCAAAGTCGCACTTCTGCTGGTCTCCTTGGACAGAAGATCCCTCTGACCCTGTATGGAGCAGCCAAAGTCGCACCTCTACTGATCCGTATAGACAGAAGATCCCTCTGACCCTGTATCGAGCTGCCAATGTCACACGTCTGCTGGTCTCCATGGACAGAAGATCCCTCTGACCCTGTATGGAGCAGCCAGAGACACACCTCTACTGGTCTCCATGGACAGAAGATCCCTCTGAGCCTGTATGGTGCAGCCAAAGTCACACCTCTGCTGGTCTCCATGGACAGAAGATCCCTCTGACCCTGTATGGAGCAGCCAAAGTCGCACCTCTGCTGGTCTCCATGGACAGAAGATCCCGCTGACCCTGTATGAAGCAGCCAATGTCGCACCTCTGCTGGTCTCCATGGACAGACGATCCCTCTGACCCTGTATGGAGCAGCCAAAGTCGCACCTCTACTGATCCGTATAGACAGAAGATCCCTCTGACCCTGTATGGAGCAGCCAAAGTCACACCTCTTCTGGTCTCCATGGACAGAAGATCCCTCTGACCCTGCATGGAGCAGCCAAAGTTACACCTCTGCTGGTCTCCATGAAGAGAAGATCCCTCTGGCCCTGTATGGAGCAGTGAAAGTCACACCTCTGCTGGTCTCCATGGACAGAAGCTCCCTCTGACCCTGTATGGAGAAGCCAAAGTTGCACCATTACTGATCCGTATAGACAGAAGATTCTTCTGACCCTGTATGGAGCAGCCAAAGTCACACCACTGCTGGTCTCCATGGACAGAAGATCCCTCTGTCCCTTATGGAGCAGCCAAAGTCACGCCTCTGCTGGTCTCCATGGACAGAAGATCCCTCTGACCCTGTATGGAGCAGCCAAAGTCATGCCTCTGCTGGTCTCCATGGACAGAAGATCCCTCTGACCCTGTATGGAGCAGCCAAACATGCACCTCTGCTGGTCTCCATGGACAGAAGATCCCGCTGACCCTGTATGGAGCAGCCAATGTCACACCTCTGCTGGTCTCCATGGAGAGAAGATCCCTCTGACCCTGTATGGAGCAGCCAGAGACACACCTCTACTGCTCTCCATGGACAGAAGATCCCTCTGACCCTGTATGGAGCAGCCAAAGTCACACCTCTGCTGGTCTCCATAGACAGAAGATCCCTCTGACCCTGTATGGAGCAGCCAAAGTTACACCTATGCTGGTCTCCATGGACAGAAGATCCCTCTGACCCTGTATGGAGATTCGAAAGTCACACCTCTGCTGGTCTCCATGGATAGACGATCCCTCTGACCCTGTATGGAGCAGCCAAAGTCGCACCTCTGCTGGTCTCCATGGACAGAAGATCCCGCTGACCCTGTATGAAGCAGCCAATGTCGCACCTCTGCTGGTCTCCATGGACAGACGATCCCTCTGACCCTGTATGGAGCAGCCAAAGTCGCACCTCTACTGATCCGTATAGACAGAAGATCCCTCTGACCCTGTATGGAGCAGCCAAAGTCACACCTCTTCTGGTCTCCATGGACAGAAGATCCCTCTGACCCTGCATGGAGCAGCCAAAGTTACACCTCTGCTGGTCTCCATGAAGAGAAGATCCCTCTGGCCCTGTATGGAGCAGTGAAAGTCACACCTCTGCTGGTCTCCATGGACAGAAGCTCCCTCTGACCCTGTATGGAGAAGCCAAAGTTGCACCATTACTGATCCGTATAGACAGAAGATTCTTCTGACCCTGTATGGAGCAGCCAAAGTCGCACCTCTGCTGGTCTCCATGGACAGAAGATCCCTCTGACCCTGTTTGGAGCAGCCAAAGTCACACCTCTGCTGGTCTTCATGGACAGAAGATCCCTCTGACCCTGTATGGAGCAGCCAAAGTCGCACCTCTACTGATCCGTATAGACAGAAGATCCCTCTGACCCTGTATCGAGCAGCCAATGTCACACCTCTGCTGGTCTCCATGGACAGAAGATCCCTCTGACCCTGTATGGAGCAGCCAGAGACACACCTCTACTGGTCTCCATGGACAGAAGATCCCTCTGAGCCTGTATGGAGCAGCCAAAGTCACACCTCTGCTGGTCTCCATGGACAGAAGATCCCTCTGACCCTGTATGGAGCAGCCAAAGTCACACCTCTGCTGGTCTCCATGGACAGAAGATCCCTCTGACCCTGTATGGAGCAGCCAATGTCACACCTCTGCTGGTCTCCATGGACAGAAGATCCCTCTGACCATGTATGGAGCAGCCAGACACACACCTCTACTGCTCTCCATGGACAGAAGATCCCTCTGACCCTGTATGGAGCAGCCAGAGACACACCTCTACTGGTCTCCATGGACAGAAGATCCCTCTGAGCCTGTATGGAGCAGCCAAAGTCACACCTCTGCTGGTCTCCATGGACAGAAGATCCCTCTGACCCTGTATGGAGCAGCCAAAGTCACACCTCTGCTGGTCTCCATGGACAGAAGATCCCTCTGACCCTGTATGGAGCAGCCAATGTCACACCTCTGCTGGTCTCCATGGAGAGAAGATCCCTCTGACCCTGTATGGAGCAGCCAGAGACACACCTCTACTGCTCTCCATGGACAGAAGATCCCTCTGACCCTGTATGGAGCAGCCAAAGTCACACCTCTGCTGGTCTCCATAGACAGAAGATCCCTCTGACCCTGTATGGAGCAGCCAAAGTTACACCTATGCTGGTCTCCATGGACAGAAGATCCCTCTGACCCTGTATGGAGATTTGAAAGTCACACCTCTGCTGGTCTCCATGGATAGACGATCCCTCTGACCCTGTATGGAGCAGCCAAAGTCACACCTCTGCTGGTCTCCATGGACAGAAGATCCCTCTGACCCTGTTTGGAACAGCCAATGCCACACCTCTGCTGGTCTCCATGGACAGAAGATCCCTCTGACCCTGTATGGAGCAGCCAGAGACACACCTCTACTGCTCTCCATGGACAGAAGATCCCTCTGACCCTGTATGGAGCAGCCAAAGTCGCACCTCTGGTGTTCTCCATAGACAGAAGATCCCTCTGACCCAGTATGGAGCAGCCAAAGTCGCACCTCTGCTGGTCTCCATGGACAGAAGATCCCTCTGACCCTGTATGGAGCAGCCAAAGTCACACCGCAGCTGGTCTCCATGGACAGACGATCCCTCTGACCCTGTATGGAGCAGCCAAAGTCACACCTCTGCTGATCTCCATGGACAGAAGATCCCTCTGACCCTATATGGAGCAGCCAAAGTCGCACCTCTGCTGGTCTCCATGGACAAAAGATCCTTCTGACCCTGTATGGAGCAGCCAAAGTCACACCGCTGCTGGTCTCCATGGACAGACGATCCCTCTGACCCTGTATGGAGCAGCCAAAGTCACACCTCTGCTGATCTCCATGGACAGAAGATCCCTCTGACCCTATATGGAGCAGCCAATGTCACACCTCTGCTGGTCTCCATGGACAAAAGATCCCTCTGACCCTGTATGGAGCAGCCAAAGTCACACCTCTGCTGGTCTCCATGGACATTAGATCCCTCTGACTCTGTATGGAGCAGCCAAAGTCACACCTCTGCTGGTCTCCATGGACAGAAGATCCCTCTGACGCTGTATGAAGCAGCCAAAGTCGCACCTCTACTGATCCGTATAGACAGAAGATCCCTCTGACCCTGTATGGAGCAGCCAAAGTCGCACCTCTACTGATTTGTATAGACAGAAGATCACTCTGACCCTGTATGGAGCAGCCAAAGTCACACCTCTGCTGGTCTCCATGGACAGAAGATCCCTCTGACCCTGTATGGAGCAGCCAAAGTCACACCTCTGCTGGTCTCCATGCACAGAAATTCCCTCTGACCCTGTATGGAGCAGCCAAAGTCACACCATTGGTGGTCTCCATGGCAATAAGATCTCTCTGACCCTGTATGGAGCAGCCAAAGTCGCACCTCTGCTGGTCTCCATGGACAGAAGATCCCGCTGACCCTGTATGAAGCAGCCAATGTCGCACCTCTGCTGGTCTCCATGGACAGACGATCCCTCTGACCCTGTATGGAGCAGCCAAAGTCGCACCTCTACTGATCCGTATAGACAGAAGATCCCTCTGACCCTGTATGGAGCAGCCAAAGTCACACCTCTTCTGGTCTCCATGGACAGAAGATCCCTCTGACCCTGCATGGAGCAGCCAAAGTTACACCTCTGCTGGTCTCCATGAAGAGAAGATCCCTCTGGCCCTGTATGGAGCAGTGAAAGTCACACCTCTGCTGGTCTCCATGGACAGAAGCTCCTTCTGACCCTGTATGGAGCAGCCAAAGTCGCACCTCTGCTGGTCTCCATGGACAGAAGATCCCTCTGACCCTGTTTGGAGCAGCCAAAGTCACACCTCTGCTGGTCTTCATGGACAGAAGATCCCTCTGACCCTGTATGGAGCAGCCAAAGTCGCACCTCTACTGATCCGTATAGACAGAAGATCCCTCTGACCCTGTATCGAGCAGCCAATGTCACACCTCTGCTGGTCTCCATGGACAGAAGATCCCTCTGACCCTGTATGGAGCATCCAGAGACACACCTCTACTGGTCTCCATGGACAGAAGATCCCTCTGAGCCTGTATGGAGCAGCCAGAGACACACCTCTACTGGTCTCCATGGACAGAAGATCCCTCTGAGCCTGTATGGAGCAGCCAAAGTCACACCTCTGCTGGTCTCCATGGACAGAAGATCCCTCTGACCCTGTATGGAGCAGCCAAAGTCACACCTCTGCTGGTCTCCATGGACAGAAGATCCCTCTGACCCTGTATGGAGCAGCCAATGCCACACCTCTGCTGGTCTCCATGGAGAGAAGATCCCTCTGACCCTGTATGGAGCAGCCAGAGACACACCTCTACTGCTCTCCATGGACAGAAGATCCCTCTGACCCTGTATGGAGCAGCCAAAGTCACACCTCTGCTGGTCTCCATAGACAGAAGATCCCTCTGACCCTGTATGGAGCAGCCAAAGTTACACCTATGCTGGTCTCCATGGACAGAAGATCCCTCTGACCCTGTATGGAGATTCGAAAGTCACACCTCTGCTGGTCTCCATTGATAGACGATCCCTCTGACCCTGTATGGAGCAGCCAAAGTCACACCTCTGCTGGTCTCCATGGACAGAAGATCCCTCTGACCCTGTATGGAGCAGCCAATGTCACACCTCTGCTGGTCTCCATGGACAGAAGATCCCTCTGACCCTGTATGGAGCAGCCAGAGACACACCTCTACTGCTCTCCATGGACAGAAGATCCCTCTGACCCTGTATGGAGCAGCCAAAGTCGCACCTCTGGTGTTCTCCATAGACAGAAGATCCCTCTGACCCAGTATGGAGCAGCCAAAGTCGCACCTCTGCTGGTCTCCATGGACAGAAGATCCCTCTGACCCTGTATGGAGCAGCCAGAGACACACCTCTACTGCTCTCCATGGACAGAAGATCCCTCTGACCCTGTATGGAGCAGCCAAAGTCGCACCTCTGGTGTTCTCCATAGACAGAAGATCCCTCTGACCCAGTATGGAGCAGCCAAAGTCGCACCTCTGCTGGTCTCCATGGACAGAAGATCCCTCTGACCCTGTATGGAGCAGCCAAAGTCACACCGCTGCTGGTCTCCATGGACAGACGATCCCTCTGACCCTGTATGGAGCAGCCAAAGTCACACCTCTGCTGATCTCCATGGACAGAAGATCCCTCTGACCCTATATGGAGCAGCCAATGTCACACCTCTGCTGGTCTCCATGGACAAAAGATCCCTCTGACCCTGTATGGAGCAGCCAAAGTCACACCTCTGCTGGTCTCCATGGACATTAGATCCCTCTGACTCTGTATGGAGCAGCCAAAGTCACACCTCTGCTGGTCTCCATGGACAGAAGATCCCTCTGACGCTGTATGAAGCAGCCA